>NW_026848244.1:0-631344 GCF_030867565.1 Colletotrichum costaricense | reverse complement strand
TTGCCACTCTCTATTTCAATACATCTGTATCTTCATTACATGTAAGACTGGCTCAACTAACAAGTTCTTCATCAACAAAAGCACAGCAATGTGGGAGCAGGCGAATGAGGAAAAGGAACGCCTTTTTGCCTTAATGACACAAGTGGAACAGAAACTTGCAAAAAAGAAAAGCGCAGCCCACATCCCACTCGACGCGGCATCGGAATTGCGACGTAGCAGCTGGTCTCAAGTTTTGACTGAGGTTGAGAGGACTGCAGAGCATTGGAGAAGTAGCCCAAACCAGGAGAGTAAAAGGATGGTCTTCATTGATAGAATTGGGCGGCATTCAGAGTCTCTGGAAGCTTGGTTAAGTTTGTTGCCGATGGGAGATTACGGAGCAAGGTAATGTCGACATTAGCCACTCCTGCCGACTTCATGCAAATTTGCACTTACGCGTTTTTTGATCAGTATCTGTGGAGTATTCAAGCTTTTCATCGGGGTATGCCTTGCCTTATGTTTTCGGTGACGTACGCAAGGGAAGCCCTATATTAACGATAGACCAGGCTGCCTCGACCTACTCCAACACCCCGGAGATCATCTTCGAATTCTTGGCACAAATTCCAGATATGATGGAAAGTTCAAGGCAGTACATGGCAATGTATCGGAACATGGGAGGCCACCGTCTTGACAAAAGAAGCTTTGAGTTGTTCCAAGCCGTTCTAGAGGCACTCATTCATGTGATGCAGTTCTTTCTCAACAGCAGGCTCAGTAGGTTGCCTTCCGATTTCCAGATACTAATCAACAATGATCTTTCCCAAGCAGGCTATGACTTACTAACTAATTAATCATCTAGAAAATGTGACCCATGCTTGGCTCAAGCAGGGAGCATACCAAGAAGATCTCCAGAAAAGTATTGAGAACGTCAGAACTAAGGTCAGAGCGTTCAGAGACGAGGCTCAGCAATGTCACGCTCAAGAAACACATGAGAGCATCCGCCTTCTATCTGAAATGAATCAACAATCGAAGACATTGGCCCCCTTTTTTCAGAGATTTTTCAAACTACTGGAGACGAATCTAGGTTTAGGTACCCAAGCTCTCCAGTCTTTCCCTGCATGTTCAACACCCGTATTCCTCGCTCCTTGATTCTTTAACTTCCTATGTTCACTCAACTGGTCATATTCTTTATCCTCCCTTACCCCTCCACTTTTGCTTGCATCCTCCCCCTCTTGGACAGACATTCCACGCGTTAAGCTAACGTGATCTCATGTAGAACAATCTGATCAGCAATCTAGTTCCTCACAACCACGAATTTCGGCTTACGACATGGTGAACGCAACCCACATCCTTCCCGGGACATCGATATCCCCGAACACGTGGGCGAATGCCGACGAACGACAAGAGGAGGCTAGAAGATCACAAGAGCGATTACTTGAATCTCTTCAATATGACCCAAACCTTGTTCCACGGGACGTGGCCACTCAAATTCGTCTTGGCAGTAGACTGACTGGCAAACAAAAAGCCAAAGCAGCCACCCTCATACGACACGAAAGTTTCAAGTTATTCATGACGAATGCAACGTCGTCAAGCTGTCTTCTCGTCAATGGAAGAGACGACACCGCTGCCGTTGACGGTATCTCACCGCTCAGTCTTGTAGCTGCTCAAGCGACGCAAAGCTTCATGGCTGCAGGGGATACCTCGACACCGTTCTACGTCATCAATTGGTTTTGCGCGGAGCATAAGCCAGCCCTCGTGGCAGGCAACAATGCTAGAACGGATCGCTGCCCCAGCAAAATGATGACGAGCCTCATCGGTCAGCTTCTCGAAAAAATGATCGACAGTGGCGTAGAGGTCGACTTATCATTTATCTACGATTCCAAGTGGCGGCATGTGGAGCAGCTCAAACCGACGACTCTGTGTTCGGTCTTTGCCAGACTAGTAGAGCAGCTTCCTCAAGGGAGTATCTTATTATGTATAGTTGATGAAATTGTCTTGTACGAGACGCGAGTTCTGGAGAGCGACACGAACGTAGTCATGGGGAAGCTGGCAAGGTTGGCTGAGAAACTTTGCACCGGACCGCAAATTTTCAAACTTCTCACAACTTGTCAGAATAGAGCTTTGGGTATGGCGCAACATTTTGGCTACAGCAACATCGTCGACTTGGGTGGCAGCACGGGCTCAGATGAATCAGCACAGTGGGCGATATCTAACATGTCCATGGCGTACTAGGACTCTGGGATGGATGGTCAGATGGATTGCTACGACTATACTTGATGGAAATTAAGGTGGCGGCACTCTGATACTTACCAATTTGACAAGAAGCTTGATCTCAAAAGTCAGCCACAACCATGCGGACATGTGCGTTTTATTTAGCTGCATCAGTGCATCTGAGTTACTAATTCCATAACACACTAGTGATCCAGCCAGCTTAGGTGACACTGCTAAAAAAGGAGATGTTAATTTCTTTTCGACAATGATGCTATAGCTTGACGAAATCCATCAAAGCTAGAATCCCATGATCGACACCCTAGGCTACTCGTGATGACATCGGGCATTCTAATACATGGATAGAAGGTAGATTCTCATTGAGCGTTTGAATAACAACACGGACAGCCACCACATCCTCAACCTTTCAAGCTTGTTCACAAGGACGAATGATTTAACACTGTGGATCCATATTTTGACATCTGTTCAAAGTTCTGGTGATGGTCCAGGAGCTTTGTGATCCCTTGCAATGCAATCGAACATGTGTGTAAAATTCATCAGACCCATCCCCTTTATCTGAGGTTGTCGCTTTTCTCTTTCTACCTGGTCTTTCGCGACTGATTATTCCCTCCACACTCACCTTCCTCTACCGTAATATCTCACTTTACTTTACCTGCATGTATTTACCCATTTTCTCTTGCCATTGTGTATTCATCATCCAGGTTCTCCACACCTCCCTTCCCACACGACCTCCACTGTTCGAGTGTTTTTGTCCTGACCCTAGTCCAGACCGGGAGACCATTCGGACAGTCAGACTTGCGATTGATATAAATGTGCACCTCTTCCTCGCGTATTAGATACCAAAAACATACTCATTACTTACCGCAGCCGCTACCATCATCGTTGACAACTGTGAATTCACTTCTTACAAACCATTTGATCTATTCCACCTCCCAACATGGCAAACGCTATCCACACATTGACCGGCCGTTCCGGCATGGAACTACCTTTCGGACCTGGAGAGTCGAAAGAGGAAATGGCAACGTACCACGAAATTTTGAAGGACGAACTCTCATCATGGAATCAAAACGCCTTCAGTAGCGATCTTTGGCAAGGCATCGATGAAGAACGAAAGCGAAAAGCAATGAAGTTGCAAGAAAAGGCTTTCAAGAAACCGCTCTTCCAGCCAAAAACGACGGGCGGCATGGTTCTCGTGAACCTCAATGAAGACCCCAAAGCCAATCCCGAATATTTCGAACCACAAACTCCCAAGCTCCCGACGGGCAAAAGCTCGCCAATGTCTCACCTGGCTGCGGAATGGAAGAATAAGAACGACCGTGCGTACCAGAGCAATCTCATCACAATCAAATGGTTCTGCTCCATCCCTTTCCCAAATCGAGCGAATGAGGACGAAATAAAACTTCAAGAATCTCCAAGAGGAATGATGTGTAGCCTCATCAACCAGCTTTTGCGGGAGATTTTTGAGAGGTTCCCCGAGTATGAGCTAAAAGGCTCATTGTTGCGAGAGGGCAGCTTTACTGAACGTCTCATCAACCGCGAGATCAAAGCCTTGTGCGAGCTGTTCAGTGCCCTGATAATATATCTTGACCCAGGAGCTGATGTGATGTGTGTGATCGACGAGATCACCCGATACGAAACAGATCAACTTTCAGAGGAATTGGATTACATTATCAAGCAGCTATCAGCGCTAGCAAGAATACAGTCGGGGGAGCCGGTGGCATTCAAACTCGTTTTAACGTGCCAGAGCAGAGCTACGCAGATCAATGAGTACTTCGACAATCCCAGGTACTTCAAGGACAACATCGTTGATGGGTAGAGTGCCGACGCCCGTGGTTGGGAGCGATTGATCGGTTGGTGCGAGTGGAGTGCCTTCCGGGTGTGTATCCCATATTCATATCAATAATATGTAGTTAGCCAAGTTTGAAAATGAATTCTTATTATATCTTTACTCGTGGCCGAGTCACTTGTGGGAGTAGGGCATGAAGCAAACGAAATACATGAGACGGCTTTGTAGATAATTACTTATCTTCCCCCATCGTACTAGGTCGTTATTGTATCCTAGTTGGTCAACTTCATCCAGTTCTACAACATGGACTGAAGTCTGGTGTCGTTGGGTATAGTTCCGCACCTGCAATAGCATAGTTTGCGATACAGACGCCGGAGCAGACATTAAATGATCATCTTGAAGTAGGTAAGGTGGTCCCGTGAGTTTGTCCCAAGTCGGACCTAGCCCAAGGCACAACCAGAAAGAGCGCATAAGAAACGAGATTGTTAAAAACCATCATGTTCTTGATAGAACCCCTCAAGCGGGTGACGAAGTGATTTGCCGCTTGATCACTTCTTGCCGCTATTCTCATGACTCCTATCGCTAACACCATGTTTCTTCCCCTTGCGACTTACTTGAATCCTAACTCTATAATAAGAACTCACGCTTTAGGAGACAGGGCAGGGGCTGACATAGTATCAAAGCAGTAAGAGAGCTATACGGACGGGCCCGAAAGGTGTACTCATAAATTGACCGGCTTCATATGTTCACCCGCTCACTATTGAAAGTAACCGACTAAATCGGATCTCGGCATTGATAAAAGATATTTTGGACATACGCTCACCTGAAAAGCCAAGGACGAAGAACATCATGTTCCAGTATGGTTGGCTGTGGTACCAAGGAGGCTTGATTGGCAGCCACGGCATGGAGATGCCAGGCATTGGGAGACTCGGATTTCAGTGCTCTCAGTCTTTCATATTGGCCAGCTCCGAAACAGGTTCTTGATCCTATGAAGAGATTTAACAGCAGCTTTCAGATCATTTGACTATTTTTCATTTCCAAGGTCGCGCTTGGCCAACTCGGTTGGTAAACACCTTTGTCAAGCAATTTTTCAGAATTTTCAGTCGAGAGTCGGGAGAGGCCAAGTATAGACCCCTGACTTGCCACAGTGTCTGTGATATGAAATCGAACATGTTTCTTTGATGAAGATAGTTGTTTCGTCAGCTTCATCTACTTGAATCTGTCATGATGAACCTCTATGTTCAGTTTCCTTTGTTCGTGCCACTCTCTTCGCGCATCTCCAACAGTCTGTTCAGCTTCCTTTATTCAACACTTTTGGCGCCCTCAACAGTGGCGAGACTCGTCCATATATATGTAGTGGAGGGCAGTGGTGGGAGACGACAACAACGATCTGCCTATCTCTCACCTTCTGAATCCTCTCGACTTCTGAGGAATACGAACTACAACCGACGCCAAATCCTGAACTGCTTTATTGGGGACACAGGCTTTCGAATCCATCTCAATGAGCTTACGGCTTGAAGAACGTACCTCACCCCCGGCTTCGCCTCGGCCACCACCAGCTCCATCTCCACCTCCAGCAGTACCGAACGATTGTTGCGAGACATCACCCTTACCTCCTTCTAGCACAGTCCCCAAAATTCTACCGAAGTCCTCCCCGCTACAACAAAGTCCAACTCCCACTTCACCCAAAAATCCGGAAACGAAACCGGAAGTTTTCGAAAAACAGTTTTCAGCAACATCCGCCGAGATCGAAAAAGGAGATGTTGAGATGGGAATCACAAAAATATTTCGCCACCTCCATTACGAACCAGACCTCGTTCCGATTGAAGTGGATAGTTTCATTAATGGAGGCTATCTGTTAAACACAGAACAACACGAGAGTATACGCATCATTCTCAACGACGAAAGAATACAGAAGTTTTTTTGGGACACCCAAAGGAAATCCAGTAGTTTCCTCCTCAATGGTTGTGCGGCGCTTATTGGTGAAAGCCAAGTTTCATTGACGGCTTATTTAGTCGCAAAATTGACGACTGATCTCGGGAAACCATTTGAGAAGCTTGCACAGGATATTCATGAGAAGCAGAGGACTGGTGGCGCAGGACCACTAGAAGAACAAACAGGAGAGCTGCTAGAGATTCCTGAACTCGTCCTCACTTGGTTCTGCACTCAAAACAAAACGGTTCGTACCCGGCCGGAAAGACAGCCGCTTGTTGGAGAAGAAGACGCCCATGCCAAGGTAATCCAATGCCACCCCAGAGGGATGCTGGCTAGCCTTGTATGCCAACTTCTGGAGAAGATGAGGTGGTTGAGACTCTGCATAAACCTACCATTCTTAGATGGCATCCAATGGCAAGAACTAAAAAACCTTGATATCGATGCCTTAAGACGGACTTTGGTTGGACTGATGAACCATCTCCCCGAAGGAAGTCAAGTGACATGTATAATCTATGGGATTAGTACACACGAGGAGAAAGACCCGATGGGGGAGGCTGAAGCGGTTCTTGAAAGTCTTGATCGCGTGAGGGAATTCTATGTTGATAGACCGCAATCTTTCAAAGTCTTTGTAACCTGTCACGATACTGCTTTGGATTTGAACATACACAAGTACTTCCGTCATATTTGGAACTACCTTATGAGCCGTTAAGTACAGTTCAAGATCCAAGATAAGAAGGTTCGAAGCATTGAGGATACCGCAAGACAACTACGTAATCAAATAGACAGTCAGATCAGACATAGTTGACGCGCATTCTATACTGTTCCTTGGTAATGTGGAAGCGTTCTGGAAGCCACAGGTGGAGCCCCTTTGTATTGTCTAATCACCTGGCATATAAATTCAATGATTGATCTGTTTCTGGGCCTTCCCTGCGTGTAGCATTGCTCATTGTAAGTCCTATAGACTAAGAAGCAACTAGCCTAGCGGGAGTTCCATTGAACCTTGCTACTCAATCGACTCTAGTATGTATTAACTCAAGTGTGGATTTGAGCGACGAAGGTGAGTCCACTTAGCAACGATCCCAGCGAGCGACGACGGTCCAGTTGTCCTTGTGGAAGGCACGACCGCTGACGAGAGTGCCAACACCACGGTAGCACTTCTCAATGACGTGGTAGGCGCCATCGGAGATCTCCTTGAAGGAGTTGAGGGTCTTTGCCTTGCTGTCCTGTATTGTTCCCACATTGTCAGTCTTGTTCTCGATGTCACAAAGTTCTGAAAGGAAGCATCCACTTACCATGTTGCACCAGTAGATGGCAGAGTTATAGCTGCAGCTGACACGGCCACAGCTGCCGGGGCCAGGGCCGCGGGTGGGCTTGCCCTTGACGTCGAGAAGGTAGCGAGCACCCTGGGCGAGGCGCTTGCGGTCGGCATCGTCGTAGCCGGCGCAGTCGACGGGGGCGTCCTTGAAAGTATCATCGGCCTGGGTGACGGCAGACTTGATGGCGGCGTCGATGGCCTTGGTGGAAGTGAGAGAGGTGATGCCGAGGTCCTGGTCGTAGTTGGGGTTGATGGTGCGGAGCTCCTTGAGGACCTCCTCGACGGTGCCGGTGAGGGTGAGGTTCTCACCGCCGGGGTGGGCCTGGACCTCCCACTCGATGGCCATGAGGTGGAAGCCCTCGACGCCCATGGGGCCGTTGACGTCCTTGTCAATAGTCGTGCCCTGTTATTTCGAGTGTCAATTGCATCTGGAAATTTCAATGGCGAAAATGCGTCGCAAAAAATTACCTTGACAGCCATAGCGGCAAGAGAGAGGAGGGAGATGTTCTTGATCTGCATCTTGACGGTTGGAGTGTGGACTGATAGTGCGGGTGGTGCTTGGTGGGGTGAAGTTGGGATCTGGTTATGATATTAAATGGAAGTTTGTGGTGGAGGAAAAAGAGATAAGATTCACTTTTGCGGGATAAAGCGTGGTATTTTATACCGGGCAAGTGAGTATTCGATCACCCGTCTCCATATTCACACAACGACCTCACGATGCCCTCTACCTTTCCGCCTCAGGCTCCCGGCGCTGTCTTCACCTATCACAGTAGGGCAATCACGTGAATTCGGTCCTTTGTCCAGCTTTTGATACCCAACAAAGGAAGGAAGTGTCTGCAAGGATCGATCGGACCTTCCCATTGAGATATTTGGAACAATGGCCAAGGAAGCGATTTCGTGAACACAACATCATGCTAAAGGTATTCCACACCACGGCAGGAACGTGTGTGTGCTCACCCAAGACCTACTGCCGTTTGGAAATGGACCGTCGACTCACAAATATGTTTGATTGATACCTTTAGCAAACCTGGCCAAGTTTGCCCAGGTAATCTAGACCACCTCGACCACTATATAGTACTTTGATGAGAGCGTTGGCAGTGGTACCACACTACTTTATAGACAAGCCATGTATGCTCGCTTCGGCACTCGTGATGTCTTGGAAGATGTTTCGGTTTTAGTCTACTTAGCATCTCACTCAAACCTTGTGGTTATGGCGAGGGCATACTTGCTGTTGAACATCTTACAATGATTGTGAGATCTGGACTAGTGTGACACAAGGACAACACGAAGAGACTAGGGAAATCTTGGAGATTGTCAGCTCATCATTCGACCATCATCAGAGCTAACACACAAATAACCAGGAACCCACCCGTTCATGGAAAGGAAGAAAAGAAGAAACATCATGGATTCGATCAAGCAATTAAGACTCCTTAGCCCACTGCTTCCCACTCCAAAGATTCCCCGTCGTCCACAGCCAGTAGTCCCGACCCTTGATCATCCACACCATGAAGCTGGGCAGCTGATATCCCATGGCGGCCCCGACCCCCTTGCTCTTTCCCACCGGAACCAACTGAGTCTCACGGACGTCCTCCTCGAATAGTCTATCCTTGTCACTGGCGCTCTCCGGACATTCAGAAGCCAGCAGTAGGTCCCGCTTAATGTTGGCGCACATGACCGGAACCGCACTCAGGATGTTGTGAATAGCTGGCCTGGCGAACGAAGACGCGTCGCCGATGGCGTAGACGCGGGGTCCAGCTGGATCAACGCGAAGAGTTAGGGGGTTCGTATTGACTCGTCCATCAAAGAGGAGCAGATCGTCGTCGATGAAGCTCGTGTTCGGTCGTGTACCAGTTGCGGGGATGTAAAGTTCGGCCTCAATTGTCTTCCCACTGTCCAGAGTGACCATTGCATTTGTCGTCACTCCTGTGATTCCAGCTTCAGCCGGCACCACATCCTTTACCCGAACCCCTTTCAGGACAGTGACTCCGACCTGAGCGAGATAACCTTCTGCCTTGCGGGCGATAGCAGGACGAAGCGCGGGAAGAATTTCAGGGGCAGATGAGACAAGGGTAATGGGAACCTTTGGACGTTGCGACTTTCGACCATTCAAATGCTCGCCCAGCTCGCCGGCGGTCTCGACACCCGCTGGCCCTCCACCTACGACCACTATGCTTCTCGCCTTCGGCAAAGTCTCGCGGAAATCGGCCCAGCTTTTTCGTAAACTTTCAGAGTCGCTGTCGAGACCGAGGAGAGGCGAGGGAGTTGATGCACCAGTAGCAACCACTAGGGCGTGGTAGGAAAGAGTGATTGGATCGCTCTTGACTTTCGGGGTGACGGACACAGTTCTCTCACCATGCCTTAGACTTGTTGCGGTTCCTTGAATGAAGAGGAAGCTTTCACTATCGTATTGCTTGAAGACGCTGGGTATGTCGACGAAGAGCTTGTCTTGGGGAAACATTTCGTCAGATATCAGTGCGCGGGGGCATGCAGGCCGGCACATGACTTCTGCGGAGGGGCTGACGAGAACGACCTTGAAGTCTGTTGCGCTTGGTAAAGCTGGAATGGCATGTTTGAGAAGATAGTGGGCTGTGGATAGACCGCCATAGGAGCTACCGAGGATGACGATGAGTTTCTTTGATGCAGTGGGGTCCGTCATGACTGGAAGCAACCGAGGATTGGGATTGATCACACACAGACAATGCGAATATAGAGGCCTTATATACTTTGATCATATCTCACTCATTCTAAAGCCAACTGGTCTTATTGACTTACACGGGGCCAATATGCCCTATCCCGGGCCATCACGGGCGGATGAACACTGCTTAGTACGCTTAGGTAATGATGGATTGTGGCGGTGGCTTGCCGAATAGGAGATCAGTGGCTGGTCCTTCGGCCGAATTGCGGACGAGTTCACTCACGTCTTGTGCCGTGCTTCATCTCTATTCATTTGATTCAAGAAAGGTAAATCGCCATTCGATTACACGTATGCTAATAGTTATCCCTCAATGCTGACAGTGTTCATGGTCACGTGGAGTTGAGATAGACGCGAGTGGGGTGAGTGAGAAGGACTTATTCATCTCGTTCGGCCGAACTGTGTCCCGGCCGAGACATAGATACATGTACGGAACCATCTAAAGCTTCGTTGGCAATTGTCGCTGACAATAAGTATGCGGCGACCGCATTCCAAGATTCAAGATCCAGAAGTGCACTGATGCAGTCCCTCGAGTCAGGAATTGAACAGCGTACACTGGTAAACCCCACGTGCCTCGGATGAAGCAAAAAGACTCGGGGAACGCCGAGTGACGGGGATTGAAAGTCGGCTCGGGATGACATAATGACAACTGGAAATGGCCCGACCTGCAGCATCAGAAAATTTCTAGAACGACACCAAAGAAAAAAAAAGCAGAAACTTCACCGGCCGGGCTTTTTGGGGCTGCCTTACGTAAGGGCCAGAGACAAGTGTGCCGCCGGACATATCGTGTGGGGGCTCTTTACCGCCGCCGTTCGCCGCAAAGCCGCTGCAAGGCCCGGACCCTCGCTGCGTTGCACTGTCGCGGCGCTGTCAGGTCACTCGTTGGTGTACGTACCTGCACTGGCACGGTGGTACTGAACAGCGTGTTGGGTACCTGTATGGTCAGGCGCCTTAGGTAAGCTCGGTAAGGTACCTTTACGTAGCAGAGGGGTGGGAAAGTGACCATTTTTGGTAGGTGGGCGGATATCTTCGGCGTTGGCGGGGTCATTTTTCATTCCCGATTCCTGTGCTCTCCCTCGCTCCGTCTCAATTCTCGCACCATCCCACCACGACGATTGCGTTTCTCTTTTCCTACCACTTGCATATCTATAGTCCGTGGACTGACTTTCATTCTTACACTTTCTCCTTTCCTACTTCTTCTCCTTCCTCCCTTCTCCTCTTCCCCTCTATCAGCCTCCCTCCTATAAGCCAACCACATTATACCCATCCCAATCGCAATCATGGGAGACGCCATCAACGCCACTCGCGTGGCCGTCACCGCAAAGTCGGCCACCGAGCTCATCGGCAACACGCCTCTGGTCCGCCTCAACAAGATCCCTCAGAGCTTGGGTATCGAGTGTGAGGTCTACGCCAAAGTCGAGCTCTTCAATGCTGGCGGCAGTGTCAAGGACAGAATCGCCCTGCGCATGATTGAGGAGGCTGAGCGAACTGGCCGCATCAAGCCCGGTGACACTCTCATCGAGCCTACCAGTGGAAACACGTATGTCCTAACGAAGCTTAAAATCACCAAATTTCACGACTAACGTTGAACAGTGGTATCGGTCTGGCCCTCGTTGGCGCCATCAAGGGCTACAAGACAATCATCACCCTCCCCGAGAAGATGTCCGCCGAAAAGGTCTCCGTCCTCCGCGCCCTTGGCGCCACCATCATCCGTACCCCGACCCAAGCCGCCTGGGACAGCCCCGAGTCGCACATTGGCGTCGCCCGCCGCCTCGAGAAGGAGATCCCCAACGCCCACATCCTCGACCAGTACGGCAACCTCGACAACCCGCTCGCCCACGAGTTCGGCACCGCCGAGGAGATCTGGGCCCAGACGGGCGGCAAGATCGACGCCCTCGTCGCCGGCGCCGGCACGGGAGGTACCATTTCTGGCATTGCCCGCGGTCTGAAGAAGCACAACAAGGACGTCAAGATCATCGCTGCCGACCCCCACGGCAGTATTCTCGCCCTCCCCGAGTCCCTGAACAAGGAGCACGAGAACGAGGGCTACAAGGTCGAGGGTATCGGCTACGACTTCATCCCCGATGTTCTCTCCCGCGATCTCGTCGACAAGTGGTACAAGACCGAGGACCGCGAGTCCTTCCAGCTCGCCAGACGCCTTATCGCCGAGGAGGGTCTTCTCGTCGGTGGCAGCTCCGGCTCCGCCATGGCCGCCATGGTCCGCGCCGTCAAGGACCTCGGCCTCGGAAAGGGTCAGACCGTCGTCGTCGTTCTCCCCGACAGCATCCGCTCCTACCTCTCCAAGTTCGCTGACGATGACTGGCTCGCCGCGAACGACCTCCTCCCCGAGGTCAACGGCCTCGAGACCCAGGCCACCTCCAACGGCAACGCCACCAGCGCAAAGGGCTCCGTCGACCCCTACGAGGGCGCCACCGTCCGCGCTCTCCGCCTCAAGCCCGTCATGTCCGTCCCCGCGACCAGCCCCTGCTCCGAGGCGTCCGAGATCATGCGCGACAAGGGCTTCGACCAGCTCCCCGTGCTGTCCGCCAGCGGCCACAAGCTTGTCGGTCTCGTCACGCTCGGTAACCTGCTCAGCTACATCTCTTCGGGCCGCGCCACGGGCTCCAGCCCCGTCAGCGACGTCATGTTCGACTTTGGCCGCTTCGATGAGGTCGTCACGGATCCCAGACAGGCTGGTGAGACGGGCGAGAAGAGCAAGAAGAAGCGCAACTTTGTCGAGATTACCCTCGACACCCCTCTCTCCACCCTCAGCAAGTTCCTCGAGTGGAACAGCGCTGCTGTTGTTACTGAGAAGGCCGAGGGCGCTAAGAACCTGTCCAAGCCCGTGGCTGTCGTCACAAAGGTCGATCTGCTCACCTGGGTCGTCAACAAGAAGGCCTAGGCGCTTCCCCCCTTTTTTCCTACGATAATCAAAAAAGAATCACGACTTGACCTATATAGAGTATCAAGGTTACGCATGAGGATGCAGATGATGTTGCTTTTTTACCTGGGTATCGGCGTTTTGAAAGCGGGCATAGCAAAGGTGGCAGGGGCGAATCTTGGGTCGCATCAACTGACCCCGGTTGGCAGCATTTTGCCTGGAAATCTTGGGATGGGAGTAGACTCAACATCTACATAGAGAACAGGGCAGCTAGTCTGATCTTATAAGGATAGAATCACAACCACAAAGTTTTTTGCGCAATCTTCAGTTCACAGGAATATGTTTTGTCATCAACGTAACAATTATGTGTTTTGTAGTATTATATGCCATTTACTGCTGCATCACTCATTATATCCGCTGGGCAATCCAAGACCACCACTTATCGGGGCCTGTTGCGCTGCCAGTAACATTACCCGCGATGACATCCACATCCACGTCAAACTCGCGCAGCTGGTCAAAGGTGAACTTCTCGGTGCCGTACGCGCCCAACCAGTCATCGTGCTCCTCCGAACCGACGTCATCAATGCCGACACCGGAATCCAACAAACCCTTGCTGCGCGACGACCGTATCCGCGTAATCTCAGCCTCGAGGTTCGACTTGACCAGCGCACCAGGCAGCGCTGTGAACAGATCCGTCTTATTGGCGGCGACGAGAACGGGAATAGGCGGGGGCGGTTTGGACGACTTGCTCGAGGCGGCGCGCTTCTGGAGACCAAGGAGGACTTCGTAGAGGTAGCTCGCCGTTGGCGCGAGGGCCTCGTTCTCGCCAATGGCGGCAGCGTCGACCATGAAGACGATGGCCTTGAGCTTGGAGTTCTTGCTGTTGCTGCCGCCTGCGCCGCTGGCGAGCTTGCCGAGGGCGTAGTTGCGGAGCTTGCCGTGGCCGGGGGTGTCGACGAGGAGGAACTTGGTGTGGGTGCCGCTGGTGTCGTCGTGGTTGCGGAAGCTCTGGGCCGTCTTGCTGTCGCGCGAGGCCGTGAGCTCGACGGTTTGGGGGCGCTGGCTCGTGTGGGTTGTCGCGGGGGCGTCGCCTCGTTCGAAGAGGGTGAGGAGGGCGGTCTTGCCTGCGCCGGCGGGGCCGAGGAGGAGGACGGAGGGGAGGGTTGTGTAGGGTGTTGACTTGATGAGGATGTAGTGGAGGAGGATGGGGAAGAGGAGGACGATGGCGGCGCCGATGAGGATGACGGGCGTCGAGGGGGTCATGATGAATTCGAGGAACTCTGTGAAAGAGCCCATCTTGTCGGCCATGGTTGCGGTTTCGCTGTTGCTGGCGATGGTGAGAATTGTCGAGTGTGTTGAGAGAGTCCCCGGATACCCTGCGCGAAACGGCTGACTAGGGGTGGAGGGGTTGTATGGTGTGAGTCGTGTCGGGTGGTCGTTGACAGATTTCCAGAAGAAATCGCCAAATGCCGTCAGTGGAGCTCTTTCCTTCCCCAACGAGCGCAAGAGACAGGAGAGTGGCAGGAGTGGCAGGTGGTATGTGCACCTTGGAACTTCAGCCACAGTTTACCCGCTTTTTCGGACGAGGCTGAGGGAGGCCGAGGAATCCGCCCTAACCTCTGAGATGAGGCTAAGCATGGGTGTTACTGGCACTTTATGCCAAGCTTTGGGGCGCTGAGTCTTCCCCAGCCAATCACGGCTATCACGGCAGACGACTGCAGCAGTGGTTGACCCGCCTTTGTCAGCTCAGCCTCGCTAGTCCGATTTAGGGGGAGGGTCTCCCGGCGATCCCCTTCCACTCACTGCACTCGGTGCTCACCTCGAATTCCCCAGTCGTCAACGCTTGCCAACGCTGCCGAGCTCTGCCAAAGCTGACGACACGCAATCTCGTTACTCTTGGCTTCCGGGCGTCTTTTCCGTCCTCCTTCCAACTGTGGCACATTCTTCTCTTTTTGTTTCCACTCTGCTGTGTTTATCATCAATCTCTCGTTTGTTGGTGACACCCCTGTCCACCGTTGCGCGCGTGCGAGCCCCCCGTCTCAATTCTTTCGCCTGGACCGCATCCATCCATCCATCCCCTTACCTCAAGCAATGCGACGCTAGGTTCGAGCCGAAGTTTAAACTCCCCGAACAAAATAATACTCTTTCCTATCCCACCCTCCACAGCTCCTCCGAATCGATAATCGATCGTACTCCTTCTCAAATCGAGACATCGAAAGAAAGGCTTGGCCCTCGCGACCGCCGACCCGCCGACTTCGATGGACAAATCTACCACGCCGGCCGCCGCCGCCGGCGCTGCCGCGTCCGTGGCCCCGAATCAACCTGCAAACAAGACGAGCGCCGCCGCGCCCACACTGAATAATGAGCTGGAGATGGGAAGCATCGGCGGCGATGCGCCTAGCGCAGAGAACGACATCATGCAGGTTGCGCGTGTAGGAGACGTTCCGGCCATGGAGAAGCTTTTCGAGTCGGGCGAGTACGATGCGACCTTCACCGATGATGAAGGCATCACACCCTTGCATGTAGGTTGCATGCTACCTCTTTCAAGGCCTCTCAAGCTTTGTCACAGCTGGGTCTGATCTCATTGTGCTAATCCATTCCAGTGGGCAGCTATAAACAACCAGTATGCTATGTGCAAGTTCCTCATCGACAATGGCGCAGAGATCAACAAGAAGGGAGGCGAGTCCATCGCAACACCTCTCCAATGGGCCGCCCAGAGATGTCACTACTACACTGTCAACCTCCTCCTCCAACACGGAGCCGACCCCCTCATCACCGACGCCCAGGGCTACAACACCCTCCACATCTCGACCTTCAACGGCAACACCCTCCTCCTCGTCCTCCTGCTCCACCAAGGCATCCCCGTAGACGTGCTCGATAGTTACGGTCACACGGCGCTCATGTGGTCCGCCTACAAGGGCTTCCCTCAATGCGTGGACCTCTTCCTCCGCTGGGGCGCTAGCATCCACACCACGGACGAGCAGGGCTTCACCGCGCTTCACTGGGCGTTAGTAAAGGGCTCCCCGGCCTGTATACAGAGACTCCTCGAGTACGGAGCGGATCGATTCGCAAAGACGCAGACTGGCAAGACGCCCGCTGTCACGGCTAAGGAGCTTCACACGACTGGCGCATGGCATCGGGCCCTTAAGGAATGCGGGTACGATGAAGATGGACAGCCGATCGAGCCTAGCTTCCCTGGTTCGCGCTTCTTACGCCAGGATAAGAGGGGTTTCGTGACCAAGTTCTTGTTCTTGTGGCCCTTCCTTCTGGTCTGGTCCATGATCACGATACTGGGAAGCTTGAACGTTTTTGCTGGTGTCTTCTTCTCTCTAGTCGTTGGTTATGCGCTTCAGTGGTGTGCTCAACAGGTCATCGAGTTTGCGCCTCCCGACATGAGACACTTCCACAAGACTGTAAGTCCCTCAATTGGCATTATTAACGATCTGGACTGACAAGAGTAGCCCTGGTTGGCTGGTATCTTCTCTGCATCTTTGTTTTTGGTCGGTCTGAGGTGGTTGACTACTATTCTTCCCGCGACTACCGGGTCTGCTGGTAAGCTTTGCTACACTATACGACGCTGAGTCGTTTGCTAATATCACACAGCTGGCACTTCCTCTCACTGGTGGCTCAACTTGATCTTTGGCGTTTTCCTCAGTCTCTGTGCCTATTTCTACAGCGCTGCGATGAGATACGACCCCGGATTTGTCCCCAAGATGAACGGCATCGCCGAGCAAAAGGCCGTCATTGACGAGCTGCTCAAGGAGTGGAAGTTTGATGAGACAAACTTCTGTGTTACGTGCATGATCCGGACGCCTCTCCGCAGTAAGCACTGCAAGAGGTGCCAGAAGTGTGTCGCAAAACACGATCAGTGAGTGGACCTTTTGTCTACAATATAGAACTTCGCTAACCAGATTAGTCACTGCCCTTGGGTTTATAATTGCGTTGGTATCAACAACCACCGCCACTTCTTCATGTACCTGATCAGCTTGACGCTGGGCATTGTGTCCTATGACTTCCTCGTCTACTACTGTAAGTATTAGCACCCTGACCTCTACTTCCACGCTAACACCAATGGCGCAGACTTCACAGACATTTCGGACAAGGTCTCAGAAACCTGCAACTTCCTTAGCCCTAGCCTCTGCAAGGTTGTCAACGCCGATGGCTACACGGCAATCCTTACTGTGTGGACAACTCTGCAGCTCACTTGGGTTGGCATGCTGCTTTTTGTCCAATTCGTCCAAGTCTCTCGCGCAATGACCACCTACGAAAACATGTTCGGCATCCAAGACGGTTCTCTCACGACCGCCTTCACCTCAACAGGCACCCCTCTCGACCCGAATCACCCCTCGTTGACCCCTCCGGAAGCCACAGGCGCGCACGCTCATGGCCACAAGCACAAGGGCGGCCGTCTTCAACAATGGTCTCGTCTCCTTGGTGTCGACCCCTTCATCGAGACCATCCGCGGTCGCGGCGCCGCAACCCAGAACAAGCGCAGGAAGAAGAACCCCTACTCCAACGGCTGCATGGCCAACTGCCGCGACTTCTGGTGCGATCCCGCGCCCACGTTTGGTCAGCGCGAGAACGGTTCTGCCATGCTGGGTGGCGAGCCTGTCAACTACACCGCAATGTACGAGAGCCCGACCTTGATGAACATGAGCAGAGGCCGGAGGAGAGCAGGCGGCTACGAGTCCGTTGCTGCAGAGGAGGTATAATAGACTTGATTTTTGTCATGATTGGAGGGAGGGGTACTGGGTCAGTCTCACGACTGGTGGTGTGAAGGAACGCTGAAAGTGCTGTCCTTCACGCACCCCTCCTTTTGCGCGCGCTTTGCTTTTTCCAAGCGACGATTTCTATGGAAGAAAGATTACGACGAGGCTTAAGATGATGTTATTTCATCCCCCACAATGAAGAGAAGACGCGGCGTCAACGGGCGGCTGCAATTGCATGGCTCGGGATGTATTAATTGTTCGTATATGTAGAAGTATGACCTAGGTTGGTGTTGAGGAATGGGAGTCTTTTCTCCGTGTGTACAATCTTGACTTGGCTCTAAGCTGCTTTTGCTGTGTAATTGTACTTCATTACCGACTCCTTGTCTTGAATGTTCCCCTTTTGGTACAGACCCGGTTGCATTGGACCGCCATCCCGGAGCGAAGAGATCCAACACAGCCATAGCTTGAATGGCCGGCCTTGTGCCAATGGAATCAGAGATGTTTTGGGTGCTTGTAAGGCATATTCACGTTAGGCGTACCGACCACTCTCCGCCAATCATGATGTAGTCAGCACAATCACCCTGCTTTTTGATAGGAGAAAGTGTTCAAGGGCATCTGCACCTCACGTTGCTCGGGTCAATGTCTTGCCGTAAGCACTACGTCCAGAGTTGTGTAAGGAGGGGTGGTCTTCAATCAGGCAACACCAACATCGTTGTCGCTCTTGAAACTCGAAGCCAGCCTTGTCCTTTTCATCAACGCGGGCTTTTCTCAAGCGTGCATTATCTCGCGAATTATGTGATGAGCTTCATGCAAGCACCGTCACAGCAACGGGGCCTAGAAGCCATACTCCAGGCCTCCGCCATTACCTCCAATCTTGCGCCATACGAGAACTTGAGCTACCCAGCAGTCTCTCAGCTTCCCGGTGTAGTTGCTGATAGTCACGACGGGAGTTTGATTTCACGATGGTACATCAGCGACCCACAGCAGAGGTCAGTTATGTCCCTTGTGTAAATAGTAGACAGTCTACGGATCTTTCGGCTGACCGTGATACTGCTAGATGGTCCGATCCCGCGAAGAATGCATACGATAACGCTATCGCAATCTTGCGAAAAGAGCTTACAGATGAAGAGTATCAACAGTTACGGCTCCGAAGTCAGCACTCCATGAGTGATGTGCAGTCTGCGGTCGAGTCTGCCCGGCAGGAGTACCAGGCGAAGTCCAAAGGATCCAAAATTCAGTCTGTCTTGACGACCTGCTCATCCAGAATCATGTTCTATGGAGGTAAGCTGTGGGAAACAAGTCGTCAATTTCGTAAAGCAAGAGCATGCACTAATTCTTGATTTACTGTTAAGCGATATTTGACACCTTCTCACAACATCACCCTGAATACGTGTCTTTGGGCTGGGGCGCGTTGAAGTTCCTATTCGTTGTGAGCATCATCGCATCGCTTCAGTCATCTTAGCGTCATGCTAATCAAACTTACATAGGCTGTCCTCAATCATGAAGAGCTCCTTGTAGAGATATCGAAGGCGGTGTCTCGAATCGCACTCGTGCTGCCTAGAACCGAGCTACACTCTGTGCTTTATCCCACGCCACGGATGCAGGACGCTGTATCACAGCTATACGCAAAGATCATAGAATTCGCATTGACGGCGATCAAGTGGTACAAGAAAGGCAAATTGTCTCATTCCTTCACGGCCATCATCAAGCCATTCAGTCTGGGGTTCAAACCTATCGTTGAGGAAATCGCAGAGCGGTCCAAACATGTGGATGAGCTGGCTAGCGCTGCGGTCAAGGCTGAGATCCGAGACCTACATGTCAATATTCACAGGCAGAATAAGACCATATTGCAGTTGACAGAGATGGTTTCTTGTAAGTTCAGGGCATGACATGGCCAGTTGGTTCTCTAGAGTTGATTCTAACTAGTTCAAAGTCATGCAGCAGCAGCAGTCTCTCCAGACCCAGTCACTACTGGCGTTGAAAGAAGAACATAAACAAATGTTCAGAGCCAGCCAACTTGAGGACATCAGGACAGTCTCACTACTGGAGGATACGGCAGTAGCGGATGACAGCCTGGCATGGTGCAGATCGATGCGCAATCGACGTAGACAGAAAGCGCCCACACAACTCCCTCTGTCAGAATTATACAAACTGAAAGCCTGGACGTCTGATCCCTCATCCTCCCTCTTACTCGCGGAAGGGCAAGGGGTGAAGACGAGTTCACTCGACTTTGCAGCTGATTTCCTCGATACAGTGCTTGAGCAAGGATACCCCGTAATCTGGACTTTGTCTTCTATCGTCACTGACGTCGATGATGATAGTTTGAAAGTATCAGTCTCGGGTATCATCCGGTCACTCATTTCACAGGCTCTGGCATTGAATGATGCTGTGGTAAGCGAAGGCATTAATCCTCTCACTCCCAAACACTTCAAGTCCGCTGTCAGCATTAGTGAATGGTTTGATATATTTCAGCGCTGCATGTCAAGTTTTCAGCGGCTGCTCATTGTTCTAGACATGAATGCCATTGAATCTGCTTTAGAGCAAAGAGAGGCTGAGGATCAAGTTTTCAAGATGAGTGACTTCGTAGAACATATCACCCGAGTTTTGCAATCAGAAGGGGGAACTGTTAAAGTCATCGTTGTATCGTGGAAGTTTTACGCCAATATCTCCATAGATGTCGAGTCTGTTTTCGATGACAGGCGTCTATTTACTGATAGAGGGCGGAAGATTGAGCGGCTAATGAAACAGCCCAGGTTTAGGGCTGCGTTCAAAAGAGGACACCAGAACTTTAGTGACAAGTTTAGATCCTCTATCATTCTAGGAGATAAACATTCATGACTTTGACTTAGCATATAGTCTCCGTTTCTACTTCGAGTGTGGTTGAGTTGTATTTAGGCGAGAAGTGGTAGGATCAGCACAGGCTTCTCGTTCAGATTGATGTAGAAAGCGAGATTGTGTCATACTTTTACATAGCTGTGAAAACGTTTCTCGCTCTTCGAGCACCTGTCAACGCACACGGCCGAGATCTCATTGGGCTAGTACACCAGCACAATGGGCAGTATGATGTGTGCTCAGTGGACCAATCCCGCGCAAGCGAATGCAGTCATCTGACAAAGCCACGTGTGTCGGGCTGGGGGGAAGGTTGCCTGCCAGCCTGATTGATGGCGTAGATCTGGCCCTTGAGCCACGGGTGCAAAGCCTGCTGTCCCGATGCTTCTCCAAGAAACATCGACTGAACTCTTTATCTGGGCCTTCCAGATTTTCACGATCATTTTCATTCTGTTCCGTATTTCAATACGCCGTACGCCAGCCATGTCCTTTGACTCAGATGCATCGTCCGTTTCGATGGGGGGAGAGCCGAGCCATCACCGGCCAAAAGGCCACCTCCCTGTCGGGAACTCAGGCTCGGAATCGGATGGAGATCACTCGGATTCAGGCACTGATACAAGTGAACTATTCATCAGTCCAACCATCTCACGGGATGATACACTGCCCCAAGCAAGGCAGGAACAAGGCATGCTATCGCACCTTGAGAAGCAATCGACTCACGGAAGTAAGCTTACTTAGTTCTGTGCTCTGGTGGTCTGAATGCTGAAAAAACCTCCAGGTTTGCAACTGCATAGTTCTAGAGACGTGCGGGGTCTACCAACTCCAAGGCGGCCCGAGAAAGGGATAGTCTTCTCACCTACGCCAACTTCTAGCATTCCTACCAAACTTCCACCAACCCGGATGTTACCACAGGGGCCCAAGCCTCCACCTTTTGCCTCTACCGGAGTTCCTTCTCAACCACCAAGGCCCCTCACATCACTGCCTTTACCGCGTTTCAAAGCAACGAAGGACACAGAGTGGCGGAGAAAACTTCAAGCTCGAAGAAAGATACCTTCAGAAGCAAGCTCGAAAGAGACTGATGTGGGAGGCGCTGAGAACTCAATAGTCGACAATCATCACCGTGGCAATGAGAAGAGGAAATCTATCGAAACCCAAACCCTTGAAGAAAAGGAAAGCTCCGAGCGTGGTACTAATCTTGCCGAAGCCCTCGCCGCAATGACAGAAAAACATCTCGGCATTGACGTCCTGGACCAGGGTAAGGAGGTATCCACCTTCGTGTCCTACCTTCTCGACACAATACAGATTTTGGAGAGACAAGTACGATACCTTGGTGCTATCAACCCCCTCATTGACTCACGCAGTGGCCCTGTTAGCGGCCCTGGTAGCGGTCTTAGTAGTGGTCTAGGTGATGGCCGTGGCATTGATTCAAAAGATGGAGAAGCAACTGTCAGCCAACCTCAGGGGTCACAAGTTGTTCATCGAATCTGTTGTTCCGCCAAGTCTCACGAGCACGACGGAAAACTGTATGAAGATGAACCTGTGACGCGAAGGATGAAAACTCCTGACCATCCGGGATGGCTCCATGCTGAAAGTGAGATCTTTCATCTCGAGACATGGGCAAGCATCCGTCCGTTGCTCTGCTTCATAATCATACGGGAGCACCGCTGCGCTCAGGATCAGAGATCTGAGGATCACTGGCAAAAACAAAGGTTTCGCGGTCAATATGATGGGGCTGCTTCGGCTAGGCTAGAGAAACTCATAATCACCTCATCCGCACTCCTGAAAGCCTTGAAGCAGGTTGCGGAGTTTTCACCTAACGGTGGAAAAAACGATTTTTCTTCAGAAATGGAGGCACCGTATCTATTTTTATTCCATCACCGGAAGAAGCTGGAAGAACTTTCAGTGTCTGGAGCATACCGAGATGTAATTTTACCTCTAACAAACTTTCTCAAGGAACGATACGAGGCCGAATACGCGGAGGCCGAAGAGATGATTCTCCAGGGGTACATCAACGATTACCATATCCCGAAGTTGTTCAAGCCAAACCAAATGCTTCTTATGAAACATAAAGGAGAGCCCCAGGTTGCCTTTATTTTGGAAAAGTTCTCCCCAATGAGAGGAGAGATTTACTTTCATGGCTGGAGATGGGACTTCAATGGACACGACTTGGAACGAACTCCAGAACTCGGTCAAATTAGCATGGTATCTGAGGAGAAGACGAAAATCCGCGATCTCGTTATTCATCCGATTGAATTCGCTAGAGAAGAAGACGTACAGATTTTATCTCAAAGGGGAATTAAGTTCTGGGGCATGAGAGATCAAGTGTACACCTGCTACACCGGATGGGACAGAGGGTCAAAACAAAAATATGTTGGAAAAACGACCTTCGAAAATGGCCATGTGAGGAAGACGCTAACTACCCGCTAGGTCTCTGCAAGGTTCATGATCGACACAGCAACATATCAAATCATGCATGGTAACTCTATGTTCTCGCTATCTGGGATGCTGCCAATGTATGATCCGTGGCCTATGAGGGTCAACCGTCGAGAAGACTTGCCGCAGAAAGCTGAATTGCTGCTACCAGCCACGATCCATGGCTTCAACCTTAAGGAAAAGAGATGGGGTAAGAACCATAGGACTGAGATGATCCCTATAAACGGAAAGGATACTGACGCCCTCTTATTACAGTCAATTTATTTGTCGATAATATCCATGAAGTAGACTGGAATCACAGGGCATTTGATCGCCTTGTATTGGATGTCAAGATCAAGGAAATGATTCGTGCACTCGTCGACGTCCAGACTTCGGCAAAGAAGATGGATGACATCATCACTGGGAAAGGCAACGGCTTGATAATACTTCTCCATGGAAGTCCCGGGACTGGCAAGACATTGACGGCAGAAAGGTGAGTTTTGGTCATGTAACAGATCACCGCCAATATCGAGGAGCTGAAAATCTCTACAGTGTTGCAGAGATTGCAGAAAAGCCGTTGTACCGAGTTACTTGCGGAGACATTGGTATCAACGCTAATGAGGTAGAGAAATATCTTGATACGGTGATGTACTTGGGGAAAACTTGGGATTGCGGTCTGTCATCATTAGTTCAAAGCACTTTGGCCTACACCTTTGAAGCAAACTAACGTTGGGATACTAGTTCTTCTGTTGGATGAAGCGGACGTTTTCCTGGAAGAGAGAACTATGGCAGACTTGCAGCGAAACAGTCTTGTATCTGGTATGTGTAGCCTCGTATAGTGTCCGACACGGACACTTATTTACTTGACCTAATCATTTCACGCAGTCTTCTTAAGGCTACTCGAGTACTACGAAGGCATTCTCATACTGACGTCCAACCGCGTCGGAACGTTTGACGAGGCATTCAAATCTCGCATCCAGGTAGCGATTCACTACGACAACCTCACCAAGATGTCCCGTAAAGCAATCTGGCAGAACTTCTTCGACATGATTGAGGAGTCAACTGATGAAGATGCCAACATGCCGGAACTACAAAGACGACTCGACCAATTGGCATCAGAAGAGATGAACGGCAGACAAATCCGGAACGCGCTACTGACGGCGCGACAACTTGCGAAGCATCGCAAGGAACGATTGGACTGGGAACACCTCAGCCAAGTTATCAAAACTTCTGCTGCTTTTAATAAGTACCTAAAGGCAGTTCGCGGACATACTGATGAGCAGTGGGCAAGGGGAGAATCGCTGCGTTAACGGTCAGAATTCTGAAATTTCCCAGACTCAGACCCGTTTTCCCTAGTTAATTTCGTAGTAATTGGCAGAATCTGAGTAGCGATGCGTCTTATTCTATGGCTGCATGAAAGTTGTGATTAATGAGGAAAGACCCTAGCTGGCAATGGGCACCCGGAAGTACAGTGTGTCGTGAAGCAGGGACTGAGGTTAACCCGACCCCTGGAGCGACCAGTGCCAAACACCTCCTAAGGGTGGCTAATCAGGAAGAAAAAGATAAGAAAGAAAGACCAGAAGCAACATGTTCGAGCGCGCCCAATTTCACTGACCAGGCCAAATGACTACCATTATCTTCATCCTCATCGCCGACTCAATGGTGTACATAACACCACAACCGATGCCTCCTACGAGAGGGACGAATGAAACGAATTGATGCTTCGGTCCGGTCAAGTGTTAATATCCTGAAGATGGGCTCACTTCCACCACATGACAAACTGGTTGTCGAACTGCAAGGTCTCACCGCCCCTAGTAGTGAGGCTGTAGATGCTATCCCAGGCGATTCTCCAAGGCTGTCGGAGAAAGCCGGTAGCGAGATCCTCAAGACCAGTTATTAAGAAGTTGGGAGCTTTGCTGCTTGTCAGTTCCGGCTCTTTAAAGTTAGACTTTATTAAGTGTGTAAACGCACCACTGGGGAAATCCGGCTTAAATTATATAAATATAATATTAAGCCTTGCTAGTTAGACCCCGTTAGTTAAGAGATAGCTCAAGGGGTATAAAGAGGGGGACTAAGTAATAAAGGAGTAGCTTAAGTATATATAGAGTATTAATAATATACCTCGAAAGAAGGGTAGATTTTAATAATTTATTTTTTAAACCTTAATAATAATTAGCTTTTATAAACTTCTTTTTTATATTATATACTTATTAATAATTTAAAATTTTTATTTATAAAAAGGACTAAGCTAAGAACTTAAAATACTAATAAAAATAAGACGTAATAAGAGAGTATAATCGGTACTATAATAATAATAAAAAAATAACTTATTTTTATTAAACTTTTTAAAATTACTTTTTTTTTAATAAATAATATAAAAACGGAGTATAATAAAACGAATTATATAGTAATAACGTAGAGGGACCGTATTATTAAAAATATTAACGAATTTTAAATAAAATAGCGAACCTCTTACCCTTACTTACTAATACTTAAACTAAATAATAAATAATAAACTAATAAAACTATAAAAATAAGAATAATAATTAGAAAAAGAAATTTTTATAATAACATATAAAAAGTAATTACGTAAAAAATAAATAAATTTAAAACGCTTATAAAGCTTTTTAAATAGCTTAACCCCTATACTAAGAACTACGGTTTTAATTATAATAGCTTTAAATATTAATTTTAATATAAATAAAAATATAAACCCCTAGACTAAGAATAGCTTAATAAATAAAGCTATATTTAAAGCGCTACTTAAATAATAATAAAATAATAAGTTCGTACTACTTAAGCTTCTATTTATTAGCTCTTTTTTAACTTAAATAAGTACTATAAATAGAATATTTACGTTTAGGCTACTATCCCTCCTTAACTTATTATATATTAATAAATTAATACGGGACCTATAAAGCTTTTTATTTAATTACTATTATTACTTCGATTTATAAGCTTAATAAATAAGAATAGACCGTAATAAAATAATATATATAGTTAGCTACCTAAGTAATAATATAAAAACCTCTTAAATATATTATATTTTTAACTATAAAAAGGTCCCTAAGTTTATAATAAACTAAGTTATATAAAAAGAACTAAAAACTTTTTTATAAAATAACCTATTTAATCCCGCTAACCGAGGGATAGTAGTGAATATATATTTAGATAGTATTTTATAAAACTAAAAAAAGAGAGTTAATAAGTTCGTTAATTATATTAATAAGCTTAAAATAGAACTAAAATATATTTTAATAAAAAAATAGAGGATTTTTATATTAATAAATAAGCTACGGCCCGAATTATACTTCGTAATAGTATTATAAATAGAACTTTTATAAACTTACTTATAGTTAGTATCGTTAATAAGATATATTAAGTAATCCTTATTATTAATAAGGAGCTTATAAACGTCCCCTAAGTAATATTTTAATTTAAACTTAAATAAGCTAGCGGGGAAATATAGGGGCGTTAATAAGCTAATTATATAAAAAATATGCCATAACTTTCTTAATAAGAATACTACGTATTATAATTATAAAAAAACTAGTTATATTATAAGGGATTACTTATAACTATAAGAGTAATATTAATAATATTATAACTATAATAAAACTAGGTACCTCGCTAATAGCTATTTAAGCGTTATATATTATAAGTATAATTAAAAAGGGTATAAGGTTATTAATTATTAATTAAACCTCGCTCTAGTTAAGTAGCGCAGATTAATAATAAACTCGAATATTATTTTAATAAAGAGGGTAATTAGTAATTAATAAGGGCGGTACTTAGATATCTTAACTTATATATACTTAAACTATATATAAAAAAAGCTAAGCGCCCTTATTAATTTAAGAATAAAAAAGAACGTAATTAGTATTAGGCTATTTAATAGCTTTAATACTAATTTACGAATTTATCTATCGTCGTAGTTAGTAAATATTAAAAGTAAATAAATAGAGACGTTAAGGAGCTATTACTTATAGCTTCGAATTACTAATAATAACTACGTAATAAAAACATAGCTATATCGCTTCGTAATAGCTAATATTATAGTACTTATACTTATATTTAGTTTCCCTTAGTTAGAAGATATTAACTTACTAATTAGTTAAAAATAAAAAAAGTAATAATATCTAATTTATAAATAATATATCCGCTTAAATACTTTAAAAAAGGGGCTACTAAACGACTTAGTTTTAATAATACTCGTATATATTATAATTAACTTAGTTATAAATAGTAATATAATACTAGCGAGCGTAGCTAAGGATTAAAAACTACGATATTAAAACTTTAATAACTTATTTTTAAAAAAAAAAGCTATTTCGTTATTAAATAGAGCACTATATAACTACTATATTAAACTAAATAACGCTATACCTATTCCCTAGGGACCTATTTACTTATTATCGAACTATAAACTAGAGATTTTATAAGATTATTTAATAAAAATAGAGGCTAGGGGTTAAATATGCCCTTTTATAAGCCTAGCTAAAGTACCTATCCTATTTATACTTAAAAAAAGAGGAGAGCTACGATTTTACGTTAATTATAAAATAATTAATAAAATTATATAAAAAGATAAAACGCTGCTACTACTAATTAGCGAAATACTAAATAAATTATTTAATATTTCTATTTTTATAAAGCTAAACTTTAAGAACGCGTACTACTATATATATATAGCTAAGGGTAATAAGTAAAAGACGGCTTTTTATACTAAATATAGGTAGTTCGAGTACTTAATTATACTTTTCGAGCTAACTAACGTACCTACGACTTTCTAAGCGTATATTAATAACGTTTTAAGTAGCCTAGTTAATACTATTTATATTATATACTTAGATAATATTTTAATATATAATAATAATTACGTAGTATATAAAGAGTACGTACGTAGTATATTATAAAAATTATAATAATAGAACTTATATCTAAATAGTAATAAATACGAGTTCTATATATTATATATAAAATTCTTAAGGTATATTATATTTAATAAAAGTATAAAAATAAAACCTGCGCGTACTAAAACTATAATAAATTAACTACTTTTAAAAAACGTTAAAAATATATAAACGTTTTTTAAATTTACGGGGTTTTACTATAAATTTATTAATAACTATACTAAAATAACCGTATTTTTAATAAACTTATTAAAAGAAGCGAAGCTAGGATAATTAGAGCTATTAATACTTATTATAAAGTTATTTAAGAAGTTATTAATAATATTTATTAATATATTAATATTATAATATTTTAACCTTACCCTATTTACGTAATTATAAATAAACGCTTTAGCTCGAGCTATTAGCTTAGTAATTACGTAATTATTTAAAAATAATTAATACCTAATTATTTATAAGTTAAAGAAATTAATAAATATAGAGAGCTATTATAATATAAAAAATACGGAGCTATTAACTATCGTAAATATACTAAAAAACTAATAATACTACCTTGCCTATAGCTAAAATTAGGTCGTAATATTTATAAACTATTTTAATTTATAGTTCCTAAATACTAAAAAAAGGCTAAATAAGAAATAGTTATACTAACTAAACGAACTCGTAATATTTAATATTAAAATTAGGTTTAAACTAAGTATTAAGAACTTAGTAAATAAACTATTATAAAGACTTAATTATAATAAAAATAATAATAATAACGGAGTAAAAGAGCTATTATTAAAAATAAAAAAAAACTTATATAATACTAAAAATATATAAAAACTTTTTAAAATCGTAATAATAAAGTATATAAGTATTATAACCTAATACGTATAATAAGGCTAGGGCCTCGCCCTATAAGACTTATAATAGCTATTATACTATATATATAGAAGTACGGACTTAAAATAACTCCTCTTAGGATAAAAGAACTATAAATAAATTACGTAACTACGATTATATAATAAAATAAGGAACGGATGCTTATAAATAAATAAGACGAATAATCGTAAATAAATAAGATAGACGACCGTTTAGTAAATAGTTAAATAATAATAAATAGGGACGTTATAAAAGATATATTTAGGAACGAGACTTATATATAGTATAAACTTAAGCCGGGCTTAAGGATAGACTTTTTATAGCTTTTTTAATAATTAACTTAGTATTAAATTTTATAATTATTTTTAGCTATTTTTATTAAAAACCTCTTTTAATAAGACTATAATTAATTACTAAAGCCTTACTTATCCTATAACTTATAGATATAGCTTTAGAGAAGCTATTTATAATTATAATACTATTTACTTAGTACTCGTAGCCTTAACTTTTATTAATATACTTATTATAACTAACTAGCCATAATATTTTAATTACTCTTATTTAGTAAATTAACCTTATAAAACTTACTAAGTAGTAAAATAAACAACGATATTTTTTAAAACCCTAAGTACCTTTTTATTTAACTCTAAATAACCCGTTAACTTAATTAGCGAGCTAGCTAGGGTCGAGGATAACGAGATACTTAATATTACTTATAACTCCGATAGTAATATAGTTCTTAAAAAAGTAGACTATAAAAAAATACGGCATACTATTAAGAAAAGTAATAAGCGGAATAAAAAACTCGTAAAACTTTTTAATAATAACTCCGTTTAAATAACCGTAACTCTAGCTAAGAATAATAAAAATATCGCTACTTTTTAAAACATAGTTAACGAAGCTATAACTAACTTAGGAATTAAAAAAAGAGAAATAAATAACTTAGAATAAGAAGTTAAAACCCTCCGAGCCGTTACTAATATTATTAAGACTCTTATAAATAAATAAGAAAAACTTAAACTTAATATACTTACTACTTTTAATAAAATTACTAAGTATTTTAAGGGATTCCTAATTTAAATTAGAACTTACTAAACGTTTTACGCTACTAACTTCCGTAATAAGACTAAATAAGTTATTTATATAGTAACCTTCTTTAGGGAACGAGCCTTAGAGTAGTTCGAACTTTTTTAAAAAGAATTCCTTAGTAATAACGGTTATTTATTATATTATAAAAAAGAAACTACGAATATTTTTAATAATATAATAAGATTCTAAAGTACTCTTAAATCCCTATTCTAAGACTTTAATAAAAAATAATAAGCTAAAAAAGACTTAGCTAACTTTTAATAAACTAAGTCCGCCTCGTACTATACTATTAAGTTTAAAAAACTCGTAGTATAACTCGATTTTATTAAAAAAACCCGCATCTTTTCGTTTTATTAAGGACTAAAAAATAAAATTAAGGATAAACTTAGTAAAATAAAAATACTAATAGAATTCTTACGGTATATCGAACTTATTATTAAAATCGATACTTAATTATATAAACGGTATAAAAAAAAGGGGAAAGCACGACGCCCTTAAGCTAACTCTAGTTAAAAATACTAAAACTACGGTAAACTACTAAGTAATTATTGAAATAACCTAAAAAATTAATAATAATAAAGTACGTCTTATAAATAATATAGAGGACCTATAAACCTTAGTATTACTAAACGTAAAAAATTATAATAAAAAAAGGATTTTAAATACTATAACTATAATAAACTAGGATATATAGCTAAAGACTATTAATAACCTAAGCATATTTAATACTAACCTATTTTAAAAAAACGAGCTAATATTATAAATAAGGAAGTCCTTTATAAATAACTTTTATAAATAGCTTATTACGATAATAACTATTTTACTTACTAAAATAATAAGGAATAAATAGGATAGTACTTAAAGTAACTTAAAATTAAAAAACGATCTAAATACGATACTATACTACCCCCTATTAAAACCCTAGTAATAGTAATAAAAAAAAAAAATACCTACTTACTAACCCTATACTCTTAAAAAAAATAATATTAAGTATATTACTACGCTCTTTTAAATTTATAAGAATATAAAAAAAAAAGCTAGAACAGACCCCGTTATAAAAAATATACTTTACTTTTTTAAAAATTGAATTAAATAAAAACTCCTAGCTAATATAAAAAAATAACTCCTTAAATTTAAAAAAAAAGGACCCGATACTAAAAAAATTATAAGTAGCCTCGTTTATATAGTACGACGAAACTATATAAACTAAAAATAATTTACTAAGTTTAAAAAAGGACTCGATTTAAATAAAATCCTAACTAAGTCTATTTATATAATATAAAAAGTAAATAATAATAAAAAATTTATTTATAAAATTAAAAAGTAGCTCAAAGACTTTTTATATAAAAATAAGATCGAAATAATTAAAAAACTAACTCTTAACTTCGGAGTTATAAAAAAAAGAAAAATTAACTTTAATTTTAAAAAAGAAAATATTAAAATAGGACCTAGCTCCTTTTATTTTAACAAAATAGAATTACTTTATAATTTAAACGAACTTTATAACGTTACTTAATAACGTATTTAAATAGAGATTAATTATAAGGTATTACTTAGTATTAATAATACTAGTTCTAAAGAGGATAACGAAGAACTATAGTATAAATATATCTATCTATTTAAGGATAACTAAACTATTTAGTTTTACGGGACTAAAGAACGTAAGAAGGTTATAATAACCCCCTATATAAATAAAAACTATTTTTTACTCGACCCTACGGACCCTTTTTATAAAGAATTATTTTAAGTAAAATACCTAGATAATAAATACCTCTAGTACCTTATATATAAATAAAATAGCCGTTTTTATTTATAAAAACGTAATAATAAACTTATTAAAAATATTTATATAAAAGACTAACTACTTAGCTAAACGTTATTAAGTTTTAACAATAATAATAAAGTAATATTTAGTTTAAACCCTAGCTTTCTTATAAAATACCTTAATAGCGAGTATATAGGATAGGAAAATTATAAATATAACTAATATTAAGTTTACTATATTAAAAAAGCTAGGGTATAGAGGGAATAATAAGAACTATATGAATAAGGCGCTTAATAAAAAAAGCGTATATTAAAAAACTAAAAAAGCTAATTATAAAGGGACGACGAGAAGCGAGAATAAAAAAAAAGTTCCTATATATAACTAAATAACGTAACGACGTATACTTACGAATTAATTTTAATATTTATAAACGAGGACTAAACGTTATTATTAATAGTAGCGTATAAGAAACTTATATTTTATTAAGGATAGTAAATAAACTTAATTTACTATAGGTATAAAAAAATAATCTATATTAACTATAAATAATAGAAAGAGAACGAGTTAATTATAACTATAAATATATTAATCGAGAGACCGTATACCTCTCGATATATATTAATAACTAGTAAAAATAATTATAATACGATATTACGGAGATCGGAAATATTAATATTATCCTAGGAATCTCGTAGTTACGAAAACATAACTTACGGATAAATTAGACTACTAGCTAAGTCCTCTAAAAAAATCTAGTTACTAAACAACTTAAAAAGAAAAAGGGTTTAAACGGATTTTTAATAACTCCTAAAAAACGGGAATAAATACGATATATAGCTTTTATTAAAATAGTAAAAAGCTCTAAGAAGTTCGTATATAGTACTAATAATCGAGGATCGTAATAACTCTAAACTATACTTAAGGAGTACTGGATATATATAAAACTATTTATAAAACTTAAAGAAATAGGATTATTAAAATATAATAATTAGGATATAAAAATCGAACTTAAAGAAGGAGCGTAACCCGGGTTCTATTTAATATATTTAATAAACTAAGAAAAATAAGAGTATCTTAATAAATATATTAATAAGAAACTTAAAAAGGGACATATTTAACTATTAAATTCTCTTATAAGATTCCCCTTATTCTTTATATTAAAAAAAGGTAAAAAATTAAAACCTATTATTAACTATAAAAAACTTAACGAAATTATAAAAAAGAATTACTATCCCTTATTACTTATTACTAAGCTTAGAGATCTATTTTATAGAACTAATTAGTTTACTACTATAAATTTTAAAAAAGTATTTAACTAAATTCGAATTAAAAAAAGAGATAAGTAAAAGATAGCATTCCGAACTCGTAAAGGACTTTTTAAATACCTCGTTATACCCTTTAGACTTATTAATACTCCGGTAACTTTTTAAATAATAATTAACTACGTATTCTAAGAGTACGTTAATATTTTTATTATTATTTATATTAATAATATCCTTATTTTCTCCCCCGACCTCGAAATATATAAAAAGTATATTTATATAATATTTTAAAAACTTTAAAATACTAAACTATATGCTAAACCCTCTAAGTACGAGTTTTATATATAAAAAGTAAACTTCTTAGGATATACTATTATATTAAAATAAATCTATATATAAACGTTAAAAATAAAAGTAGTTAGGGACTAGCCTATATTATAAAACGTTAAAAACGTATAAAGATTCTTAAAATTCGTTAACTTCTATTAATAATTCTTTAAAAACTATACTAATATAGTTAAACCTCTTAATAACCTAATATAAAAAGATACCCTATTTATTTAAAACCTTAAGTATAAAAAAGTATTTATTAAAGTTAAGAATATAGTCGTCTCCGAACTAATTATTATAATCCTAGACCCCTAAAAACCTTTCGAAATTAAAACCGATACCTTAAACTTTACTATAAGAACGGTCCTAAAATAATAAAATAAGTAAAAAAAGCTTTATTTATATTACTTCTATTTTAAAGCATTTTATAAAGCAGAATTAAATTAGTAAATCTATAATAAAGAACTAATAGTAATTATCGAAGTATTTTAAGAATAGAGACTATAGTTATTCGGAACTAAATACGAAATCATAGTTTATATAAACTATAAGAACCTTATAAACTTTATAATAAATAAGAACCTAAATAAATAATAAGTTAGATAGAGCGAATTCTTATCTGAGTATAACTTCTAAATTATTTATTAAAAAGGTTTAAAAAATAATAGAGCGGACGCTCTTAATAAAAGACCCGACTATAAAGTCGCGGTCCTCGAAAAAATATAAATTATTTTTAAATAAGAAAAGGATAGTAGCTTTATACTAATTATAAAGCTTTTTATAATAGCTAAGAGGATTAATATTAGCCTAACTAAAAAAATAACCCCTAAGCTTATTATAAAAATTTATAATATACCGGTATATAGTTACTAAAAAATTACTAAAATATAAAAACGGATTTGCTAGTATTATAATAAATCCGCTATACGTACTAAAATTATAAAAATAATTAAGGATTATACGATTTATAAAAAAAGTAAAAATAGCCTATATAAGCCTTATAATAAGCTATAACTATTATAATTACTAACGGAAGTATAATATTTAATTATATAGGACTTTATTATTAAACTACTAAAGTTTAGAGAACTATTTACTAAAATATAGTACGATAGTATCTTAATTATAGTTAACCGACTTACTAAGTTTACGCATTTTATTTCCTATAAAGAATTAAGTATTATAAAAGACCTAGTATACGTATTTACTAAAATTATACTTTCGAACTACGGTTTACTAAAAAAAATTATTTTTAATAAGGATAAGCTATTTACTTTAAAGTTTTAGAAATTACTAATTTCGTAACTTAGTATAGACTATAAACTATTAATATTATTTTATTCGTAAACCAATAGATAAATAGAAAGGATTAACTAGATCCTTAAAACATACCTCTATTATTATATAAATTATAACTAGAATAATTAAGTAGCGCTTTTATTAATAGCCTAGTTTATATATAATAGTATAGTTAGTAAAAGTATAAGAAAATCCCCGTTTTATTTTAACTACGGATTCTAGCTAATAATATATAGAGAAGTACGATAAGGACTATAAGCTATAAAAACTATAATAAATATAAGTAAACTTAAAAAGATTTATAAATAAGTATTAATAAACTTCGAATTCGTACGATAGCGTATAAAAAGAAATATGGATAAATTAAGGATTAGAAGATTATTTTTAAAAAAGGGGGATAACGCTTATCTCTTTTACTACAATATTAAAATAAAACGACTAAATAATAAATTAAATTATAAAAAACTTAGACCTTTCGAAATTATTAAAAAAGTTTTATTAGTTAATTACGAATTAAAACTACTAAATATAATACGATACTATTCCGTTTTTTATATTTTATTACTCGAGCTTATATTAAGAGGTTTATATATAGAAGATTATATTATTATTAAACTAAACTAATTAGAATATAAAGTTAAACGAATTATTAATTATAGAATAAAGGATAATAAAAAGGAATATCTTATTAAATAAAAAAACTACGGATATAAAAGAAATATATAGGAACCTATTACGAACCTCTAGAACTCTTAATAACTTCTCGAGGAGTATTAAAATTAAAATTAAATTTAGAACTCTTAGCTATTACGACGTCTTAATTAATAATCTTAAAAATATTATTAGTTTATACTTTACGGGCTACTAAAAAAGTATTTTTAAAATCTTTAAAAAACTCCTCTAATATAATCCAACTCTTTTTAAATACTATTCGCTTTTAAAAATAAAAACGTTTTAATTTAGATAACGACTTATTTAACTTAGCCTAAGCTTATTAATAAGCCTTAGCCTTTTTTTATAACTCCGTAGCTCTTTTTTAAAACTATAACTTTTCTATTTCTTTTTTATAATTAAGATAATTAAACTCCGTTACTAACTAACTAACTATACTTAATTAGCTAAAACTTAATAAATAAAAATATAATACTTATAAATATAAATAGCGTTAGTAGAAGTATTATATAAAATACTTAAATAATAGTATATTTTATAAACTTCGGAATTAAAAAGAACTAAGTAACGGACCCCTCGCGAGCGATAATTTAAATAAAGTATTATTTTTATATTTTTATTAAAAAAACGAATAATACGTAATAATTTATAACGAGACGTAGCTATTAAAAATTTCGATTTTTTAATTCGACTTAATATCATATTAGTACATTTTAAAAAAATACTTAACGATCCCTTAACTTAGGAATAGACGACTTATTTATAAGCCTAAAGGACTAGACCTTTAAAAAGAGAAACTAATATTATAACTTAATACGTATAATAAGGCTAGGGCCTCGCCCTATAGGACCTATAGTAACTATTATATTATATATATAAAAGTACGGACTTAAAATAACTCCTCTTAAAATAAAAAAACTATAAATAAGTTATATAATTACGATTATATAATAAAATAAAGAACGAATGCCCATAAATAAATAGGACGGACGATTATAAATAAATAAAACGGACAACCGTTTAATAAATAGTTAAATAATAATAAATAGGGACGTTATAAAAGATATATTTAAAAACGAGATTTATATATAATATAAACTTAAGCCGGGCTTAAGGATAGACTTCTTATAGCTTTTTTAATAATTAACTTAGTATTAAATCTTACGATTATTTTTAGCTATTTTTATTAAGAACCTCTTTTAATAAAACTACGATTAATTACTAAAACCTTACTTACCCTACGACTTATAAATATAGCTTTAAAAAAGCTATTTATAATTATAATACTATTTACTTAGTACTTATAGCCTTAACTTTTATTAATATACTTACTACGACTAGCTAGCCGTAATAATAAGAACGAGTTATAAGAGTAGCTCTTAAGTAAAAGGAATAGTAAATATTTTAAAAATAAAGTTAATAATAATATAAAAAAGTAAATAAAAGAGGTTAGGAGCTCCGGTTTAAGGGAGCTCTAAAGAGTACTTCGAGAAGTATAACGGGGCTATAAGCTTAGGGTATTAAAATTATAATATAATATTTAAAAAGCTACTTAAACTTATTATTAGAACTATAAATTATAAATTACTTATTTTATAAAACTTTAATATAATAAAAGTACTTAAAATAGTATTTAATAAGGAGGGGTTATTAATAATAAGTTAACTACGGGCTACTTAATAAGAGGACGTTTTTATAAAAAATAAGTAATAAATTAAGAGGAACCGACGGCCTTACTTAATTAAAAAAAAAAAAAAATAAAGCTAAATATACGACTTAAGAGGGTTATTATATTATAATAGCCGTATTTACGTACTATTATATAAAGGGCTAAAAAAAGAAGTTATTAAAATATATTATAATATACTTATAATAAAATATTATAATATAAAGTAGATAATAACGTTACTAAAATACTATTATTACTAAAATAGAGTAAATAAGGATATAAAAAGTTATATTAATACTTATATAATATATTAATAAATAAAGCTTTATTATTATAAGCTATATAGCTTATTATACCCCTTACTTACCCCGGTTAAACTATAATAAAAAATATTACTAAATTTTATTATAAACTTACCTATATTAACTATACTAATTAAAAAGCGCCCCTATAACGTAGTACTTATTATAATAAACCGATTTATAAAATATAACGTTTATATTATTATAAGGATAACCCTTATAGCCTAGGGATTTACAAACTTTTTATTTATAAGGATCTTTATAAAATTTAAAATATTTAAAAAGATCGTTTTTAATAAGGGCTCGTTATTTATAAATAAGTTTTAAATTTATTTTTATTACTTTTTAATAATAAAAAGGTATCTTAATACTATATTTTACTTATAAACGAATAGTTAAATAAAATAATAAAACTAATATTTAAAGTAGTACTTTTATTACTTTTATACTTAGGATTAATCGGATTAAGTATAACGTCTTTACTTAGTTAAGTTTATATATAATAATACTTAGTACTTAGTAATTCGTAAAGTATTTATTAAGGCCCTATTTAGGTTCCTATTTACTTACCCTATATCGATCTTAATAAGGACTCGAGATAATATATAAAATATTTTAATTAAGGAGCGTATAGCCTAATTATAAGCTAATTAAAAAGCTTTATAATCCCTTATATAAAAAATACACGAGACGTATAAATAATAAGCTAATAAAACTAAAATAAATATATTATATAAAATAGGTAACTAAGTATTATTATTAAAAAAAATATTAAGAAGTAACACCCTAGCTAAAAGTTAGTTAATAAGTATTTAAGCCTATTTAAAGTTAAATCGATAATTAAAATAGTAGGGGTTACTTACTAATTAAATATACTAATATAATATAAAATATATAACGTATTTTATATATCCCTATTTAAGCCGTATTAATATTACGAAAAAGCCCTTTAAAAGCCCTTATTTATTAAAAATATAAATAAAGAGCTATTTTATAAAATAAAAAATATTATATAATATAAAAGGCTAAAAAAGAAGCAATAATACTTAATTTAATAAAAAAAATATAATAATAATAAAGATATATAAGAACTAGCTAAGTATATCGAAAACGTAACGTTAATTAATATATATAAAAAATAAGTTTTAATTAAGTAGCGCGCCCTAGTTTTTAATAAGTATAATAACGTAGCGAACTAGTTACTAATAATAAAAAAGGGGGCTATATAGTTATAACTAAGTAATATAAACGCGCTAATTATAAACGGTTTTTTTATTCTTTATAACTTACAAAAAGGCCGCCCTTATTCTTATTCTCAAAATTATTAAAAAAAGAATAATTACCTTATTATTAACGAATTTATAAATAATTAATTATAAATATAGAGTATAAGCGGGGTAATTATACTATAGCTAAAATATTATTTAAATAGCGTACTTTATTATAAATAGTACGTAATAGTATAATTATTACGTTATTATAAGATAAAAACGTAATATAAGAGGAGCTTATAGCTACTTTATTATTATTATTATTAATAATAAGAGTAGAACGAGCCTCTTTATTAGTACGCTTAAATACCCTTTACGTATTATTAATAATAATTTTATAAGTTTATTAGAGCTATAAAGTAATATTAGTAACCTAAGTAATAATAATAATAAAGCGATAATAGAGTAATAAACTTTTAAATTATAAACGTTATTATTTAAAATAAGAGTAATACTTTAAAAAGTTCGTATTATAGATTTCGTAAACTTAGGGACTTAAAATATTATTAATTAATACGTAAAAAAAATAATAGAATAGTAATAGCGCTAAGTACTTATTATATTTTTATAAAAATAGTTCTATATAATATACTTTATATAATACGCACTAAATCCTAAAAAAGTATTAAATAAAGGAGTAAACTAAGGGCTATAAATTATTAACTTAACTAATTATAATACTTAATTTTTAAATTAAATACTTTATATATAATATAAATAAGGTAAGGGAGCGGACGTACTTAGCTAACTCCGATTTTCTTAGCGTTTACTTTTTTTTTTTTTTTAATAAGAGTTTATAATAGTTAATATAAGTAGCGTATTAATAATAATATATATACGAAATTAGGGTAAGTAAAGGGGATATTAAGCTTTTTAAATAAATAGTTATTATTACTATTACTAAGCGTACTCGTAATACTAATAACTAGTTTATTACTAATTATAACAATATTATTAAAAAGAGCTATACTTATACTAAAATAAAATTAATAATAAATATAATATAATTTTAAAAAAAACTAATTTAAATATAGGGAGTATAGAAAATTAAGGGATTTAAAAAATATTTATTAGCTATAAGATCTACGTAATAAAAAAGTAATATAAACGTTAATAAAAATAAAAAACTATATATAATTAAAATAATTATAAATAAAAAAAAAAAAATTAAAAATCGTAGTAGCTTAAAAAGGGGTTAATATTAATAAATAAAAGTAGGGTAACGACTACTTAAGTACTAATAGTTATAAAAACGGATTATAAATAAAAATAACCTAAGTATAAAATTATAGGGCTAACTAAATTTATTATTTAGAATAAGGGGTTTATACTCGGGTTAATAAGTACTACTTTTACTTACCTTCGTACTATATATTAAAAAACTTTATAAATAAAAGATTAATATAACGTATATAAACCGTAAGTAGCTTTTAAAATAAAGCCTAGGAGAGGGAGTATTTTATTAAACCTCGCTAATTAGACCCTATTAGTTAAGGGATAGTTTAAGGAATATAAAAAGGGGGACTAAGTAATAAAAAAGTAACTTAGGTATATATAAAGCGTTAGTAATATACCTCGAAGGAAGGGTAAATTTTAGTAATTTATTTTTTAAACCCTAATAGTAGTTAGCCTTTATAAGCTTCTTCCTTATGTTATATACCTATTAATATATGGTATGGATGTCGTTGAACTAAGCAGTGACTACGAGGTGAACTCCGCTGACGATGATGCGAGTCTTGGCTCTGTTAGCCCAACCGTTTCCGGCCCTGAAGTGGTCACTCTGGTGAGAGGCAGGCCAGACTGAGAGGCGTGTTAATATGGCTTCCTAGGTAATGAGGATAGGATGCGTACCTCTGGCTTGGAGAGAGTTCTCCACGGGGGCATCGGCCTTGCCTGCAGCAATGACGTCTGTCGTAGTTAGCTTACGGCAACCTTAGTCATGATGAGTCCTACTTTACCTTTGGTGATAAGGACATCCCGACCCTCGAGGGCCTGTAGAGCCTCGACGCTGACAATAGGGAGACCTGTTATTACATTACCTTACTTTAGCAGGGACTCTCTTTGATGTTTCACCGCGAAGACTGCGGTAACATGTCATATCAGATATACTGACCGTTGATCTCCTTGACGTCCTTGGATCCAATGTCGGCGACAGCAACAGGGGAGGCTGTGGCAACGGCCAACAGCAGAGCGAGAGCACCTGTGAGACGCATTGTAGGATTTGAAAGAGTGAATAATCTGGGAAGGTATAAAGCGAGAGTAGAAGTAAGAGAATGAATGCTTGACCAGGTATGAGTCTAGAGTTGGCAAGAACTTCTGGGGGATCACCAGCGGACTTTAAATAGTTGTCCTACAGTCAGTATCGAGCCCATCCCCAAGGCCGGGGAGACACTGCCGCGAATGGCCGAAAGCGCAGAATGAAATCAGAAAGTGAGGGATTTACAAAAGTGCTTAGGCATTGACCATCCAAAATGTCTCCGTTCCTTGTATCTCCAGATATCTCCCGCGTTTGAACACTCGCGGCTGTATCATCACCGCAAGCAAATGTTTAGTAGCGCGAAGCTTGACCGGCAGAGTGCCCAGGCCTCGGCCACTCACTTTCCTGTCATTTGTCCATATTGGGAGAATTGACAATCTGTGAAAGTTGGATATCCCCAACACGCAGGTGGCCTAGGGTAGGGGGTCTGCCGAGGAGCCTTCGCACTCACCGGCGACTCTTAGCAAATTGAGATCACAAAGTGCTTGTCTAGGTACCAAGCTTACAAAACAAGCTTTGGACAAGCCTTTTCCGCCGGCTTGTGGGTCTTCTAGAAGAATGCCCATTGAGCCGGATTACCATCACGGCACCAAGGCGCCTCTAACAGGTGGCCCTACGTAAGTAAGTACGATAAGAAGGGTGCCGGAGGCCATGCTACTTTGGGATTCTATTATGGTACTATTTACTGCTTTGGGTAAACTCTCCGAGTCTATACACGAGATAAGAGTGTGTCGTTTCCCACGGCTGTTAACTGCAAGAACTCAATTGTTGTTTAATATATCAAGGTGCCGCCTCGTCGGGTCCGCCGAGACGTCAGCAGGCACTCTCCGTATTGACATATTTTTTTCATAACTCCACAGCATGGACTGAAGAACTCTAAGCATTGCCAAATTAGGATAGAACTACATGATCATTGGGTTGACTGATTCCGCTCTGAGAAACCAAGCTTTTGGCATTTGATAGCATCCGGTGGGATACTATCGGCACTGTGTGGGATGCTTCTGAACCTCAGCATGAAAAGCTGGATGACGGACGCCCAAAGTCGAAAAGGCAACTACGATAACCTAGTTCAATTTGACTAGTGCGATAATAGCCCAAAGGCAAGGAGCCAGACAGGGAGGGACAGACTTTTTGCCTCGGCAACGCACATTTCCAGTCTCGACAAGTCAGTCGAGGTTACCTATCACGACTCAGCGGGTTGTCAAAATACATAGCAAACAGGTTATAAAATGGAAGACGCCAAGTTTTCTAGACCATCTGTATAGAACCCCGTCATCCTCATCGTTCAATCCCATTGTACAGTCCTACTCGTCCATCTCATTTCACAATGAAGGCCGCTGCGATTCTTGCATTTTTGTACCTGTAAGATGTCCTCACCTTGTTGCTTGAGTGATATCTGACTTCGCATCTCAGCGCTCCTCTGAGTGTTTCAGCCTGGATGTGCAGCTGTTACAAGAAGAGCGTCCCCGATCTGCACGCTGCCTATCACTTCTGCCAACCCGGCTCTGGACATAAATACTGCGTGAACAAGACGACCAACGTCCAGGCGGTAAGACGTTCCACAAGTGTTTATGAGTACCTTAACAATGCTGACACCTATAGTGTATTATGGGCACGCCCATCACCCAAGCGAACTGCGCCTCGAGCTACGGTAGTGATTGGGTTGCGGAATGTGAACACTATACTGGCGGGTGCCCTCCTGGTATGACTGAGCAGTGAGAGGGAGGAAAGGAGTTGTGGCAATGGTGTGAAAATACTTTAGAAGGAGGATTTATGGCGCACCATAGAGAAGTGTTGCATATTGTATTATAATACCACTGGTCGCAATAACTTTGATGCTATTAACTCGGATCCATGGACTACGCAACCCGGAGGCCACCAAAGACGAACACAGAAGAGCCGCAAATATTAAAACATTCGAAGTTCAAAACCTATCGAGAACCCTTTAGCAAGTTAAGCCCGGGCGTGTCAGATGGCTTAAGAGTGCCAACCCCGTTACTATTTCGCAATTCTATGCGGCTAATCAAGCCACGGGTGTACTATTGATAAGAGATGCTAACATGATTCCCCCTCGAGTGTATAGCCACCCGTATGCTGACGATGAGGTCGTTGAGACTGCTAATACAGATGTCTCTAGTGGCACTGTATCTTCGTTCCTGTATGTCCTCTCCATTAGCAAGGCACCACATCTTTCTGTCTACGTGCTCTGACTGCCAGCCCACAAGCATGTTTCTCCTTCTTGGATATTGCGATCCGCAGTTCGCAAAACTGTCCTTCCAGTCCGACATAGCAAGCGTGCTTTTAGATCTTCAAGCATGTTTTATTCCAAAGCCACTGCATTCTACCATGTGTTTCGACCCCAGGCGGCCTTTGGTCCAACAGTCCGCATTCGTCCTCGAGGGGGACTATTTCTGAGCGATCGTGAAAGCGAACTTATGCTTCAGACTACCAATATCCCATCAAGTACTCACCATCGCCAACCCATCCTGCTCGCATCCGCCACTCTCCCATAAGCCATGTACAACAAAACATCCCGTCCCTTGGCAACCCCGGGAGCGGGGTTCACACACATCGGGACCGAATCCTCCTTCACGATGGGCGCCCCAGATCATGCAACACGAACGACCCCACTCATCTCGTACAACTCCCCCCCAAATCCGAAAGCGAAAACGACGACCCTGCCCGAAACCGCGAAACGAAATGAAGCACCGACAAGACCTTGGAGAATGGATCACTTGACCGTGGTCAGTATTAAAAGGCCACTATCATTATGCGTTCGCGGTCGCGGTCGCAGTCGCATGGTATGGGTTGTGAGGTTGAGAACTTGAAAATGATGATTGTCAATGGCAGGTAAGACGTTGATAAGGGGTAGGGTGTCGCTCCGGCGGTGAAGGTGCGTCCGGGGTATGTGGCGGGGTGTTGAGAGCATCACTAATATGAATTGGAACGCAAGACTGAGTTAGTACAGCAACGACATGACAGAGAATAATAATGTGCGAGCAATGGCAGGTTATTTTGTCTTCCCATGCTACCCTAACTAATCAAGCCAAATGGCCGAACGCTTCTGTTAAGTGACTGCGTCCATGTTCCCAACGCCCATTGTATGAACCGGTACCTATTGTGTCACGAACGAGCCGATGCTTCAATCAATCTCAAGACTCGGTTCCTCAACTTTTGTCCGTTCCAAACCCAACCGCTACCGAATCTCCTCGACAGGCCCGTCAATACCACGCAGCGTACTGGGGTAGTTGAACAGGTCGGGGATCCGGTGCACACCCTTGATATCATCCGCCTGAGGCGGACAGAGACAATCTCATGTCATCTGGTATCATCCCAATCCAATAAAGCAAGTATTCGATGGCCAGTATCCCTCTTAGACCCCTAATGTCGTGTGCTGGTGGTCCTGGATCCTCTGCCGTGCGCGGAAAGAAAGCTCGACAAGGAGCAAAATACAAATGACAAGATAATTCGAAGCGCAATGACAGCCGCTGTTGAAGGTCAAGAGTGAAGGTGCGAGCGAATTATGCATTAAAGGAACTCCTTGTATGCAGATCGATCCTGAGTACCCATCCGAAAAGGAGACTCGAACCCTCGACGCTGCGTTGAGCTCATCAAGAATGGGCAACGAATGAAAGACCAAGAAAGCAAGGCTGTTTTGTTTGTTTTCCCAATGACCCCCGAATGCCCTTCGTATGCTCGGGAAGTCGCGAAATCGAATGGAGGGCCATGGATTGTGAATGACTCTTTGAACGCCTCCCCGCGATACCATGGCCGTCCCTGGCCTTTTGGCGTCGAATGCCATTGAACGCCAATGTCCGAAAGATAAGATGAAATAATTTTTCGTCCAAAAACACAATCGAGAAAAGTCAAATGACGAGACCGCAGAGACGATCGCGATTACATGGTGGAGCGAGCGGCGCCGTTAACCCCTAATTGCTGTTGCCGCATGAGTCTCGGTATTGAATGGAAAGCGCTCCTGCAGTTGCTGGGCGTACGGAAATTCATTTGGCGACGTACCGGCGAAAGGGAAGCCACCCACCGAGGTCGAGGGGGAAGCGGACCTCATTATTGCTGGGGTGGTAGCCTGACTCGGACGTTGATTTGCGGGTCGTTCGCTTTGCAAAGGTTGACTGAGTGGAGATGAGGCTGGTGATGCACCGTAAGACCCTAGGTGCTGAAAGTAAGGGTTGGAGTCGCGGAGGTGGAAGGCGTGGTGTTGTGCGGGTCCGGCGTGTTGCGCTTGGTGGGCCATGCTGGGGCTCCCGTTGGAGCTCGAGCTGGTGCTGTTGGATCCACGGGTCGCGAAAACATCGTCAGCTCCGTCGAACTTGCCGTTTCTCAACGTGCCATCCTTAATCTGAGGACTGGACTGCTTGGAGCCGAACTGTTGATAGCCAAGGTCAGTACATGCTTTTTGGGCTGAGAGTGGGCGATCGGTGAGGGTCGATGATGAAAGGGTCGGACATGGATGATTGTTGACCGGAAGTACGTACAAAGCAGTATTTGTTGACCAATTCCTCGTATGATGACGAGGCAAGAGAAGGGTTGGGAGAGTCAGTGCCAGGGACGGTAGGCTGCTTTACAACCGGCTTTGAGACAGGGGGAGCGGTCACGGCAGGGGCCGGCTTCGCCTGCTGGAGCTGTTGCGCAGGAACGTGAATCTTGCGATGGCTCTTCATGTAGAGACCATCCTGGTTGCGGTCCTTGCCAATAGTGTCCTTTGCAGCCTGGACAGCAGCAGTGAGGGAGGCACCAAAGTCGTAGCGGTTGGAGAAGGCTTGTCCACTGGGGGCAGTCAGTCGACTCGAGAGGTTATCGCTAGCCAAGTTGCCGGTAGACTTGTTGATCTTGAGGCGAAGTCCAGCAGTCGGGCCTGACTCGCCCAAGTACTCGTGGATGGGCTGGTCAAAGTTCAGCTTGGACTGGTTGCCAAAATCGTCGAAGCCGACAGGCATGGATTTAGGCCGAGGCGCCGACGAAGGGCTCGAGCGGCGGTTGCTACGGGGGAGCGCCGGGCGGCCAGCAGCGCCCTGCAGGCCTCGCTTGCCGTTCTGGGGCAAATGCTTCTTGCGGAAGTCGACCTGGAAGTTGGTGCCGTTGTTGTTGTCCCAGTACTCCTGACCATTGACATTGTACTTGATGCAGAAGAATAGCGTCTTCGTCTCGAGGTTAGCCAGGTCGGAGAGCTTGATGCTGAACGTGAATCGGTCCTGAGCGACGTGGTCGTCCTGAGCGCGAACCTCATGTGAGTATTCGGCACCGACCTCCGAGGTTGTCTTCCAGTAGTCCAGAGTGAATCTGCACGTAACGTATTTCTGGAATGCTAGGTTGGCAACTGCAACAGAGCCCAACAAGTTCTTTTGGTCGGGTGACAACCAGACTCTCTCGAGGCGGACAGGCAGGGACTTGCGGATGGGGGTATCGGCGGGGTGGTTTGCCGTGACGATCTCCCACTCGAACGGTGGAGTGCGAGCGTTCTGGCGTTCTTCTCCAGGGAAGGGGTACTCGGTATCACTGTCGTAGGCATCGACCGGCGAGGATCCGGCACTGACAGCGAGCGGCCGATCAACCTGAAGGAAATGGCGGACATGTTCGAGGTGTGAATCGAAGTGAACGGCCTTGGAAAAGGTCGGGGTGCCAGGCATGCTGGATGGCCGCCTGCGAGCAGAGGCGGGGCGGAGTGCGGGTCTGACGAGCTCTCCAGACTTCTTGCGTACCATTGGCGGCTTGTTCTCGAAGTTGTTACCGTCCGAATCGGATTCTGAGCCAGTGATGGAAGCCGACTCCATTACTATTCTGGGCTCGGTACTGGATCTCACATGGTTGACGCGGCGGGCGACCGTCTGAGCGAGGGCGTCCAGGGCGCTGGTACTAAAGCTGGTGGGCAAACCCTCCTTGGGGAGGTCTTCCTTGGTGATGAGAGATAGTGCGGGTTGGTCGAGCTTGGAGCTGGTCGGGGAGGCTTCCCTCTTAACGGGTATTTGGCTGATGATGTCCTGAAGCTCCTTAAGATTGTCAATCTGCCTTCCGCGCTCTGCGACGTCCTCCTCTTCGCTTCCCGAGTCGGGTGGTGAGATGATGGCGCCCTTGGGCATGCCTCGCTCGTCTGTCAATGGCGGCGGTGATTGCCTCACACTGCTGCTGTTGGTGGCCATGCCCTTCAAATCGTCCGACGTTCCTGGTGGTGTAGGTTGGTCTGAGTTGCCATTTGTTGTGGGAGCACCTGCTGCCGCTGCCGGCGTTCTCCTGTGCTTGGTGAGGTATGATGCTGACCTTGGTAGTGACGGTCTGGGGCTGGACTGGAAGGAGGAACGTCTGCTCACGTCGGGCGATGACGGTGCTGAGCTTGCTGGCGATCGGTGGTGGGAGGGTGGTGTGTAAGGCATTCCCGCGGTTGTGTACGGAGAATGTGGTGGATGAAGGTGTATGGTGAGAAAGTTGGTTTCGTGCGCCCGGCACGGCGTAAGTGTGGCGGCTCGAGGATAGTGGCGGAAAAGCAAATAGGTATCAATTCAGCGAAGAATTAAGGTGAGAGGCGGAGCGGCCGAGGATGAGCGAAGAGACGCCGGTAGGAAATTAGGATTTCTGTGTTATTGGAAGGTTCCCGTCAGCTCTGTCGCGGCCATGGGAGACTTTAGGATTATTTAGTCGGGTAAGGAAATTGGTTGTGGTGCATCTATTCCGATGACTGAACTGGTAAAAAATAAGGTAAGAAAACGAGGTAGAGAGAGAGTGGGAAAAATCTAGGAAAGAAAAAGAAGCTGATGGCTGTAGCGTTGGTGGCTGTGGGAAACGCAATTCCCGCGATTAGGGATCAAGAACAGGACTAAGGAAAGAGGCAAGGCTGAGAAAGTGATATGGCAATGAGGAAAAAAAAAAGGAAAAGCGGTAAGCAATGATGACGAAGGTGGTGATGTATTTTTTTGTTGTTTTTACAGCTGTATTACGTTTTTGTGTAGGAGTCGCAGTTGACCACTTACATGGAGGGAGAGAAAGGTCGAGTCAAGGAAGGCGGGCGACTGTCGGGTTTTCTGCTCTGGCAATGTTCCAGCAACAGGGCAAGAAACTTCCGTCGTATGTTTGGTGAGAGGAATGTCGGTAGCTGGGGAGGAGGGTCCCGTGGAGATGTCGTCGAAGCAAGTGGAATGCAATGACGAGCTGGGGAAGGACGGGGACTCGAGTGTCTCGAAAGGAAGAAGGGGCCGATGGGAGGCTCAGGCGAGGCGATGAGACGTCCCTGCACGGTGGCTTGCGACGTTCGTGGGGATCGTATGGTCGGTCAGGTTCTGGGTCGAGCTTGACTGATCGAAAAGAGGTAGAGGGTTAAGGAGACCAGCCGAATAGGTGCAAAACTATGGGGGTCAATCCTTTCCTTCCGTGCCTTGGGTCGTGACAGAGTTATGCCGTTGACTCTCTTTTTTTTTCGGTTGTGATGTCTCGTTCTTGGACAGGATGGGGTTGGGTCTGTCTGTGTTGGAATTCTGTTCCTGCTCTTGCTTCGGGATGCAAGTGTCGTGTGCCAGGAAAGATGCAAGAAGAGCAACGAGAAGTTGACTATCTCTTGAGACGACTTTTTTGTGCCGTGGATGTTGAGGATGTTGGACTTTGGTGTTTGGAGCACACAAAGATTGGAGAGTGAACAAGCTGGTGGGCGGCTCCGGAGGGAACGGAGTGGTTTTGAATGGCGAGCGAGTTCCGAGCACCGCAGTCCGCGCCCAGTACAAAGTACCTCAGCAGAGCGTGGGAGACTGGGGGGGAGGCGGCGGTAGCCAGGTGTGTGTGGTGTGTGGTGAGTGCCAGTGGTGGTTGTGTGCAACACCACCGCCGCTCCCAGCAAGAAGAGACAGGGAACGAGGGAAGAAAAGCTACCGGTACCAGGCACCTCTCAGTTCGGGTTGGTCTGGTCTGGTCTGGTCTGGCTGGTTTGGTTTTTGTCCCAGCACACACACCCACGGTGCCGTGCCACGCCCCCAGCAAAAAGAGACGAGCGAAGGACTAAGACTAGGACCAGGGTCAGCGATGGGCTGCAGAACAGAGCGGCGACAGAGAGAGAGCGAGTGCAGTTGAGGAGAAGGTGGGAAATGCGTGCAATGTGTGGCAGACGCCAGCCAGCAAAAGCAGCCACTTTCCCACCTCACTGCACATACTGCGTAGATATCCGTACTCCGTGCCTCTGGTGGTGGTGGTGCGTAGTGTACGTACACGCCCTCTGTTCCCAGGCGGCGGGAGTCGCAGTAGCACGTACCTGATGGTCAGGAGCATCCCTGCAAGTGCGAGAGACGGCGAAAAAGACCAAAAAGACCAGGGTGGCCATCGGGGGGGTGATCCTTGGTATGGGCGTGGACGTGTTCGGTCAAGCAGTCAAGCAGGGGAGGCCGGGGGAGCACCAGAGTGTGGTAGTGGTGGAGAAGGATGTTGAGTGTGGGAGAGAGACGAATACTCAAGAGAAGACGAAGGCGAGGAACATGGCGCACAGCTGCTGCTGCTGCTGCTGCTGCTGCACCTCACAGCTGCTGCGAGCAACAAAAAGCGGGTACATCAAGGAGTACGTACTTACTTCGTTCATGACACCGGGGGAAGGAGGGAAGGAGAGAAAAAGGTTGGGGTGTGGCTGGAGCAAGATTCGACGCTAAGCAGCGCGGCGGCGACGGGGTGTGGGGCCCGCCAGACCAGACCGAGAAAGGAAGAGCAGGAAAAAAAAAATTAGGAAAGAGCGACCATCCAGCAAAAAACTGAACAAGACGAGGCGACGCTGCGTGGGATGGTGGATGGTGGCACGGAGACGGCAAGCCGGCTGGGCTTTGGGCTATGGGCTTTGGGCTCGACAATTGCTGCTTGCGTTGAGGACTGCCCTTTAAAGAGAGATCAGTTGGGTACGGATATCATTTTGCCTGTCTGCTGTGGCATGGCACTCGACCCGGCTTGGATTGCCTCATTGTATTCATTCGTCCATCAATTCATCCATAGCTATGTACAAGATGCAGAAGATGCACTCGGGTACTCCAACGTCTCCAAAGTACCGTCTGCAGAACATGCTCGAGGCCGCAAGATATCCTGCCTGGGGGAGCTTGCTGACGATCCATGGCAACTAAATCCTGCATGTCCGTCCATCGACCACCGCCAACACCATTTGCTGCTTCTCCCGTTGTTGGTCGTCCACCATGGAGACAGGTGGAGGGGGCCGACACGCACGACACGACAAGAATGCTCCGCTGCAAGCTACCTGACACTGACCGTCTTGTATCATCTGGACGTGGGGATTTTCATCTTGGCCATGGAGAAGTGAGAACCTGAGAGGAGAGAAAACGGCATGGCGTTGGCGTCATGTTGGTGGTGCAAGAATGGCAGAAGAGCGCCAACGAAAGCCAGAGCGAGCATCTGTTCTGTATCCATACCTATTCTGAATTCTCTGTAGGCGCTGGCAAGCCTTGCTGCAGTCACGCCCTCCCTCCCTTTCTGTTACCTACCCGTAGGTATTGCTTCTCAGTCTCTCCTTCGCCTCCCCGGGAGCCCCTTCTGCCACAGTTTAGCCCAGTACAGTAGATTGGCAACTGGCCCAAGACTTGGAGAAGCCCGAGGCGGAGGCGGAGGCGGAGACGGCGGCGGGCTGGCTTGGGAGGCTTGAAGATGCGGGTGGTGGACTCCAGGCCTGGTCTTGCAAGTTGCCCAGTTCGCATTGCATCTGGCTGATGCCTTTCCTACCCTACCAGTAGGTATGTATTTCCTTGGACGGATGAAGAAACATGTGTGAGATGGATGCATGGGTGTTTGGCCACTGGGCAGAATCTCTTCTAGATGAGCACGGCAGCTTTTGCTCACGGTAGATGTCAAATGGGAGGTGGGATGAGAGACAAGACAATCATCGCTCTCTGAATGTCTGTTCCATCTTTCCCCCCTCCTTTCTCTCCTTCCCGCAATGATCGATGGCTGCTACCGGCCGGTACCGTTGAGGCCGTCCCCCCTCCGGTATCGAGGGTTTCTGGGTGCGGGAGGAAGGACGTTGAGGTTTCCGGTAGAGTCAGATCAGATCAGCGATGACCGACCGGGCCCTGGCCATCCACCCTCTCACCCCACCCTGCCTGTCATGTCCATAATCTCCACGCCTAGCCATGCCTGGCACGCCTATCCGTACTCCGTACTGATATGCGAATGCTGAGCCAATCCATGCCGCGACGACGCGCAGTGCGAGGTGCCGGGAGCGGACAATGGTTGAAACATGAAGTCGCTGGAGGAGAGCAGGGACAGGCGGGGAAAGGTGAGGAAGCCAAAGTTCCGTCGGCTCGTAAGGTAAGCTGTAGCAGGGGCGGGACGGGAGGAGTAAGCAGTCCGGTCTGATTATGCTGCCGCCTTGGTTTCTTGGTTCTTGGTTTGCAGTGGTGGTGGTGGTGGTGGTGGTACACGTCTTCTCGGTCAAGGCCTCTACCTACACAGTAAGGTAAGGTAGACTGAGCAGTGACGGGAAGCAAGTGGCAGAGCAGTTGAGCCACAGCAACCTGACCACACACAGTACAGAAAAGAACGTACCGGGATGACTAATGAGCAGTACAGAGCAGACCATCTTTGATAGGACAGTACGGATCCCGGGTGGGTGCTTCCTTCTCTCTCGCAAAAAAAAAAGGAGTGGAAAACTTCGAGATGCGCTAGCAGGGATGAAGAGAAAAACGTACCGACTGGGTCAAAGGTGAAAGAAATAGACCGGGGGCAGGAGCAGGGACAGGGTTTCTAGTCAATTTAGCGTTGGTGCTGATATACATACTGCCATACTGCGTAAAATAATGGTCCCATCATTCTCTCATCAAAGAGCATGACAACCCGCAGCAGCAGCTCTTTCTCAAGAGACTCAAGACTCGATAGCTTCGACAGTGGTAACCGTACTCTATCAGGTAGAGTAAAATTGGGGTCGGAGCTTGTCTGTACGACACCACTGCTGCAGAACGGCCTGAGGTTTCGATTCCCGTCTCAGTCATTAGGTGCCAAAGAAGAAGTTGGAGAGCAATGCAACGTTGAGAGTTGTCAGATTGGTATCGAACTGCTCATGCCGGAATCATGCCCATAGAAGCTATTGGCCTATCCTATCCGTATCCGCAGTCGACACTGATACATTGTCGAGAGTATACATCTTGGCGCAATGTGCGGGAGTCGAGAGTAGCAGGTCCGTTCTTGTCTCGTTCCAATATCGACCGACAAATTGAAAAGAGTTGGGACGGAGAGAGTGTCTAAACTTAGCATCCCGCCGCCTAGCAGAGCATCGTGACGCATCCAGTCGGCTCAAGTTCGCAGGTGGTTGGAAGACTGAGGCAGTTGACGATCAAAGTGTTTGCGGCTCCAGCCGGACATTGGTCTCGAGAGTTGTTGGCCCGGCACTACCCCATACCTGCCTCCTTGAAGTTGTATTAGCCTTTTCCTCAACAGTCTGTATCCGTAGCACCGTATTTCCTGCTTGGTGATGCTCCCACCTCTCTGCTTGCTCTAGCTGGTTTTACCCCAGACCATCGAGCCGCCGTTTGGTCTTGATCGTTCTCAATTAGCTTCGCCATGTCTCGAATCTCGTTTGCATCAGTGGCCGCCATGCCGCGGCATGCCTCATCCCGTACTGAAGACACTGTTGGCAGGGCGGCTGGTATGAGAGAATGCCGTTTCCATCGTCATCGTGCCGGGGACGGAGATTATGGCGCCCTCTTGTCTCTCTCTGCAAAGTCTGAGGTGCGTGCCTTCCCTCCTCTCCCGGCTCTCGCTTGCCTTCGGCACTGTACACTTGACACGGCCCCACGTCGCTTTCAACACGGGCAGAGGGCAGCAGCGACCGACCCCAGTCGGCTCAGCCCAGGCCAAGCAGCCCAGGCCCATGCCGCAAAGAAAGAAGCGAAGACGCAGGCACAGACCGGCGCAGGCAGGCCGCAGGCGAGCAATGGCAGGCACGGCAGGCACTGAGGCAGGCAAGGAAGGCATGGGTTCGCGTTTTGGAAGCAATGGCCCTGCCCTACCTCTACAAGTATGTACCTGCCCTTGCCCTGTCCCTTCCTTCCTGTCTGCCCGGGACCGGAACTGAAGTCCTTGCCCGCGCGCACTGCTTGCGACACCCAGAACAAGCCATAGAAGGGACAGGGCAGTCTCGTAATAGACGAAACAAGCCCCAACCATTCCCCCCAGTACCTGATCTAGGTATTATCCCCCCCAGTACAAGGAAGCTTCCATTATCGGTCATTTCACGATGCTCGTTTGGAACACACACGGATGGGGAACCCAACTCTCAGGCGCAAAAGATCCGGTGAAAAAAGTTCGTAAAAGTTTGGGTCGAAGGAAAGAATGATGTCATTCGCGGCAGGTGCACCTACCATCGTCGTCGCGTCGTCCGCCCGCTCTTTCTCGCTTGACTGGGCAGTTAGCTTGCTTCCCTTGCCTCTTTTGGGTGCGTGCCTGCCTCGCAGCTCCAAGGCGAAGACGCAAAGCATCGTGAGTTTTTAAGTGGGGGAGAGGAGCTGTCCTTAGAGGTACTCCTCGTCGAAACAACACTTCACTCCCACTCCCTCTCCCACTCACGATCCAGCCACACCACGACGTGTGGCCCACGACGGGTGCACGATTTCTCGGGTCGCTAGCACTCCCTTTCTATCCGATTCGGCCCACGATCCATATCGGCGGATAGCCAAAGCCGCACATTACATCACCTTCCAACGTTTGGCCTTATCTCGACCACCTCGTCTTATCAGAGACGTTTTACCGATATCTTCCCTCCTTATGGCGTACGTTATCATGAATCTCGAAGCCACTAGGCTGCCTGACTGGATGTCTTTTGTACGGAGGGTGTCAATCAGACTTGTGTCGGGCGAGGCGCGTCTCGGTCGCGTCTCACTGTCAGCATGCCTTCTTTGCACCCTCTGCTTTGTCTCTCCAATTACACCGCCAGCCTAGTTCTCAAAAGACACTGAGTGTTGCCGTCGTGGAAGGATGGACGTGGCCACGACTCGAGCAAGCGTTCGATATCGATACCAAGCCCTGCTCAGCTCGAACTTTATCAATGATTGGGGCAACCCACCTGGGGATTCTGGGAAAACTTGACCCGCCGTTGATACGCAGCAAAGACAAAAAGAATTGGCTCCAGAATCTGCCCCCCCCCCCCCTGCGGCCCCGTTCTGATGATCTGATCGGCCGGCGCCCGTCCGCAGACAATAACGGAGCGAAATAAGGCCATGCCCCCGGGTCCTCGCCTGAAAGCAACGGCGACACGAAGCAGAACCAATGGTGGAACCAACACTCGAGACACTGGACGAAGATGGGGGATGGGAACATGGATGTGAAGGACAAGGAAGGGACAAGCAAAAGAAGACTGGTAAAGGAGAAAAACGATACCAGTTCGGTCCACATTCCAGCCTTTTCCCACATTCCATCCAAAGTGGTTGTCCCCGCAAGTTTGCTCTGGAACTATTCTCAACAAGGCCGAACCCATGACAAACATCAAACACTCCTGCGAAAAGCTTCGTTTCCTTTGGCTATGCTATTGCTTTGGGGGCCGATCTACCATTACTGGAATGCACTGGGAAGCAGAAGCAGGCCAGGGACAAGACAGGCAGAAGAGTCAGAGTCAGTGTCGGACAATACCTGTTGCACCCTCTTTTTCTCTGGGTGCGGGCAAGTTTTGACGGCACGTTTGTGCGTTGTTTGCGCCGTGTCTTTGGAAGCGCTAAGACGACGCCGACCCGCTCTGTCGCTGATGACTGATGAATTCAGGGAATTGTGTGTCAGAAGCGGTACGAATAGTCTGCCGCTCTGTCAGCCACAGGTTGCAGCTGGACTAGGGCTGGCGATAGCAACGACACCGATGCCGGCATCAGCTATTATCGATGGTGGCCGTTGGCACGAGCTACCCTACCGGCGCCTGGTATGGATGGCATAGACATTGTTGATGCCGACGCTGACGGTAGTAGTGCAACTACGAGATGTTGACTACCTATAGTTCCGTATGCGGAGCGGCTGCCTGCATCGAGAGCCAATTGACACATCTCGTTCTGATTAGAGACTTTGGCTCCCACGCTCCATACTGGCGGCAACGGCGTGAAGAACTTTTTGTCGTCAAAATGTCTCATTCCGGCCAAGAAACGGCTGGGCGAGGGTTGAGATTCCTAGACCAGCATGCTGCTACGTGTGAATGAGTCGCCCGAGTCGTCACAGAAATGGCGCAGATGCATTGTGGCACTATAATGCGCTGCCATTGCTGATGGTTGCATTGGCGATGGCGATAGCAATGCATTTTGCTTGTGTTACTGTCACCGCTCTCTTGGACACGACTCTTTCTTCACTGATGCTGTTGGGCTGCCCTTGTGCATCGGCGATGAGCGGAGCACTGAGAGGCAAATGCTTCTCACAAAATGTCTCGCCAATGGCAATAATTCGTGCTCCTTGCAAAGTACGTTTCGATTGGGGTAAGAGCAGGCACCGCTATGGGCATTTGGCGGCTCAGGTATTGCCCCAGAAAGAACAGACGAAGCGCGAAAGCGACAGCAACAAGACAACACGCACGGAGCGTATTCTCAGAGTGGCCCGAGCTGTCGGCAACAATTCTCACTGGATGGGCAGACGCTGGATCACCAGGGTTATTTTGTTAGATGATGTGTCTGACGCCTTGATAACTGCGGCGTATGTTAGTTTCCAACGTCGACGAAGTATCTGCATTGCGGGCTTTTCGCTTCCTTTTTTTTTTTTTTTTTTTTTTTATTCACTTTCTCCGTAATCCATCTGAATCCGTATTCATCGCTTCAGAAGTGGGGACCGGAAACCGGGGCAGGCCGCAGGCCGTTGGGATGGGATTTTGGCCTGGAACTCTTGCCCTCGCGAGTCGCCGCAGCACCGCACCTCCCGCATCCACCGCACCCGTGTTTTGGGAAAGGACGGAGGCGACGGGGAAGGAGCAAGTGGGATGGAGTATGGAGTACGTATCTATGTACACACTTAGACGCGGAGACGACGACGCGACGGGATGGGGGATGATTCAGCAGGAAGGACTAAAGGAAATGGAGTGGTTTACCGGTACCATTTTTTTACCGAAAAGGAGGGAAGGAAACACGACTGACCAACCAGCAGGCGGTATCGTGGGAAGGACCCAAGAGGACCCAAGGCTGTCATCGCAAAAAAGAGAAGAGGAAGGAGGGAAGGAGGGGCAGTTACGGAAGGAAAGAGCAGGGGGGGTCCCCCCCACCTGATGGACTCAGTCTGGCCACCCCCCACCAAAAAAAGAAACTCACCAAAGAAAGGCAGGAAACACTTGAGCCTTGAGGTTTCTTCCCCCACCAAAAAAAAAAAAGTGAGAATGAAGTCAATTCCCGCTGCAACCTCACATCGCCCGCCCCGACCGCACTCCACCACCCACATCCACATTTTATCCACAACCACAAGCCATCGCTCATTCACGGACCTCACCGGCACGGACTCTCCTTTGCACTCTCTCTGGTGCGCGGAGATGCCGCTCACTGCTCCTATGCTTATCCATATCCATTACCGTCGGCACCGTGTCACCTCTACATGCCAGCCAATACCATAGCACCAGCTGCTTGCTGCTACACCAAAGACTACATACTACCGTCGATACAGTCTAGGGGGGACTGTTCAGGACAGGAAATGCCTTCAAACAATGCCCAGCAAAGCACCAAGCATGCAGAAGAAACGCAACAAGGAGTTGGCGCACTAGGACTAAGTGTCTTCGACATCAGTAGAAATCATCGCAGAATCGATCCAACACTACACGCACCCATCTTGCAGCCATCCTATCACCACATTCCATCATGTGTACCATCAAAGCAATTTCACTCATGAGAATGTTCCTACATTGAACTCTCAAACGCCTTCACCCTCACTACATCATTCCGACCTGACCAACAAGACCGGGTTCCGCACCCAACCAAAGTTGGTATTCGACCCCTAGAAACCCTCACTCTTCTACTCAACGCCTGTCGTCAAAAAAGTAGTAGGTATGATGCATCAAACGTTGAGCCTTTTAGAGTTGCAGCTGGAGAGTTCCGCCATACCACTACAAGCTCGTTCCGCCACACTCTAATATATTGCCGTCGTCATCCCAAGAGTCGTCTTACTTCGCGGCGGCTTTGAAGCTTGAACCGACCCTTGGGTGTCTGCGGCCCAGCCCGCCCGCCACTACGAATCCCGAGCATTGCTCATCTGGTTGATGTGCCATCCTCTGGATCCGAACACCGGCACCGGGGCCATTGGACGGGCATCCTCCCTCACCACCTCCGTCTTCACCGGATCAATCTCTGGCCCAGACGCCGAAGTCTCGGTCAGCAGTACCGTAAAAACGACAACCTTCACACGATATTGCCGCGTTTTCGGATGCCAGAGGTGCATCCAATTTAGCCCTTGTACCGCTTCGGGCGGGGACCTATCAAAATCTCCAGCCTCCGCGCTGTGCAACACCCCGTGTCTTTTGTCATGACTTTTGTTCAGTCCAGCAAGCAAGGAACCCCACTACGAATACAACAAGAAATCAATACTCGGTCTTGTCGTCGCCTTTGGACTTTGGATTGCCAGGTAGCCTCTCGTCTCCCTCAGCCGATGGCTTGTGCGCAAATGCAGCCTTTTCTCAGATCATCCAGTTGAACGGACGGAGTACGGATCTCCACTGGCCCATGTTCCCCATTCCCACTCACATACCTAAAGTACCTACATCCAGCATCCACTTCTATGCTCACATTCGGTACGGAGTACGAAGTAGGGGCTGCGACTGCGAGCACTCACAGCATGCACCCAGCGGCATGCAGCAAGGCATGGCTCCGGCCATTGTGACGAGTGGGAGCCGCAGGGGCTGAGGACCAGTCATTGAGCTGCATGGCCTCGCTTGAGGCGTAGAAGCCCACGTACGCCACCGCCGTAGGTCCAGTCAAGCCCCTTCGCTTATTTGAGCTTCTCACAGAGCTACCTCTGTCACAATCGGTTTGGAGACAGAAGGGCATCGTCAATCACCTTTCGGCCTTTCGGGGACTTCTTCGCCCAGACCCAGGGTGTACGACATGGGTATCGAACGATGCAAATGCTCACTGGCCCCTTCCAAATTCGTGCAGAACGCCCATCGACATTCGAAAGCGCCATGGCACGCATGGCAGGATCTCTCTGGTGGGGAATGGCTTCACCAAGAGCTCCATCCGGCTGCGCTTCAGCCTTCGTCGGATCACGCAAACTGACAATCCACCTCGCTCTTAATCTCGTCTCTTATGGATATCAGCGCATGTGTCAAACTATTACTCACAGCTTGCATTCTGGGGAAACATGCGCGAGGTGCCCTTGGCCCATTGCCCCTCACTTTCTCTCTTATCATCTTCTCAAGCGAAGTGTCCACTGTATGGCATGGGACGTTGATTAGCAATCGTACGCATTCACTCTGACAGATGCCATCGCCCAACGCTCACCTTCACCCAATTTGGCCCCTCGACGGTCAATAGATGCCGGATCATCTTGGCAAGAAATCTGGAGATAGGGGACCCGAACGATATCACCCAACACCAACAACTCGCACACAGCACAAAGCCAAGAGTGGCCGGCGACTCAAGGGGCTGCATCTCGCAGCCAAGCGTCTTGTTAGCGCCTCTACGCTGCACACCGTGGTAAAAATTCGCGGTTGCTTGCTTGCTTGCTTGCTCGTCTTGCGTGCCATCACCCAGGCACGCCTTGCGCCTCTGGATTAACGACACCTCCCGGGCACGTCTCACCGCGTCTCGTTATCTTTGAAGTCGCAATCCGAGATGCCCAAAACGCACATCGCTTACCCCTGATTCGCTGCGCAGTCAAGGTGGCCCCTGCCACCCTCACCTAGTCGCCCATCAAAAGATGCTAAATTTGCCCCTGCTCATGGCATCTCAACAAGGATCTCATCGTGGCCCGCCCGTCACTGAAGCAGCAATCCTCGAACAAATCACGCAAGCCATTGTGCAAGCCACACCTATCGGGAGCCGGATGGCGGGGCACACTTACAACCTAGGCCGGCTGCCATGTCAGTATCCGTACACGGGGATCAGCAGTTCGGTGGCCGTCTGTCAATCGACCGGCCGGATACCTGGACGGCCCGTAGTTGACGGCTCAAAGCAGAGTGCGGCATCCCTCCTACCATCGCTCAATCTTCAGACCTGCCTCGCTTCAATTCCCTCTCTACGGAACTCGTTCGGTCTGACGTAGAGCTTGCACAATGTACGAGACCTGCTCAGCCAACTACGGTAGCGAAACCAACAAGACCCTGCGGGATGACGAAAGAGATTGCGTCAAATACAATGGAGATGTTGAATGCTAGCCCCAGGTCACACGCCTGTCACATCAACTGATCTGATGTTGACTACGAAGAGACTGAGGTTCATCCTGCGCCCTTGGCTTCTGATAAGGGTCCCTTGAACCTGGTTCCGAGAGCGGACCCGAGGTGCAACCCGAGTCGACTAACCTCATCCCGAGCATCAGGCAATGATCTGAGGACACACATTCCATGTTACGATGGCGTCTCTGTCATTTTTTTGAGATGGCGGATGGCGCTTTTTCACCGCACGCAGTCTAGCTGCCTACTCCGCAATAGGTCCCCTAATCCAACGAGACCCTACCGACCCTTATGTGCAGAGGACCCTGAAGTCTAGCTAGCTGCAGTGGCCGGCCAACTTCTGGGCGAAGATCGACGCAGAAACGTAGTCAACGGCTTTGGGATACGAACTGTTCCCGTTACCCTACCGCAGTGCGGATAACTCGCGTGCTCGCTTGAGCTTCGCAACCGCGGCAGAGTTATTCCCATGATCGCCGACACTACACGCCATCAAGACTGACACTAGTGACCCACGTTTGATAACAACGAACCGATCATAATCTATCTGACTGTATGGAGATGCGAAGCTGCAACATTGCATCAAGAGAACGCAATCTGGCCTTGAACTCTGTCTTTGCACATGCTTGATGCGCATTCCAGGGAAACGCCGGCTATGAGCGGTGGTCTGATGGTTGACAAGGATCATCATATCATCCAATGTTGATTTCTTACAGCTTTGGAGCACCGGGGATTTTTTGCCTGACACCTAGTGGGCCCGGTCCCTCTCAGCTTCATGCTCCGGTCCTGGCAAAGCTCCTGATTCGTCACATTGTTTCGTTGGGGACGGTTCGATGGCCTCAAATGGAATGAACCAAAGCGCGGCATCAATTTGCAGGAAAGACGAGCAACGATGGTCGAACTCTGCTGCGTATCACGAATTCTTTGTTACCACGCGGCGGCGTCCAAGGTGGCGTTTTCTTCCCCAGACAACAGACTTCTCCTGGTGCTTCCAGACACCGCCCGTATGTAAGGTTCCAGGGGTTCAGGGAGGGAGTGTAACTTCAGACATCTCCATGTCGCCAGCCTGACTCTTGCAATCAAGTCACTCACTCCCGAGGCAAAGGCGAGTTGTTGGTATTGTCAGACCATTGATCTAGAGTTCGAGCGCATGCACCTCCGAAAACCGAAAAGAGGAGAAGAACACATATGCGGAGATCTCACCTCGGCCCTGGGAACATCCCATTGTCAGATCTCGCTCTACGATCGACGCTGGAGACCGGAGACGGAAGATCATCTGGTGATGAATGACGGTCTTCAGCATCAGTGAGCGCCACATATGCCCGACGCCCCGAGCGATCGGTGAATCGGGTACGGGACAAGGTGAGGGTTTGGATAGGCCCCAGACAGCGCGAACACAGTGTGGATTTCTAGGTGTGGCGACCGTGCCTTCCGAACGACAGAAACACTGTTTTCGTATGTTCCACTACAGGTGCGCTGCGCCTTACTGAACTGCGAGGAACGAGTGCTCGCAGGATACAAGCAAAGACCTGGCCATATCCCACCGATGCACGCTCAACACTCTACTTTGGAGAGGCGCCCAGTCGAAGCCATTGTCGGGGGCTTCTTCAACCTCTTGAGTCAGCTCTATGTCACATAGAAGAGACGAGAGCATCGATCGAAAATCAAGGGGCGGTGAGGCTGGCAAACAGCCAGCAAACATCATCTTTGGCCAAGCATCCCACGTCGCGAGCGAGTCGAGACTGGACGGAACCTCAATTAAAGTTTGTGTCTTGATCTCCACTCGGCGACGAGGCGTGGAGTAAGCCGGCGGAGCGCAGGAGTAGACGACGAGACCAGGGCTCGGCTTCCGAGTCGCTCCCGGCGCGCGTCAGCTTCCGGATCTTCCGTGCCAGGCGATGCTCAGCCCATGGGAGCAAAGTACGGATACGGAGCACATAGACAGACATGGGGCATGCCTGGCGAACGGCCCCATGGCCTTAACCAATCACAACTGCAGCGCTACATGTCTCAACGCCAACATAGTACGTGGTTGTATGGACTTTGGATCTTGAACACTGTCTGTGTCCCTTTGGCGGGGGAACAAATAGAAGAGTTCGAATCTAGGACACTTTCTATTTTCTGCAGCTCAACAGCCGGATCTCCCTCGCAGCACAGCTTGTGACCGCACTCGACAGATCAAGCAGATCAGAGACGTATGGAATCTTGTGGTTATGTCTTCTCTGCTAAAGAGAGAAAGGGCCATGAAGGAGTCACGGCCAACCCGGAAAACAGCAGCCTGCTATCCAACAAGTCGCCTTTATCCTCAGAATCTTGCTGGGTTCTCCTAACCATGTGCAACCCGAATCTCCATTGGCCAATCAGGCTGTCGCCCGACAGCATTCAACTCGGTGCCCGGCTCCCATTTGACGTGTCGCAGGAGGAGGCGTCGAATGCGACCATACACAGCTACATGGTTCCTTGATTGTCTTCAAAGCCTCCGGGGAAGAAGGAATCATGCCAGAGCGGTGTGTTTCGCCCAGAAAACCTGCCTGGAATCATTCCTACTTGTTCCCAGCACATTTTGCAGCAATCATCTAGCTGTCAATCAGCCTGCACTAGAATCCGGGCTCTGATGCAACTGCCTGGGCGCCCCGCAAGATCCGGGACAAACAAAGCTAGAATGACCCAAACCCAAAATCGTCAGACTTGATAGCTTTGCAGAAATCCCACGTCTTAACTCGGAGGGCACGGTTGTTTGCGGGGGTATTCCAAAGATCCTGTCAGAAGGCTCACGGGATCAATTTCGACTGCACCGGCCTGGTCCCGCGTCTGAGGCGACTCGAATGACTTGTAAAAGTCATGACGCAATTCATCACCAGCTGATACAAATGGTGCCAGACTTTTCACTATCAACGATCACGGCGAGGTGCGTTTTTGTGAGGGCCGTGGGGGGGGAATCGCGATTACAGACGTGTCGTTTCGTCCTCGCCGTCGCCGTCCCATTTCAAGGCTACATGTCAAGACATATCGCTCTTCGCCCTGTTCATCGTCAGGCACAGAACCCAGACTTGTCCAGTCTAGTATCCATACGCCCCCTTCCCGTGCCACGCAACGGCTGAAGGAGGCACCAACCCGCGTGGGTCGCGAATAGAAGTGCCCCACGAGACTCCGGATGATGCCAGGTGACCGGGACGGATCGATGAAGCAGAAGCGACATGCTATTCTCGAAGTGAATCCGGTATTCTGGCTTCCAAATGCAGCCTCCGGGTTTGAGATGCCGCTTTGAGCCCTTTAGCAGGCAACATGCGAAGGTTCAACCCTGATTTTCCGCCCGAGTTACGGTGCATATGCCTCGGAGACAATAGCTTCATCCTCTGTTCTCACCAGTAACCACGTCGTTGGCTCCAGGTGTGTCTCTGAAGAGGGTGCGGTGCTTGGTCAAGCAATCGAGTCACTCCGGTGTACCTCGCCGCGCAAGTCGGAATGCGTCGCAACCTCACAGATACGACAATGGAGGTCTTGGGCGTTTCTCGACCGATGACGAGCCCCACCGATCTGCACGAAGTCTGCCAGAACGAGCCGGGATGCTGCCAACTTTCGCACGCGAGGGCTGAATCCATCAGACTAAAAAAATAAAAATAAAAAAAGATACCCATGGTTGGGTGGCCTTTACATACATGCAGGCATGGCATTACTCTGATAAGGCCTCTCGATAGCCCTCGCTTGAGCGGCCAGGGCCAAAAAGGGCCACCGATGAAGAAAGGTCTCTATACTAATGGGACTAGGGAACGGAGGACATCCTCTTGTTCGAGAACGCAACATACACAGTGAAGACGGCAGCAAGGATCTGATTGGCAATTTTGGCCCCCATCTCCGGTGTCAGCCCCAGAACCTCATTCCATCTATGCCGGTGAGACAAGAGGAGGATGGCGTACAAAGGACGGATAGGTACACACAAACGTCCCAGTACTTAGGAAGCAGGTTTATGGGAAATGAGGGCACACAATCTGTACTCTCGGAAGTCTTTGACAGCAGCATCATCATCATTACCGTCACCACCATGGTCATCTGACTACAAAGTTCCTTGGAAGAAACCCGGGAAACACAGCGTGTCGACCGAGTATGGGCTGTTGATGCGTGAGACTCAAGTCCAGGGAACCCGTCCTCTCGACAATAATAGTCTTCCCGTATTCCGTGGTTTGCTGAGACGGGAATTGATGCCCGCAGGCTTCGGTACACGCCGCACGTAAAGTTGTCAAGACTCAAGAGTGCGGAGCGTTAAGGAGGATTTGCTCCGGAAACAGCCAACCGCAAGTCAGCACAGCACGACAGCAAGGCAGCATGAGCAAGGCAATGGTGATGGGAAAGCCAGCATGGGCCCATGGTGCGATCTCAACGTACCATTGCTTATTATCTCGGCTCGGTCGATACTCCATACTCGATACATAGGACTGCGGTCGGCTTCATCTCAACCCATCACTCCTGAGTTACAGCTCCAACTTCCAAAAGAGCCATCAACCTTGCATCAAACATGAAAGAATGTGGGCACCAAACGGGTCATATCCACCGAAGAAGCTCAGACTGTATCCCTTGAGTCCTTTCACGTCAACATCTGGCTGCCATATCCGGAGGTTCAGATCCTCAGTGGGGGAGGGGGGTACTGTGGCTCTCAACTTGGAGTCTTGACTCTTCTCCAATCTCCATCTCGTCTCTCTCTCCTCATCTGTCGTGCCCCCGCAGGAGAAGGGAATGGGGGCAGTGGGCACTGCGGCAGGGAGACACAAACATGGGCAAAAGAGGCAGGCCGTCGATATCCTCACTGGGCGTACACCATTTTCTACGCACGAAATCTCTTCACTGCGTCTACGGATACTCGTACATGGGTTGCGCGTGCCTACGCTGCTACGCATCCTGGAAAGGGCTAAATGACGTAGTGACCCGTTTCACGGCCCTCAGCCGTCATCGGGCATTAACGTGCAAGATCGAGTCTTTCTCTCATGAACTAGGTGCCTGGGGCTCTTAGCGGTACGCAGGGCTTAAAGTGGTCAACAATAGCCCCGTAGGCCCCCCTAACCAGCCCCCCACAACGCCGGCCTCTTGCTCCAACCACGCTGCCAGCTTTGTGCCGTTGCCGCCTCAGGCGGGTGCTGGCGTCCTTTCTACAGGGGAGACCACGGAGACCAAGGAGACTAAGGAGACCAAAGGAGGACTACAGGGGCGCGAAGGGGCAATAGGCGTCTTTTCCGTGCGCTAGGAGCGTCCGCCAGAGCCCGCAGTTTCAGCAGTAGCATCCACTTCTATCTGAGGCTTATTAGCGAGCCGCGAGGAAGCCCGCAACTTGCGAGAAAACTGTCGACAAGTCCATCATCAGGCACTATTCCGGCGGCGTCTGGTCAAGAGGGGCTGTTCAGGTTCTCGAAATGGGATGGACGAAGTACGACCGGCCACCGGCCACTGACGGACAGTAGCTACCGGTATTCCCCCGGACGAGCGCAGTCTCAGCTTCCTCACCTTCAAAGTGTCGGACTGCGGTAGACAATGGAGATGGAGATGGAGACGGAGACGGAGAGGTTGCCGTACAGTCTTGATACCGGAGCTTTTCAAACAGAGATCACCGATGACTATGGAGTCGCTACATGTCCACTCCAGATGGACGCGGCATGGGTGGTTTGCAGTCTCCAGAGGCATCCCCATGGGCCCCCCCTCGCTCAACGGCCCCTCTAGGATGTGTCTAGAGTTCTAGATCACCAATGGAACCCATCAGGGCGTCTCTCTCGAGCCTCCTGCCCGCCTGGGCTTTGGAAATTGCATCTGTAAATGGCATGGCCATATCGACCGAACACGAGAGGCAATCGACAAAGCCGTGCGAAACTCTGAGTGAACTGCACCCCGGTCGTCTCACCCCCTCCCCTGGGCGTTCTGGACATGCAGCATGCTCTTGGAATCAAATTGCTTGGGCATTTGGCACACAAAACACAATCTTTACCACTATGCGTGGTGCTGTAGACACTTGCTCCCGCCGCTTTCCTTTCTGACCGCTTCTTCACCGAGACCTCGTAGAGGCCTACCGAGACATTCACCGCGCATACACCGCAAAACGCCATCGCAATCTAGCCAAATATACCACTAGCTCACTGCATCTGGCATAACGGCAGTTCGGCACTCGAGGCTGTCGATGACTTCCTTGATATTTGATCAATCCCTTGCAGCCAAGATCGCCGTGTAATCTGAAGACGGTTCGAGCTTCATCGAGAAGACGGGACGCGTACTTCTCGCCCGGGGTTCGACCCCCAACCGGCAGGCCTCCTCGAAATATTTCGCTTGCACTTCCACGTAGCGGCTTTGCCTTGGTTTTGAGAGGCAGGCCACTCCCGCGTCTCATCAACAAGATGCACGCATAGGCACCAGTGATCTGCCTATCTGCCTATCCAGGTATTCGTTCCTTGGGGATCGAGTCGGAAGCGCCACTCTTCTCAGTCGAATTATCTCTTATGTGGCTGACCCCGGTGGCATCGAGCCACACGTAGCTGCGCCCCATGTACCACAAACATCACCCTAAACCAAGATTACAAGTGGTTTTGGGGTTAGGGCAGCCATCACACTTGCCATCACCCACCACGCCGCCGCAGTCGGACCAAGAGACTCGCCACTGGCGGCTACCGTGGCTTACACCTCTGTAGATTGTGGATGCCTCTGGATTTCGTTTTGGCTAACTAATATCCCTCGAAAGGGTGGCCGACGTTCCATTGGACAATGGAACATCCTCGATATATCTCATGCGCAAGCTACTAGAGCTCGGGATTAGCACTCTCAGGCTTATCTTGGACAGACGCTCGATCAAGTAGCGGTGAGATTCGCCTGGACTTTGTTCGAGGATGCGGAAGCTCCAATCAAGCGTTTGGTTGGCCAATCTTTCTTCACCTTTGAGGCTCAGACGGTGTTGGTCTACAGATCTACAAGATAGAGTTTCGTCCATTTGCCGGTGCCATGCTGGAACCGCGACCCACCTGCTACCGTGCGGACGCCGCCGTGTCGATCTAGGATGAGGCTCTTTATCAACTCTGGTCTACCTAGCCAGAAGCATCTTCACCGTGCCGCAAGAACACGCGAGGGCGTCTGCCGCACGGAAAGTTTCCTGCCGTGCACGCCGTAATGAAGAGATACCTACGCCATTCCGGAGCGATCACTCCAAGCTTTTCCAACGATCCGAAGATGGTATTTACAATTTGCCATGCAGGCAACGGATGCCTGGCCGAAGCCGCACCGAAGACCGATGGGCTGCGCACGAGATATAAGCATTATCATGAGGCCGGCAATGTGCATGAGCTGCTAATTTCCGCACCGCAGACGAGGGAACTTGTAAGATGTGAGAGGTCTAGTGATCTTTTGAGCCTGCAACGTCGGATTCTACACGCCAGCCGGGTTTGGCAAGCACCACCAATGGCCCAGGGCAACGGATTCCATTCGTCAACATTAATATCTGCCCTAGCAAGATATGTGCGGCTTTTGTGTACACATGTCGTGATACGGTTTTCAGCCCAGCATGACAAGTGTTTACCCCGTTTTCTCTTTCATATCGTTCGAAAGTGGCACCGAAATCCTGGCCGTCTGAGCAGTCGGGACCTCGGAACACAGCATCTTCAGGAAGCTTTTCCGATTTGCCAGTCATCAAGCGAAACTGGTCATCTGACACACTGTTCACAATATAGAAGCTTGACTGAGCAACGCTTGGTATCACCACGAGGCAGTAAGACGGGAGCTCCCATCTGGACCCTCTGGAGTTAACAACCTAGCCGCCACGCAATACCTCGAGCTTCGCCATATCATACTGCACTGGGTTGAGGAAGACGATGACTTCGTACACACTACTCACACCCTTTACTTCCGACAGAAGTTCTCAACGAGGTTCTCGGATGGCCTCATTCCATTGCTTTGACGGAATGTTGCACAACATTAGCCAACACACGATCTTCGGGCTTTGCCCAGACGTTCACCGGCAATGTTGCACAACAGAGAACACGCCTAGAATGAGGAAACATAGTATTTGCCTTTGATATCCGCTCGGCGAGGACGCAATGCCTCTACACCGTACCAATGGGAGGGGATCTAACTACCCCGCATTCTCGAGGTCGGTGAGTTTACTTACTGCCCGTTTCACGCCCACAGCATGCAGTCAGCCTCGGGGACGCTGGTGGCATCAATATAGAATGCCATCGGCTTACTTCATGAAGCATTGCTGCAAAAGACTTCGCTGGCAATGTAATGGTAAGATCGTTTGTACGTCGCCACCCCATTGGTACTGGTCGTTGGCTGACTGGGTGTAGAGCAATGGCGATGTTACACCATGATGAACCTATTCGCTAGTCATGATGGAGATGACGAGCGACCGGACAGGACCATGGCATGGCGGTTTGTTAGGACTCGCCGCGGGCAACATCTAAACAGCCGGGCGTTTTTCTCCCAGGCAATGCCATGCCCGTTGATGAGACGACATTCAGAGGCAACATCTTCCATCGACCAACCAGCGTCTTGCATCGCTACCCCACAAACCTTCACTGCGACGACAACGACGTGGAAGCTCCAGTTGGCCATGCCATGTCGACCTTGCATTTCCACGGCGTCCGGTGGCACAGAGCAGCGAAGAGACCGTTTCAGCATCGTCCCTAGTTCTCCAGGTCTAGCTTGGAGAAAGCGGGGAGACGGGCCAGGCGCTAAGACGAGACCTCTGGTCTCACGGACGTTATTCTTTCGAGGACCATACCACGTTGAACAATGGTTCAAGCCACCGACCTTCTTTGAGCGTCGACTGCCGCCCGCAAACCGGTGCTTTTCTAAATCGTCCGAGGCGTTTGTGTTGAGGTTGTTGCTTACTCAACGTGGTGGCGGGACACTGAAGCGGAGAGGTCAGCTGGGTTCACCGCTGTTGTCATGGCGTCTGAGTTTTCCCCGGAGCGGCGCCGGATGGAGCAAAGGGGGCAATCTCAGGATACGGCAATTCAGATTTGCTCCTTTTTGGGGCTTCCCGGTAGACCAAGAAGGGCATGCTTTTGGCCGTTTTAGGAGGGGGAGGTGTGCGTGTTTCGTCGACGAACTCTGGACGGGCACACGCTCACGCACGGCATGGGTGTTTGGTGAGTTAGACTGAACCTGGCCACTATCAAGACTAATCTGGAAGTTTGAGTCTGGGTTCAGTTTCTCAGGGTCCTTTCCTTGTTCAACATTGACTTTTCCCCGGGGCTGGGAACCTGGGGTAGTCTGGGGAACCGATCTTCAGCTACGGACGAGAGTTAGGTTGTATAGCTGACGGTCAAAGGCGGAGAGTGCTTGCGGATGTCTTGTGCTAAGCTTCGTAGTAGGATACGTTACACGCCAGCCATCTCGAGTACTTGCGCCTTTGTGCAGGTACTGGAGATGTGTGAAAAGAGCTTCACGGGCAAACCAGTTTGGTCTGGTTTCGACGCCCGCTTGGTTTGAGGCCTGGCAGTCAATCAAGCAAGAGCATGACAAGGACAATGGAGTCTGATGTCGTCCTCCACACATCCACACCAGATCTGCACGTCGGTCTCCTATGCGAGGACGGGCAGCAGCGGGGGAGTTGCGATACTTTCATGACTGAAGCACGATCCGGGGATTGTCAACCGCATTCGACAACTTCTCTTGATAAGACGGGCGGGGGATTCCTGGGCCTCATCTGAGGCTGTAATGCAGACCGCAACGCAGCTCGATGGGGATGATTTCCATGCACCCTTCCCCATTGGAAATATCACTACGAGCTTAAAGGTGGAGATGCAAATCGGTCTCTAGATCGACCCCGCCTTTGTTGCTCCATGGTCGAACTCCTATGGGAAGCTCTACCCGTGGCAGTAGCAGTAGCAGCACTAGCTTGAGCTCTGAGATGAAGGGCATGTAATCATGTACCGATTCTATGTTCACGGCCATAGCCAGCGTCGTGGGACAGGGGCCGCGCCGTCAGCACACCAACTCGACTCCGGTCGAACCCAGCGGCTCTTTTCTTAGCAGCCGCCTCGTGGGCCGTCTGATTGGACGGTACCCCTCTCTCGGATATGGCGTGCCTGTTCATAGTGGCTGGATGTTCTGCCTGGCGTCCTGCCCTAGCTGGTGATGGTAGCAGTGTGGCAGTCTACCAGCGGTAAGTGGTACTGAGTGGATGCTTGGGTGGGAAAGGTCCAAGGAGCGTTGAGGAAAGAGAGTGTGACCGGTATGTAGAAGATTGCCAATCCGGTGCTCCCGCGTCGATAGCGTCCCGAACGCGGCGATGAGTTTTGTGTGTTCTGGGACAGGACGAGACCGCAGCTTGCATGCAGCGGGGTCTTTCTCATCGCCCGTTGCTACGCTGGAGTTTGCCTGCCGTATCTGCGATGACAAAGCAAGTGTGGGTATGGGAGACCAGATGAGGCAGGGAGAGAGAGAGCAGGCAACATGGAGAATATTGAGACGACATGGAGAGACATGTGAATTGGATAGGCATTGGTGAGGCACTCGAGTCGAGCAGGCCAAGGCAGTCAGCGCGAACGTGGAGGGCCACCTGCATGCGGAGGGCATCAGAGAGGGGTGGAGATGGAGCCGTTTGCTGTTACCTTCCCTCGCCCTGCTGTGCGGGGAAAGGAACAAAAGGATACCTCATCGGGAGGGGAAAAGGGGGTTCAGTTGCAGTCGTCACTAACACGCGAGCGACGGGAGATGTGGTGAGGGAGAAGGGCGAGACAAGCACGAGACAACGCTTGACGCGGCGAGACAGTGATGTGTTTGGATGAGGGCGGGATCTTCAGCATTCTTGTGGCGCTGATGTGAACATAACGCGGGGGAAGCTTGTGAGATTACCTGCGTTTCTGTCACTTCGCGAAGGCGTGTTTTGGTGGTCTGGACCGATTTACACTGGGGATTGAGATGGTTGAGAACAGGCGTGAGGTGAGGGGGCATCACCAGTCTCAAGAGACTTGGTCGTTCTGGATTCATGGAGGTGATGCATGATGATGGAGGTGAGAAATGAGATGCCACTGCGAGAGGTGCATGGCAATGTGGTCGGCGGCTGTGCTGTGCATCGGGTTGGTAGTCGCACACGACTTCAACGGCTGTCGGTGGAACCAGCGCACCCGCCCGTCACCCGTGGGACCTGATATCGTGGGACTTCCGGGGTTCTCGGCGAGTGGGTTCGGGGAGGGGGCGCAGGGAGGAGTGGACTCGGCGGATATAACGGATTCATCGGGTCGCCGACGTTTAAACGGGGTGTTGAGTAGATATCGTGGCCGGAATCATGCCTGTTGATGGTGTGGTGATACACGACTGTTTACACTGCATACACAGTATCTCTTCCGGCGAATAATCATAAGTGGGATAGGCAAGTTTAGACGGGCTTTCTGATAAGTTGGTAAGACTATGGGGATAGTCTTTCTGGGAACACGAGAGATGTGACACGACAGCACGGATGGGGATTGAGAACTTGAGAAAGAGAGTTATCAGCCTCCGATGCCGGGGTTCAAAGGTTACGAGGCACGGGGAATGAGTGAAGTGAGTGAGGCTGCATTCCCCGGTTTCTCAGAGGACCCTGAACCCGGACCTACAGGCATATTTTGATAGCGTTTCTTTTCAATTTGTGGTTCAGCTCTCACCGTGCGTTGGTTGGCTCGGGGCTGTACCTGTACTGCGTACGGAGAACCTAGACGTGGAAACTTGGACGTTGGAATGCACTGCACGGTCGTTGAGGGAATAACGTTTGCGTGGGCGGTGGATGGGATGGATTTTCTGGGGAAGGAAAAAGTAAACATTGTTCGCTTTGGAGTGGCGGCTTGGGTTTACAAAGTTGGTAGCAACTGGACTACATTTTCCACGTTTGACTGACATTTTCGACGCCACCTATTACGATGCCTCCCTCCGGCTCCGAGATGCAGAGTCAAAGTCTGATAAGGTGTCTTTTGCCCGACGATGGGGGGAGGATAACGGCAGCAAGATGGTACGGCTGACACAAATCATGGATGTATTCAATGGCACGAACATGGAGACGAGGGTGTAGACTGAAAGACCAAAAAAAGTCGGCAGAAAGCATTGTTGGCACGTTTCCAAAGTTTCTGTATCTTGAATCGGACAAGCTTTTGCGGGGATTGAGTTGAAGGCTTGAAGTCAGTGCTGAAGTCGTTGAGTCTTTGTAACTCTGTCTGTTTGGTTATACTTTTCGCGGCTGACTTGATTTTTTCTTTTCTTTCCTAGGTAATTACCTGAGCACGATGGGTTTCCGGCGGCACGGACACGGACACACATTAGATTTTGCGGGGAGGAAGAGGGTTTGTTGAATCGTCGTGGGCATAGGTTCCCCGGCTTCCGGACACGGACGGGGGGGCATGGGTGGGTGGGTATCGCTGGACCCCGGGAGCCTGAACGGCGGTAAAAATGAAAATCAGATTCGGCGACCCGGGGAACGTTTCTCGCTGATCCCCGTTCTCGCGCGTTTAGGTATCAAGGAACTGAGGAACCACCTACTAGAGTTCTTGTCGCGGCGGATGTTGGGGAGTAGAGACCATCTGTTGTGCTACGAGATGGGGTAAACCAAAGTCTAGTGGGCGGAGGTATGCCTCTTCTCGTCTGAATGTTTGTCAAAACCGCGCAGTGGCGATGGGATGCTGGAGTGGAGAAGATTGGTGTTTTCATGACTGTAGCTTTTGGTGATGGATGTGTGGGCGGGCAAGGTTATCTGGAGATGGTGGTTTGAACCCCCCGGGGATGTTCGGGCCATTTTTGATGAGAGGCTTGATAATTGACACATAATCTCGGCGCTTCTCTGTTGATGGTGGATATCACTATCGAGGCGAGCGGGTTGTGGTGCGCGACGTACGAATGAGGCGCAGATGTAGCCATGAGGAGCCAGAGATCAGACCAGTCTCGAACTTGGAATGGATGACTGGATCCTCGGCAATGGCATCGATGCTTCGTTTGGTCAAGTTGGTAGTGACAGTGGTGTTTCGAGGATGGCTGATGGGTTGCGGTTGCAGGCGCCACGGCTTACCGTTCGCCACGGGTGGAGAATGGGGGAGGCATTTTTTTGGTTCTATCAACACCACCTACGGCATTGATGTTACGAAGAGTGTAATGGGCGATGCCGGGTGGTGGGCGGAGAGAACCGCGTTGGTAACGAGGGAGAGATGGGGGCCTCGTAATTGTGCAGATGAGTGAGGCCATTTGGTGATTGTCTGCTTTGTGAGATGTGAGGGCGATGATGATGATGCGTGAGAGGCTTGGTGATGATGGAATATTCGAATTACAGCGAGAGTTTCTTTGGGCATCGGCTCACACAGCGCATAGCATTTTTTGAGTTGCAGTTTCTACGGCCAGGAGACCATAGAAGCACGAGATTCAATGGACAACATGTAACATGTGGCTCTCAATGGGGGGCTTGTTGATGTGAGGTCATAGGGGTCCTGGAGAGATCGTCGTCGATGGCGTTCCCCGTGTGTCTCTTTCATGTGCAATGCCCGCTGCGTGGAAGGCTTGCGTCGCGTTTGCGTGCGTGTATCTATGGCGAGGGTGCAAATCCTGTCTTTGGGCTGGGGAACTACGGTTCAAACTTCAGGCGAGGCGATGATTGCCCCTTCATGGGGAAGATGGACGTCAGTCAGCACGTCAGTTTACAACTTTTGCGTGCGTGTAGCAAGCTAAAGCGGCAGCAACACAACGCTACCACCTAGGGCTACCTGAGCTTGCTGGCTGCCGCCTGAGTTGAACCCCTTTGTGTGTCTGAAGATCAGGTTTTTCTTAATCATATTTTTTCAGGGTCCGACGATCATTGAAGATTATGGCTTTTGGGTTGGACGGCGACGGGCGCGGACGAAACGGGGCGAGACGCGGGGAGGTGTTGTGGTGTTGTGTGGGAGGGAGGCGGTGGTGGTGGTGGCTGGGTGGAGACTGACGAAGGGGTTTGAGGGGATTCAGGTGTCGTAGAAGAGGTATTTTTTTTTCATCGCATAGCGGTATACCTAGATGGGAGCAGGCGAGACGGATGCGGGAGGGCTCTCTTTAGGATCTTGGTCGTGGTGTAGGTGGTGGTGATAGCGGCGAGGGATATGGACGTAAAGACGAGGACGAGCGCCGGATGGTTGATGATGGTGGTGGCGTGCGTGGGAGACCTCGCATCTGTTGGTTCTCCATGGCCCAGACTCTTGTCAGTGGTTGCAAATCTTTGCCCTTTTCTTCCTTCCTCCCCCCCTCGCCATCTCGTCTGTATGCGACTCCCGGACATCTGTAAGTATTCGTAGGCTTGTAGCCACATGGATGGGGACACTGGAGGGTGCTGCTGGGGTGCTGGGGCCGGAGCCTCCAAGGGCCTTGCGTCTTCCGACATGCAGTATGCGGAATGCGGTCTAGGTGTGTATGCGAATGTGTGAGAATGCGCGTCTCTTTGGGTGTGCTGCAAATACAATCCGGAGTCGTGTGTGTGTGGTGATGGTGGTGGCATGGCATGCGACCGGGTTCCGATGATGAGACGCTGTTATCAGGGAGGGAGGGGTCTGGAACTTTGACAGTCTCCACTCCGGTTCTCCAGGGACCAACCTATCCACTGATACAGATGCGAAAGGTATGGATGGGATGCTATTGCTGATGCTGCCAGAACTGCTAATACTACGCAGGAGAGAAGAACTACTGCGTGCGCGAGTGCGTTTATTGCGCTTGCTTGCCACGATGCTACATGCTACGGATGCCTTGCCAGCCGCTTCGCTATTCTGAGTGGGCGTCTGGGGCATCAGCCTAGACATGGATCTCGAAAGGTGTGATGCGGATGCGGGCAAGGGGTGCGGGCATAGGTATCTCAGATCCAGAGGGCCCCTAGCCAGCATCATATCGAGAAGGATGTGCGGTGAGCCTGAACTTGTCAAGATGGCTTCTTTCTTCCAATACCCTCCCCCTCCAATATCAAAGAGAACCTTGAGCATAATAAAGAGGTTTGCTTCTAACTCTTCAGGAAGAAGATATCCACTCAGAGCACGGTAGCTTTGCTTGCCGCGCCTAGAACTGATCCCCCAGTCAGTGCAAGAAGAGGAGGGGGATCGTTGCGTTTGGGTCTCTTGTTCGCCTCCCCTGGGGCAAGTCTGTGCGGACAGTCCGGTCGGGGTGGGAGTGGTGCAACACACGCAGCACGGAGAAAGTTTATTCTTGTTGGGGGAACCTAAGCCGCCTGGAGAAAAGACGGACAACGGACACACAGAGACTCAGAGAGAGAGACGTGTGTCTAGTTTTGCTCTGAAGAATCTCTCCGCTAGAGGTGAGCTAGAGCGAGATGCCAAGAAGGGTCGGCCGTTGGTGGTTTGGGTTGTGTTTGCAGTGTCAGTGCCAGACGAGGGGTTGCCTAAAGCAGCCACCTCCATCTCTTCAAGGACGGTCAGTCAGTCAGCGTTAAGTTCTACCGTCGGTGTGCTTCTAGTCGTCTTGTTGCATCTCCGGTAATAACCCTTATGTCTTTTCCCCATTGCAACGCAAAAGCAGCATAAACTTCGTACGCTTTGACTATGCCACGATTGCTATAGCGCCGGCTTCGGAGGCTGGCAAGGCTGGCATGGAGAATTATAGTCATATTCATTGTTTTGTTCACCTTCCCTCTTATCCAGAACTACTATCCCGCCGGGAGCTTCTCTGGCACGCCTGGGAGATAGCGCCCGCGACGGTGCGGTGGACAGCTCTGCTAGAGCGGCGGTGGGCGCTGTCGCTGGCTGGTTTCGTCCACTTTTGAGGCTTTTCTTGACCTTGGCTATTTTGGTGGACTCTTTAGCGCCCTCGACTGCTGGCATGGTTGGCAAAGGGGCTGGACGGGCTGGTTTCTGGCTGGTAAGACCGGGTAAGCCAGAAATACAATTGCACAGAAATAGGGATAGAGGCGTTCGCCTAGAAGGTGACGAGGTGAGTGGGCGTGCGTGAAGAGCATGGGAGAGAGGATGTTGCTACTTCAGGGAGGTTGTAAGAGTTCGTTTGTTTTACGCGATGATGGTGCTAAGATCGTTATCTGGGCAGGCGACGAACGTGGCTAGCGGGGGTTGTGGAGTTGACGAGACTGGAGGGATGGATAGATAGATGGGAAGTGTGGAATGGGATGTCGTCGTCGTGGTGGAGAGCCTCACGATGTGACGAGCATGGCAAGGGGTTTTGGCTGAGCCGTTTCCTGCGCCTTGCATTTTGGCTCATGCCCGGTCCATTTCACGATGTTTGGTTTGGTGTCGTTGCAGGGCCAAGGGGTGTCGCCAAAGGCCTAGCCACAGCATTGGCCCATGGGTTGGAACGACAAGGGGTGTGCTGTTCACGATGTGTGGGCTCCGATGGGGACGACCAGTTCGCATGTCCTTGAAGCACGAGTTGACGCGTGAAATCCTCCGAAGCACATCACGTAGACCAGGGTTCGCGGAGATCCAGGCCACTTGCGGATGCGAAACATGTAAAAACGGATGAGGGACCCCCAACAATAACTCACATCGCGATGCCGACGACAACGGTGATGGGGAATCGGGACTCGGAACGAAGCCCGCCAGCGGCAACGGGAACGAGGATGAGATGAGTTGAGTGGTTAATCGACCAATCCATGGCATGCAAGACCACCCCTTCGAGGCTCGAAAGCCGGTGGTCGGAATTGTTCAGATCCAGGGTTCGCAAGATGTAAGAGAGAGCATTTCAGCGAGGCACATATGGTGAGACAATATCGGACAGTTGGGACTGCAGCTTGATGTCGACCCCTGCCAATTACTTGCAGAGATTTTTTTCGCCTCTACTAGGGGGCTAGGCGTGTGAATGACGAATGAGCCACTGCACGATTCTTGGGATATGCGAACATGAGAATTGTTTAGATGTTCCTTAGGAGCGCTGTGTCGAGAGACTGGCAGCTACACTTACAGTTGCGTGTGTACATAAGGCAACAGAAGAGGGGTTCAAGTCTTACGGAGGGTGTTTGAGTTGACTTAGGCAGAGATCGGATTTGATAGACGTTGAATCTTGCTGTTTCTGTGTTTTGGTGTGGTGAAAAATTCAAAGCCGATGGCGACGGGAATTGTACTTGCCGGCAGCGGAGTCCTCCGCCCCCCGACTATACCGGCGAGACCTACCGCCTCAAGCAAAGAAACTCAACCTTGTCAAGCAAACGTTGGCTGAAGCTCGCCTCGTTCGTAAGCTTTGCAGCATCTGGAGCTGTCCGTTAGATGCGCCAAATCTGACAACCAAAGCCGACACTGTCGATCACTGAGCGGGTGGTGCGCTCGAGCTGCCCGTGGATCAGACGGAGAGGCCCTTGGCCAAGAGCTACACGGGCCGGTGAGCGTTGGGCGTAGCACCATGGGAGGAGGTGAGTGAGGTGAAGGAGGGGGTGAAGGATTCGATGGACCACGCTCTAGACCGTCGGTCTGTGACTGTCAAGATGCGAGGAGGCTCTTCTCTTCCCCCTTCGAGGCTCACTTGCAGATGTCGAACTCACGGTTAACGAGACCCAGCGGATGGGTCGGTCCCAGTGTCTGCTTGTCTGCGGATGTGGGCTGCTAAGCGCGGGAACGAGGGGCAGTCGGGGGTGGATGAGCGGCACAGGTAATATTGACGCTTTTTGCCCAGGCCTCTCGATGCTTCTGATACGCTCAAAACGATGGACGTACGGATTCGAAATAGACATTACATGCAATGCGGATTTAATGTGGATTGCATGGTTCGTTGGAGGTCTGAGAAAAGTGATGAGCGGACTTATTGACGTCTTCCTCCCATGTTTCTACACCCCCTACCCCGGCGTCCGCCGCATCGCTGAGAACAGCGGATGAGCCGCTGCTGCTTTTGTCTGCCTTCGATGAACGGGAATCGGGATCTACTACCTAGATTTCGAGAGTGAGACGCCAGACGTAAAAAAGCCATTCTGCTTATCTGTGGAGATTCATGTCTCTGATGAATCCAGCCCCAGCCGCCGTTTTGCGTTTGTTCCTCAGAGAGATTTAGACTCACGCTGATCGATGGACAATCTTTCCCCTCAAGTCCCCTTCCCGTCTCCGCAAAGCAGCGGCCGTCGTGCAGCTCAGCTCAGCTCAGTTCTGGAGAAGGTCCAGGCGGTCGAGGGTGTTCGTGCAAGGGAGAGGTCCACCAGCCCACAAACCCACGAACACCGAACCCAACCCCCGCAAGACCCAATTCTTTTGTCATTGCTTTGGGTTTCCACTTTACTGCTGCTGCTGCTTCGCTCACATCATGTTGAGGCTAAACGATGGGAAGACGAACGGGCCATCATCACATAATCATTCCTCATCCATCATATCAGACCGATGTGGAGCACAACAGAGCCGCCGGCGTTCAAACATCACTCCAACGAAGCACGATGGCGCCGCACGTCTCCCAAACTAGTTTGCCTTTGCCTTGGAACAAGACATGTCAAACTCGCCTCTGTGGATTCTACGCATACGTGTACGTGTACTGCGTTGTTGTTGGGAGACTTGAAAGGGACTTGCCCTGGAGGGGCGTCCGCTGCCAGCGCCAGTGGAGATGAGGAGCGGCACAGACTTAAACTGCTAAAGCAGAAGAAGCTTCAGTGAGCTTCAGTGCGTTTGCATGGGGCTGACATGGCGAAAACGAGGTCGGTAACTGTGATAATCTGCGGCGTTGGCAGGGTCCCTAGATGCTGTAGGGGCTGGATCTGCCTGGCTGGCTGGCCTGTAAAATCCCCGACCACCTTGTTCTTCACCCCCTTCTCCTGCGTATGAGTGCGTGTGTTTCTGCTCTCTGTGTTTGTGTCTGTGGCTCGCTCGGCCGGGTGGCGGCAAGGTTCGCGCGAGGCTGTGCGCGTCTTCTTCTGCCCTCACCGTCCTTGCGTTATCGGAGAGAACAATGCTTTGTGGACTTCGCTCCGGACTTTCGCCGTTACGTTAGCTTTTTGCTAATTATTTTGTCAAATATCACGCCGAGATTGGACGCCCACCACCATCAACAGTCATACTATCAACCGTGCCACTACAATGCGCGATGGATCCACGGTCTGCATGGAATCCGTAACATCTCGCCCCGTACCGCGATGATGACGGCCCCAACAATATCCTGTCCATCTCGGACGATATTCAAGACCTTTGAGATGGAGGGTCGGGAAATATCATCCTCTCTGAGGGTCGTCCCCATCCAGCCTCGCTCAATCGCTGTTTTAAGTGGCATAATTTCCTTCCTAGGCCAGAAGCTGTCTGATGCAGACGGACCGGTGTCGGTGTACTGCGACCTCACCCATTGCCAGTGGGTGTGAGATTGATACCCAAGCGATTGACCTCTCATATGCCGCACAAGACAGACACCTGCGCCAGCCCTGCAAGAAGACGTTTCAGGGTTCAATGAGGCGCTTCTGCGTTGCTTATCAACTGCAGCCATAACATAACGTACAGATGGGTTGCGTGAGAGGGTGTGAAGCGGTGCTGATCCCTTTTCCATCCAAACACACCCTCTCGATTTACTGCCCGCTCTGGAAAGGACCCTGAACTTGGATGATGTGGAGGGCTTGAATGACGCCAGTGATCGTCCCGTTGTCTAGACCTCTTGCACCCTTTGCTTCACCCACTTGAATCTCCAGAATTCCTTCGTATTTCGGGGTGCTTCACTGACATTGGCCTGTGAAGAGAGGGGAAGAGCCAGGGATCGTCTCTCGATGATGCGAGTTTTGTGGAACAATGGCTCGGCCGACGGTTGATGGGTGAGGTGAGGTGCTGGTATTGCGGGTTAGCCGGGGAACATACACTCGGCTTTCGTGAGCTGATGTGTGATGTGACATCGAGACGGGAGGAGCCATGATCGTGAGGCGTCTAGATTCACGTGTCATTTTCTATCTTCTATTGTGGGATCGAGGATACCGCAACGGTCTGGTGCATTGATGTCGATCGGCGATGTCAGAATTGTGTCTGGGTTCCTCCGGGTTTGATGAGATGGGCTCATCATGATAATGAGGTTTCAGGAGGATGTTGCCCGAACCTTCCAAGACTGTACTGGATTTGTATGGGGCATCATTAGAGTCTATCATGATTTTCTACAATAGCTATTTCAAATCAAGGTAAAAGATATCTGCTTCGGTTCGTGTGGCTACATGTAAGTTCAAGCTGGACGTGAAGAGGAATTCAGAGGGCGGACATGATTTGAACCTGCAATGAAATACGCCTCTATGTAGCAACATCTATCATGTTCACTTGGAGTCATTGGCGTTCAATACAAGGTACTAACAACTTAAGTTTACCATGCCTTGTCTTCATCACGATGAGAAGGCCTACACGTTGCATGAAAACACAAAACCCGTATCGTCATATTTTGTGACAAAGACAGTCGATATAATGCCGTTTCGTAATGAGAGATGATTTTACCGCATCTGTCCTAATTCCTAGTGATACTGACTGGATAATAATTGAATAGGACACGCTCGACATCAGACATCTTCGCATTTTGTGCCACAACACATACTACATGCAGAACCCGGGTCATCTCAGTTTTCACAGTCTGGGACCCTCGATAAGCAACTACTTAGTGCTCAGCTGAATCAAAACCTCTTTCTCAGTCTACCCAGTAGGACTTCCTCAGCGCGCTGGGGTCCACTGGTCCAAGACAGCTGTATGCATATTCCCTTGTAGGCTGTGTGAACGCGGTGACTTGCGCATCTTCCGCAGTGATGCTCGCAACCGCCGTCGCCTTCTTTCTTTTGTTCTTATCTTTCCTTTTATGTCCAGGCAGATCGTGGCTTGCAAAATCCATTCCATATACTGTTACTGTTGGCGCTGAAAAGTTGCTCAAGGTGCTGGAGGTATCAACATAGACTGCCTGGGGTTTGTCCACTAGTTTGTCTTTGTGGAATAGCCTCCCGATGGCCACGCCAGATTCCAGTGTCTCTTGAGCTTCTCTCAAAGACTGTTCTTTGATGAACCGTTTTGACGCTTTCTTAGCAGCTTTCTTAGCAGCTTTCTTGGCAGCCTTTGAATTCACTGGTATTGCTTGAGAAGCCGAGCCGCCATTAGTAGAGGGACATGGTGTCTTGATTTCACTCATTTTGGCCCTGTTCCATGGCATCAAACCAAGGTGTACGGCAGTTCCTATCAGAAGCAGCAGCAACGATAGAATGATCTCGATAATTGCCAAATACAGACACACCAAGAAAGCCGATGGAGCTTCTGTAATGGACGCACAAGACGATGGGTCCGTTGCAGGTTCTCCGGGTCTACTGAGTTGAATCGCCTCTTGATTCGCGCGAGCTCGAGGAATATTCGAGAGACTCTGCTGAGTATCAGATCTATCTTGGGAAGTGATCGCATCATTTGAAACCTGACTGACCTTGGGTACGGCCGGCCTCGTCTCTGTACCTGCTTCAGTCTGGCCCATGCTCTTTTGGCATTGCGGCTGGCCTCCTGGACCAGGGGGTAGGGCTTCATCGCTTGAGACGTTGACGATTTGTGACCCAGGGAACGACACTTGGATAGTCTGAGTTGCTGCATCAACTCCAACTCGACGTCTGCTCTGTTCGTTTTGTAGAGACAGTGTTGGGCCGGGAGGTGACATCGTAGTGCCTGAAGCTTTGGTGACTTTTGGCATAGCTAGTCTCTTCTCTCCACCCAATCCAATTTCAGACATGTTTACTTGACTTTGTAGAAAACATCTTGGATCTGCGGAGGCATTGTCATTCCTCGAAGCTGTGCTGGCTAGTGTTACGGCATTGGCTTTGCGCGTGTTGCTCAACTTGATCCTATCCGCCGACTTGAGTGGCTCGTCAGTAGGGACCATCCATGATGTGTGGGCTGTACTTTGATCAGCCATCATATAAAATCTGAATATGGAGTAGTACAGGAACTGACCTCTTGATTTAGATATAGTTCTCCAGGTGTGAATCGAGGCTTGATTGACCTTGAATTTCTCGAGCCATTTATCTGTGTAGTCTATCGGCCACACCTGATAGCGGAAACTTTGAGCTTCTTGGACAGCTGGATGAACTAGCAAGATTGCACATGACGTCGAAGTGCCTAGACGACCCTTCAGGACGGGCTCCTCTATGTCTTGCCAGTTGGTTAGACCGTCTGGGTGAAACCGTTCTGGCGGTGGCGGAGTTAGGACGGTAGTGTATGAGCCTTGAGAAATACGCCACGCAAAGACAAGGGAAGCTCCTTTGATATACTTTGACCACGCGCAGGAGCTTTTCGTTTGTCGCAAGCATAGGGGATTGCCCGAGTCCATCAATGGTCCCATGGCGGTGGTGAGCGTCTGCATCCCTCGTTGAGCTGCCCATTCTTGAACCTGATCCTTCATCAACCCGCTCCATAACACCTGCTTATTCTCCAGCCATGGACAACTTTTGAATTGTCTAATTATCTGCTCAAATTCCTCAGACGTCAGATATTGAGGACAGGCTGTGCGAATGAGGGCTTGGCATGACGCAGTCTGCGAACCAAGCTGGCCCACAGCCTGTTCTGATTTCTTCACCTCTTTTGGCTTTTCCTGCTCTGGGTTCTCCAGCTTCTGTTCTGGTTTCGTAGACTGTTCCGACTCCTTAAGGTGCTTTGAATTCTTAGGCTGTTCTGGTATCTTGGGTTGCCCCGAGGTCTTAGATTGCCCCGATTTCTTGCATGGTTCCAATTTCTTGAGCTGCTCTGGTGTTTTGGGCTGCGCCTGTTTCTTACATTGTTCTGTTTTCTTGGGTTGGTCCACTTGCTTGGGCGGCTCCGAATTCCTGCTCTGCCCCGATTTCTCGGACTGATCTGGTTTCTTCTTTAGTGCCATGGTATTCAGGTGTGAAAACTGACGAGAAGACCACCATGAATCCGGAACTGGATAGAGGTCTCATGAGCCTGTATCTCGTTTTATAAAAGTTGATTGATTGGTGAATTGCCTCGGAAGCATGTGGAAACGAAAGAGGAAAGTTACAACTGGATGTGTGTCTCACAAATGAAAAATCTCATGTTGAATAATGAATCTGTTTGGTCATGAGAGCCCAACGTTCAGCTAATGTTCCCTCGAGGCTTAAACTGAAGCTGCTACCCCGCGCTGACATGAACATGACGTTGAATTCCCGGTCAAAACGATCGAGTTGTATGAACCTGAGGGGTCGCGCTGGGGAAAAAAGCAATTCCTTGGAATCTGGCTTCAGAAAACAGCTGGTTGGGGTTCTTTGACCTTGCGAGGTGTTGCAGCTCCCCAAGACACTCAATCTAGCGGGAGAAACACACTTTACAATATCTCACGCTTGATTACCCCAGGGCCGTCAGAGGTGGCATCGGGTAGTTGAATGGAATAATACATCGGCTTCCACTACCTTCGAAAGCGAGAGAAACAAAACTCTGAGTTGGAGTAGGCAGAATACGACTATGTTTGGACTATTTCCATGCCAGCTGGAACATACACTCGACGAAGATACTCGATCACATCTCCACATTTCCACATTTCAGCTCAGTTGATTCGTTGTTAGTTTCGTTCTTAGTTGCCGGCTGCAGCTTACTACGTAGTAGAAGCAAGGAGAGTCAAGATGTTAAACAGGGCTTGATCTTAGTGGCCACCAATTACAACATGCCCATTTGAATAGTTCCGCGCAAGTTCAAGTACAAAGTTCCTGAAAGATGTGCTGCATGCTTTGATAAGGTATGGTTCTCTCAACATTGAGAAACGTGAATAATTCGTTTGACATATAGAGCGGTGTTGTAAGGTTGAAGTATTTCTTTTTCTTTTTAACCAGACATAACTACGATGGCTTGACTACATTGTTGTGACGTCACTTAAAGCTGTTTGAGATGAATCGAAGACCACTTGTGCGGAGATATCTGCGTAGACACATGAGAAAGATGAACATGAGAAGCTTCATTGACCTCTAGGATGCCCGTCAATGAACAATGTTCCCGGAAAGCAGTGTCTTCTGCTTTAAGCAACAGGATGTGCGTCGGAAGCTACCAAAGCTTTATTCGTGAGTTTTACTGAAATTCGTAAGCATCACGTCCCAGCATACCTATGTTGAGAAACTCTTGGTTCGAGGGGAAATCTTGGGCCATCCACGTCCTTCTTATACTGCAAGAGGGAGAAAACCGCACAGTCAAACTTGTCACTCGCTACAATGGATGGCGTGCTTTCACGGTGGGCTTGAAAGTTGGAACGTGCCTCCAGTGCTTGTCGAATGTGGAGAATGCTCAACCAGATTTCCCACCGCCAAGCATCGCAAACCTTAAAGATTGCGCGAGAATTACACAGCCAACAGCGCCAGAAAGCCACAAGAACTCCAAAAACGATGTATCTTGTGCCTGTTCGAGCGCTCTCGCCGCGTCTTTCTCACTCACGAATGACTCGTCACGGCTTGGCCGCCGAGACATCTTAAACAAGAAAAGGGGGCGGCGAAGGATACAAATACTCACTCATGCCTCGGCAAGATGACAATGATGCCGTTCTCATAGGCCATATTGGTCTATTTGTTACGCAACTCGAGCTGGGATTGAAGTTGGGTGGATTATGGCGACATTTCTAGTTTTTCACAACAGCTCGTCCGACTGAGGATGCGCCGGTCCCAAGCACTAATAAGCTTTCGGTCGTCCCGTCCGGCGGTCAACTACGGCAAGGGGACAAGCACATCAATTTCGTGGTTTGGGGATATCTCTGCTCTTGTTGGATGTGCAACGACAAAATCCCCCACTCTCGCAATCACGCAATCGACGTCGTGGGCTCCCGTCATGGAATGCCGGCGGATAAAAGACCGATAAGGGTGTTGATATCGGCCCGCCTCCATATCTGTTGTGGACATGGGGTCCCGCTGGCCGGGGAAGTGGGCAGCAATTATGGTAACGTTCCGCTCTTGAAGTTCCCCAAACACCAAAGATAAGCGGCATTTGGATGCTCATAGATTCAAAAGAATGCGAGAAGTTCTCCAAACTTCTTATAATTTGTGAAGATTTCGCTGGTTTTCCAGCCTTGGAATTAAAGAGACGTTATCCAGTGCCCAGACGGGAGCTAGCCACCCACTTGCCGGGACTAGGATATGCATGGGGTCAATGGCAATGTGCCAATGTCGCAACAAGCTTCCACAAGCTCGCGATCAATCTTGGCCCCGCCTTGGCCGTCTGGGCAGGCCTACGGCCCCTGAACAGGATAGTTCGATGGGGCCCTCCTGTCAACTTTCCTGGAGATCTATCTCTGGCTGCAACGTTCCGGAGACTAGCAGATAACATATCAGTAGGTGCGAGGTAGGTCAAAACTCAGTTCCCGGGCCTCCTCACCTTCTCTTCCTTCAGTCTCTTGACCTACGCTGTCAAGTTATACAGAGCGAAGTTGATCACCATGGGTAAGTTCTCTAGCACAAGTTTGATGTACGTCTAGTTCGCTTACATGTCTGCAGCTGAGAATGTTATTGGTCTCAACGTGCACAAGGTCGTCGAACCCGACTCCGACCAAGGCGTACACCCCGAGAAGGCTCAACAAGTTAGTACCCTCGACGTAGAGTCCCAAAACAACTCCCTCGATCAGGCACACTCTGTCATCGATGATGATGCCTACCCGGCTCCGACTGCTGAAGAGCGGTCGACGCTTCGCAAAGTTGCAGACTCCATCCCTATCACATCATGGTCTCTTTGCGTGGTAGAAATGGCCGAGAGAGCATCATACTATGGTGTCAAGGCCGCTTTCAACAACTATCTCCAGTTTCCACTGCCCGAAGGAGGTCCTGGCACCGGTGCCATCGACAAGTCCAAGCCTAATTCCCATGCCGGCGCTCTTGGTCTGGGACTGCAGACAGCCTCTGCCTTGGGTCTCCTCTTCACCTTCCTGGCCTACGTCATTCCCATCTTTGGTGCGTGGATTGCAGACGTCAAGATCGGCCGTTACAAAGCCATTGCATGGGGTGTTGGTATTGGAGGTGTTGCCCATGTTATCATGGTCGGAGGCGCTGCTCCGTCAATCCTGCAAGCCGGCAAAGGTGTTGCCCCGTTTCTTATCAGCTATTTCCTACTTGCCATCGGAGCCGGTATCTTCAAGCCCAATGTTGCACCGACAGTCATCGACCAGTACAAGCACCAACGCGAGTACACCAAGGTGCTCAAGTCGGGAGAGAAGGTCATCGTCGACCCTGAGACTACAGTCAACCACATCATGTTGATCTTCTACGCCTTCATCAACGTTGGCGCCTTCTTCTCTATCGCCGTCGTTTACATTGAGAAGTACCACAGTTTCTGGTTGGCATACCTCGTTCCTGGTATCGTCTACTTCCTGCTTCCGCTTTTGCTTGCCGCCACGTACAAGCGCACAGTCAGAGTCGCACCTCAGGGTTCCGACTTGAACCGCTTCGTCAAGATCACAGTTTCCGCAATCAAGGCGAGCAAGGGAAACATCTTCTCCAAGAATGTGTGGCAGAACGTCCGCCCTACCGCTCTCGCCGAACGGGGAGTCCATGTCGGCTACTCTGAGAAGGATGTAGACGATGCTCGCCGCACGTGGCAAGCAGTTCAGATCTTCCTCTACATCCCAATCTGGTACTTGAACGATGGCGGCGTTGGAAACGTCCAGAGCAACCAAGGTGCGGCAATGACATCTGACGGCGCACCGAACGACTTGCTTAGTCACTTCAACCCCTTGGTCATCATCGTCTTCTCACCCTTCATGGCCAATGTCGTCTACCCCTTCCTCGAGCGTAGAAACGTCAAGTTTGGACGCATCAGCAGAATGACAGTGGGATTCGTTTTGGCCATCATCTCTTCCCTCATTGGTGCATTGGTACAATGGCGTGTCTATGAGACGAGTCCTTGGTAAGTTTCCCTACGGATTGACCTGGCACTCGAGAGGCAATGCTAACATTCTTTAAAGTGGCTACGCTGCCAGCGACTGCGACGACGTCTCCCCTCTCTCGATCTGGTGGCAAATTCCCAATGTCGCACTCGGTGCGATGTCCGAGATCTTCATCAACGTCACGGCCTACGAGTTGGCTTATGCTCGCGCCCCGGAGCACATGAGATCGACCGTTGTTGCTCTGTTCCTCTTCATGACAGCCTTGAGCAGTGCCTTGGGACAGATTCTTCTTCCGTCTATCGCGGACCCAACCCTAATTTGGGCTTGGGCTGCCCCTGGTATCGCCCTCTTCGTTCAGACCATCGTCTTCTGGTTCAGACACCGTCATCTCAACGACGATGTATTCATGACGTACAAGGAGGACTTTGAGAGCGTCAATTCCGGGGAGAAGAAGATTGTTGAGAAAGATGAGAAATGATGAGGGAAGATTTATGTTTACAGATTCAGAAGAGTTCCAGATGGTTGCTCGATTGGCTCCATCAACCATGTAAATCAGTTATCTGGAGCTATCAATCCTGTTCTATTTATATAATTTGACGAATTGTATTTGTACTAGACCATCTAGTAACTTTCATCACGTGGCAAATATTCCAGGTGCTGTACATTTTTAAGCAGTGCCAGCGGGGTGGTAGCGTTGAACTGAAGTGAGGTAGCTCTTGCATAACACCGACGATGGGTAAGAGGTGCATCTACGCCATGTTGTCTTGGAATGCTCTGCAATCGGAGTTTCATTGGTAACACTCTTCTGGCTGAACTATGGGATACGGGAGTACACAGCAGTCATTTCACTTGGCTTCACTCGTCAATGCCTTGATCGCTATGCCAAAATTGTCGTCAGCTTCCACCCCCTGTTAGTACTATCTCTGGCTCATCCTGGAAATCGTTCTTTTTGTCCTTACGGCAACCCACAAAGCTCAAAGTGATGAACACAAGCAGCTGAAAATATTGAAGTCGAGAGTTGATTAATGGTAATGTCACTGGATTGACGTCCTACTTTGTTGAAGCTGATTACTAAAGGGATCAACTAGCAACCTCGGATCTTCGATCTGCACTTGCACATATACTTGTATATGAATAGAAATGTGCTGTTTATTATCTCAAGCAACCTGTGAGAGCGAAAGAAGCACGGCTCGGGCGTGGTGGTTCGTGAAGTCGGCCAGGTTGTAAAGTTTCGGCCGACCCTGGCCCGGATCCGGTGCGGACCCGACAGTTCGCATTCGTACTCTGTAGCTCGTTTTTGCAACCTGGGTTGCGGTAACGTAGAGCCTAGAAACTAGTCCGGGACATGATCTTATGGAAGTAATTCCGCTATGACGATAGCAATTTGGGCGATGCATGTTGTTCATTACGTATTCCAAAACTGCCTTCCTCAGACTTTTACAATCGCCAATACATTTAGTTTGGGAGTTGTTCCCTCATTGATTGCACCTGGACCCTATTTTCCACAAAAGTCAAGCAGATAAGCCAACTGAGAGACAAACGCAGTCTCTTTATACGCTGAGTATTGGGTAGGAAAGTCTCATATGCTCTCTCAGACGAACTTTGATGTGGCCGCGCAGCAGACTGAAGCTTGGTGCGTGACACAAGTGTATTGCAGCGACTCGCGGCACGAGTCATTACCAGCGACCTTGTATGTCGTCGCTTGAGCTTTTCAAGCCTTCCATATCCATCAATGTCGATCGGTATTTTAGAACCGAGAGCTGATATTAAGGGTTATGAACAGCCATGATTTGTGTTGAAGAATCTTGAACAATGAACGCATGGTCCTGGCCTGGAATGACCTACGTAACCTTTTGACACTCTACGTAGGTACTTCATCAATTAATTACGTTTTTGTGACAACTGAGGACTTGAGTCAATCTCCAAAAGAGGTACAATCTGTAAGCTCGGCCTGACTTATTCACAATTTTGCAAGATGATTTTCCGAGAACATCCTCGTTCAGCTAGTATTTTATCGACTCGAGTTCGAAATTCTAATAAATGAAGGTCTCGACCCTGAGCCGTCTTCCCGAGAGGCTCGACTTGTGATTTGGGGATCGTATTGCGTCGTCTCATTGATCAGGACCCCTGCTAGGTTGCTCAATACGGCACCCGCGGAGCCAGCAACGACTTGCCAGGCGTCTGACCGGCGTCTGACCACTACAAGCCATGTGGGATGCCGGAGTCCTCAGACTGGGGTCCCGTGGCAACTGCTATGAGTGATATGATTCTATCATCTATTTGTCTTTGTCTTTCGTTGAAGAACCTTGTTGACTGCAATTACAAGTTAGCAGCACCCATTCGTTAGTTGAGTGGTCGTGAACCGGAGAGATTGACTCGGGCTGGAGCGGAAAGAACGAGAGATGGCGATGAGCGACATGACATGTCCACATGCAGCTTAAATAGGCACTGTCGCCCACTGAATGTCGAAATGGCACTAGGCAGAAATCCTACTCCTTTCTCATTGGCAACCATCAGACATCAAGCCAAAATGACTGCCTTTCTCAAGACCTTCGCCCTTGCTTTTCTGCTCATCCAGGGAGCTCAGAGGTAAGCATGCTCGTTATAGACCCCTTCTCCCTCTCAAGAATGACGGGGGCTGATAAAACATACCAATAGCAAGGACCATAGCAGTCACAACTGCTGCCTTTTGACCGCAGAAGGATGGATCCCCAGAAATGACTGGACGAAGGCGGTTTGCGAGGAGCGCTGGGGATCGGTGGTAAGTATCTCTACCACTTGACGTGACTTCAAAAGCTAACAATACCAACAGGCTACCTTTGACGGCGTCAAGTGCATACAGAAGCCTGGCAACGTGATCAGCGGTGAAGACTTCTTCACCGCGTGTAAGCTTTATGGGTACATCAATGGTTACCAACAATGGGAGAGAGGTGCTGGATACCGTGGCACTTGCTCTTGATATGTGCATAACTGTAACTTGGGGTGGCTATAATAATCTTGGAATTATCGCAAAATACTTTTAGCCAGAGCCTGCACCTGGTTTTACTGCCCAACTACTTAGAGGCCTATTTTGATGCTATTACGCCATAAACTACGGCTTCCGTGACTTGACGAGCATCATGCACTCGGCTATGGAACCAGGCCATGCGATACAACTCGTTTCTACTTTGAGATATCATGTGCCTCTTATTAAAGAAGAAATCCCGCGTAAGAATGAGGAGAAGAGATGAACTGTACATCCAGCCAGCCAGCATGGATGTTCTCCTCTTGTCATCGGAAAGTAGGAGTTTGATCACCTGGCGCCAAGGGAGTCTTGTCTAAGAACTAAGACCCTGCTGTACAGAGTAATACCGCGCACTCAGCTGCTTGAGATGAGTTCACTGAAGAGTGGAACCGGCTTCTCGCTTCCTAGAATTAGACTTTGCTCTGATGGTACCCATCACTATCAAGGCGAGCAGTGTCTTCTGCCAAATACTTGGACCGTTGTTATGATGAGAGTTAGAGATGGAGCGTCACTTCTGAATATTAAAAGACCGATTCTGATAAGTGCTCGTGTGCTTGACATCCTTACGGTCTATTGTCTGTTTTAAGTTCAAGTTAATAAGCAATTGAATGTCTGAATTAAAGCAATGGGGAGCGATTCAGCAAGGATTGAGATCAATGGCACTGGAAGTAACGGCACTGAAAGTCATCATCAATTCTAGCAAAAAAGCACGGTCGTCAGTGCAACTCATGTTGCGTCTCATCGAGGGAACGAGCCTGGTTCGAAGGCGGTGGGATACTTCGTCTCATAGTTAGTGCGATTGGTTGTATGGCGGGTTTACACTTAATCACGGACTCTCTTTCATGCTCAACTGTTGCCTGCTGAATGCGACTCAAGGACACTCAAATTTGCATCTGATGCTCGCATTGGAAGAAGGGAGATTGGGACAATGATTCAGAGTAATGCTTCCTCAATGATTATTGGCAAGGGGTTGCTTGCTGCCTGCCCTTGCTGGGCGAGTGCAGCAGGGAATACTTGAGGCATAATCTTACAGTCAAGTTAGCGGCGCCGCAATGCGTTTACGATGCCCTACAGCATACGGGGTATGGGAACAGAAACTTAATTGTTGTTGCTCACGTATCCGTACTCTGTACACAAACCCTTCAAGGCTTCAACATGTCTATCCAGTCAGCGATTCAGTGCGAACAGGCAAACGATTACTGATTTGACAGCTGATATTTGTCGAAGGGTGGGTTGAATCCGCGGCGAACTCCCACCAGGTCGATCATTTACGCGCCGGTACCAATGATTGTGGTACGAAGGCGATGAGCTCCAGGGCGAGAATTTCCTGTCATGGTTCCCTGAGGCAATGCACCTGGACTGTGGATATCTGGCGGACGCAGGCCTTTTCGCCCTTCCGCACGTCCCCATCTGAGAATAGCGGAAGCGAGTCACTAATTTCTGCTCACGATGGACAGAAAAGGAATGTACAAGCCGCCCTAGACAATGATTGGAAGCTTAAAGATGTTACAATACAAAGTGATGAGCCCTTGAGATGGGTAGCAGTATCCCCAGTCGTAGAGGAGTCGTCTCGTAAAGACTAGTAACTTTAACCTCAAGCAATGCGAAAACGAGCTGTCAGTCGGATCCGGTCCGGAGTTCGGGCTGGACCGTTGCCCCGGTCTTACGTTAGTCTTGTAGCTCTGTTGTGGGCTTGACCTGCGAAACGCAAAGGTTCTAGGCACTTTGTACGGGAGACAAGCTATTGCAGCGATGGGTTTCTGCCGAGTTTGTGCTCTTTCGGAGCTATGTGGTGGGTTGATGGCCAGCTTCCAGACTGCTCATTTTTCGTGACGGACCGGTCAAACGTAACGTAATTCGGGCTATGACCATTCATAGGGAAGTATGCCGAGCGCCCGGCACGCCGACCCAGCCCGGAGGAACCGCTGATTCAGCGGCGATCCGCACCGGTTTCGACAAAATCGGCTTCGTGACGAAAGGTCTGAGACACCGTAGATGGTAGTCCGTTTCCCCGCCCACGCCCGCTAATCATTTCACCGCCGCCATGACTGGCCCCTAGCTGGATGAATGCCGGCGGGAGGCTCGATGCGGCTTGGCGTAGGAGAGATCCCGTGTGGATCGTCCCTAGCCCTGCCGCACATGAGAGCGCTAGCGGACCGGATGTCATCCTGCATCGCATACTTACCTGTAGTTGTATCCGTGTACGAGGTACGGCTCTCTGAGCGAATCATAAGCCCCGGATTACGGGAAATCAGTTCCGTCTGAGGGAAGACGAACTGTAAATGCCAAGCTTGAACGACAGTGTCACAAAGCCCTCGCTGATGGAGTGTTCAGCACATCATTGTCCGAACTATGAGATCTCCCACCATAAGTCTCAATTCTTGTGACATGCCTGCAAAGCGGAATTGATCTTCAAACAGCCGGGCGCTAATATTGAGACGACGGTTGAGAAGAGTCCACAGGAGAAGAAGAACTTACCGCGGGAAGTATCTGTGCAGCGATGGACATGGAGCTGTCCAAACTTGTTGTGCTGCTCCTTCTTAACAGAGCTGAGACAATGTACGAGGTATATACTTGATCCTTTCAGTCATGGAAGGTGACCAATGTGTTTGCATCAAACGCATGCCACGCATCCCCGCAGCCCCAGATCTGTCGTGACCCTAGATTCGACACTTGATTTGGGTCCACGTAGGACTACGGGAAGATGCTTTTATTCCGTCCGAGCGGCGAGTGAGGGGGAAAAGGTATTCACCTCTTGTCGTTGTGCCATACTAGCTCCTCGTTGACGTCAACTCATATTCGAATGCCTGGATACGACCATGCTCAAGCTCCTATAAATACTACCACATCACCTCCCTGACATGCTTCTGATTTACAACATCAACGCAAGGAAATCAGAGTCAATCTCATCTTGGACCTTTAGTTCTTAATGGGTAGACTGCTAGTCATGGATGAAGCTGGAGCCGCAATCTCTCTCTTGGGAGAAACGAGATACACTCTCGACGGCTCGGCCAAGCCCCTGTCTTACTTCTTCACGACCATCCTACTCATCATATTTGTTTACTCCCTCCAGGGAACAAAGCTCAATACCCCATCAATCAACCAGAAGAGAAGATTCGAACTTACGGACAGCCGCCCCAAAAGGAACTACCTCCTCAACGCGAGGAAGTTGATGCAGCAATGGTTTACCGCGAATCCAAATAAGCCCACACAGATGATCACGGATATGGGTAATACTATTGTGCTGCCTCCCTCGATGGCAAATGAAATTCGCAACCATAGTGACTTGAGCTTCACCGCGTTCTCTCAAGAGGTTAAGAAATCCGTCCCTGAATGCGAATTGTATGACAGAAGACGAAGAGATACTGACAACTCCATGGCCCAGTTCTTCCAAACGAAGTATCCTGGCTTCGATGCATTCGCAGAGGGAGGACATGACAGCATTACACTAGTCGTCATCAACAAAGACCTAACCAAGCAGCTAGGTACGGGCAATAATCTCGGATCGTTCTTGTCTTCACAACATTCCATGACGCTAACAATGTAATAATAGCAAAGGTCACCGAGCCTTTAGCTGAAGAGGCCTCCCTGGCCCTCCTGAAGATATTCACAGCAGAGAAAGGTACAAAGAAGCAAGACGTGCAAACAAGATAGAGATTCCCTGACTTTGACTAGAGTGGCACTCTATTCCCATGCGCGCAACACTACTCCACTTCATCGCCCGCATCTCTTCCCGCGTCTTCCTTGGCACCGAACTCTGCCGAAACGAAGCTTGGCTCGAAATCACCAAGAACTACACCCTTAATGGCTTTACTGCCGGTGACCGGCTTCGCGAATACCCTCCATTCCTCCGACCCATAGTCCACTGGTTTCTCCCCGGATGCCAGGAAGCGCGGAGACAGATCAAGGCAGCCGCCAAGATCATTCAGCCCATCATTGACGAGCGGAAGGTCCTCAAGGCCAAGGCGGTCGCCGAGGGCAGACCGGAGCCTGTGTACCAAGACGCCATCGAATGGTTCGAGCAGGCTTCCAAGTCCAAAGGTACTGCGTATGACCCTGCTTTGAGCCAGCTGTTCCTGTCGACGGTCGCCATTCATACAACTACCGATCTTTTGGGCCAGGTTCTGGTTGATCTGGCAAAGCATCCCGAGATCATTGAGGAACTTTGCAAGGAGGTTCGGACTGTGCTCCAAGAGGGTGGTTGGAAGAAGACGTCTCTCTACAACATGAAGCTGCTTGACAGCGTTGTCAAGGAAAGTCAGCGCATCAAGCCCCTGCAGCTTGGTAAGTGCAAACGTCATAGCATCCGGCCTCTGTTACTTTGATGTACGGTCTAACACATCCTGTCTTTGCAGCTAGCATGCAACGTATCGCTATCAAGGATGTGACTCTTTCTGACGGAACCTTCATCCCCAAGGGAGCGAACACGGCCGTGTCTTCCCACTCTCAGTGGAATGCCGCGGTGTACCCGGAGCCGGAAAAGTGGGACGCGTACCGTTTCCTCCGGATGCGAGAGGAGCCCGGCAAGGAAAATGTGTCGCAGCTAGTAAGCACTCTGCCGGAGCACCTCGGCTTCGGCCACGGCAAACATGCTTGTCCCGGTCGCTTCTTCGCTGCCAACGAGATCAAGATCGCTCTCGTGCATCTCCTACTCCAGTACGAGTGGAAACTTCCCGTCGGGGCCGATACCTCGATCACGGACTACGGCGTCAATCCGTTGCTGAATCCCGGCTTGGAATTGGAGATTCGGAGGCGGGCGGATGAGGTTGACTTGACGTGCTGAGCGATAGAATACCCAGCATCAGTAATCAGGTGCGGTACTGTTACTTGGGAGGGAACTTGGGACTGCATAGGAGGACGTAGAGTGACTAGATGATATTACAGAGGGGGGCTTGCTATGATGTTCAATAATCGGGGGGGGGGGGGGGGGTTCACTCGTCTCGCGGTTCTCTAGATTTGCAAACGCCTCAAGATCGGCCTGACTAGTGGGTAGTTGCATGGACCTCAAAGGTTCTCGATAATTTGGAAGACATGTTTTCGCTTAATTGGCTATGTGTCGAACAAAGACGTCATCTTGAATACTCGGCACCATTTGGAGGCACTTCTTGAGATGCGGGGTCGCGGCGGACTCGAAATTCAAGTCGGCTATATATCTCCGCACCTATATGTAGCCTGCATCAGCCGCATCCCCATCAATATCGTATGGACTAGAAATTCCATTTACATTGCAAGGAAGTTGCTGTTCCAAAAATCAAAATCATGGCTCAAGATCTGCCTTTTAAGGTATGTTTTCCAGTTTTCAAATTTGTCGCCTTCTCTGCTAACATCATTAGCTCGCCAATCCCGATCTTCTCAAGACGGATGCTTACGTCCACGGTTCCTGGGTGGAGGCATCCTCAAAAAAGAGATTTGAAATCGAGGACCCGGGAACTGGGAAAGTCTTTGCCTCAAGTCCAGACTTTGACCGTTCCGATGTCGACGCAGTGGTGAAATCATCCCATGAAGCTTTCCAGACCTTCCGCTACGAGAACCCGAGGTCTCGGGCCAAGAAGCTATTAGAGTGGGACCGCCTCATTCGCGAGAATCGAGATGACATTGCCCAAGTTCTCACCCACGAGTCTGGCAAGCCTCTCGCAGAAGCTCAAGGCGAGCTTGACTATGCGCTGGGTTTCACGTGGTGGTTCGCTGGAGAGGCCGAGCGCATCCGAGGAAACATCTCGACGCCGTCTGCACCTAATCGGAGAGTCGTAGTCGTGAAGCAGCCAATTGGTGTAGCTGTCGCTCTGGTGCCCTGGAATTTTCCTATTGCGTGAGTACTCAAATTCAATCCATGACCGTTGAGATGCAGTCCTGACAACGTGTTAGAATGATTTTACGCAAAGCCGGCGCTGCATTGGCAGCAGGTTGCACCATGATTGCGAAGCCGTCACCGGAGACACCATTGACGTGCCTCATTCTCGCACACCTAGCCACAAAGGCAGGATTCGGGTCGGGTGTTTTCAACGTCATCACAACGTCTCTCGACAACACCCCTGAAGTAGCAGAGGCTCTTTGCAAACATCCTCTGACGAAGAAGGTCTCCTTCACGGGCTCGACCAACATTGGCAGTCTGATCGCCAAACATTGCGCCGAGGGCCTCAAGAAGCTGACCCTGGAACTCGGAGGAAACTGCCCCTTCATCATCTTCGAAGACTGCAACCAAGACCAAGCTCTGGAACAATTGCTTGCACTAAAGTGGCGTCACGCAGGCCAAGCTTGCATCACAGCCAATCGCGTCTACGTCCAAGACGGGATCTACGAGGAATTCCTGGAGAAGCTAGTCGAACGAACCAAGAAGATCAAGATGGGCCACGGAACCAAGTCGGATACGACCATGGGACCCCTGACGACACCCCGCGCCATCCCCAAAGCCCAGGCTCACGTCAAAGATGCAGTAGAGGCAGGTGCAAAAGTCGTACACGGCGGCCGAAAGGGAACCGAAGTCGGTCTTGAGGCTGGATACTTCCACGAGCCGACTATCTTGCGCGATATGAAGCAGTCTATGCTTCTTAGTCGCGAGGAGACCTTTGCACCCGTTTTGGGTGTGTACAGGTTCAAGACCGAGGACGAGGCGGTGCAGTGGGCCAACGATACGAGCATGGGTCTGGCCAGTTACTTCTTCACCAAGAATATCGACCGCACGTGGCGGTTGATGGAGAACTTGGATGCTGGAATGATCGGGATGAACACTGGCAACTCGTCGGCGGCCGAGTCTCCATTCGGCGGTATGAAGCAATCTGGCTACGGAAAGGAGTCTGGAAAGGACGTGGCGATTGAGGAGTACCTCGTCTCGAAGACTGTGACTATGACTCTGGAGGATCATTACTGACGAAGGAATACTGCGGGTGCTTTAAACCATTCTATGTAGCGATGCCCATCCTCTTTGTACAGTATACCAATTATGTTCGGTGGGCAATAAGTACAGTCGAAGTATCCAAATTTCCCAAGAAGCCCAAGGAAGGGTTCAGCTTGGCCGCCTAACCAGACGAAGCCAATGTCATGTCCGGCTTGTTCCTCCACATTGCGGATCGGCGCCTGGTACTACTTCGAAGCCAGTCGGAGCTACAAAGTTTCCGCACCTCCCATTATCGCAAACGCCTTGTTGTACGGTGTTGCCGCACGCGCGTCCGTTGGCTGCGATCTGTTGTGGAGACGGCTGATTGCGTTTCGCAAAGTCGCTGAACTCGCGGGGAATCAATGTGATGGCGAGAGCTTCGCCTCGTTTGCCTCGTGGTCTCGGTGCTGATTTGTTGCTTTAGCTTGACCGAAGAGTAGTGCATCTGTTGATTTGGAGCTCACCTGCAAGAGCGCTTTCTGACACCAACAATAATACGAATGCAATGTCGGTAAAACGCATCATGCACTCGGAAGGAGGAAGACCTGGATAAATGGGTGCAAGTAAGACCTCGGAACCAGCAAATTGTATGCAACGATTGTTTGTCTTCTTCTTGGCTCAAGAAAACTAACTACGACTCCTCAAGAGTTGCGGTTTATGAGCAAAGTTGAGGTTGCGCACGCAGCGACCCCAAGGGTCGTCTTGGGTAGCAATCTGGCTGATGTGTACGATTGACGTCGCCACGATACATGATACTTGTTTTATGTCGGAGCCCGTGCCGTGAGACGATGACAATTTGCGGGTCTTTCGGATCTGCGTAGTACTTGCGAGCCGTTAATCATGCAAAAAAGGCGTGAAGCCTGGTCCCAGTCTATCATCCGACAAATCTCATACAATGCTGGTTGGGGTACCCTGGGCCGCATGATGGGGTGATCTTCGGACCGTTCCTCCACAACATGCATTCTTCGATGTTCTAAGAGAATACGAAGACTGAAGTGACATTACGGAAGGACTTAAGGCTGATGATTTTATATGCGCAATACTTGTTGATGTCACATTAGGCCTTCTCGCGCAGTGTCGCGCCGTTGTAATTGGTGAGACTGAAGCCACGGCTACTAGACCTAAGTCAGATATTGCGGTTCAAGTAAGAGCACGCATAGGTATCGAGAAGAATGAGGTGTCATGTTCAAGTTTCGCAACAGCTGACTAGTAGCAAGGGCACATGGGGCAGAAGCTTTTGAAGTGACTTGAAATAGACCATATAAGCTTTTAAACATTCGGCAAATTTCCGTAGAATAAGCCTGAAAGGTGCTGCCAAAAGTCGTATCCTTCCGCCATCCCGCTGTCCAGTAAAAAGGCTGGGTCCATCATCATCGGCAGAGTATCAGCAGCATCAGTCGAACCGATCTTGGATAGATACCAGCTCCCGATTCCCGAAGAGTTTCCGGCGTAAGCTGCCACCATCCGCTGACGACTGCTCAAAATCGTGCTGCTATAGCTGGTGGCGCGAGGTATAGTACTGCATCGGTCGCTCAATATTTGAAGCGTTTCGGCCAAGTCTAAATTTGCCCTCGCTGTTTCCAGGTCCCAATCGTGGTCCTCCACACTTAGAAGTCCAGCTGCCTTAATTCTGGCTAGTGCCAGATGAAGAATTGACACGAACGTGAGAGTAGGGTATGGTTCTAGACTCAGAGACAGGAAAGCATTTAAGAGCTCCTGAGTGCTTGTGAATCAGCGCCACATGATGCGAGATCTGAAGTGGGCTGTTTTGAATCCGTAATTTCCGTTCGCATGTATGGCAGGTTCGAACAGCCGGATGCGTATGGCCATGCAATGGTCGCGCAAAAGGTCTATCATAGGTTGTCAGCGGCATCCAAGTCACGCTTAAGACAGAAACGAGGCATACTGTTTGAACGAAGATGGGTTGGCAAGAAATCAGCGAATGATTCAAGCTCTTTCTGGACGTTGGCAATAATCATGGCATGAAGCCCAAACGGTCTACCAACCTGAGAGTCGTTCTTTTCCCCGAAAATATCATCGACTTGAGAGCAATTTTTCTTACTCTTGTTAAATGCACTAGCAAGGAGTCGGTCGGTAGCTCCTTGTCGTTTGACAGTATCTCACAGCAGTCAACAAAGTAACGTGCAAAGTCCAATCGAGAGGACCGGCCCAGGAGACTGCCATGTCTAGGGACATTATCACGGTAAGCTTCAGAGAGCGGAACAATACTTGAGATACCTGGTAGATTCTTACACAGAATTGATGCAGAGGAGCCCCAACGCAGCGCGAGATCGTCTCTCAAATGCGCAGCATTCTCGACAATTGATCTGGAGGTCGACGTCGAGAGGTCGGGACGCTTCATCAGTTCCAAGTCTTCTGCTAGTACTCGGGCGAGGTGCATAAGGCTGGTATCAGAGGATGTCGCGAAGTAATGTATATCGCTCCTAAATATACAAGAATCAACATTAGTTATCAGAAATATCTCGGAAATGGTTGACTCAGTGTTTCTCACCAAGCGAAAAATACCAGCAATGATTGTAAAATCTCCAAGCTCTTCTCAAGCAGGACCACCACTCGGTGCGCGATATGTTGCCGAAACCATCTCTTGAACACTTCGGTTAGCTCGCCTTCAGGAGGCTTGCATGTCCAAATGATAGTCTCCAAAAGCAGCGGTTTGTCTCTGTATAGTTGTTGTGCATCGCAGACGGGTAACGGAACAAACGGAAATTGAGGAACCATGTCGGACATGTACAGTCGAAGACCCATGTTGGCTTCTTGCAAGATGACTCGATACCCTGGGATGATTGTCAGTATTCCTTGAAGCAACTCGACCGGATCTGCGGCTAGATTTAATGGCGAATAAGAGTCGTCTGAATCAGGCTGCGATGTCGAATGGAAATTGATCGATGGCGATGGATGGCCGTGTGAAGCCTGGCTGTTTCGAGCTGATTGCTCACGGTCACGATTCAGAAGCGACATCATGTCGTCCAACTTCCGTTCAAGCACTTTGGTATGGCTACAGAACCACAGCTCTGGTTAGTCTTGAGTACTTGTGATGATCCTCGAAGACTTCTTATGCTGAATTTCCTCTCTTCCTCTTGACTTACGGCGGCGCTTTAGAGCAGTCAAGATGGTGGCTAGAGCATCTGAACGATGACGCCAAAGGATGAGGCTGATGATGGACAGACTGCGTCCGGGGGCGAGACACCGCGCAGCAACATGTGAAGCCAAGCCGTCCAGTGGATTAGGGGCGTTGGCTATGTCCTATCACCTAGTCCTCACTAGTCTGGACCGAGATTTCGTCCAGGCTCTGCTCGATATTGGCAAGGCGGTTATTGATCACTCTGGATCACATGTAAGAGAGAAACACATGGTTTCCTGTTCTTGTCAAATTCTCAAAACAAAAATTACAAACAATTTGGGTCCGTCCGATGGACGAATGTATTTGATAGATCTAGGCTCGCAAAATGCTCCAGTGATTGCATCTTTTCTTAGATAGTTGTGGTCTTTTGACCATGTCGCCTGTAGTCTATAACACTCTCAATTAGGCCAATGACCTTGTCCGATTTCAGTGATCATCAGATGAGGCTTTGTAGGCAGTTGCAGCCTCATTTGATGATCACCAAAATCGGGCAACGCAACTAGTTATCGAGAATGATATTCGTTTGTAGGAATTGGGATGTGACGCTCGGTATATTGTGTCGTCGGTGTACATTAGTTGTAACCCCCACTGCGCCCCCCCCCCCCCTCCTCCACCGGATCTCATACGTTACATTACTATCAAGGTTCGTCTAGTAATGTATAAATGCTAGATGCCTCTTCAATAGGCTTATGGCCTTGCGTAGATCGATGGCAGTTCTGGCCGTTTCACGGAAACGAATGTTTGCAATACTCCCGCGTGTGTCGGAGGCAATTATCCTTTCGGGGGAATCTCTTCTTGCAGCCGCTATTTGGGCAGGCGTAGCGCTCTTCTTGTGTCGGCTTGTTGTGCTTGTGGCGGTGCTTTCGCATATCTTTGGGCAGGTCGCAGGAATAGCTGCAACTGCTGTGTTGGCATGTATATCTTTTTCGTGAATGGCACGATGATTTGACAGGTTTGTGTCTGGTATCTTCGAATGGCGAAGTTGAGTGGCCCGGCAGTAAGTCGGGTTTGTGTCCAGTACCCTCGATTGGCGAAGTTGGTAGACGCAGTGGCGTGTTGCTATTTTCCTCGAATAGCGAGGATGTTGTCAAGTTCGAGAATTGCTCGAGTCTAAATTCGTCGCGCTCGAAATGGTCGAGCAAAGTTGCGCTTAGACAGCCATCGACATACCCAATGAAATCGTTGTCATGGGAATCGAAAACGTCTGGCGGTCTGGGTGATGTTATACATGTGATATCCCAGGACCTTGACTGCCCCAAGCATCTAGGATGTTGTGCGTGTTGCTCCGGCGCTAGGCCAGTCGGCGGTGGCGGGTCACAATCAAAGTCGACGAGTGTTTCGGGGGAAAGGATTCCACACCAAGCTCTTCGAGGATCGATCGGTTCCCGTCAAAAGGCCGCCGTCTTTCTGACGGACGGCGGCCTCTGAGGGCAGAAATGGTAAACAAGGAGGGTAGCGCCTTTTGCAAGGCAAGAGTGACGGGGTAAAAGTGTCCTATAAAGCAAGAGAGTCTACTTTACAGAATAAAAAAAAGGTGTCTAGATTTTGACAGGCTTTGAAAGAAACGAGAGACTGTGCCTGAGGGGAAAGGTTGGTAGTTAAGTACTGTGTTGTTTGGGCGGACTCAGGATCTACAGGCAAATAAGAGTCCTGTGGCTTGCAGATGCCAAGACCATCTACCACCAATTAGACAGTATGCGGGCTGAATATCACACCGAAGACAGGACTCAAAATTCCAGCTGAAAGAGGATATGGACCACTCAGACACAACACTGCCCTGTCATTGGTGATCTTGTTAGACACACCAACGCAGCACACGCGCGCGGGTTGAGCCGATCAGAGGCTTCGCCGAGATCCTGGTTTCCAGACAAGGCATTTGCTTCGTCGCTGAGTGACACTTGAACTTAATCCCTCATTCTCTTGAGAAACCAGTTGCAAGATCCTGAGTCGCCAACACACCGATGTAACGAAGAAAACATGGCTAGTGCATGCACTTACATAGTACTGCTAGATTTACTACAGATGATCTTGAGATCTTCGCTGGGGATGAATGAAGTTCCGAGATGCATATGATATGTGGTAGTGGGAAGCGTGACGCTAAGACTGAGTCCTCTTAACTCAAGAGGACTCACATTTGCTCGTGGAACATCTATCCGACAAAGAGAAAGAGTCCTTTTGAGTCCTCTTCAACAATGCGGACCGTTTCGAGAGTCCCTGGTATTTAAAACAGCAATTTATTTCGAGTGAGAGATATAAAGCCCAATTCAATGTCGAGAGTAGGTTGGTCAGAAGTGAACTCCCGGGCCACGATACCGTCACATCAACCTTGATACAATCTTAAGCTTCGGTCAACTCCCTAATTGAAAAAATGAATTCGAATTCGAAAGAAAGGTGAAACCAATATTCTCTACAGCAATTCCAATTGGTTGGATTTAGATACTGACGATGTACTGCGTCCAGTCAACCCCGACAAGTCGAAGGCAAGGGACCTAACCTCCCTCTGACCCTTCCCTCCACCCCTGCCTCTTTCAACGCCATTAGTCGTGCATACCCGTTTCCCGAGTCTCTTAACGAAACGATGAATCGATACTTTAGGTCTTTTGACCCATCTTGGATTCCTTTGCCTACGGATGAGGAGAAAGAGACGAAAGAAAAGAGCAAAGCGAATAGTCAAGAGAGCTGCGTTGCTCTAGTAAATGGCGGAAAGCAATGAGAGTCATCGTACTTTCGAATACACCTCTATTTGAATAGACTTCTAAAGTGCCAGTAGTTTTGTTAATATGTGAGCTACGGATTCTCAAACATTACCCTAGAGTTTCATTACATCATGTTGTTGCAAGATGCTATCATAGAGCTTCGTTCCCTCTATCCCAGATGACGCCTCTCCTGTCTCTCTTATTTATCCAAGTGTACTGTTAAAGAAGGGTTAGTTAACTGCAAAAGATAAGCAAAAGTTTCTGGCATGGCATACCTCAAAACAACACGGCTTTCCATCTCCCACCGTGACAGCGAGGAGATTTGCCTCGCTCCAAACAGGCCTGAAGCCAACCTCCTCAATCCTTTCCCACCACTCCGCAAACTGACTGATCTTGGGTCCCTTTTCCGGCACATGAATCTCAATCACCATCTGACCAACTGGAACCTCCTTGCCCTCAAGCTCACCACCTTTCGCATAGTCTCCCAAAAATGACTCCAATGTCGGAAACTCATCCCCTTCGATATCCATTTTGATCAGGTCCACGTAATCGTGCCTCAGTTTCTTCATGATGCTTTTGATTGAGAGAAACTCTGTCTTCTCCTTTTCATCGTAGTAGTCGTACTCTGCGACAGCCGTCTTGAAAAAGTGCGTCCGGTTTGGAAACGCCTCTAGTCCCTTGCCCCAACCGTCGACTGTGTCGTCGAAACCGTACATCTCAGCAGCGCTGGAGCGGTTGAGCATCTCCGCTTCGAAAGAGGAGTCATCTCCAATACCAAAGCTGTAGATGCGAATAGGTTTCTCTGAAGCTCGAGATTTAGGTTTCGCCCTTTCGTATTTACTCATTCCGCATATCCACTTGCCCCCATCGCCGAGTTTGCCGACTCGTTGGACATCCCAGGGACACGTGTAGGTTGCTGGGAACAGGTCCCAGATGGTATACCAGAAGCGGAGACTTTCATCTCTTGCTGTAAACCTAGTTGACAATCAGATATTGATACTGCGACCCGGAAACACTCTACTGACAGTATCGAGTCGTAGTCTTTGTTCACACTCATCCACTCATGTCTCTTTTGGACTGAACTCAACCACGACTTTTCTGACAATGCTGCCCGACTAAGCTCGCTTAAGTGAGTATCGCTCCGAGATAGTACCCAGGATGACCATGTTTCGTTTAGAATCGGCGTCAGGAAGTAAAGGGAAACTACCGGGATAAAGAAGGGAAGGAATCTTGGAAAAGACCATATCCCCTGGTTGACGGGCTTCAGAGCCGCCATTGTATGTGGTATCCGTGTCGATATTACAATGGTAATCGCTCTACAGGGTCAACTCAAATACAGATCTTGAATCCTGTATTGCACAACAATCACCAAGGTCCAAGGAGATAAGGCCAAGCAGTATTGCCACTCACTGCCACCGAATTACCGCGGGCTGGAAGACCATCTGGCCCAATGAACAGCCATCTGATCTTGACAACATCATCGGAATAGACTTTGACCTTCATTCTTTACTGAAACAGCGTACCTGAAACCGTCGTCGATCCGTAGTGGCCTCGTTTCTGCGAAATCTCCCCAAAATGCCCGCCACGAGTCAGTCTTCAGACGGCGACAAAACATCAGACTACGCCTCGGTTCATCTGTGTTCAACGAAAGCATTTCGTTGACTCGATTTTCAAGATGCACCAGGACGCAGTCCGGCTGAACGCTGGCACTTTGAGTTCAAGGCGGAGAGTCCAGTGTTCGGGAGATCGTCCAAGTGGGTTGATGTAATTGAGTCAGTTACGCTTGAGACATTCATTGCATGCCATGCCCCTTTTCCATGTTATGCCGAATGAATGGATTTGCCGTGAGGATTGAAGTCTCAGCCACACAGTATAACGTCAAATTGTCTCCCAATAGCTTGGAAAGCCTCCGGCGACAATTGCCATTAAACTTCACGCTATTTCGAAGAATTTACCGGCATTACGCTGTATGTTTCCACGATTATTGACCCAGTCGTAGCCAAGATCGCCTACAATGCACGGTGCCGTACGCGTTCCTCCCACCAATACCGTTTCAGCGATACGGCGCTTTGGCACAAGAGTGAGGCTTTCTACAAACAACTTGCGCATCGTCTCTCTGCATAGACCACTCGGGGTAGGCGCCAAGAGTCAACCCTCGTGGTTTCGTTGTATTTAGCCATCACCCTACCCGGGACTCAACCAGCTAGGCCTTGAATTGTTTGGTCCGTTTGGCAATTGTCCACTCACAATCCACTCGATTTGACATCGAACTTCTGGTAGCTGCTCCTAGCAAGAACCCACTCACTCCAATCATCATCATGAAGTTCACATCGACTCTTCTTATTCTTGCTAGCGCAGGCGCTGTAGTAGCCGTAAGTTGTGATTCCAGTCTGCTCAACCAAAACTGCCTGACTAACTCTTGTTCAAGTCGCTCCCCAATGCGGGGATGCCACTCGTTGAACGCGATGAAATTGTGGGCAAGAAGGGACTGGAGGCAACCAAGACAAACCCTCGAGTGAAGAGAGCAGACGGAACTTTCAATCTGGTTCCACGACAGACACAAACGAAGCAAGCCAGAATGGACTCGGATGATGATGATGCAGGCCCCTTCAAGGAGAAACGCGCCGAAGAAGCAGTCCAAGAGAAGCGTGACGAGCTGACGCCGACGAAAACGAACCCTCGGGTGAAGAGAGCCGATGGCACTTTCAACCTCGCTCCAAGGCAGTCTATCACAGGGAAAGCCAAGGCATAGACGTGTGGCTGGGTTGTTTTGTGGGGATATAGCTCACGTAGGCAGTTTGGGAGGCAGAGGTAATACAAGCATCAAATTCTGTACGAAGTGAAAAGCATGGGTCAGGCAAGAGACAATCTTTCTCGCGGGGTAGTAATACATGGATAAGTGACGAGGCGCGAAGCGCCGTTCGGCATGGCGTTCTTCCACTTCGCATGATCGAAGGCTGGAAAGTTCGTCAGGTTCATACTTTGGAAACCCACAAGAAGCCTCCACTACGCTATTCTCACGCCAGTAGGCACCTCCGAAGCACCACGGCAAGGCTATGCAGTACCTGGCAGAGTCTACAGTAGCTCGCGGGCATAAAAGGACCTAGAACGGACGCCGCGGCGTGAAGAGCTACGCAAACTTCGGTATCTCGGTAACGTCAATGACCCAGAACTGCGAGAGCGAGGCATTTTCGAGCTTAGGTTAAATGAGATGTAGTACTGATAATGCGGGTAAGCGCGCAAGCTTTGTCGTGTTGCGTGTCACGGCATTGATGGCATGGCGTGACCCATCACAAGCCGCTTGACTGTCAATAGTTCGTACGACGCTGTGACGAGGATGAGTCTTCAGTAGACAGCCTTCCAGAAGCATTCTGGGGAAGTCAGTTCATCTGCATAACACAGTCGGGACGAGAATAGTCTGGGTTCCCTGTCTTGAAACGGATCAATCAGAGACCATGTTCCTAGCAGAACGCACGAGCCAAGAACGCCGAGCATTTCGCAAGTTTGTGCGTGTACTTTGCCCCGGAAGACCCGGCCTGACTCGCAGCAGCCTTAAATGTGGGTGTTTGAGTCTGGCGAATGATATTAGTGATGGGTAAGTCCGTTTCGGTGTAGTAAATCTGCCTCGTAAGGCTGGGGAGGGTTGGTTGAACGCCACCAATTATTTGATGATGATGTAGCGACCCTTCCGCGCGGCTATGTGTATTGTGGGTGACACAAGCGGTTCGATTTCTTGATACTGGAATGAGAGAAGGATGTTCAGAACACGGGGTCAAGAAGATATTTTCCAGCGAATTCCAGTCTCTCCGAGCGGCCTCCGATGGGCTACATCGAAACGGCCCCCAAATGGGGGCTGAGAAGCTAATCTGGTGGCTGCGATATTTGGCTGTGTGTGCCAGGCACTGTGCAAGAAAGACGTGAGGGGGTTCAGGGAAGCAGATCCTACAGCCTTGCGGGAATTCTCGCGGTCAGCTGGTCGGGAGCCCTCCGGCCACCTATTTCTCGGAGATCCGGGGGTGAGATAATCAGGTCGTGTGAGGAGGCATGATGCATCGCAACATCGATACAGATCCTGTTGATTCAGCTCAGGTGGAAGTGGAAGTAGTCGACCTCCGGATACGCAATTTTTACCGCGTCTATCGCTAGGCAACTGGTGGCGAGTTTAATATGACTGTAATGACTGGATTCAAAGAAGCGAGCCGGCGAAGGATCGGAGGTAGTCCTTGAGAGTGCCTGGATGCGTTGACGCGTCTGGTGTGGTGGGTGTCTTGAGGTGACGCGGGCCACGAGCCAATGAGTGATGAGCCTGCCATGTACGAGAAGCTGGTTGTGGACAAGTCCTATGAGCCTAGAACCTCGACCAATTCGTTTTGTAACAGGCTGTCAAGACCCAGCAGAGATGGCTACAAACAGGTGGGAATCTGAGCTCTGTCAAGATGACGGCCGTCCAGGCAGACGTTTAAGGTACTGAGATACGTACCTTCGGTAAGTCTAGGGTGAGCCGCATCGGGTGACCTCGAGCCCGTATTAGTCATCAAGGGAATCTGGGGAGTTTTGTTCTTACCTAAGGCAGAATGCGACTGGTGCCTGCTGGCGGCGGTTGGATTCGGAAGGTGAAAACTGGAAGGGAGCGGTGTGGACATGATGAGGTACGTATCGTTGTCTCCAAGAGTTTGTGCGACGGCCCGGGGAAAAAACAGGTGGTCGGAGCTTTCACCTCCCAGCAGCTTCCATCCAATTCCTCTCCCCCTCAATGTCAACTCCAACTCCAATTGCTGCTGCCACGATGTAATGCGCTGCACTGCGACACGATTCGATGCGATGGAATCGATTGAGCCTCTCGGAGCACTTGCAGACCTTGCAGAGAAACGCACCCCGCTCCCCTCGTCATTGTTTGAAGTGATGAAATGTCAAGCTTCTTTTGCTATCCACCTTCACGAAACAAGGCCTGGCTGCATCGGTTGGTCCGACTGAGAAGCAGGCTGTGGTGGCTGTGTGCACCTTGAACAAATCTGGTGCCGTTAGTGACCAGCACAGCCGTCTCACTCGCATACTAACACTGCCAAACCATGCCAGCATGCTTCTTTCCGCAGCCAAGATTCCGACTGAACTGGCGGGACGAACATGACGCTTTCCTGGTACTGGACCGGTGCGCGCCACGGGACGAGCATCGTCACCAACCTTGTCAAGCCCTCAGTGGCTCCCCTTGCAGCCTACGATCCTTCGACGGCGACAACGAAAGCTATCGTTGATAGTTCCCGCGAGGTGGAGTTTATCGAATTGGCCCGCAGCCACTTGGCCAGATTCCAGAGTCCGATGATCGACTGCTTCAATTGTGGCCTCATGCACACCAGCCCATCTGCAAGTCAACTAAGTGGACCTGGTCCTACCGGCCACTCAGAGAAATCGCATTGTAGCGTCGCGCAAGAAGACGAACAAAGAGCTTGCATGAAAACCTTGCGAGGCCGAAGTGACTCAGGTGTCATTCGCCAAGTTTAATTGGGATGATTGGCTAATGCATCACCGATTCTGAACAGAGTGAACAAAGAAGATCGTTGCGACTCGAGCACCACGGCGGCTGTCGCTTATTCGGAAACGATGTTGATTTCTCGATAATCAACATCTTCAGGTCGGGCCTGGCCAACACGGGCCAAATCTGCAGTCGAAATGTTTCGATTGCCGCTGTCCATGTCACCCTGGCTTTCCCCAACGGCGCGCGCAAGGTGCCTCTCCCCGCGTCGAATAGATGAAGAACCGGGGGAAAACACTTTGGCACTTAAGTGGTGGCATGAGGGATGGTACCGAGTTGGGAGCCAAAATAGCATCATATCGCCCAGATTATTGTTTCGCGGCTTTCCCACTCAAAAGTCCGGATTCGTCATCTTCTACACGAGGCTGCGACATCGCCAGACCTCCACGGTGACCATCCACAACCTCTACCCAGATGAAAAAAAAATAGAGACGCTGACCACCAGCCAGTCGGTTCCCTCTCCATCCTACGGTGAGCCAGATACCACTACATGGAATCAACATCGCGGCGCAATTTACACGAGCCGCATCCACAGCACTCAACCACACCCTCATGCGCAAGGCCGCATAGCTGGGAATTGAGGACTACTCTCAGACACATCAGAAGAACACAAGAAAGCGCCACTTGTGCGCCCTCAAGCCTGTCACGACTGTCGAACTTCCTTGGCTCCCTCCAGCGCCCTCATTTTGACGGCTTATGGTGGCCCACCCTGGCAACGTCCCAAAAGTCACCTCCCGTGCACCGCCTCTAGTACCAGTAGGCCTCCCCCAAAAGAGGCTGTGCGATATTTCCAGAGGTATTTTCCCAGCGGAGGAATGCGGGCAAGAGACAGAAGGGAAACTTGAGCTCTTTCGGAAACGTTCAGCGAGGGGAACCATCCTAGGCCGAGGACTCCAACGACCCTCCCCTCCCAAGAAAGAGAAACACCCCTGCGAGCACCGAGCACGAAAGAGGCCTAGCGGCCAAGAGCAAAGACTCATCGGCCTCTAGCGATGCGTGTGAAGGCAGCAGTCTGACAGGGGAGGGGGCATGGGCCAGGCGCAATCCACCCTCACAAGGCCTCAAATCTCCACAATGCCACGGCCTGCAGCACCTTTGGCTCACGATACTTGGGTCCTCCGCCGTCTTTTGCGGCTGACGCTGGGTACTAGCGACTTGCTGCCCCTGGTCTGCCATGCCACCACCATTAGAACGCGCTTCTTCGTCTCAGACGATATAATTCAGACGCGGAATCTCTTCGAGACAACTTGTTCCCACGCTGCTCAACATCTCCACTTGGACTATTTACACTTTGCCAAACGCTTCCCGCACTTAGACAACAGGCGCTACCCCAATCTATCATACCTAGTCGATCCATTCTCTATACTTAGGCAGAACCTTTTTGAGAATCTTCAACACCTGACTTCTTGAATCCTTCCTAAGCTGGTATATAGTCTCTCATCCTCGCTTGCATCTTCTCCTGAAAGATCACCAACTCACACCACCAACAGTCAGACACAACACAATTTCGATTCACTACAAGCTCCAACATACCACTTCAACTTCACCCCAACAACACCGACACGTTGTCTTCCTATCACCACCCCGAAGCTCACTATATCGACAACACCATTGTCTATAAGTACAGGTCTCGTCGTCCAGCCAACTCCAATCGAGAATATCAACGCCCACCAACACTCTCGAGGACTCTTTCCTCTACCCAATCGACCACACCCGCGAGACGAGTTCCATTCGTTACGCAGGTAGTTCAACCCTCACCACCAACCCCGCGCACGCTGCGCCCTCATACGTTTACACAAGACACAATGTGCACCACCGACGTTTACACCTACGTCTACCCCGACGGCCGGAGGGCTGAGGAACAGCAACCCACCTTTTGCTCTGCTTCCCGCAACGGCCGCCTTTGCGCCAACCCTGTCATCTACAACCACCCGCCGCGTCAAGTCGGCTACCCCTCACCAGTGCCCATGTATGCTCCTGTCGGACCAGCATACCCATTTCCTCAGCAAATGCCGCCCTCTCCTCCCATGAGCTCACCACGCGGAACTTCCTCGGGCAATGAAGGAGGCCGCGCTCGTCGCGAATCTTCTTCGAGCGAGAGAAAGCACCGCCAATCCGGAGTATACGTGAACGGCCAAAGGATATTGGACCTCAACCGCAAGCACCGGTCACGTAACGAGCGCATCGTGATTGTCGACTCTCCACCCACCCCGCGCACACCACCAAAGCAATTCGCTTCACCTTACACCGCGCCGCCTTCACCCATTGCAGGCGGCGAGAACCCTCAGTTCCGCTACAGCCACGTCCGCCGCGACTCTCTTCGCCCTGTCATCGTCGATGAGCGCCCGCGGTCCAAGGTCGAGATTGAGGTTATCGACAACAAGCACCGCCGCCACCACTCTTCTGAATCGCGCCACAGCTACCACAGCGCCGACGAGGAGGAGCGCCGCCGCCGTCACCGAGATCACAAGGAGCGTGAAGAGCGCAAACGCCAGGAGGAGGATCGCCAAGTTAAGAAGCAACTACGCATCGCTGAGCAAAACGCCAAAATTGCCAGCCGCACCGCCGTACCCGTTCCTCCCGCTCCTTTGAACCGCACCTCTACTGGCTACGGTTCCAGATACCAAGAGGACTTGTTGGCAGATGCTCTTCGCCGTATGGAAGTTGTCGACCATCTCACGGCAAGAGCTGAGGATGAGGAAGAAGCCCAGCGCCGCCGACTCATGGAGCGGATGACACCCCACCGCCGGGCTACCGTGGGGCCGGGTACACGGAGGCACCGCGTTCTCTACGACGATGGTCTCTGGCGATGGGAGTAAACGACTGCTAGGATGAATGGATTTCCTGCTTCATGTTGTTTGTTTATCCATTATCGATATGCGAGCTCTGCGCTTGATCGTTTTCTTGGAATTGTATAGATAGCCAGCGTTTCTTGATTTACATGCATGTACATATACCACGGGGGGAGGGATCGCCGGGAGAGCGATGGGAAGATACCACCACAACAGAGGACATGGGGACAACCATTAGATAGTCATTGAATCAGTAAAACACAGTTATGATTCATATCTCTGCTCCTTTCTTACCGGCTATGATCTTCTTTTGGTGATGCAGTATCTTTGCGGTACATTTTCTCGTGATGGACAATCGCCGTCGCGGCCTTGTGATCGCATGCGCCTGCATGTCTCACTCCTGCCCTGGTCCCTCCTCGGATCTTGGAGGACTCGGCAACATCGAGTAGGCGACACTGCCGTGTTTTGCTTTCCTCCCATCCCACCCTTTTCGGAGAGAGATTACGAGACGAGACATCTGCAAGCTACCCTTATCCGTGGCGTTTTCCTGTTCGTTCACCTCGAAACATTGTTGTTGGAGACATGCATGGATGATGAGAAGAGGTGGATGGGTGTCTGTGGCGGGAGGTTGCGATGGCCTGAGTCAAGACACCCACCCACTTACACGCGGAAGGGACTGATAGATCGCTAGTGGGCTCTGCATTTACAATGGATTCCCCAAATCTGAGGTGGACATCTTTTGGTTGCATGATGCTTGCCGCGCAATGCGAATATGCGCATTGCCAGTACGGAACTCTGGAAATTGGGGTGTCACCGCAAGGACTCTTCTTTTCCTTCTCACAGCGGGGTGGGACGTTGCGCAAATCTTCGCACCGCGGGGTCATTTCTGCCTGGACCGAGAGGGCGCGATTGCAGTCACGACTCCTTTACAGCTTCTCAAGCAGATGTACAACATCGCCAAGACCAACGGATCCCTTGCGGAAGAAGAATGACAGGAAGACCCTACGGATTACGGTCGCGCTTGCGGGGACTAGAACAGGCAACGCCAGGCAGTCCCGCCCAGTCGGCACGGGCTTTCGGGGGGGTAAGAAGCAGTTCACGGGTCATCCCTGTTGGCTGGGGGGGTTCTTGGAGACGGCGGGACGGGTCGCTGGGGTGTTTTGGTGTGGGAACGAGTCACCGAGTGACATTTGCACACCTTGTCACCGAAGGCGCCGATGTCGGTGTATTTCGGTCAAGTGTCTGCCGGCGGGGTAATGGCCGATGGCGGGGTTAATCATGTGTTTACGCTTGTTTATGACCAGATCCTTGCTCTTTGTCTCTTGCTTCGCTTTCTATGCTTCTATGAAATATGAACTTGTCTATGATGAGCGGAATCTCGCGAAACCCGTCACAAAGTTGAAAAAGTTGCACTTTCGGAGACTGAGGCCATTTCGCCTCCCTGCCAATTACCCCACCTACGTACTCCGTGCCACCATCTCTGTTCCTACGGGCTTGGTAGGGGAGTGGGGTCATTCGCCTGTCCACCAACCAGAGACTAAAGACTGGTTTTTGACTTGTGTCCTTCGTTCCGTTCCCGTGGGGAGTCATTGCGGCGTGGGAAAGGCGAAGCTTCCGAGCCAAGTGGTGACACATTCTGGCGGTGAAGAAAGGGTTTTGTGGTGGTGTGCTCGGTGTTGATCGCCTGGTCTTTGAGGATTTGGTACATGATGCAGGGTACCTATTTTCTGTGACTTTTTTGGGACGTATTTTTCGATTTGGATGCACGGAGTAGAGTGAGCCCGAATAGGGAATGCGCATTTTCTTACACCGAATACGGAGCTGCCTTTCTAGGTACTGCGGTCTTAGGATCATCATGACCAGACCACCAACTATCTGATATATAGCGATTGAATGTTGTCCTCCGGTACTTACTGGGACCTTAAAGACCGGGAATACTATATTAAACAGCGGAACTCAATATAAAGTCATCCTAGGTCATTGAAAAGATACACTACCCAGGACTCACAACAGAGTTCCCTCTGGGCGGAGACTGAATGACGACTAGGTGCAACATGCAGCATCAGAGATACTAAAGCTAGCATGTATAATCAGGACAGATAGTGATCCGAACGGCCACTTACTGAATCTACTAGAGTTACGATTCATCTACAACAATGGAGCGCCTCGATGCTACAGTTCTAACCCCGATTCAAGAGTACCAGTCTCCCTCATCATCGTCAATCGACTCCCCCATGTCAGACTTGTGCAGCAACTCCTGAACCGTCCATAGCTTGAAGGGAAACCCGGGCACTGTGTTGGTATTCTTGAACTCCTTCCCATGGAGTAGATGCGCTGCGCAAGCTTCGTAGTTGTCGTACGCATATTGTTCGGGATCATGCTTCAACAGCCACGATCCTGTAAACTTCGCGATGCTGCGGGGGTTCTTCGCAGCTTCATCCCAGTTGGTGTGATGGAAGACCTCTCTGGACTTGAAACCAATCTTCTGGGCGCAAGCGGTTCTCTCGAAACTAGATACAGCCGTCTCATAATCAGTAAAATGACCACATATACCAAGGTTATTGATGTATGGCGTGAGGAAGAAGACAGCTTACCGGAGTTTGTTATGCACCTTGGTTGCCAAAGCAGCAGACACCTTGCCGCCCATCTTGAGACAAGCAGCAAGAGAAAAGGCATCTTCCAGAGCAGTAGTAGCGCCGAACCCAGAAGAAGGCAGGAACGAGTGCGCCGAGTCGCCGCATTGCACCACTCGCCCTCCGTCCGACACCCACTTCGGCTGGGGATCACGGAAACGCAGCTTCCAGTCGGTAGCCTGGTTATTGGGTGTCGACTTGATGACCTCGTGCACGATGGGCGCCCATCCCTCGACGTACTTGAACGCGCCAGTCGAGTCGGCGATACGGTTCCAGTCTTCCACGGCAGCGTCTTCGTCTCTGTGCGTCAGGCCCCAGCAGAACTCGGTCGGCGATAAGCCGGTGAAGAAGTGTGCGCCGGGACCAATGTGGAGGGACGTCCACTCCCGCTTATCCTTGAAGAACTCTGCAATAGCAGGTACTTTGAGCGCCTCTTCGGCTCGGTAGCTAGCTCTGTACAGGGCAAAGCCGGAGCTGATGGGCTTCTCCTTGGTGCCGGTCACGATGCCCCAGGACTTGGATCCTACGCCGTCTGCTGCCACGACGATGTCGGCGGTAAGTTTGCTCCCGTCGGTGAGGACCACGCCGCCGAGCTCCTTGGTCTCGAAGAAATCCTCAACCTCTTTGCCTGTTTCGATGGGGATGCCAAGTTCGGTGGCGTAAGTCAGGAGGAGGAGATAAAACTCGCGTCGGCTGACGGAGATCGTGGGGAGATGGGGGTTTCCGAGCCTGGTTCCGAACAACTTCTCGCCACTGAATTTGAAGAATTGGAACTCGGCCGAGATGGCGCTCTTGTTTAGCCTCTCCATGAACCCGGGCCATTTCGAGGGCGTGTGCAGTCCGGGAGACTGGATGAAGAAGATTTCACCTGCGAATCAAAGTAGGTTTCTGGTCAGAATATTGTCTCTGGAAAGTGAGCGAATAGGTAATGCTTACCATAGTCTCCCGGGTCTATGCGCTTCTCCAGAACCTTGACGCTATGTCCTTGGCGATGAGACTCGATGGCGAAAGCCAGACCAGCAATTCCGGCGCCGACAACCAAAATCGAGATGCCTGTATCAGAAAGACGTTCCATGATGTTAGGAAATGCTCTTTTTGTCGGATGAACCAGGTTAGAACTTTCGCGGCCAATAGGTGCTATGCATATAACTTCAATCGAGTTGAAAGAACCAGAGAACTGTGCGTTGATGCAGAGATGAAGGAGCAGTCTCTGTTCATGCTAAAAGTAGTTCATCTTGAGGTGATTGAATCATCACCCTGTCTTAGCAGAACGGCGGTCGAAAAGTCCGCGCCTTGAGACATGAAGTTTCGGACATTAACGAAATTTCAATTAGACCGAATGTCGATGCTGAAGAATAGGAGGGAATAGATTTAACCTAGCCCCTCGATAAGATCGTGTTACATCTAACCCCACGTAGTCTGAATTGTGCCGCGTCTGTAGAGCTAGAAGTAAGGCTACTTACTCGCTACTGGCCCAATCAGCTGTAGTGTGCGAGCAATTGGATTAGAGATAAAGTCGGTATTCGGGGCTGTTGTCCTTCCGTGACCCGTTCAAAACTCTCCGTAGTTTTCGTATGGATTGCCGACTAGCCTTTTGATTTCGTAGTAGACGTATGCTCGCGTTTCGTCGTTATAGAGGGCCGCTGAGTCAGCTCGCGATTCACCGGCGGTAGATTGTACGACTCCTAGTCGTTACACTAGACGAACACCTAATGCTTAGGGGTCAGGCTCCAGGAGCGGATATCGGCAGGGGCGTCATACAGAAGCCCTAAACTTAGAATTAATTCGCTCGGTCGTTTTGTCAAATTAGGAAAGCTAACCCATCCAAATGGTGCGCCCTCGGGGTTTACCACCTCAGTCAGGTAAGAATGTGCGTATATCGTCTTCTCCACGAAACGATACGCGCCTTCTTAGAATCATAGTAGCCCCTTAGTGTTGACGTTGAAAAATATGTTATTTCATTAAACGCATCAGCGCGTGAGGATAAATGGATGACGAAGATCGGTGCTACTCGAGGACCGATGTCCGGGAATGACTCTGTCTCTCCTCAACAGCTTGAGCCACCTTCCGATAGGTATCCCCGTAGAGCCGGTTTTTGATCTTCAATCGCTTTAAACTGCCCATTTACTATGACTCGCGGACATGAGCGGAGTTGCGTCCTTGATGGGTGCGATTTCCAGCTCTTACAACCTCTATTGTCTGCTGCCCGACAGCCCGGTTGGCGGTCGTTCATCTCGATTGTATTCCTCTCAGCATCTCCCCCAAAGTTTTGTTATAGGGCATACCCATGTAAACCCCTAGTCGGCTCCCAAAGCACATTGAGACCTTCTTAGAAGTAGAACGCTTCTCGGTCATCATGCAACGCTATACCGGAATAGCTCGAGGGTGACGGAAAACCTCGAGTTGCTGATTGATTCCATGATCTTCACGGGCAAATGACCTTCAACACCTTGCCTAATTCACCCCTTTGGGCTTTGGGTACCGCTGTTGAACAGAAAGTCGTCTAAAATCGTCAATAAAATATCCGTCAGCCAAGGCAGTTGCGTGGGTTGAGGAAGTAACCCAAATTGGATTTCTCTCAAAACCTACATGCAGACTGAGGCGAAGGCTTTTAATTTTCTTTGCGGAAGAGAGTAAATTCCTGTCTATATCTCTCGCTTACCCAAATTTGCGGCACTGGTGGTCCTGAACCATATGCTGCTCGGTGGCGTAGTAATATTGGAAGCCCCTTGCCCGGTCACCTGATCGACTGAAGAGTCCTTTATTGGCAGAAAATTGACATGTTGGCTGCGAGCATATGCAGGCTGTACTTGTCCGACCTGAACCCGGGCTGAGAAGCGTTGGGTTTGATGTACATAAACCAAGCTTCCCATGCGGGGAACATATCACATCGTAATTAACGGATTCAAACACGCCGAAAGGACCCTAGGTTCGCTCCAGCTAGAATCTCAGAACATGGGACTCAAAGATCTCAACTGCGTGTTGGCACTGCTCATCAGTCTGGGAGGTCGTGAGAACACAGTTGACGTAAGCGGCCTTCTTCTGGGGGGTGGTAAGTCATAAGACTCCGAATCTACCAGTATGCGATCCTAATTGGTTCATTACAGGCTTTTCTTGGTTTTCTGGCGAAGTTGGTTTCGCTGCAGATAATGTGGCCGAGTATGAGGTAGAACCAAATATTTTACCCCTGCTTTGGGCAGTACGCGTAGTGGACGCTTACCAAATGTTTTTCAGGTCGTTTTAGCCAGCGGCAATGTTATCAGAGCTAGTCAACACGTGAACTCTGACTTGTTCAAAGCTCTCAAGGGCGGAGCGTGTAATTTTGGCCTGGTCGCCAAATTCGTGCTCAAAACCTTTCCCTCTCGCAACCTCTATGGCGGGGTCATGGTATTCCCTTGGGCACAGAAGAATGCCATCGTGCAGAAGTTTGTGGAGATGATTGACGGCAGATGATTGACGGCAACACCAACGGACACCCCGAAGATACTGGGTTCGCAGCTGCTGCGTGGAGTCTAAGTGGTGGGAAGAGAATGTCTTTCGTTGTCGCTAACATTGAGGGGCAATCCAACTCAACGGCTTTCGCGGGACTTGTAATTCTGTCTCCCGTGGTCGACGTGCGGGCAAACCTCCCAGTGACCAGCATTGCTGCCCAAATCACGCCGCCGAGTGGCGAGTACCAGGTTTGGAGCACTCTGGCTTTTCACAACACACTTGGCATGGGCCGCAAGATTCTAGCATCATTCGACGCCGTTATTGAAGATATTCAGGACAAGGTCCAGGATGGCGACGACTTCAGAATCGTCTACCTCCTAAGGCCGTTTCCGACCCTGTTCTCAAACTACGGCGACAATGTTCTTGGTCTTGACGAAATCCACAAGAAGAACTCTATTTTTCTCAGCATCCAAGGAATTTTCCCTAACATGAAATATGTTGGGCTATTGAGACAGAGGCTGAAAGAAGCGACTGCAGACATCGAGGCTTATGCTAGAGCTACTGGCCAACTGATCCCCTACCTATATCTCCACTACGCGGGTCAAGATCAGAGACCATTGGCGACGTATGGTGAAGACAACATTCGGTTCCTGAAAAGAGTTGCGGAGAAGTACGATCCCGGACAGTTCTTTCAGTACAGCGTGCCGGGAGGATTTAAGATTAAGGATGTATGAGGGCTTACGGCATCGGGACTATCACAACCTGCCGTATGATTTAAGAAAGTAGTATTGTGATGTGGGCACATGAATTTGGCGAAAAGATCTCGTTTGAGGGCTTTCAGAAGTTTTATTGTCATCAGTTGCCAGTTACCGGATGGATTTAGGCGTTGATTTAGTGATTGGTGTCGCTCTACAGCTGGGCACTTGCATTCGGGCCCGTCAACTGACCTTGTCGGTCAAAGAAGAGCTTCTGACCAGTCCTCAAGCTTTCCTGTAGGCCTGAGGCGATCCTCAGTGACGTAAGAGCCGATCTGAGTGGGATTGGCAGTGGCTTGTCGTCCAAAATAGCATCAACGAACGCATTCGCTTCCACAACGAATGCCGAGATGAATCTATCGTACCAAGAGTTCGTCGGTTCAATCTTGACATAGCCATCAGTATCGCAAATCTCTACTCGATTCTTTCGCGGCACAGCATTGACTGTCAATTTGCCTGTCGTACCGAATATCTCAGTGACGCTGTCATAACCGTGCGATGAGCTTCTCGAGTGGTAGAAGTGAGCCATCTTTCCGTCCCAGAACTCGCACACCCCGATCGCGTTGTCCGCATCGCCAGTCTTTTCAAGATCTGGGAAGAAGGAGGTTGTTCCAATGGCAGAGACAGATTTGGGGACGGAATCCTCGCCCAAGAACATCAGTGACAGGTCAATTTCGTGAATGGCGCAGTCAAAGTAGATGCCACCAGAGTCCCTGAGGTACTGATGAAAGAACGGACTCTGGTCAAGCTTCTCACAGCCATGAGACCTGAAAACGAACGGCTTGCCAATGGCACCTGATTTGACTTTGTCGTGCGCATCCTGGTAGCTGTCGTCAAAACGGCGGGCGAACGCGACCATGGCTTTCGTCTCTGGCTTTGCTTCCACATGTTCGCAGAGGGTCTCAAGCTAGGTGAGAAAGCGTTAGCACAAATGGAGAAGGAGATAACAATGACAACGTCAGGTACCTCTGAGATAGACTTGCAGATAGGTTTCTCGCATAGAACATGAATCCCCTTATTGAACGCAGACAGTGTCTGTGAGAAATGTAGCTCGGTAATAGAGGAGATGATGACAGCCTCAAGCCCTGGCGTCTCCATCATCTCTTCGAATGTGGGATAAGTCTTGACACCATGCGGCTGAAGATGCTGTTCGGCCCAGTCGAGATCAGCTTGAGCAGGAGAGCAGGCGCATAGAAGTCTGGCTCGCGGGACTAGGTTCAGAATATTGAGGGCATGCTTCTGCCCCATACGTCCGATGCCAACAACACCCACATTGAGGATCTTGGGTGACGAGGTCATGTTGTCAAATTCTTCGAGATACAATAGAGTGATCTGAATTTAATTTCATGAACAAAATTTTGGGGATGTCGCTGTGAATAGACGGATTAGCTCGCTTGTGGTCGTAATGATCGTGTTGTGACTTTTGCTGGCGATGTTACGAGAGGTTATACTTGTGAATATGGAGAGCGGAAGATTATTACTGCTTCTAGCGAATGAGGGCAACCCCGGCGATTTTACACCGTATTGGTAATATGACGCTCAATAATGGCTGACGCGACGTCACAGGTGAATCCCGAACACCGATGTCATCGAGCGTTCACAGTGAGAACGTGTGTATAAAAGGTGGAAGAATGTCCTCGGGCTTGCAATTCCGTTTGGAACTTTGGATACAGCGGCTCGCGATCGAGTGTTGTCCCTGTACGCCTCTTCTCATACCCACTACCACCCAATACAGCCATACAAGTTTCCAGTTCAGCTAAACACACTTTAAAAATGTCGGAATTAACAGCGATTCGCTGGGGCATTGTTGGTAAAGCATTCCCCGCATGCTGAATTCGGGGAAAAGCACACTACTGACTGACTAGTACAGCTACCGGGATGATCTCCTCCTGGTTCGTCGAAGACCTCTTGGTCTCACGATCAGATGCAAAAGTCAAGCACATTGTCCAAGCGATTGGGAGTTCATCCGTCCAGAAAGGGCAAGACTTCTCGAAGCAATATTGCCCGAATAGTCAACCGGCTATTTATGGATCGTACGGGGAAGTTTATGCCGACCCCAATGTGGATATCGTCTACATTGGCACCCCGCACGCTTTCCACAAGCAAAACTGCCTGGATGCCATCGAAGCAGGCAAACCCATTCTTTGCGAGAAGGCTTTCACGATAAACACTCGTGAGGCAAAGGAGGTCTTTGCGCGTGCCAAGGCAAAGGGAGTCTACGTTGCTGAAGCCATGTGGCTCCGCCACCGACCTCTGGTCCAAGATCTGCAACGCATGCTTCACAAAGACAAGGTCATTGGCGAAGTTTTCCGCGTCTACTCTGAGTTCGGTCTCGGGCTAGACATCCCGAACCTCCCAGACAGCTCGCGTTATAAGCAACCTCACCTTGGTGCAGGGTCGCTATTGGATTTGGGGATCTACACTCTGACGTGGGCTATCCTAGGCTTGGACGCAGGAACTCCTGGTTCTTCTGAGAAGCCCAAGATCCTAGCTTCACAGTCGCACGATGGTTCTGTCGAGGTGACTACCAGTGTCATCCTCCACTATCCCTCTACGGGTAGACAGGGTGTTGTCACTTCAACGACAATGGCAACTGGAAACCCAGATGTGTTGGCACGCATTCAAGGAACCAAAGGCACGATTGAGGTACATGGCACCGTCCCATCTGACCCAGACTCTTTCACTTTGTACTCCACATTTGAGAGAGACCAGGTGAAGGGCATCATCGGAAGGAACGCAATCAAGACATTTGAATACAAGCCAGTCGGACGAGGGTATTACTGGGAAGCCGACAACGCTGCGTTGGATGTGCTGGCCGGGAAGTTGGAGAGTGACGTGATGCCTTGGGCAGAGACTATCCGTGTCATGGAGATGATGGACGAAATCCGACGACAGGGTGGGACTGTGTATCCTCAAGACGAGGAGTGAGGGGTATTTTCTTAAACTCAACCGTAGAATAGATAGCAAGCAACAAAGATTTGTATTTGAGGATAGCTGGACTATCCCAACTATTGCCCAGCAAGCAGTACTAAGCTTTTTGCTGACGTGGAAGCATTGTGATTCGAGGGGAATGGAGTCTGGTAGTTACTAAGTACGCACCTGGCGTACTCAGGATATACAATACCCCACTGACGCTTACATATGTGTTCAATGTCCTGGTAGTCTCTTACTCTTTTATTCGTTGTCTCTTCAATGCTCATTCTGTGAGGCTAGCTGGGCCTATATCCTCATTTTCGGCAGATCGCCTGAAGGAGCATTTGCAACTAGAAGAGTGTTATACTTGGTCTCTTCTCTCAACTAAGAACACAGACAACTAGATTGTGTGTTTCCCTACCTATCTCATGAGGCACTTGGACTTTGTGTAAGGATAAGAATTGATTTTTTATCGAGATCGCCGATGAAGGCTCTGTTTTCAGGCTCACCCGAGGTTGTCAATAACTAAACCACTTCCTTGATGAGTTAATGACCTAAGCGTCGATTAAGGAAGAATTGTATTCATTCGAGTTAATCATACTGCACGGTTTGTCTGATCGCCAGGAGCTTTTCTTGTCCTGAACTTTAACTAAGTAATCGTACCAGAAATGAAATTGCGCGATGCTTCAAGAAATCAACAAGCGTTTGCCAAGACACTCTTGAATGCAACTTGGAATCGAATCTTGGCTCACTTGAACAACAGATAGGGCTATGTTCACTCATGCATCTTGTTGTTTGTGTGAAGGTGATCCACTTGTATCAATTAGTAACTTGCGCGCGGGTGTGGTGTTCGTTATCGGCGCGGGCCGGGATTGCCAATCTGTTCCTTGGATGGCGCAATACATCAAGATGACCTGATGAACTCCAACCATTGGGCGATGCATACCTTGACTCCGGACCATAAAATGCCGCGCAATCCATATCGCTATCTCAGAGCTTCCGATGGAAGATTGCCAAGTCATCTAGTAACGAAATCATTCATCAACACAACCGATCGGCTCCTTTGTCAACATACGCTCCCACCAATTCATTATCACGATGGCTGTCAAGAATCATAGCGGGCCAAGTCCTCTGAAAGTTGCCATCATTGGTGGCGGGCCCGGAGGGTTGGGTGCCGCGATTGAGTTCGGAAAGTTGAACTATGTTGACTGGTCTCTTTACGAAAAGAAGACGCAAATCAGTGAAACTGGCGGCGGTATTAGCCTACAAAGACATACCTGGAGGCTCTTGGAGTTGAACGGGGCAGCCAGAAACATTGATCCTTTGGATTTCTTCAGATCTCCTGATGGAACCAGCGGACAGTCAAGGTAGGCGACATTTTGTGTTGTAAATAGGGAAGATCATGAGACTTACTAATACCGACTCTCCCCCACAGGAACGGAAGAACCGGAAAGCTTCTGGAACAACACCACCATCCCAAAGATACTCCGCCGCAGCAAGTAAGCTGCCGCATGGTTCGAGCTAAATTGCAGGCTGCTTTGCTCAAAGAAGTTGACCAAAGTCGTATCAAAACTTCTAAAAAGCTCGTTGATATCACGAAGTTGTCGACTGGTAGAATTGCAATCCGTTTTGAAGATGGCTTCAGCGATGAAATTGACCTACTAGTTGGAGCAGATGGCATTCGTTCGGTAAGGCTCAATCCCGTCACGATACCACTGAAGAGACAACAGAAACTAATAACACGAAGTTTGTGAGATCCTACGCTTTTCCTGAGCACAAGATTAAGTACAATGGCCAATCTGCCTATCGGACCATCATTCACAAGCCTACAGCCGAGAAGATCGAGGGTATCCCAAAGTCTCCCGTTTTCTGGCAGAACACTGGTGGAAAGTACGTGTTTACGTGTCCTCTTGGCGGAGATGACTTCGAGGTCACTGCACGCATCCGCCGGCCGATTGAAGGTCAGGAACACGTGAGCTGGGGTCGACCTTTTGACTTTTCCACCATCGCCTCAGAGTACGACGAATTTTGCGAGCCTGTCCGCAAAGTCATCCAACTTGCTGCTCAGGGCGAGACACAGGAATTTGCACTTTTCTCGGGGCCGCGACTGGAAAGCGTCGTCCACGAGGAGGCTATTGCCTTGATTGGAGACGCATCTCACCCTCTATCGGGTGCCTTTGGCGCTGGAGCCGGATTTGCTTTGGAGGATGTCTATGCCTTGACGCAAAGCGTTGACTGGCACTGGAACAACGGTGGGGACTTGTCTGCAGCTCTAGAGTTGTATGATCAGATCAGGTCACCCCATTATCGCGACTTGTACAAGGTGCTTGATGATTTTGGTGCGATGAATACTACACTGCTTTCGGAGAATCTTCCTGTCAATGAGGAGATTGAAGAGCGAGTGCGAAGGGCAGCTGAGAGTAAGAGTACTTGGATGTACCATTACGAGATAGATAAAGCTGTCGAAAAGTTGCTTGGGGCTGCCAATCAGCACGGACAAGTCGCAGCTGTGCTATGAGGTAGATTTATAATCCACTGCTAGACATCTGGTCGCAGCAATCTTCCCATCAGGACCAAGCCCATCAGGACCAAGCCCATCAGGACCAAGCCCATAAGAAGGCCGGCCACAGAGGTACCGAAACCTGGAGGGCGTACGGAACGAGGCGAATGGGGCTTTTGGTAACTGAGGAACGCGCCATAGGATTTCCGAATCCAAATTCCATCACTTGCCTACCTCAAGCGCCATCTTGATGTAAGACCACTCGGCACTTGACAGGCCGGAATATCTATGACCGAATACCAGTTGCCGAGCCTGGATGTCGGGGCGGGGCCGGCAAGAGCGGCAGGATCGGCCTCCACTCATCAGGGACTGCGGAGAGATCACCGGCAATGGTCCTTGACGAATTATGACTTAGGGTGTTTGCTGTTATCGACCAGTCGAATAGCAACTTGACTTGACAATCATACCGGCCAAAACTTCTAAAGCAGACATCAAATACATCAGACCACGCTGCTTTTGTAGTCTGCACGTTGTCAACGGAATCTGCTATCGGGATGATTCGAGAGCAAAAGAATTTCTATACAGAGCTTCGGATTCATCCTTCCCGCAAAGTAAGGTGTCCAAGCTAGCCAAGCGCTAATCTTATTGTTGTTACATCACAGTCAAAGCCCTGGCTGATCCTTGTATCACCGGGGTCGTGTAAGCTACATGTGGACTAGAGAGGTCCGGGGGCGATCTTTACCACTACATGTATGCGGGGTAACAGTCTGTTTGGTTTCCCTGTCTGCCGTGTCTCCCCAACCAGAAAACATAAGATGAGATCGGGAGCCCATTGATGGCTCCGGGACAGATACCCAGCCTGTCGGGATTCGCTTTGTTAAAGATGTTCGCGGCCGTTTCTCTAGTCATTGCCGTTTTGCTGGCGTTGGCTACGCCTTCGGAAGCGACTTTTCAGAGTGACTGCCTGGCTCTTACTCCTCAGACTACAGTGGTCAACTCGACTGCTCAGGAGATCAGTCATGTGGAGACCGGCACCAACCTCACTTTTCCAGAACAAGATCCATCATGCGGTCGCGGAAGCCAGGTGGTCCGCACTAATCTTTGTCGTGTCGCCATGAATATTACAACTTCTAGTAGATCACAGATTGTCGCTGAAGTGTGGCTACCCGAGAAATGGAATGGGCGCATGGTAACGGTCGCTGGTGGAGGGCTCGATGGGTGTAAGTAGTTGAGTCTGGGACACTGACATGGAGTGGTGGCGTTTAAATCGAGCACGTGCTAACAATGAGAAATGCGATAGGCGTTCACACTGAGGACCTTGCGTATGCTACTGCTCATGGCTTTGCTGCTGTTGGCACGAATAACGGGCATGCTGGAACGACCGGTGCACAGTTCCTCAACAATGATGATGTTGTCATTGACTTTTCGTACAGAGCGTGAGTTATCCCAGCTTCGACTTCCCAATCTACAAATCGACTGACATGCCCACCAGGATTCACACGGGCGTTCTCGCTGGGAAGAGTCTTCTCAAGTCTCTCTACAAGGAGAAAATCACGGGGTCATACTTCTTAGGTTGTTCTCTTGGAGGACGGCAAGGCGTACAAGCCGCGGACATGTTTCCCGAAGACTTCGATGGTATCGTCGCAGGTGCACCGGCAGTGGACTTCAACAACCTCTACTCCTGGCGAGCCAGCTTCTACCCTCTGACTGGTTCTGTTGACTCCAAGGATTTCATTGCTCCCGCCACCTGGAAGACGACAATCCATGATGAAGTGCTTAAGCAGTGCGACACTATCGATGGTGTTCAAGACGGCATCATAGAGGACCCCACCCTCTGTCACTTCGAACCTGGAACTCTCCTGTGCAAGTCAGACAGCGGCGACTCCAAATGCCTCACTGGCGCACAAGTCGAGATCGTGAGAAAGATCTTCAGCCCAACCAACTACACGGACGGCAAGCTTTTCTGGCCAGCCATGAATCCCGGCAGCGAAATCATCACCGCAGACGGGCTGTACAGTGGAAGCCCATTTGCTCTATCCCAGAATTGGTTCCGCTATGCGATTTACAATGACCCGAATTGGGACCCGGCTACTTACACACTCGAAAAGGACGGCATCTTTGCTCAAAAGCGGAACCCCGGCAACATCAAGACGTACCCACGGGACTTGTCGGCATTCAAGAGGAGGGGAGGAAAGTTGTTGATGTACCACGGCCAACAGGATCAGCAGATTACGAGCTTTCACACTCCCATTTTCTATGACCGCTTGGCAAAAGGCATGCATCTGAACCACACTGGAATGGATCACTTCACACGGTTCTTCCGTGTTTCGGGCCTGTACCATTGCACGACAGGACCCGGTGCCTGGTTGATTGGCCAAGGAAGCAGCGGTGGAAACTCGGCCGTCATCAGCGATAGTCTCCCATTCAATAGGACATACAATGTCCTGGCCGCCATAGTAGACTGGGCTGAGAGTGGAATCGCCCCGGACACCATAACAGGAACCAAGTTTGTCAATGACAGTGTTGGTTCGGGTGTGGACTTCCAACGGCGACATTGCAGATACCCGTTGCGAAATACCTACCGGGGTGAGGGTATGGATCCAAAACTCCCGGATAGCTGGAAATGTGTGTAGTTGAAAATCTAGCTGCGTGCAGACTCAGGAGTGAGAGAATGACATCGTATCAGCTCTTATGGACTCGATGAGGGACCAGGGCCAAAAGTTCACATGTAATAACGGTGCAACTGTCTCAGGTTGACCCTATATGTATTTGTTCCATGCCAACCAGGAGTTCCAGTAATAAGTCACATAGTAAGCTGAACAATTATAGAAGTTGATCCGAATAGGTAGATTCCATCTTGGTTCAGCCAGACGTGCACATGTCACAAAAGCCGATCCGGTCAACGTCCCGCTTGACCGGGCCGGGAATCGATCCCTTGTCAGGATCAAAGAAGCATCCAATCCAGTAAGCCAAATCCGGCCAAAACAATGGGCTTATGGAGACTTCATTAGTCAATAATTCGCCAACTAAGGCGAATTTGGGCGTAATTTGTACGCAACGCACGGACTTCCGCAACAAATTTTCATTATCTTACTTTACTTATCGGCATCGAGTCATCCTCAGTCGAAACATTTACATGACTGTTTGGTGCACCCTCTGTTTGCCTCAGCCCGACATTGAGTTGTAGCTTTGCAACCTCCGGCAAAGACATCAAAATGGCAGACAACTTGGAGAGCCAGCGTGACCGGCGCGGCGATGAAAAGCACGCAACGACAGAGAATCTTGGTGCAGATGCACAAGCAGCTTCGGCTACAGGCCGGAGCAGCAAAGGTCTGGTGCGGAGAGTGTTGATGGCTGGGCGGGTCGAAGAAGGCGGCATCGAGCCTATCCCAAGAGAAGTCCGGACGAACACCAAGTACTTCAATGCTTTCACGATATGGTGCTCTATCAACACGAACATTTTGGCGTAAGTTTTCTGGCTCTTCAAGTTTCATATGGTCCTCGTGCACACAGGCTGACGTTTGCCACTCAGTATCACGTTCGGCATGCTGGGCCCGGTCTCTTTCGGCCTTGGCCTCCGAGATTCGGCGCTCGTCATTCTCTTCTTCAATTTGCTGTCAACGCTGGCACCAGCATTCTTGTCGACGTTGGGCCCGAAGACTGGCATGCGACAGATGATTCAAGCTCGGTTTAGTTTTGGGTAAGTTGATATTCCCCCGGTCGAAAGGGCGGATCTACCTCATGATCTTGAGTTGCCCGTGGCCAACTCAAGCGTCTCAACTGACGCATTCCTAGATACTACTTCGTATACATCCCTGTCGTGCTCAACCTTGCTACTCTCACCGGCTTCTGCGTCATCATTTGTGTCGTTGGTGGGCAGTGCCTTTCAGCAGTGTCCGAAGGCGACCTTTCGACTTCCGTTGGCATCGTCTTGATCGGCATCGCGGCTCTGCTGATCTCTTTCTGTGGCTTCAACGTGCTGCACTTCTATGAGGGGTACGCATGGATGCCAGCTCTCGTAGCCATTATCATCGCGGTTGGATGTGGCGGACAGCAGTTGCAAAAGCAAGCCCCCTTTGAGCCGGCAACGGCTGCGGGAGTCCTTAGCTTCGGTGGTGTCATCGCTTCGTACATGATCCCATGGGCCTGCATCGCATCTGATCTGACAACATACTTTGACCCTACTGGCCGGACGGTCTCGTAAGTAAATGTGCTCACAGAGATGATCTCAAGACTGACTTTTCATCAGACACCGCATCTTTGCCTACAGCTACTTGGGGTTGGTTGTGCCCACGATACTGCTTATGACTCTCGGCGCGGCTATCGGTGGTGCTATGAGCAACATCCCCGAGTGGCAAATCGGCTTCGATAGCACCTTGGTCGGCGGCGTTCTCGGAGCCATGCTCTCCCCAGCCGGCGGATTCGGCAAATTCATTCTTGTCGTCCTTGCATTCACGCTGTTGGCAAACATTTCCGGCACCATGTACGCAATTACGCTGAACTTCCAGACCCTCATCCCGTCGTTCCGCCTGCCGCGGTACATTTTCTCCGTTATCGTGACCGCCATTATCATTCCGATCGCGGTCAAGGCAGCACACGACTTCTTTTTGAGTCTCGAGAACTTCATTGCCCTCATCGGCTACTGGTCTGCGTCCTTCGTCGGAATCGTGGTCACCGAGCACTTTGTCTTTAGGCGCGGTGACTCCAAGCTCTATGAGGTTGCGGTGTGGGACGTGCCCTCCAAGCTGCCCCTGGGTATTGCTGCTATCGGCGCAGCTGTGTTGAGCTTTGGTCTCGTCGTTCCTTGTATTGCCCAGGTCTGGTTTACGGGTCCCATCGCGGTCTCGACAGGAGACATTGGCTTCGAGATTGCGTTCTTCTTGAGCGCTGTCTTGTATGTGCCTCTGCGTTACGCCGAGAAGCACTACGCGGGACGGTAATGGGTTGTGATGGTTATGAAAGACAGTATAGAAATGATTTTCACTAGCTCGAGGAGGTGGAGGAGATCTGTGATCAATGCCAATCACGTTCAGGTCACGGCATTCATTTGGCTACTCCGTGTGTGTTGCACCCCTTTCGATGCTCTTCTCCGGCGCCTCATCATCCTGTCATAAACGGTACAAATTTGTACATTGAGAAACAAGCCAATACCGCGATCTTGCATTAGCATAACTTGCCAATCAAGCCTCGCCATCCATCCCCATGAAGAAAAATGCTTCCATAATCTCCCGCGGTACTTCGGATCTCATCAACCGCTCAAGCGGCTAAATGGCAGAAAACACCTCCTTTGACCAAGGACATAATATCCATGAGGATGTCCCTTTCGATGGTTCCACAGCCTTGATGTTGCATGCAGAACCCTTCAGACTAGGGTCAGGTTCAGTTTGCGACAACCAACAAGAGACAGGGAATAGTCAAGGACCCCTCACTCGAACGACTCCACCAGGTACTGGAGCTTACGGATCGTCTCACTGCAGGGTTTCGTTGCAGCTCTTCCCCGAAGATGCTGTTCAATGAGAATTATCCACCTGGCGGCACAGGCGCCGACTTGGGAAACCCCTTTGATCATCTTGTTGACAGTCCTAGGTGCCGGCAGCTCGCCGTAAGCTGGCGTACATAATGAAGGGGAAGTACTGCTTTCGTATCTTTTCAAACCGCAACGCTCCCAGTTCTCTTCTAGATTTACTTGGCTACATCCCTTGAAGCAATCTTCAATCTCCCTCCTCCCTCCTCACCTCCTCACGATGGCTGGTATCGCACCTGAAAAGACCTTCACCCCTGGGTTGGACTTCAGCAACCAGTCTTACAGCAAGCTCAGCGAAAAGGTTGAGGCCGACGTCAGCCGTGCTCATGAGATCATCAAGGAAAAGCTTCCGCTGCTCGCCCAACTGAACGCACTCGTCTCCTTGACATTCGGAGATCGTGCCCCAATCTTTGTGGATGCTCGTTCATCTGAGGCGAGATTCCTCGACTCTTGCTCCGATAAGCCAGATACAAAAGTCACAATCAAGCCTGAGTACATCTCTCAGTTCTACGAGGGCAAGCTCGAGCCTCGATATGGCCTGTTTAAGGACGCCTTCTTCCACGAGGCTTCAATGCCGCAGGGCAATGTCCCCGTGGCCATCAAGTTCGCCGACCTCCTCACTCCCAACCCTCCCGTACCGCCCAAGAAGGTCGTTCCTGGAGCCTTTGCCCGTCTTCCTCGGCCAACAGAGGATATCGACCAATTCAAGCGGGATATCAAAGAGTTTGGCTACGGTCTCGTCAAGAACGCTCTGACTCCTGAGCAAGTTTCTATCTTGAGGAAGGGAACCCAGGAACAAGCTGCTGGCGAGCGCAAGGCTGGCGTTTCCGCCGCGGACGGTGGCCCAAACGCCCCCAACCAGCGCATCTGGACTCTGATCAACAAGGGAGAGGAGTTCCTCGATCTTCTGAACCACCCTCTCATCGATGAGATTGTTCCCTGGTTCCTCGGCGAGCATGCTCTTATCCATAGTTACAGCGCCAACATTGCCCGCCCCGGAAACGTTCCCATGCAACTTCACACAGATCAAGTTGCCATTCAACCGCCTGTGCGTGAGCTCGCTTTCGGCCTCAACATCATGTGGTATCTCGAGGACATTACGGAGAAGAACGGCGGCACCCGCGTGTTCCCTGCGTCTCACCTTGGTCAAATTGCCCCTGATGACCTGTTCACTGTCGATGGCACTGTCGCCGCCGAAGGGCCTTCTGGCACTGCCTTGGTGTTTGACAGTCGGCTGTGGCATGCTACTGGCCCCAACCGTGAGGAGTCTGGCGAGCGTCCGGTCATTCTGATCTTCTTCATGCGGTCCTTCATTCGCCAGCAGGAAAACAACTTCCTGTCACTGCGCAAGGATGTCGAGGCTAAGTTGTCTGACCGCCACAAGCGTCTACTTGGGTTCTACACTACGGGTGCTCTTGGTGGGATTGAGGGCGAAGTCCGGGAGGGTATCTTTGTGACAAGGAAGGATGATTGCGTTGGAACATTACGCGCCGCTCACGAGTGAGCACTTGCGCGCCTTGATAGCGACCTCAACACCTGTATCTTAGCTTGTCTGTAGAATCTGATGAAGATCATCCAAGTGCCCATGTCAACTAATGACCTATCCCTTCGTGTCGCTAAACGATCACTCCGTCCAGTCTCTCATCTGTGTGATCGAATTCGCCCACCTGCCTGGCCATTTGACCAGCATCTATGGAGGCGGTATTTCACCCAGCCTCAACATTTACCCTGGTTATCCTATTCTTGAACCCGTTGTTGGAGTCTCGAAGAGCAAACATGAACCCTGCCGTAGCCCCACGTCTTCATCAGAGAGAAGCCGCCGTTGTGTCGTCCTTGTGCACTGTGGAACTTTTCTGCTCATCCCGAAAGCCCCCTGGACGGCACGGTCTCCACTATCTCCGTTGGTTTACTCTTGTATGTCTCTTGCTGCCTCACGAGCTTCCAACAGAAAATCGTCCATTTGACACGTAATAGCCGAGTTTCAAGGCCTTTCCATCGATGATGCAACCTAGTCCTGGGGCCCTAGTAGAGAACATTGCAGCCGGCAGGGTTCTTGTTTGCCAGATTGTCACTGTTGGTAATGGGAATCCAACTCCGGTTGGAACGATACTGCATCGGCAGAGTTTCTTCAAAGAGGGATGCCGAGCAGATCTCAGATCCATAATCTCCGTATTGTGAATCTCGCTAACATTGAAATACGAGCGGTGCAGGCGAGCGTTGGGGGACAATGTTTAGCAATCAGGACTCTGACTGTTCTCGCCCTCAACTGGCTAAGAGCCACGAGGTCCATGAGGCTACTGAACTACTCAGTATGAGTTTGATGAATAGAAATTTCATGCCTAGAAATTTCTACCAAGCTATATCTACCAGACGTATTGAGAGTGCTTGAGCTTATGATAACGGCATGTGCTCAGTCACATGATGGTGTGAGTGTCGCCTACAGGAAGGTCCACGCTACGAATGTCGAAGCTCAGTGTTTGCTTCGATCGATTATAGTGGTCCATCCTTTGGCTGAGTCACTTAGCCGGGCTGAGAGAGTCGATTCTAAAAGACAGAAGCCGGGTCATGCGACAGGCATCCATACTGCGTCGTTCCAACAGCCAAGAAAGCACATCTCCACCAAACAGATCCACAGCTCTTCGCAGGCATCGTCTTCCAACATCCAGTCCCTAGACAATCATTCTACTATCGCAGTTCCACTCCTCGAAGCAGGCAAGTGGGTGACATAATCGTTTGCCGCTCTATGAACCCTAGCTCTTTTCCTACCATTTTTCACTTTCTACTTCTTGAAGAGTATTCTCTAGTAAATATATAGAAGTTAACTAATAATAGAATAAATAGGTCGTAAGTGTTATAATCATTTGTTGACTGGTGATCTAATTTGTCACCCACTTAGCAGGTACAAGCAGTTGCATAGTGATGTTGGAGGCTAGTGCAGGGTGTCTGGGCTGCTCATATCCATAAAGGATGGCATCGTGAGATTTACTTTGAACATGGATGGCAGGAACTTTTGTACGCAAACAACCCATAGAACCGCTCCATCAAATCCCGACCCTGGGTTTCCAAGGCCGCCGCAAAACGATTTGTATGGCAACGAAATCATATCGGAATCATAAGTCTCGACGATCAGGGGCTTGCAATTCAGGGGGTAAAATGAACGCCCGAAAGTCGAAATGTAAGTGGACCATGACGATTGTCTATCGATGAACATGGTTCAATCGATGTCCCAACACAAATCTCCTGTGTCTCTCTATCGCAGGATATTCAATGTTTGTAGAAGTGGTTGATCTTTGTGAGTTTTGATCGCTCGGTAGATGGCAGGGGATCTGAAGAATCTGTTCTTCAGTCAAACATTCTTCAAGACCATATCATCAAGCATCCGGCCACAGACAGCACTTTTTTCGTCAATATCTTGGATCGCTGCACGACGTCAAGCAGAAGGGCTATGCTCTGCTGAAGAACCTTGAAACTGCCTATTGAAACTCAAGGGTCACCAATCTTTCGAGTTCAGCTCTCAAAATGGCGGCGAAGCCTTTCGACGAGATGGAGGTGAATTGGATCACTAAACCAGATCTCCTAGGGATGGCGACCCTGGGAATTACAATTTGCCTGGGATCCATATCTTTTGTTGTATTCATCCTACGACTGTGGGCACGACACAAGACGCGGGCAACAGGTAAAGATGACTACCTCATGGGCATTGGCGTGGTGAGTATTTTGTACGATCTTGCTTTACTTTCTGCCACTGACTATTTGACAATAGGCGATTTACCTGGCATGCTGCGTCTTCACCTCCATTGCGGTATATGCAGGAATGGGAACAACAGATGCTCATCTGCAAGAATGGAATATGGTAGCCGGTATCAAAGTATCTTAAGTCTTCATTCCCTTTTCTACAACCCCGTATTCGAGTTAGCGGACTAACCCCAATGTCGAACAGTGGCTTGTCTTTTTCCAGATTACTTACGCATGGAGCCTTCCATTCATCAAAGCCAGTATCTGCTTAACTGTATTCCGCATCACGAATCGAAGAAGATACCGAACCATCCTTTGGGCCGTCATGATTGCATCAGGACTCAGCACCACCGTCGGCTTCATTGCCGTGGTTGCAGTTTGCCGCCCAATGGAGTACACTTGGGATAAGTCAGTGGACGGACAGTGCGCACCTCAGAATATTATTACCACGATTAGCTACATGATCTCGGTTCTAGCAATTGTAACCGACTGGACCTGCGCAATCGTCCCGACAGTTGTTGTGTGGGGCTTACAGATGAAGTCGAGAGTAAAAGTTTCTGTTTGCGCTGTGCTTGCGCTAGGTGCGATGTGGGTTTTTTGAGCAGTTCAATAATGAATCTGCTACGATTGCTAACTATTATGTTACTCCAGTGCAAGCGCCGCTACGATAGTCCGACTGCCGTACTTGCAATACTATAACCAAGTCGAGAATTACTTGCGTAAGTGTTCGCTCATTTTGTAGCTTGTCTCTTTCTTTTCATCGCCGTGGCTGATCAGATGTTCTCCAGATAACATTGCAAATATTGTTTTGTGGTCGATTCTCGAATGTGGCATCGGTATCATTGCCGGCTCGCTGCCGTCTTTGAGGCGACTGCTCAAGTTCTGGCTAGATAAGTCCAGCAAGGGGTCTTACAACAACACAGGGTCGAATGGTCTGAATGCTATATCTGGAATGCAGGCTGGAAGCAACGGTGTCAGAATGAATAACCTCAGCGGGCGAGGCTTGACAGTTTCGAACTGCCAAAGTGGCCCTCACGACACCTGGGTTCAGCTGGATGATGATTCCGATAGCCAGAAGCACATCATCATGAGAACTCAAGAAGTTACGGTTCAATACGAACTAGATGGTCAACCTCGTGGACGCTGATATTAAAGAGTCAACATAGATGCGCATTTTGGGCTACATTGAAGGCGGGGGAATAGAAATACCTTGTCCCGGGGGCCGGCCTGAGTCCCGGTCGAAGTGGGGCCGTCATATCGCCGCCGGACAAGGGAGTGACGTTACACCCTCTCGGTTCGGCAAATGTATTGCTTCTGAAGTTTCCATAGAACCAAGATTTGAAGATGGACTGCCATGGGCATAGAAGACCGAGTGATATGGGATCTGAAGGGAAGCTTCATCATTGGTAATTATGATTACCCCCTTGAGATCGTCGCCAGCGGAGTGGAATTGTAGGGTTGGAGAGCCCGCCGGCGCCTTGGCTCTTGGCAGGATGCCGACGGGCCATCTCTGAATACGCGACTGCACGATATGTTCAGACTACCATTTATTGTCTGACTACTGAGGGTGACCGAATATTCGTTTACACCTTGAGATCAGTGAGAGAACAGAGTTCTGGATAGAAGAGTCCTTAGCGATAACCCCTAAACTCTAGCGCTGGCAGTTTGCGTTCCTCCAGTACATCACCTTACCTAATGCATCAATGTGACGGATTTCCGAACGACCTGGGCAAGCCACGGCTGAGTAAGCTCGTATGTGTTTGTCTCTGTCCGGCAATGCCACCCCCGCGAGCAAAGCATCACCGGATGCGGATAAGCCTTTTGCCATTGGCTGTACGACGTCAATGGCTTCATTTCTATCATCTTCGTGATCCTCCCAACTTTTACTGCACCTTCCAAGACAAGTTCTCAGAATCTCACGAAGACAGTTGAGCATCGAAATTTGAGTATGGCTATGGAGATCCTCCCCCAGGAAGTCATCGACCAGATCGCATCGAACTTGCACCGACCCGATCTCAAGAACCTATTACTTCTATCGCCTAAGCTTCGCACCGCGGCGGAGAAGTATTCTGACGGCTTCACAGACTGCACTCTGCGAGTGCGTGATCTCTGTGAATTTGAGGAAAAGTTTCGCGGTGCGCGCTTCTGCTGGTTGCGGAAGCTGGAGTATAAGCTGGTTTTGCTGCCCCAACGGCTGCCAAACAGGATACGATCAACAGCAGACAACGCCGCAGAAGCGAAGCGCAACGCGGAGTATCTTTCCAGTCAGATCCATCAGCTCTTTGATTGCCTTCAGAGCCTCGAAGAGCATGATGGCCCGCAAGGCACGATTGATCTTGCAATCACTAGTCCTGAGACGCGTGAGACGGAGATTAGGATACCAGAAGCATGGTTCATACGGCTTCTTGACCCAAACAGGCTACCGACGCTCACATCTATCGGCTCTCTTTACCTAGGACCTAATCCGACTCAACGGCAGTCGAATTATTTCAGCAGATTCGATCTCAGAGCCGCGCTGGACCTCTCACTCAAACTCCCAGGCATTACGAGCATAAATGCCGAGCTCTTCGACGAACACAACTGTGATGCTGAAATCGATCTGGTCCGCTTCCATGGGCGAGAGGATTTTGCGAGGGCCGCTAAAAACATGTCTCTGCAGACAAGGAAAGCCGAGTTGAAATTCCAGAGTCGGAAGGCGCATCAACTTCTCGATCACGATGCTGCGATGCCGAAACTTATCCTCTCAGGGTCGTCGGACTCCTTTAGCACAAGTCTTAGACTTCTTTGCCAAAACCTCACCCAACTTCGACTTAGTGCCATTATTGACCATTCCTTTTTCTGGCCCGAGGATGAAAATGGTTCAGTCTGGCCCAATCTGGTGTCTCTAGAGGTCAAATTCCACCCAGCAACCCCATCCGGATCCTGGTATTTCATAGGACCCCATGGAGAAGGCAAGGATGTGCAGGGATACCCTATTGAAGGTGTGGAATATGCCACCCAAGGCAATTCCGCTGACAGCGATACCATCATACTCGGCCACGCTCCTTGCAGACCGTCAGGATGGCGCCTCAACCCCAATCCAGACACACTGTACCCGTTGCTCGCCGCGTTCGCCAAGTCAGCGGCCAAGATGCCTCGCTTGAAAGAAGCAATGATATGGTCACCAATCTGGTGGTACCTGGGAGATCACGTCTCATCCAAGTTCTCATATAACAAAGGATTCGACATGATGAACAGCCAGAAATCACTCGGCTGGGGAATTGGGTACACGGCACCAGATGTTGACGAGGACTCAGGCTCTGTGGGGTCAGATGATGAGGACGTTCGGCTCTTTGAGTGGAGAACCGGCAATTGGGAGGCGGATGAGACGTTAAAACAGCTGTTCCACAACATTGGTCGCGAGAGATACGGTGATGAGTTTGAAGACGACTGGGATCCAGACGCAAATCAGGAAGACCTGTTCTTTGAGGGTTTCTGCCAAGGCGAAAGAAATGTGTGACGTCAGGCTCGCAGAGATCTGGAAGCGAGATATTTCCGGTGCAATTAGTTAGCTTAGCCGATACTGTTTGGCCACCGCGGTCAGTTGCAGTTGCGACTGTGGGCAATTGCTCGGTGGCTCGTGGGCACCCAGCTGCCTAAGTAGATTATTACTGCCTGAATAATAGCCAATCAATACTCCCCGGATAGCAAAACTCATGATCATTGTGCTTTGCCAGAAACCAATATTTCCGATGACTATTCGCAACCTTATCTCCAGTTCCAGGTTCCCTTGATTGGAGGGTGATAACAACTCGACTTCCAAGAAGTACTAAGACCTTGGCTCGCCCCATCCGAACCACTGAAACCCCCAACATCGTCTTCTCGGCATCTCGGCGCTCCTGGGCAAGAGCATTATATCACTTAAGCGACTAACAAGCCTCCCGCGTCCCATAGTACTTGTGAACCCCGGGACCGAGCGGGTGATAACGGCGGGACACGTTAGAAACCTTGAGAGCAAACATGCCCGCCGGCCACATTGAATTACGACAGAAAATACAAAGAAAATTGTTCCTCACTATGTGGATCCTGCTCCTCCACGCCAAGATCCGGCGGCGCATTACTCAGACATGCGCGACGACGGAGAAAACTTGTACTTTGGGACTTCGTATGCCTAGTTTATCCCATTCCAATGGCCTTATCGCTCGATTAACCATTCCGCTCCGATGTACCGGAACAGACGTTCTTGGCTGAGAGCCTTTATCAGCTTCTCGGGGGTTTGCAGTGACTGGCCTCGGGGAGTAGTAGAATTGATTAGCATCTAGCATACGTCAAAAGCACGGGTTACTGATTAAAGTGATAAAAGCCCGGCGGCCATTGACAAACGGCTAACACAGCAGACGGAGCGCTTTTGCTCTGACATATTTCTATCGACTCCCCCGCTGATCCAGGCATCGCCCTGAACTGCTGAGATCGGGTCTTATGCTAAAGTTATACCAAACACAATTCAGCAGCCAATAGGCATCTTCTTCTCGATAGAAACCATGGACTCGACACCAGTTCTAAACCAAGGATGGGGGTCGGTTTCCTTCCGACACAGTTACGGAGTTTTGAACGCTAACAATATCTAGCTATGGACTCATGATTGGACTTGGTGTTCTTTTTGCGTATGTTACATTTTCCCAGTCCTGGGCGTCAGGCCCAAGTGCTGATCCAACTCACAGCGTGTTCATGATCATTATCACTTGGGCACTCAAAAGATACAACTATGAGCTTCAGACATCCGAGATGTTTACGACAGCTGGGCGGTCACTAAAATCGGGATTGGTAACTATCGATCACTTTCATACGACATCCTTCAGCGCTGATTCTTGCTAGGTCGCCTCATCGGTCCTTTCAACTTGGACATGGGCCGCGACTCTGCTGCAAAGCACAGCCGTAGCTTACAAATAGTGAGCTCTGTGATAACCTTTTGTCTACTAGTGAAGCTGACTTCATCAAGCGGTGTTTCAGGGCCCGTATGGTATGCTTCTGGGGCCACTGTCCAAATCATCCTGTTTGCCACGCTCGCTATTGAGCTGAAGAGACGTGCTCCCAATGCGCACACATGTGAGGCTTTGATAGGCAATGGCCCCGTGAGTCTTGACTAACCTGGCTCTCCCAGTCCTAGAAGTCGTGAAAGCTCGATATGGCCCGGTCACACACGGCGTGTATATCGTTTTCTGTTGCTTCTGCAATGTCCTAGGTAGGTCTCGACCTCATCGCTCTGGTCATCATTATACTAAGTTCTCGTTCAGTGACGGCGATGCTCCTCACTGGTGGATCTGCGGTTATCCAGAACTTGACTGGCGCCCCCGTAGCAGCTTCCGTATTCTTGTTTCCGATCGGTAAGCACCTAATGCCAGAATTTCCAAAGCTTTGAGTCGCCGTTCTGACTGTTGGACAGGCGTGGTTGTTTACACCCTTTTCGGCGGAATCAAAGCAACCTTTATCACGGACTACATCAATGGCCTAGTCATCCTCATCATCATCTTCATCTTTGCTTTCACAGTCTACTCAACAAATCATCTCCTAGGCTCCCCCGGGCGAGTGTGGGAAATCCTAACTGAACTTGCAGCTGAGCGCCCCTTGACAGGAAACTCTGGAGGGAGCTACTTGACAATGCGCTCCCAAGGAGGAAGTAAGTTCTTAAGTTCAAGTTTTGATACGACTCCACTAACAGTCACATAGTTGAGTTCTTCATCATCAATCTCTGTGGCAACTTCGGTACAGTGTTTTTGGATAACGGTTACTACAACAAGGCAATTGCAGCGAGTCCGATTGATGCCCTTCCGGGTTATGTTATGGGGTAAGGCCCTTGCGAAAAGTTATGAGAGTCTTGTGCTCTGACACCACTCCAGCGGAATCAGTTGGTTTGCCGTTCCTTGGCTCACAGCGACAACTATGGGTCTCGCCGGTCTCGCCCTAGAAAAGTACGATATATGGCCGACATACCCGAACCGTCTAGCCGCTGCGGACGTTGATGCTGGATTGGTGCTACCCACCGCCGCCGTAGCCCTGCTTGGAAAGGGTGGAGCGGTTGCAACTCTCATACTAGCCGTGAGTAGTTCTTACAAGCTCGAGGCCATCTAGGTTGCTGACTTCTAGTAGTTCATGGCTATCATGAGCACTTACTCGTCCGAGCTCATCTCTGTGTCGTCCATCTGCACCTATGATATCTACAAGACCTACTTCAACACCAACGCTACCGGCAAGCAGCTTATGCGGATCAACTACATCGGCATGGGCGTCTTTGCTCTTGTCATGGCTGGGTTCGCAACTGGCCTCAACTACGTAGGTATCTCCATGGGCTACTTGTACCTCATGATGGGTGTCATCATTTCTTCCGCCGTCTTGCCAGCTGCTCTCACTCTTCTCTGGGATGGACAGTCTTGGGCCGCCGCCACCTTCAGTCCAATCATCGGATTCGCCCTTTCGATGACGGCATGGCTCGTCACAACGAAGATTAAGTACGGCGAATTGAGTGTTACGAACACCGGTGCAAACGAGCCGATGTTAGCCGGAAACTTGACATCGCTCCTTTCACCAATCGTCATCATCCCACTTTTGACTTTTATCCCACCTTTCAAGCCCCAGCAGTACGACTGGCAGAGTATGCTCAACATCCGACAAGCGGACGATCATGAGCTCGTTGGCGCTGCTCATATGGATGTTGAAAACTCTCCCGAAGAGAGGGCGAGGGCACTGCAGAGTGATCCTGACGAGCAGGTCAAGCTCGAAAAAGCAGCCAAGACTGCTCGCTGGCTGACTGTTGGTGTGACACTCGTTTTGCTCATTCTGTGGCCGATGCCGTTATATGGCACTGGCTATGTATTTGGAAAATCTGTGAGTGCTTGTTCAATATCCCAATAGACTGCTGTACTAATACCGTGTCGCAGTTCTTCACCGGCTGGGTCGTTGTAGGAATCACTTGGCTATTCGCCTCTGTTGTCATGGTTGTCTTCTTGCCGATCTTCGAATCTCGGAACACGATTGTGCGAACTACTCGCATGATGATCAAGGACCTCTTCGGCCTGAGAGGCAAGGGAAAGCCCGTCAGTGAGGGCATGTCGCCTGGCTCAAGTACCCCACCGGAGCTCACGGAGAAGGCAACGTCCAAGGCATAAAGTGTTCTTTAGTCGATCTTCGTAACTAAGGTTCATGTAGTACTTCAAGTATGTCACATACAAATGCTGTCCCGACATGATCTGCGCACTACCTAGTATCCTGTTCTAAAAGTTCTCGTTCGGAGCCACATGCTCCGATGCTGAGAAAATGCTGTTGGTCTATTCATTTCCGCATACTCTCGGATTCCAGTATTAACAGAACGACAAATTGTCTCAGCAGGCTTAACTATTGAATGAGCCTTGATGCGAGTTTACAGGTAGCGACTCAACTAGGCGATGATTATTGGTGGAATCCATTCGTTGTGTGCGTCGTGAAGCCTTTGAAAAACTCAAAGATATCCTCGACGGTTGCAAAGTCGAATGTGCCAGCAACATCTGGATTCACAACGTCAATCTACGAACATTGGATTATTTGAAGGTCTCTTTGAGGGAACTTACACTGATCTGGCCGGACGAGCACCATCGCGCCAACCTCCGGGTCAATGCCATATTTTACATATGCTTCTCCGTGGCCTGCATGGTAACTGACATCATCAACAAAAACATTTTGCAGGCCTTCATAATCTCATTAGCCAGAAGTACGTGTAAGATCGAATCGTTGGAGGAGGAGGATTTCGAGACTTGGTAACTTATGCAATATCAAGGTACTCACACTTGACCCCCCACCTTCCTGCGTTAGGAGTAAACAGCCGTGGTATCTGACTATCTTCCAATTTTCGTCGGTCAGAATTGAGCACCAAAACCAGATTCAAGAAGCTGTGGATATCATTTTGAAGTGTCGGAAGCTGTTTCATCGATACCTCAAGCGATTTTGCGACCTGTACACATGTTTAGCAGTGCTATGAGCCCGGTGACAAGGCGCTTTTGTGTTGCTCACCTGGAATAAGCATTTCGCTGCTTGAGCCTGCGAAACATCGCCAGGGAAGACGACCAAAGACCATCTCGAGTCCGCGCGTAAAGCATGCGAAAGTTGCATCGCTTTGGCATCAGAGAAGCGAATAACTTGCGCGCTTTGGAACCTCATTCCCACGCTAACACCAGAAGCCAGGCTATCCTTGTGACCAGGCCTCACGAGCATTGACGGCTGATATTGTGTGGCTAGACCAGCAGTGTATCTCCCCGATTTGATAAAGTAATCTTGGAAGTCTTCAGTAGTGTACCCGTTTTCTTTCCGGTACGCCGAAGAAAACATCTTTGCAAATTGCCTGTCAAAGTCAATGAGGCCCTTGGCGGTCTGGTGGCGTTCAGAGACATACGTCTCCAATATTGAGGGATGGACGTGCTTTCGGAGGACTGCGGCGAGTTTCCATCCAATGTTGTATCCATCTTGAAGACTAACATTCATTCCTTGTCCAGCCTTAGGCGAATGTGTGTGGCAGGCGTCGCCAGTAAGGAAAACTCGATGATCTTTTGTGAAATGATCCGCAAGCCGTTGCCCGATGGAGTATGCAGAGAACCAGGATGTCTCGGCTATTTCGACTTGGTAAGGCTTGAAAATGCCATCGATGCGCTCTTTGACTCTCTCAGGTGTGACTTCCCCTGGAGTTGAGACTGGCATTTCCATGTAGAACCTGACCATCTCGTCGCCCTCTCGTGGAATGATGACCAAATTGCCCGAGTCAGACTGAATGACGCTTTTCTTCCGGATATCGGGAAAGTCGGTGCTGGGGTAGATGTCCATGACAGCCCAGACCACGTCACTGCTGTCGCCCACCATCTTGAAGCCAAGGGACTTTCTGACCGCACTATGGGCTCCGTCGCATCCCTAGGTTTGGTGATTAGTGCCGTCTTCAGCTCACACGCAACTTTAGCGGGACTCACCAAAGCATACTTGGCATGATACGTGCGCTCAACGCCATTCTCAATTGTCTTCACAGTCACGCAACGGGCATCTGGATTTCCCGCAGCTTCACTGTCGACAACAACTTCACGTATATCACTTCCATACTGGATGTGTGATTTACCAGAAGACTTCACAATATCCTCGATCAAAATCTCATTGATGCGTGCCTGGTTCAGAATCACATGGGGTAGATGGCTAAGACCAGGCTCGGTGTCTGGCTCGAGATGTGACCTGCGAATCCCGCCCTTGCCGTCGGGCGACCAGAACGCAAGTTCGAGAACGTGGTAAGCTTCCTTCAAGACGTCCTCGGAGAGGCCTAGGTGTTCAAGGATTTCGACTGTGCGAACTTGAACACCGTCTGCCTGACCTTGCTTGAGGGGACCTTCGCGCCGCTCAAGGATCTTGAAGTTGATGCCGCATCGGGCTAGCCAGACTGCTGCGCAGAGACCAGCTGAGCCGCTGCCGCAGATAAGAACGTCGTACTCTTCAGGCATGTTGGAAACAAAATGACGATAGTGAGATCCAGTGTAGCTTGTTCTCGATCGCATATGACACTTCTGATTGCTCGTCTTATACATCACTAGCCAGCCGAAGCTCCGAAATCAGCTACCGAGCGGGGTTAATAATTATTTCCCCGGAAGTCAACTTGTGCGGGGGATTGTCATGGGGGACGTCCCTGCATACAAAGACGTTTCCTGTGCATCCGACCAGTCTTCCGAATTCCGCCCGGGATATGAGGTCGGCACCGGACACGACACCCACCAAACTATTGAGCCTGTGGATCCGGGTCCGCGTGGGTCCTCGAGATACCGACGGGGCCACGGCAGGTTTTTCACAAAATGCCGGAGCTTCGGCCACAAGATATTCATTTGAAAGGATCGAGCATGCCGCCTTGTTGCGAGCGTATCAAGAAAGTATGGTATTCCAATGCTGGTGTATGACGAAACCTGCTTTGCCTAAGCGCTTATGCACCCCAATTTACCCCTCAGTTGCGCGCCTCAACACAGCATAACGCCTTGGGCCCTTGGCTGCAAACGCAAAATGAACAAGATGGGCAAAAAATGTAGCTAGATAAGGGCAGCTAAATGGAACTTAACCAGTCAAATTCTGCCTCGGCGGATCATATTTCCATTTCCACAATTTTACGTCATCAAGTACATGAAAGAATTTCTCCTACCTTTTCACTCCCCTGCGCGTCATCATTGCAAGTCTGCCATCCTCCAAAGCAACTGATTCAATCATTCAACAAATCATCATGTCTTCCTCCGTCATTCCCACTTCCACCTCTGTCGTCGAGAGCGCCGTCATCAAGGCTCCTCTCAGCCATGTCTGGCACTTCATCAAGCGTAAGTGCAGTAAAATTCTGGCCCAGGCAGTAGGTCAAGGATGAGTATGGGCAAACGCTGATATCGAGGTCTCAACAAATAGTCCAGAACTTCCAGAACTTCTGGTCTGCTCTGAAGGGCAGTGAGTTCGTCAAGGCTCAGGAGGAGACCGACATCGTCAGATGGACTTTCCAGGACGGCACCGTCCTCGAGGTCAAGCAGGAGGAGCACAGCGTAAGTTTCTTTGATCGCGGGGTTACTTCCTCATGATTGCAAACAGAAGACTACACGGAAACTAATTTCAACATTCAGACCATCAACCACTACATCACCTACAGCGTCATCACCTCCCAGCCTGAGCTGTCTTACACCTCTGTCGTCAGCACCATCCGCTGCTACCCCGTCACCTCCGGTGAGAACGAGAACAGCACCTTCGTTGAGTGGACCGGCAACTTCTCCAGCGACGCCGATGCTGGTGTCATCCAGGACGCCAAGTTCAAGCGCCGTGAGGCCCTTGCCGACCTGGCCAAGGCTGCTGCCAAGTTGTAAATGTTTAAAAGCAATGGGACTAGAATGTCAAATCGCTGAACCCTTGCGCTTGCATCGTCAAGGAAGATAGTCAAAAAAGTAAAAGATACCACTTGTTGTTCACAACTTCTTCCGCCCCTCATATTTCATGCTTGACAATCACAGTGACCTTCACATTGCATTCTAAATATTCAGCCGAAAGGATTTGGAGTGAGACAAAGTGAGAGAGACTCATTGAAACTTGCCTTTATGAGTAAGTATCTTCTAGTAAGTCAAAGCACCCACTTTTAGGCACCCCCCCCTTTTGGGCACCCTAACAAAACATAGTATCTAAACATCAACACTAACTATAATTAATTAATTAACTACCTTCTACTATTATAATAATATAATTAAAATTCTTACTAAGTAATTCGACCCTTATAAATTAATTAGGACTAATTAAATAGTTATTAGAGTCTTCTTAAGCTCTCTATATATTTTAAATATTTATAAACTTAGTATTTAAGTTTATTAATATACTCTTCTTTTTTTTAGGCCTTATATACTTAATCTTAACTTTAAAAACTCGAACTTAGTACTAAGATATAGCTAATTAATAAGCTTATTTTCTAAAAGCCTTTTTTATTTTTTTAAATAATAATCGTTAAGTATTATTATCTAAACTAAGCTTTATAAATAGCTTTAAATAATTATAGAGCTCGCTAACCTTCCTAAGAATTAACTAGTTAATAATAGAAGTTATTAATACTTAGTTAAATAGTTTACTAATATTACTAATTATTTACTTAGCTTTTATACCCTTTTTAAATAGTATAACTTATATAAATAGGACTATTAAGTTAAGAAGTAGCTTAGCTATATTAAATAATTATAATTTAGTTACTTTCTACTTATTTCGTATATTTAATAACATTAGACTAGCTAAACGAGCGAACTAATAATAGCTTAAAAAGTACTACTTTTTAATAATAGTAAAATTATTTACTATATCCTTTTTACTAAGCTCCTTTTTATAATAAAACTTAATAAGCCTAAAAATAGCTATATTTAATAACTAGAGGATATAAAAAATATATAGTAATAAAAATAATAAATAAACGTTATTTCTATAGTATTCCTATATAAATTCTATTGTTATATAACTCCTATACCTATTTAATACTAATAATTAAAGCTAGTTTAGCTTATTAAGCCCCCTAATAGGGGGGGTCTTAGTCTATAATAAAAACACTTCTTTTAGCTAATAAAGGGCAGTCTCGTTAATTATCTAGCTATTATTTATTATTATAAACTTTTAATTATTATAAATAATAAGTTAAAAAGAGAACTACTACTATTAAACTAACTTTCCCTTATAAATAACTAGTAATTTAATAGCTTTATTATTAATAAAAATATACTTAATAATCGTTACCTAGGTACGCAAACTAAGCTCTTTTTTTCGTACTATTATAACCTCTATTATACTTAAAACTAGCCTATTAGCTCCCTTACCCTCTATTATACTAGTCTTATTTATATTATACTTATTAACCTATTTAATATTACTAATCTCTAGTATATTAAGTAATCTAAATTATAATTTAATTATATTAGTAATAGCTCTATTAATATAGTATAAATTTATTAAATAACTTCTTTAAACTCTTATTAATAAATTCCTCTTAATAAAAACGTTAATCTATCTCTTTTTAAATAGTTTAGTATCCCCCTAAGATTTTAAAACTTATTTAATAAATTCCCTAACCTATTTATAAATTAATATAATACCTAGGTAATACTAAATCCGAATTTACTAAGCTAGCTAGTCTTTTTATTATAAAAAAAACCTCTAAAACTTTATAAATACCCTCGCCCTCGTTTAGTAACCTCTCCTTCGACCCTAAAGTATTATCCTAGGAACCCCGAACTCGATTAAGGCCCTTTTAATAAAGAGACCGTTTTTAATAGTATTAAGTACTTATTAAAGCTTATTTTTAGTATATAATACTATTACTTATTAATTAGTATATATACTAAAAAGGAATATATTTAGACGATTTTTATAATTGTTATGTTAAATTAAAATAATAAGTAGGGTTTTAATATAGTAGCTGGGAGGGATTTTTTGGGGTGCCCAAAAGGGGGGGGTGCCCAAAAGTGGGTGCTTTGACTTAAAGTGGACACAAGCCATACTTCACTTCGAGTTTTACTAGTAATGAATAATAACTTATATGGGACTTGCACTGCCTCTCCATTGAGGGCAGCTGCACTCTTGTCATCAACTCGCAACTCATTTTGATTATCTTTTCAACCTTGTTCCTGCATTTTCTCTTCGATGAATTCTCCTTTCCAAAGTCTCCAACCTCATACCATGCCCACCCTCCTTCTCAAATTCGCCAATCTCATTGTCAACAAAGCTCTTAACAATTGCATGCCTACACTGAATTGCTGCCAATAGCGGTTTCGAGCCAATGGGTTCCGAGTTAGGCCAAATAGCAGTGACAGAGCGTATCCCACAACAGCGGCAACTGCCAACTTCTTTGGCCATGTCCGTCTCCTACGCCCGGCATGGGTCGGTCCCTTTGATATGTCAGCACTTTACCGTTCCAAGTTACCTCGTCTCACTCGCATGCTTACACGTATTTCCAAGTCACCAAAGTCGGGGAACAAGCAGCGATACCAGAAGTACGCTTGAGAGTAAGGATATGTCGAGCCATTCCACTTCTTGCCGTCCGTTGTGTCCTTCAGATACCAGCTAGTGCATCCCGTAGACCATACAGTCTTTTGCATGTCGGCCTGCATCTGGCTGACGTATTGCTGCTCTGCCTCTCTAGTAACTTCGACGGTCATTCCCTTGCCATCAAGCACCGGTTTGATAATGCGAAGTGCAAAGTTAATGGAGTTTTCCGCTGCGATGATGGTGGACGTGTGGCCTGTGAGTGAGTTCGGTCCTAAGCGAACTGAATTAGCAACCACCTTACCCCTGTATCGCATGTAGTGGAGAGCCTACCAAGAAGTACAAAGAAGTTTGGGAAACCGCTTGCAATCGTGCAATTGTAGGCCTCTGGGCCACCAAACGACTCCCAATGCTGGTCTATCTGCTCTCCATATCGACCAATGACGTCCAGGCCCCCAACCGCATTGTTTGTTACGAAACCATTGGCCAAAACGATGACATCCGCCTCTGTGACGCCTTCCCGAGTTCGAATACCCTCAGGTACAATTTCTTCGATCGGGTCGTCTAGTAGAGTGAGATTTTCCGAGTGCAAGCTCTTCAAGTAACCTGAGTCGAAGATGCGTCTCTTGCAGCCGAGTTCGAAGTCAGGTATAAGCTTGTCATGATACTTCGCCGGCGCCGTTGTCTTCATGTACTTCTCAGCGTTGGCTCTAGCACGCTTGCGATACTTATTCCCATCATTCGTCATGTAAAACCCTCGCAATGTGTTTTCTGCCGCAGCGAAAACTAGAAATCTCTGCAGCGTCTGTGTTCCTGGCACATGCCTCAAGACATTCTTCATGAACTCTGTATTCTCGTTGTCGACGGGGGGTAAGACCCAGTGCTTTGTGCGGATAGCTTGCGTGAGGTGCTTCGTCTTGCCTACAATGGCCGGTACGATTTGCGATGCAGTACACCCGTTCCCAATGACAACAACTTTCTTGTCCTGGATATCCACGGTTTGATCCCACCGGGACGAATGGAAGATGCGACCCTTGAAGCTTGTTGAACCGGGAACATCGATCTCCCGCGGCTGCATGAGTTGTCCTGTGGCAGCGAAGAGGAACTGACACTCATGCGCGAAGACTTGGTTGGTTTCGTAGCGACGGATGTTCATCCTCCAGCGTTTGCGTTCTTCCGACCAGACGCATTGCTCGACATTAACGCCGAACCTCATCTTCTCTATGAGCGAGTATTTCTGGGCCACATCGTGGAGGTATTGCCATAGCTCCTGTTGCGGAGGCAGTACTCGACTCCAGTCTGGGTTGGACTCGAACGAGAAGCTGTACAATGCGCTGGGCACGTCGCATGCACATCCTTTGGGTCGATGTCAATTACTGCCGTGTTTGGCGAAGCCCATACTCGTAAAGGGAATGTTACCTGGGTATTGGTTGATAAACCATGTTCCTCCGAGATCACTGTGCCGCTCAAAGAATTTGATGTCGCCTATGCCGTACCATCTTTTCAACGTAGCTCCCAGCCCGATCGCCGAGAACCCGGTCCCCACGCACGCGAACTGACTGTAGGTAGGCGTATCCGAAGTTTTCGACATTTTCCGCATGTCAAATCGGCCTATGTATTGACACTGTTTTCAAAAACGATAGTCACGAGTTATCGTCTCTGACTTCTGGTACATCTGTTGACTCTGTTCCCAGAAAGGATGAGGTCAAAAACTCAGTTTGAGGAAGCGATCAAACACTCGCGAAGGTTAGGATAGTGCGGGGGAGCATGTCGTCGTCGACCTTGGTCAATGGTGGGTAGTTCACCCATGCCTCGGCTCGTCCCACGTTGGGCGTAGCAGTCTCGTCCGAGGGTGGCAAGCATATGCATGCTACTACGACGTCGTTGTGAAACTTTGTGAGAGCTTCTGAGAAACACCATGACCTAAGAGACCTCGTTTGATGGGGGGATCGCCCTAAAGTGGAGAGCTACGGCCCGGGGATGAGGGGAAAATGGAGCTGGTCGCGGAAGGGTGACGATCCCGCTCAGGACTATTGGGGGACCATGGTTCTTGGCAGATCGGGAGCACACGAGCTATGTGAGAATGCAACGGTTCACGGCCGGAGCGCCGGGGTAACGGAGATGGTGACGCCCCGGTCCATCTCGATCCGGTTGAATTCATCCGACTGGGGGCCCTTGGAGGCCCATCAACACCTCTAGCGAGCGGCAGGTCTCAGCTCTTTGGGCATGCATACTCTGTAGGTGTGACAAGTCAAAATCTTGACAGGATTCGAAGGGGAGAAAACGGAAATTTGTGGCGAATTGGTGATTTTCCATAAGGGTCATATTTGGTTACGTTGAAGATGTGCATTAGTTCCGGTCTCTCTACATCTAGCATACCGAAGACAAAGTCCAACACATTCACTTCTCTGCAGGTTCCACCATCTCAAATTGACCAGTTGTGTCATCAATCCTTTGCCTCGGCGTATACGCGATATCTTTCGCGCTCGCAGTAGTCTCCCTCGCAAGACGCCACAACCACTCAGGACCAGCTCGCTGCAAGTCAGTCACGTCAGTGAAGTCCAATAAATCGAGGAACGCATAGAATTTACCAGGGCTGTCACAGATGACATTATACCGGGCAGATAGATCGTCCGTCCGAAGCCACTGTAAAGGGAATTTACGATGGCCTCTCCTACCGAGTCCACATGAAGGAGCGGCATCATGAAGTGAGGCTGACCGGGGTCAAAGGGAACCAGCGGCGTTCGGATGAAGCCAAAGATTCCAAGCGTTTGACGAACTTTGGGCGCTTTGTGAATGTATTTCAGCTCAAGTTGAAGTGACTGGGAAGTGTTAGCGGTCATCCCAGCGCTCGACAAGTCAAAAGAAGTAGCATTTACCTCATGCATTGCGGTGAGCCCAGCCTTCGTGGCAGAGTAGTCAGCAATTCTCACTGGGGGAACCACCGAACTCATCGACCCGACGTTGACGATATGGCCATGATTGACGCGAACCATGTGCGGCAAAAATTCCTTCGTAAGCAGGAAGGGGGCGAGCAAATTTGTCTTGATGGTCAACTCAACGTCTGCGTACGAGCCTTCCATGACGCTGTAACCCCGTGCGATTCCCGCATTGTTGATGAGAACGGTAGGATCGCCGACTTGAGTTCGGATCAACGTGCAAAGAGTCTTGAGCGCTTTTGTGTCGGTCAGATCACACTTGAAGAAGTGGATGTTGGAACCTTTCTGAGGCTCCCATGATAGCGGAGCCAGGTCGACAACAACGATAGTCGCCTGGGGGTTTCTGGCCAAGATGTGTTTGATGATACTGTGGCCGATGCCGCTGCTGCCACCGGTGACAACAATTATTTCTTTGTCAAAATCCCATGTGTGGTCTGTCGTCCAGTTGTTTGCTGACCATTTGTTGAGATACTCGGTGGTTGACAAGACGAAGCTTGCTAGAGCCGCGAGGAACGCAACGCGCTGAGCGGTGTCAAATCTGATGTCTGAGAGTCCGACTGCTCCGTTCTTTTTTGCTGATACCACCGCCAGTCCAGTTGCAAGCGGTATCGAGAGGTACGGATTGAGGACTGATTTTCGGAGCCATCTGGCAATCACGTCGACCGTGAATCCTTCTCGTGAGGTCAACATGGTGCAGTTGTCACTAGCGTCATCAATCCCACGAGACACTTAAGACAGACAGGACTTTTGATCATTAAATGAAGCTTGAACACTGTTTGGGGTTGGTATTTTAATGTTCTGGGCGAAACTGTCACGTTTCAACGTGAGCCGAGATCGACGCCAACAGCTTTGGAACGATCCCTCCAAAGTGAGGAGCCGAGGTCCGGAGCCACTTCCACGAGATCAGACCAAGCGACTTGATACCCCAATCTGCACGAGCATGAGGTTTGGAGATCCAAGCTTCCTTTCCCTGCACGTCAAAGTGAGGGGCATCCCCCACGCAATAATGCAAGGGTCTAACCTGAAGAAGCACCATGATGCTACGTGGGAGACCGGTCTTTGTGACGAGTTTAAACGAGTGCGAACTACCTTGTCGGCCAATTCACACCAAGCTACTGTTACCTCTGCCACCCTGAACAATCTTGAATTATGCCTCGGTCGGAAGCATCGGTAGTTGGAGCGTCTCTTCGGTTGCCCGTGCCTCCTGCGGATTCCTGCGGACAGACTTGTCAGTGACATTCTGAGCCACATTTGCGTTTCTTGTCCATGTCAAACCTCCTGTCTGAACCTGTCTGAACGTTTCTCCAGACTTCCAAAGCCACCCTGCGCTGTGCGGTGGTGGTTGCTTACTCACTTGCCAGTTACTCGTAGCACAGCCTTTGCTCATTTCATTTATGTCGGCCATACGGCTGGATCGTAGACAGCTTTGACACCAGACGAACCGAATCCTTAGGCACACTAGTAGACTTCTTTCCGGGTGCGATCATCGCGTGCGAGTGCGACTGAGAAACGAGAAAACATGTCGGTATCGAGACCGCAGCTTTCGCTGTGGGAGAAGAGAGACTTGGTCTTTCGTTTGCTATTCCGTGGTATGTCTCGCCTTCAACATGGCTACTCCTTTACAGCGAGGCATTGAATGGTGACTGACTCCGTGTGTTGATAGCTCCGATACAATTGGCGTGGAATTTCTTCTACGGCATCCCGTTTGCTATCGCGAGAGGCGTCTCTATCCGCTTCTTTGCCTTCTGCGCGTATTATCGTTTCGCTTTGGGGTCGATGAGAGCACGCGAAATACAATTCCTCATCCCTCCTTCGATCAAGACGTACGAGAAATGGATCGCGAAAAAGCAGAAGCGTCATCCAGAGCTCGTGGACAAGCTGCAAAAAAAGATCGAGTCTCTCCCTGCTAATGACGGCTCGATCTTGTGGATCGGCAATCGTCAAAAGGCCACAAAGTTTGTGTTGTTTTTCCATGGCGGTGGATACGTAGTGCCTCTTCTCCCCGGCCATCTCGACTGGTGCTGGAACGCGTATGTCACCGGCGGCCCTGGAGCTCACGCAGAGGTTGCCGTTGCTGTCTTGCAGTACACTCTCGTCCCCGAAGCTCGATATCCCACACAGCTCCGTCAGGCGATCGCGGCGTTCAACCAGCTCATCCTATCCGGCATCAAACCCAACGATCTCCTCATTGGCGGCGATTCGGCCGGAGGCAACCTGGCGTGCTCCGTCGTTCGCCACATCTGCCACCCATGCCACCTCGAGATCCCGGCCCTGCGCCTGGAGAACCGTCTTGCAGGTGTGTTCCTGGTGTCGCCCTGGCTTAGCAGCAAGACGACGACGCCGGCTTTCACAGAGAACAACTACGTCGACATGCTCACCACGACATGTATGTCCCGTGCCACGGCCGAGCTCCTTCACCCGCGATTCCCCGTGCGGAATAAGTCCGACGAGAGCGATCTCGCCATGGCGATGCCAATGGACGGCGACATGGCGTGGGTGGATGAGATTTCTGCGGCGACCAAGAGTCTGTACATCACTGGAGGTCAACAGGAAGCTTTCAGAGATGATATTCGCGCGTTCTCGGAGCACGTCAGCTGTGGCAATAATGATCTGGATCTGCTAGTCGAATTGCCGGAACGCGAGGCTCATGATTTCATCTTGCTTGAGGGTCAGACGGGGCGTGTGGGCAATGCGACGGTGAGGATGAGAAATTGGGCGAGTTCACAGTTGGGCACCGGACGCGCTTCAGTGTAATGTAGCATGACAGGGGAGAGCCACACATGTTTGAGAGGTGGTGGTGGTGGTGGTGGTGAGTTATTCGCGCCAATAAACTCATTGATTGATTCATTCGCGAGCGAACAAATTATGATTCGATATGAGAGAATGACCATGTGCCCGCGTATGTTGAGGAATTGTATTCGCGTGCATTTCGCTGTAAGCAATGGAGGTTGAGAGTGAGATTGAAGCTTATGATTGTGAGACTGGTGAGGGGTCTTTTTCACTCGCTGTCACGCTTCCAAGCTGTAACAATGTGAAATTTCACTGTTCATCGCAGTGCAGTGAGGCGACAAGTGCTCCTGAGTCATCATATCCAAACCCTGGCTTATCTAGTGCCTTGAACCCCGGTTCTTATCCCAGTCAGAATGAGCGGTCTGGTCGAATTAGAGAAGGCATCTTCTGCATCTGTCCGCACCACCTGCTTGAAGAAGACGACAAGTTTGCCGACGGTCTCGCCAAGCGAGGCCTATTTTGGCCGCTTTGAGAGCGGGGTGGAAAGAAACAGACGCGTCGCGTCCACAAACTCCAGGCAATAGACGGCACGGCATCTCGTCGAGGCTTTTTGACGATAACACACATTCTGCGGGGCATTTTGAGTGCTTTCTGTTCCTTCTCAGATTGTAATAATACTGTGAGTCTCAGGAAACATACCACCAAACTCTCAGACTCACTTTGCTCACTTACCCCTCATATTTCAGCTGTGGCCATCGTCGGCGAGATGCCTCCAGATCAACCCCCTCTCAACTGCGCCTACAACCGTGACGATGTCGTCGCTGGCCTTACTCAATACTATTCGGCCCTCACGCGCCTCGCCTACATTCCATCATCATACGTCGACTTCCCACCGCCAGGAGGCTGGACAGATGCCGATCTAGATATCGGCGCCCTGCGCGCTCTGCGACGCTCCGAGGTCGTTATCGACCTGCTGCGCCATCTCCCCTACGCCAGACCGATGCACGACGGACCTCGTCCGGGCCCCTGGAACGTCGCACCACAAACCAAGGCTGTGCGCTACCTCCGTCACATGGGACACTTCAGCCAGTGGTCCGATCGCGGCGACGCGGGGCTTCATGAGCTCGCTGCCCTTCCCACGCGCGACACGGGAGCCGCTCCGATGGATTTGCCGCCGGATGTTGTCTGCCTCACGTATGGAGAGTACCGTTCTTCCAGTTCGCGCACGAAGCCTTACTGGTGGATCATAGACTGCAGCCGAGGTATCCTCACGCCGTACGAGGAGAACCTCTACACTGTTGGAAAGGTCCCGCGTAACAAGCCGTGGCGGTGTGTACGGTCGTACTCTGTTACAGATTACTTCTCTCAGCTTGTGTCAAGCTTAGGTGTTCAGCTGTTCCCCGTGCCGCCGACCGAGGACGACGACGCTGAGATCCTCGACCCGAGCGCTCTCGCCAAGTCGTCGGAGCCGGTGGACATCTACAGCGCCCACGGCTGGGGCACTGGCGACCTCGCAGACTTCAAGCACGACGAGTGCATCGTCGCGCTCCAGGGTTGGCGGCGCCGGGTACACGAGGCAGAACAAAGAAAGATTGCTCAGGACGTTGACGACGCAGACGATGAGGACTTTGAGATGGACGACAGTGATGACGATGAGGATGCGGCGCACGAGGGAGAAGTGGGCGACGGACTTGCTGATGCCGTGGCGGATATGGAGATGGATGATTTGAGTGCCGAAGCTGCTGCTCTGAGAGCCGATATGAGCCCAGAGGAGCGTGCAAAGTTTGATTGCAGACAGACACAGTCGCACTTTGAGTGGATCGACGAGGAATGATTGAGATGCAGCATGCCTTATGAAGCCAAGTTTGCCATTGATTTACAGCTAGTAGATGAGATAGAACAATGCCAAAAGATAATGACCACGCCCACACCCCTGTAAGTCAAGTTCAAGATCCAGGTACAAGTCAAGACAGCCTCGCATCACATCTTCGATTCATGCATCATCCTCTTCACCTCATAGTCCCAATTTGGATCGCTCCCCTGACTGTGCTTCTTCAACAAGGCCATCGAGTTGCCTCGCAGAACCTCAGGCGCAAGAAACGACCCCCTCGGATGAGATGCAACAAACCCTTCGTATGAGAGAACCTGGAGCTCAATCAGCGGGTCAGGGCAGTATGGGAAGTCCGATCCGAATAGAATGTGAGACGGATCGGCAAAGTCGAGTAAGCCACCTAGCTGTGTCGGGCTGGAGCTCAATGCTGTGTCGTAGTAAAACCGAGCAAAGTCCGCTTGAGCAGTCTCGTAATCCACAGCGACGACATCTGCGAGAGCTGGGATGTTGAGTGTTCCCAGGACACGGGTGGCTAGGAATGGGAGAGTTCCTCCGGCGTGCGAGAGAATCACGTCGACATCAGGACAGGCGTGGAGGGTCCCGGTCAGGACGAGGTCCACCGCAGCTCGGGTAGTTGCGAGTGGGTAGTCGACGATCGGCTGCGGGAGAGTTGAAGCTATGAGCTTCGGCGTCACGTCGAGGCCCGTCGGGTGGAGGAAGATGAGAACCTTGTGAGCTTGAAGCTTCTCCCAGATGGGCTTGAAGGCTGGGTCACCGAGGAGCTTGCCCCCATAGGAGGTAAAGACGGTTACACCATGGCAGAGTCTTTGCTGCTGGTGAAGAAACTCGATTTCTGATACTGTGCCGTCGACGTCTTGCCAGTCCGGTAAGACTCCAAAGAACCCCAGACGTTTCTCTGTCGATGACTTGTTGATCTGGTCTGCGAGATCGCTATTCAAGGTACGTGCAAGCTTTCGCCCGTCTTCACCACTTCCCGCGATTGATGCACCGGGAGCGGAGACTGACAATATGCCTAGCCATGCCATTAGTCGAATGAAGGAATGATGCAGTCGTCTCCCCTAATCTATAAAACTTACCTATAGATGTGCTGATGTTATCCATTAGCTTCACGGTGGCATCCAGGGACCACTCAGGCGATGGAAACCCGGAAGGGTCCCCTCCTGCGGCATTCACAGCTGCAAGGTACGCCGGGGGAAGGGCGTGGATGTGTATATCGATACGTCCTAACATATTGAACTGGTTTTAATTCTAATTTAGTATTATAGAACTTTTTGAGTTATATACTCATCTTGTTAAGTACATCTCATGAAGTGTACAAGTGTTATGGCAACCACTCCTAAGTCCCCGGCCAATACACGGAAGCATAGTGCCGATGGCCGACCCCTCTCGACACCGAGCTGCCGAACTCAACCACTTTAGTCGTTATTAGCTGCCCCTAGTAGTCGGCGTCAGATATTCGCTAGCTCCGACATTTATATAAAGAACGGCATTCGGTATATATAATAACCGCGAGTAATCTTTTACTACGCTAATATTAGCTATAATAGTATTTAATTTTAGTATATTCCTTACGCACAACGTTAAAGTTCTTAAAACCTAAATACCTATTTAATAAAAAAGATTAACTATAAACGTAATAAAGCTATTATACTAAATAATAATAAAATAGGGTAGGGCAATTAGTCTTAGTAGTTCTTTTTTAAAAACTAATTAAGTATAGGTATCTACGGGAGGGCTAATTAAAATAAAATATAAAAAGAAAAGCCCTAATTAAAAATAGGAAGTTTAATAATATAGATTTTTATTTTAATTATATATATACTTTTTTAAAATCGAACTAAAGCTTTTTTAATAATTTATTTTTAAATATAATAATATAAAACGATTAAAAAGTTTACCCTTCTAATTTAGCTAATACTATCTTTTTTTCTTAGTTATAACTCCGTTAATTAAGGCCGTATTAACCTGATTAAAAGAGGTATTTTATATTATTTTTATAAATATTAATAGTTCTTTTAAAATACCGTACTACGAAAGTCTTCTATACCCTATATATTTTTAATAATTTCCCTTTTTAAAAATCCTTTTTTTATTAAATAAGAAAATAAGTAAAAAAAAACCCGATTTAATTAAAAAGGCTTTAAATAATTAATTAAAAAGAACGGTATAATAATTAAAATAAATACGAATAATAAGATTTTAATTTAAAAAAAGTAACTAAACGATTAAAATATAAAAATAAAGACGTATAAAAAAGGACTTTTTATTTAATAAAACAGGGAATATAATAGACCTTAAGAAGTAAATAAGATAAAAAATAAAAGAGAACGCAAATACTTAAGACCGGATCGGGCCTAAATATAAATACTATAATAATATAATAAAATAAATAACGAGTTAAAATTAGAACTAATAAAATACCTTAACAAGCATAGCTAATTATTTAACTAAACTATTCTTTATTAATTAATATAGCTTAAAAACTTAATAATAAACTTATTTAAAAATATAGTTACGTTAAACTAAGGGCACTTATAAAACTAACTTTTAACTAAACTTACTAATAATTTCGATTAGTATTACTATAAACTTAATACGATATCTAATTAAAACTTTAGTTATATACTTAATAAGGATTAAAAAAAACGGTTTAAATTACGTTAATTAAGATAATAGCTATATTTTAATTATTAAAATAGCTCCTCTCTTCTCTTTTTAAACTTTACTTAGAGTAAATAAACTAATATAAAACTATTAAAATTATAAATAAAATCGACGAACTATACTTTTAATAACCTCGGATTATAAATATGAATAACTAATATATTATTTTTATTACTATTAGCGCCCCTTAGGATATTTAATCGTACGAACCTAACCCTTTTATTTTAAATAAACCGTTTACTAAACTAGCTTTTACAGTTTATTAAGACTTATAAACTATAAAATTATTTAATAATAAAAAAGCTATTCTTTTTAATAAATTTATTTATTAATTTAATTAAAAAAAGCTAGTTACGGCTTAAGTTAAAATAAATACTTTAATTAATACCCTCCTAAGCGCTATTACTATTTAAATCTAAATAGTTACGCTTTAAACTAAGGGCCCTACGATTTTTTAGCTTAATTTAATAAAAAATATAAGTTTTTATAAAATACTATTCCCTAATTAAAAAGGGATTATAGTTTTTAAAAATAATAATATTATAAATTTTTTAAAAAAGTTTAAAAACTAATATAAGATCAGTAAGGTCCCGGACCGATTTAAAAATAAACTTATTATATATATTATAAAAAAAGATTATTAAATTTTAGTTAAAAATATAATTAGAAAATTACTTTAGGTCTAAACTAAGGATTTATTTTTAAAAAAGTACGAGAAATAGGATACTAACCGCTTCTTAAATAAAAAAAAGTAAATTAAAAAAGTTACTAAGGGACTATTTATTTTATTTTCTAATCTTAACTCTACTTAGGTATTATTTACTAAGATTAATAATATAATTACCCTTACTAAACAATAAGACCTCTATATTATAATTAATAAAAGCCTAATTAAGGCTATATATAAATAGTTTTATATTAATATTATAAAAAAAGTAGTAAAAGAAGTCGGGGTTATTCTAAATAGCTTTATTAAATTAATAAAGTATATAAGGTTTAAAATAGGACTTTTTAACGTAATTATATATAAAAAAAAATATAACTTACTTTTTATAAACGATTAAAGTTAACCCGAGCCCTTACTACGGCCCCCTACTCCTTAAGTATATAAAAATACTTAGTACTAATATCCGAACCGCTAATAATATTACTAACTAATAATAGAGGTCTAAGCTACCTAAGTAGTTATTAATAATATTACTAATTTTAACTTAGCTAATAAAATAAATAAGCTAAAAATTTATTAAAATAGTATTTATTTTTAAGGCCCTGCTTATATATTTAATATAAGTACTACGCGTTTTAATCGGCTCTTAATTATAAGACCTAAGGATTACTATTAATATTACTAAAGTTAATACTACTAAATTATTAAGGATTATAATTAGTATATTCTTAATAAAAACGCTTATTTTATTATTTTAGTTTAGAGAGCTTAGTATTACGAAAAGCGTAACGGTTATAAGCTTATAAATAATATCCCTTTTATTATAATTAAAAACGAAAAAAAACGTACGATTATTAATCGTATTACCCTCCTTTTTTATATAGCGAATATATTAACTAAAAAAAATACTAAGCTTTTAGCTAAGTAAATTCTAAACTACTAAATCGGACTATTTTAATAAACTATACTTATACTCTTTTTAGCTAATTTTATAAATATAATTAAATACGTTTACGTAATATAACCTAATTTAGGCTACTATAACTAAGCAAACGTTTATACTATTTATAAAAAAAAAACCCTTAAAAACCGTACTTCGGTAACTAAACCTTATTTTAAAAAAATATATAAGATTAATAGCCTAAGCTAGCTTTTATAATTTAAAAAAAAAACAGTTTCTTTTTTTAATTAAAAAAAAGAAATTATAAAAATTAATAATAATAACGAGGTTTTTAAAATAATAAAAAACGTAACTCCTAGATCTATTTTTAAGCCCTAGCTTATTAAAGTTTTAATTAATATCCCTAATACTAATACTTAAAGAACTTAAGAGCCTCTTTTTTATAAAACTTAAAAAATAATAACTTTAAATTAGCCCTATAATTTTAACCTTAGGGCCGAGGCTAAAAAACTAATAAAAAAAAACTTAAAGCCCCGATTTTACTTCTTATAAACCTCTTATAAAAAATTATACTAAAATATATTATAATAATAATAACTTTAATACGTAATTAAAAATATTTTAATACTAACGGAATCTTATTAAAAACTCTAAAGTCCTTAGCTAACTTAATAAAAAATAAATAATAATAAAAGGATATCGAAGATCTTTTTAATAAGTATAACAAAAACCTCTTTTTAAAACTAAGCTATATAATTAAAATTAGTAAAGTTAGAGGCGCTAACTTAACTTTTAAAATTCTAATTTTTATATTTCGAACGCCTATTTATAATTAGAAATTTAAATATCTAATATAAATTAAAATAATAAGGGTTTAATAATCGTTACGATCTTAAATATTAAGGTATAAATTAATATTTTTTTAAAATAATACGTTAAAAAAACTAATATTTCCTATATAGTAATAAAACTTTAAATATAAACGTTTAAATACGATCCGACTAACTAAATAATTTTTAATAGTTTTTATTTTACGGACGTATAAATTAATAAGTTTAAAATAACTACTTATTTTTTTATTAAGGATAAGTAAAAAACTTCTAATCCGTTACTACTAGGTCTCCTATTTATATAAAATACTAAACTATCCTTTAAATATAATAAGTTAATAATTACTACTCTAATTTATATTAAAAATACGAGGCTAAGGATTTTAATAAAAATAATTAAAACGAACGGTTTTTAAAATATAAAAGATATCTTACCCTAGCTTAAGTAGTATATAAAAAAAGTTTTTAAATTAAAAAACTAAATATTAATAATATAACCGGGAATATTACTAATTCTAATAACCCCTATTCAGAATCTAAACTAAAAAAAAACGAGTATATTATAATAATTTTAAATTAAAACTAAGCTAACTAAATTATAACTATAGTCGCGCTTTATATAATCTAACTTTAAATTATATAAATTAAAAAAATAATAATAATTACTTAGGGCAAAACTAAAAATACGCTAAATAAATTAGCTAATTAAAACGATTTACGTTTTTTAATAAGAATACTAACTTTTTAATAAAAGGAATTATATATCGAACGATAAATTAAAAAGCTAAAATAAAAGGTATTAAAATTATATAAAGTAGCTAAAAAAGCTTTTTATAGGATTCCCCGCGCTACTAAAACTAATATAATATATAAAAAAAAGGATTAAAAAATCTAGTTAGTTAATAACGCGCCCTTTAATAAATTAATACTTAATAATAATCCTTATTAAAAACTTAAAAAGCTTAAAAAAATTAGAAATAAGCTATAAGACCGATCGGCCCTTTATAAAAATATTATTATACCTAAGTTCTTTAATATAAAACTAAGCTCCCCCCCGACGGAGCAATCCGCCGGGGCCGTACCGTGTATTACGTATTAGGGAAAACTAGGTATAATACGCTCCATACCTAACTACTAACTAAAACTCCTAACCTTCTACCGCGTAAAGTCCTCCTAAGTTCTAGCTACCTATAGGGCGAGCTTTACCTACTCCAACGCGCATAGGACCTCCTAGTACTAGCCCGCGTAGGTAACTAGGTCTAGTATAATCTATTTTTTTATATAAATATTATTATTACCTAGGGGGTCCCGTAGGAGCTATCTAAAGCACCGGCTTATCGCCCTAACCCTATATACCTCTGGCCCATTTATCGTAACTATTATAACTAAGCTAACGTCGATATATTAGATCTTAATATCCGTACTAGCCCGGCTATCTACGGCGCTTATAATATCGCCCAGCCAAATTCCGCACCGCCAGAAAGTACTTCGCTACTTCTTAGGCGTGCTTACGTTAGCTACGATAGCCATAGCGTCGAGCTAGCCGAGGGCGCCTAGCCCAAGAGGGGCAAACTTATTAACGGGCATCTTTAGAGTAGGTTCTCGTTAAGGTAGTATTTTAACTAGCTAACCTCTTAACTAGTTATCTAACTAGCTATCTAGGTAGTAGTTTATATATTAATAAGTTTATTTAGTAGATTTATTTAGTAAATTTGTTTAGTAGATTTATTTAGTTTAAATAGAGAGTAGCTTTAGGCGATATTAGAAGCGATAAGGATAAAAAAAATCTTTACGAGCTCTAAGTAATAAATATTAGCCTATTTAGCCCTTTCTCTAAAAACCTCTACGTTACTATTAAAGTTTAGAACCTCTACGGTTAAAAAAGGCCGCTTCTAACTATTATAGCCGACTATTATAGCTAACTATTATAACCGACCTCTACCGTCGACCTTTTTAACTAGCGCTGCCACAGGGCAGCTTACCTATCCCGAATTAAATAGTAATTTTTATATTAAAATTATTATATTATATTAAGCGCGTACTTAGGATATATTACGCATATTATATAGTTAAAAAGTATATTATATCGTATAATTTTTTTTAAAAGCGTAATCCCGTTAAGGTCGATTTTTTATGCTTATAAAGCCAGAAAAAAAACCACTATATAAAACTAAGCTCTAAATTAATAAACGATCGACTCTAAGTTATCTTTAAAAATTATAACTATTTCCTACTTTATAAATAAAATCTCTTTAAGTAAATATTTTTTAATTAAAAAAAAGTATTAATATAAAACTTTTTTAAATACGGCCGTTTTAATTTTATAATTACGCTATTATAATTAATTAAAACTATATTTTATAAAATTTAATAAGTAAAGGGTATCCCTATTCTAAAAGCTTTATTACTAAAAGCCTTCGAAATAATCTAAAAACGTATTATTTAAAGTATTATTAAAAAAAGCTATATTATATATTAAAACCCCTAATTTTTAATAATAAAAAAGGACGGTAGTTTTTAGCTAATTAATTTAGTAATAAAAGTTAATGTTATTATTTTTTAAAACGCTTAGTAACTACTTAACGTTAACGAGTTTTTAAAAGAATTTATTATAAATTAGCTTATCTCCCTCTTAAATTTCTTTTTTAATTATAATTAAATCTCTTTAAATTAAAAAAGCTACGATTTAATAACCTTTTTAACTCTATTCAGGCTATATAAATACTATACTCTCTTATAAAAAGTAATAAATTTAGTAACCTAGTTTTATTAAATTATAACCCGCATTCTTTATAACTTAATTCTAAAATACTATAGTACTTTTATTAATAATATTATAATTAAAAGCCCGTAATCCTATTATAATAATAAATACCTAACTAATTATCCTAGTATTTAGTAGTTTATTTATAAATATTTTTAAAATATTAATTAAGTCTTAGTTAATATCGAACTAGTTAATTATATTATTTTCGGAGCGAAGTTATAATAATACTAATTATTTATAATTATTATAGGCTACTTCTATAATATAAAAAGGAAATAATTTAATTAAACTAAAGTCCTTAAGATCCTCGAATAAACAAAATACTTAAACGTCTTAAAAATTAGATTATTTTTTAATATTATTACTTTTTATTATTATTAAATCGAGTACTTTTTTTTTATAATAACCCCGTTATACTCCCTACTTAGTAAGAACTAATTTTTTAAATAAGGAGTATTATAAATCGAAGTTATAAAAACGCTTAAAAAAGTAATTACTATAACCCCTATTTTAGTTTTATTAAACTATAATACTAAAGCCGGACGGATTATTTTTATAATAAATACTAATATTAAAAAATAGGGTAATATACTTAATTAAATTATTAATAATAAGCGTACTATTATTTAATATAAGAGCGGGATATAGTACGGACTAGAACTTAATTATAATTTTAATAAGTTTAAAATATGAGGTATTTTAATAAGCTTAAAGCGCCTTTATAATTATTTATTTAGGATTAACTTCTTATTAAAAACCGACGCCCGGGTCCTAGTTATTTAAATTAATAATATAATAAATAACTTATTATTAATAATAATAATATGCTAGCTCTCTTAAATTAGACTTTTTAATTTTAAAATTAAGTATATTAATAAAAAAAAGAATATTATAATAAATAGCTTTTTAAAAAAACCCTCTAGCTAATCTAACCTAATTAAAGCGGAGCTTAATAGGGATATTAAGGACTTTATTAACGTACGAGTCCTATAAATACGAGTTATAAAAAACTTTTTTATTATAGCGTATAGTTATAGTAACGCTACTATTAATTAAATATAGAAAATAAATATTCCGACTGATTTACTAACGTCGAACGAATAATAATTAAATCTCTTAAAATAAATTACCTATTTCCTTTTTATTTTAAAAAGGCTAGTTAGTATACCTTTTAATTAGTTTAGATATTTTAAATAGATAGTAATACGATTTATTATATAAAATAAACTTTTATTTTAATAAGGGACGAAGACCCGTCCCTAATTTACTTAAGTAATTAATAATAAGCGTTACTAAGTAGACTTAATTAATAAAATATATAATAAGTCCGGGTATAAGGGACGAGAGGCTACTTATTTCCGCTTTATAAAATAATATTACTAACTAAGAATATATACTTAGGCCCGGGAGCTAATTACGATTTATAAAGCTTATTAAAAAGCTAAATTACGATACTTTAATAACCTCTATATATTTACGGTCCTAATTTATAAACCTTTTTCTTAAATCTATTTAAATATTTAGTATATAAATAAATAAAAAGTCGTTAAGGTACGTTATAAGTTTATAAGATATTTAGAAATATAGATTATAATAAATACTACGTTAAAAAATATTATAAAGTTTATTTAAAAAGATATTATTTATTATTATAAGATCTATAATACTCTAATTATTAATAGAGGATAAGAAAATATAAGTACTATTACTTAGCTTAATTAATAATATAGTACTTAGTAAAAGGTTATATTAGCTTATAACCCTCGTACTAACGGGCTTTTTAAAAAAAGTTATTAACTTATTATATATATACTTCGTATCTAGTTAAATTAAGAAAAAAAAGATATTAAACTTATACTTACTACGGCCCTTTTTATAAATAGGATAATTATTAGAGTATTATTAAATTATATACCGTTTTATTTTATTTATAATTATTATATAACGACCCCGATTAAAAAAAGAATAGCGATTTAAAAAGTATTTAATTAAAAAAATATATATATAATAAATTAAAAAGTCTAAGCTTAACTACGAGCTTTTACTTCTTTAATAAATAACTAAGAAGCTATAACTAATAAAGTTACTTAATACTAAGCCTAAACCCGTAACTAATTTAACTCCTCGTACTCCTTTTAATTAACGAAATTATAGTTTAATAATTTAGTTCTCGTTTTTAACGTTTAATAAAAAATCGATATATTAACTTTTAAAAAACTTAATTATTATTAATAAGGACCTTTTTATATTTACTTAGCCGCTCCGAACGGGTCGTTATATTAACTAAAAATACTTATTAATAATTTAATTATAAAAACTACTTATATTAATAATTAACTTAAAAAGTTCTTAAAGTTTTTAAAAAGCCTCTATTTATTACTTAATAAAGCTAATTTTTATAATAACTTTATTTTTAACTTAGCTAACTTTTTATTTTTATAAGATAATATAATTAATACCGTAATCCTATTTCTTAATTATAATAATAATATAATAAATTCTAAGGATAAGGATACTTAACTTCTTACTAAATAAACCCGATTATAAATAAAAGCCTCTTAAAAAAAATAAATTACCCCTTATTATTACCGATCCTTAGTATAAGTTACGAAATTTTATTTATTAAATATTTATTTTATAAAAATATTACTAAATCCTATTAATTTTCTAATTATCTTTTTACTTAGATCCGAAATAAAAATATAAAGGGACGATAAAAAAAAAGAATTATTTTTTAACTATTATAATTAAAAACTTAACGACTTTATTTACTAACTATATAATCGTATTAAAAAACCCTACCCCTCTTTTTAAATATCTAAGCTTAGTTCTCTATTTAATCGAGCTTATTTAAAATCTAATTTAGCTTATATAGCTTTTTATTTTATTTATTTTATTTTTAAATATTAATAACCCTTACGAATTACGAACGTATAGTCCTTAATAAGGTATATTAAAGGGGCGTTTTTAAAAACGGAATTATACTTATCCTCTTTAGCTTTAATAATATTAATCTAATTAAAAACTATATAAACCGAAGTTTTAACTTTCTTAATATTAACTAAGATTAGAAATACTACCCTACTACTACTTATTATATAATAATAATAATAGCCTTATTTAAAATCGGCCCCGGACTTTTTAATATCTTACTAACCCTAGCTCTTCTCGAAGTAGTATTTCTTATTTTTAAAATATATATAATTACTATATTAATTATTAAAATAATTTAATAAAAAAACGTATTTAAAATAGGGGACTATCCTTTTAATTAGCTCTTTAATATTAAAACCGATATATTTTTAAAAAGACTATATATAATAATTATAAAATATTAAAAACGTATAGGGTATAAAGGACTCTCGTAGTACGGTATTTTAAAAGAACTACTAATACCTATAAAAATAATATAAAATACCTCTTTTAATTAGGTTAATACGGCTTTAATTAACGGAGTTATAACTAAAGGGAAAAGGATAATATTAATTAAATTAGAAAAGTAGACTTCTTAATCGTTTTATATTATTACGTTCAAAAGTAAATTATTAAAAAAGCTCTAGTTCGATCTTAAAAAGTATATATATAATTAAAATAAAAATCCGCGCTATTGAACTTATTATTTTTAATTAGGGCCCTTTTTTTTATATTTTACTTTAATTAGCCCTCCCGTAAATACCCTTATTTAATTAGTTTTAAAAAAGAATTACTAGGACTAATTACCCTACCCTATTCTAATTATCCCTTAATTTTTTTTTTCTTAATCTTTTATAAAAAGAAATTATTTTAGATTAATCCTAATTACTATATATAGTTAATTACGTTAAGCCCTTTATTTACCCTTCCTTTTTATAGCCGCCTTTTTTATTTTTTTTATTTTTTTTATTAGCTTTACTTAGTTCTTATTTTATTCCTCTATAATAATCTCTTAATCCTAACTTTTATTACCTTAGTTTTTTTTAGCTTTTTTTATTAATAATAGTATTTAAAGAGTATAGGCTAGAGTTATATATATAGTTTTTATAATTAGGTCGTCGTACTAATCGACTTATTATTCTTTTATATTCTTATTAATATTAGTTTTATTTTTATATATATTACGATATTATAAGAAGTTTTAATAAAACTTAGTTAGCTTTCGACGCTAGCGTTCGTTATTTTTTTATATAGCCCGATTATATTTAAAGAGCGTATATTTAATAACCTCTTATTTTAACTAAACTCTTAGTATTTTAATTAGAGTTTTTATAATAAGGCTATTTTTACCCTTAACTAGAGTATTTAAAAAACTACTTTTTTAATTACTTAAACTAGTTTTATTAGGAGCTAGGTTAAGGTATAATAGCGATTTAAATAGTAATATATTTAATAAGGATTATATAACTTAATAAGTCTTAGGGGTATTAATTAGGTATATAAGTTCATTATTAACAATAGTATTTAGATATTAGTTAGTAGCTTTTATTAGTTTAACTACTTATAAAGTCTAATTAGGGTTATTACTTATTAAAGATCCCCGAGTATTCTTTAGTATTTTTAAGAATCGAAACGATAATAGCGACTTTTTAAGGGTAATAAGCCTTTATTTAAAGTTTTTAATTATTCCTTTTTATTTTTTAAAATACGTAAAATTAATTAGAATATAATAGTTATAATCGCGGGGGTTATAAATTCTTAGATCTTAGTTAGTAAATCTAAGGCTAAGTAGGTAAGAACTAGATTTTTAAGAGGTTAATATTTTAGGGGCGTTAGTTATAACGTAATTAAAGTTATTTAAGTTAGTATAAGGCCTATTCTTAGAGTCCCGATCGTATATTACTTTTTTAAAGGACCTATTTAAAAAAGGTCTTATTATATTAAAAAGGTAATTATTATTATATTAGAACTCGTAGCTAATTTATTAAATTTAAGCCGCGCGGAGCTTATTATTAAACGGTTTAAAATATTTATAAGTTATTTAATATAAGTTATAAGTTAAGTTAAGCTAGTTATATCGGACTGCGTTACGAAACTATTTAAATATATATAAACTATATTCCTATTTACTTAGTTATTATATTATAAGGATTATATAAGCGCTTATGTTAATTAGTTATTAAATATAAAGAGGTATATCGATTTAACTATAAAAGGCTTTTAGTACTTAAATATCGTTAATAAATATCCTCTCTAAATACTTAAGAGCCTACTTTAGATCGTACTAATAAACTATACTATCCCGCTAATTAATAATTATTTTTATAAAATAGCCTAGATTATTAGTATAAAAAAAAAGATTACTAAGTATGCTAAAGTCTTAATTTTTTATATAGTTTTTTAAGTTTAAGGGTTTAGAGTAGGGGTTTTATTTAGTTTAAAAGTACTCTCTTATCCTTTTTTAATTATAATTATATTATATATTAGAGCGAGGTCTCGTATTATAACTTTTATTATAAATCTAATTTCGTATTTTTAAATTTAGTTTTTATATAATAAGCGTTTTTAAAAGTTATAATAATCGGTTAGGACCTTTATTATTTTATAATAGTTCTAACCTATCTAAGTTTTTTAGTTTTTTAGACTTTTAAAAGCCTCGGGGCGCTAATTAAAAAAAGGAAGTATATTTTTTATACTAAGCTAATTAGGATAGTTAAATTTAAAAAGAGTTAAGATTATCTAGGGGAAGCTAGTTTATTTAGGTACTAGGTTTAAGTAATAGTTAGTATACGCTTTATATTAATAATTCGTATTAAAATTAATAAACTAAAAGTTTTTAGTATTTATAATAGTTCTAGGGTTAGTTTTATTAAAAGTAATATATCTATTTAGATCCTATTTTCTTAATCAGTATTTAATATCGTTTTCGAGGCCTTTTATTATAATTAGACCCTAAATTCGTACTACGTTCTTTTTATTATTTAGCTTAAAAAAAGAAATAGGAAGTAAAGAGGCTATTATAAATAGCTAAGTTAGTATTTATATAATAAATTAAGAAGTAAAAATTAGGGGGGGAGGTTTAATTAGTAATAGTTATAAAGAAGTAATATCTTAGGTCTAAAAGTATAAGAGAAGGCTAAAGAATATTTAAGTTAAAAACGGCTACTTAATAATAATAATAGTAGTTAAGGAGGGAAAAAAGAAAAGTTAAGTAACTAGGTAAAAAGCTACCCTTTTATACTAATTACGAGGTAGCCTCTATTAATTAAAAAAGAAAGTACTAAATTATAAATAATAAAAAGGCCCCGATCCGTAATTTACTCTTTCTTCTCTTTATATAGTAATTATAATTTAGTATCGATTAGCCGAGAGGCCTATAATACTTTTTTTTTTAATACTTTAGGTTTAAGGGGGGGTATATAAAAGCCTTCCCCCGATCCCTCTATTCTTTTTTATTTTTTTTTTAAATAATAGCTTCTTAATCGTAATTATCCCTTTTTATTTAGTCTTTTTTTTTTTTTAATAATATAATCTACTTACTTATTATATTTAATACTTCGGCTATTAATAACGTATATTAGATTATTAAAACTACTTATTATAACGTCCGGCCTTAGTAATATTCTTTTTCCGCTCCTAAAAAGGCTTATTCTTAGAAAACTTAGGGCTATAAGTTCTAAGAAGTTAGTAAAAAGTAAACTATAATAAGCGCTACTTTATTCGATTTTTTTAATCCTAATTTTAATTTAACGTTCCTTTTTTTTAGATCTTTAAAACTACTAGTTAGTTAACTCTTTTTAAATTAACTAGAGAGCTTTATACTAAATTCTATATTATAAATCCTTAGTTTAATAAATATACTAAAGGATAAATAGCTTAGAAGTTTTAGTAATTAACTATAAATTAGAACGTTATTAAGAAGTACGTTAATAAACTAGGTATTATAAGCGGATCGTTTTTATAAAGCTATCGGGTTTTTATTAATTATAATTACGTTAGTTATTTCGGCCCTCTATTTTAATAATTAAGTAAATAAACTCCTATTATTAATTTTTTACTTATCTAGGCTTATAGTATTTAAAATACTATATTTTATAATTATTATATACGGTTCTTTTAAAAATATATTAGTTCCGATACTAAGGAGCTAATTAAAAAAATAGTCCCCTATTTCGAGTACGTTTCTTTATTAAATTATTTTAATAATCGATATAATAATTATATATATTTTAAAAATAAGAAATACTATTTTAAAAAAAGCTAGGGTTAGTAGGATATTAAAAAGTCCGGGGCCGATCTTAAGTAAAGCTATTATTATCGTTATATAATAAGTAGTAATAAGGTAGTATTTTTAATCCTAGCTAATATTAAGAGAGTTAAAACTTTAATTTATATAGTTTTTAATTAGATCGAAGTTACTAAAGCTAAGGAGGATAAGTATAATTCTATTTTTAAAGACGCCCCTTTAATATATTTTATTAAGGACTATACGTTCGTAATTTATAAAAGTTATTAATATTTAAAAATAAAATAAGTAAAATAAGAGGCTACGTAAACTAAGTTAAATTTTAAATAAGCTTAATTAAATAGGGAACTAGGCTTAGATATTTAAAAAGAGGGGTAAGGTTTTTTAATATAATTATATAGTTAATAAGTAGGGTCGTCGGGTTTTTAATTATAATAACTAAAAAATAATTCTTCTTTTTTTATCGTCTTTTTATATTTTTATTCTAAATCTAGGTAAAAAGATAATTAGAGAATTAATAAAATTCGGTAATATTTTTATAAAATAAATATTTAATAAATAAAATTCGTAGCTTATATTAAAGATCGGTAGTAATAAAGAATAATTTACCCCTTTTAAAAAGTTTTTATTTATAATTAGGTTTATTTAATAAGAGGTTAAGTATCCTCGTCCTTAGAATTTATTATATTATTATTATAGTTAAGAAATAGGATTACGGCGTCGATTATATTATTCTATAGGGATAAAAAGTTAACTAAATTAAAAATAAAGTTATTATAAAAATTAGCCTCGTTAAGTAATAAGTAGAGGCCTTTTAGAGACTTTAAGAACTTTTTAAGTTAATTATTAATATAAATAGCTCTTATAATTAGGTTATTAATAAGTATTTTTAGTTAATACGACGACTTATTTAGAGCGGCTAAGTAAATATAAAAAGGTCCTTATTAATAATAATCGAGTTTTTTAGAAGTTAATATATCGATTTTTTATTAGATATTAAAAACGAGAACTAAATTACTAAGCTATAATTTTATTAATTAAAAAGAGTGCGAGGAGTTAAATTAGTTATAGGTTTAGGCTTAGTATTAAGCGATTTTATTAGCTATAGTTTCTTAGTCGTTTATTAAGGAAATAAAAGCTCGTAGTCGGGCTTAAACTTCTTAATCTATTATATATACTTTTTTTTAATTAAGTACTCTCTAAGTTACCGTCTTTTTTTTAATCGGGGTCGTTATATAACGATTATAAATAAAATAGAACGGTATATAACTTAATAATATTTTAATAATTATTCTATTTATAAAAAGGGCCGTAGTAAGTATAGGTTTAATATCTTTTTTTTTTTAATTTAACTAGATACGAAGTATATATATAATAAGTTAATAACCCTTTTTAAAAAGCTTATTAGCGCGAGGGTTATAAACTAATATAACCTTTTATTAAGTACTATATTATTAATTAAGCTAAGTAATAGCGCCTATATTTTCTTATCCCCCATTAATAATTAGAATACTATAGATCCTATAGTAATAAATAATATCTTCTTAAATAAACTTCGTAATATTCTTTAACGTAGCGTTCGTTATAATCCGTATTTCTAAGTACCCTATAAACTTATAACGCACCTTAATAACTTTCTATTTACTTATATATTAAATATTTAAATAAATTTAAAAAAAAGGCTCGTAGATCGGAACTATAAATATATAGGGGTTATTAAAGCGTCGTAATTTAGCCTTTTAATAAGCCTCGTAAATTACGATTAGCTCCCGGGCCTAAGCGTATATCCCTAGTTAGTAGTATTATTCTATAAAGCGGAAATAAGTAGCTTCTTATCCCCTATACCCGGACTTATTATATACTTTATTAATTAGGTTTATTTAGTAGTGCTTATTATTAATTACTTAAGTAAGTTAAGGATAGGTTTTCGTCCCCTATTAAAATAGAAGTTTATTTTATATAATAAATCGTATTACTATCTATTTAAAATATCTAAACTAATTAAAAAGTATATTAACTAGCCTCTTTAAAATAAAAAAAAAATAGGTAATTTATTTTAAGAGATCTAACTATTATTCGTTCGGTATTAATAGATTAGTTAGAATATTTATTTTTTATATTTAATCGATAGTAGCGTTACTATAGCTATATATTATAATAAAAAAGTTCTTTATAACTCGTATTTATAAAACTCGTACGTTAATAAAGTCCTTAATATCCTTATTAAGCTTTACTTTAGCTAGGTTAAATTAGCTAAGGGGTTTTTTTAAAAAGCTATTTATTATAATATTCTTTTTCTTATTAATATATTTAATTTTAAAATTAAAAAGTTTAATTTAAGAGAGCTAGCGCGTTATTATTACTAATAATAAGTTATTCGTAGTACTATTAATCTAAATAACTAAGATCCGGGCGTCGGTTTTTAATAAGAAATTAATTTTAAATAAATAATTATAAAGACGCTTTAGGCTTATTAAAACGCCTCGTATTTTAAGCTTATTAAAGTTATAATTAAGCTTTAGTCCGCACTATATCCCGCTCTTATATTAAATAATAATACGCTTATTATTAATAATTTAACTAAGCGTACTACCCTATTTTTTAATACTAACGTTTATTATAAAAATAATCTATCTAGCTTCGGTATTATAGTTTAGTAAAACTAAAATAGGGGTTATAATAATCGCTTCTTTAAGTATTTTTATAACCTTAATTTATAATATTCCCTATTTAAAAAATTAGTTCTTACTAAGTAAAGAGTATAACGGGGCTATTATAAAAAAAAATTACTTAATTTAATAATAATAAAAAGTAATAATATTAAAAAACGATCTAATTTTTAAAATATTTAAGTATTTTATTTATTTAAGGATCTTAAGGACTTTAGCTTAATTAGGCCGTCTCTTTTTTATTCTATAGAGGTAGCTTATAATAATTATAAATAGCTAGTATTATTATAACTTCGCTCTAAAAATAGTATAGCTAGCTAGCTCGATATTAACTAAGACCTAATTAATATTCTAAAAGTACTTATAAACGAATCGCTAGATCCTAAGATAGTTAGTTAGGTACTTATTATTATAATAAGATCGCGGGCTTTTAATTACGATATTATTAATAAAAGCGTTATAGTATTTCGGAATTAAGTTATAAAAAATGCGGGTTATAATTTAATAGAACTAGGCTATTGAATTTATTACTTTTTATAAGAGGGTATAGTATTTATATAGCCTAAGTAGAATTAAAAAGGTCGTTAAATCGTAGCTCTTTTTATTTAAAGAGATCTAATTATAATTAAAAAAAAAATCTAAGAAAGAGATAAGCTAATTTATAATAAATTCTTTTAAAAACTCGTTAGCGTTAAGTAGTTACTAAGCGTCCCGAAGGGTAATAATATTAATTTTTATTATTAAGTTAATTAGCTAAAGACTACTATCTTTTTTTATTATTAAGAACTAAGGGTTCTAATACGTAATATAGCTTTTTTTAATAATACCTTAAATAATACGTTTTCGGATTATTTTAAAAGCTTTTAGTAATAGAGCTTTTAGAATAGAAATACCTTTTACTTACTAAGCTTTATAGAGTATAGTTTTAATTAATTATAATAGCGTAATTATAGGGTCGAGACAGCTATATTTAGAGAAGTCCTATATTAGTACTTTTTTTTAATTAAGGAGTATTTATTTAAAGAGATTTTATTTACGAAATAAAAAATAGTCGTAATCCTTAAGGATAGCTTAGAGTTGATTATTTATTAATCTAGAGCTTAGTTTTATATTAAAAAACTTAGGTATAATAATATCCTTATAGGGGCCCGATTAGTTTTATAGCTTATTTTTAATCTCTTTAAGCTTCTTAAGTTTTTAATAAGGATCGTTATTAAGTATCGACTTATTAGAGGGCGTATTATTAACTAATTAAACTTTTTAATCCTTTTTTTTATATATCGTATTAGTTTTAATAGCATAGGGAATCCTATAAAAAGCTTTTTTAATTACTTTATATAATTTTAATATTTTTTATTTTAGCTTTTTAATCTATTATTTAATATATAATTCTTTTCGTTAAGAAGTAGGTATTTTTATTAAGAAATATAAATCGTTTTAGTTAGCTAATCCGTTTAGCCTATTTTTAGTTTTACTTTAAGTAGTCGCTATTACTTTTTTAATTTATATAATTTAGGGCTAGATTATATAGAGCGTAACTATAATTATAATTTAGTTAGCTTAGTTTTAGTTTAAGATTACTATAATATGCTCGTTTTTTTTTAGTTTAGATTCTAAATAGGGGTTATTAAAATTAATAATATTCTTAGTTATATTATTAGTATTTAGTTTTTTAATCTAAAAACTTCTTTTACGTACTATTTAAACTAGAGTAAAATATTTTTTACGTCCTAAAACCCGTTCGTTTTAATTATTTTTACTAAGATCCTTAGCCTCGCGTCCTCAATATAAATTAAAGTAGTAATTATTAACTTATTATATTTAAAAAATAGCTTAATATTTTATATAAATAAGAGACCTAATAATAACGGATCGGAGGTCTCTCGCTTATTCTTAATAAAAAAATAAATAGTTATTTTAAACTTACTAATTTATACGTCCGTAAAATAAAAACTATTAAAAATTATTTAGCTAGTTAGATCGTATTTAAATATTTATATCTAAAGCTTTGTTATTATATAAGAAATACCGGCTTTTTTAACGTATTATTTTAAGAAAATATTAACTTATGCCCTAGTATTTAAAATTATAATAATTATCGAACCTTTATTATCCTAATTTATATTAAATATCTAGATTTTTAATTATAAATAAGTATTTAAGATTACGGAAGTTAGAATTTTAAAAATCGGGTTAGCGCCTCTAATTTTACTAATTTTAATTATATAGCTCGGCTTTAAAAAGAGGTTTTCGTTATATTCGTTAAGGAGATCCTTAATATCTTATTACTATTATCCGTTCTTTACTAAGTTAGCTAAGGACTTTAGAGCTTTTAATAAGATTTTATTAATATTAAAATACCCTTAATTATATATTAAAGTTATTATTATTACGGTATATTCTAATATAATCTTTTATAAAAGGTTTATAAAAAGCGAAATCGGGGCTTTAAGCCTTTTTTTTATTAGCTTTTTAGCCTCGGCCTTAAAATTAAAATTATAGGGCTAATTTATAATTATTATCTTTTAAGTTTTATAAAAAAGAGGCTCTTAGGTTCTTTAAATACTAATATTAGGGATACTAATTAAAACTTTAATAAGCTAGGGCTTAGAAATAAATCTAGGAGTTACGTTTTTTACTATTTTAAAAACCTCGTCGTTATTATCGATTTTTATAATTTCTTTTTTTTAATTAAAAAAAAAACCGTCTTTTTCTTAGGTTATAAAGGCTAGTTTAGGCTATCGATCTTATACGTCTTTTTAAAATAAAGTTTAGCTACCGAGGTATAGTTCTTAAGGAGTCTTCCTCTATAAATAGTATAAACGTCCGCTTAGTTATAATAGCCTAAATTAGGTCTTATTACGTAAACGTATCTAACCGTATTTATAAAATTAGCTAAAAAGAGTATAAATATAGTTTATTAAGGTAGTCCGATTTAGTAATTTAAAATTTACTTAGCTAAGAGCTTAGTATCTTCCTTAGTTAATATATTTACTATATAAAAAAAGAAAATAATATAATTAGTAATCGTATGCCTTTTTTTATTTTTAATTATAATAAAAGGGATATTATTTATAAACTTATAACCGTTACGCTTTTTATAATACTAAGCTCCCTAAGTTAAAATAATAAAATAGGCGTTTTTATTAAGAGTATATTAATCGTAATCCTTAATAATTTAGTAATATTAATTTTAATAATATTAGTAACGATCCCTAGGTCCTATATTCGGGGGCTAATTAAGATACGTAATACTTATATTAAATATACGGGTAGGGCTTCGAAAATAAATACTATTTTAATAAATTTTTAGTTTACTTATTCCGTTAGCTAAGTTAGAATTAGTAATATTATTAGTAGCCGCTTAGGTAACTTAGACCTCTATTATTAACTAGCGATATTATTAATAGTTCGGATATTAGTACTAAGTATTTCTATATATTTAAAAAGTAGGGGGCCGTAGTAAGGGCTCGGGTTAATTCTAATTATTTATAAAAAATAGGCTATACTCTTTTTTATATATAATCGTATTAAGAAGTCCTATTTTAAACCTCGTATACTTTATTAATTTAATAAAGCTATTTAAAGTAACCCCGACTTTTTTTACTATTTCTTTTATAATATTAGTATAGAACTATTTATATACGGCCTTAATTAAGCTCTTATTAGTTATAATATAAAGGTCTTATTATTTAATAAGGGTAATTATATTATTAATTTTAGTAAATAGTACCTAAGTAAAGTTTAGATTAGAAAATAAAATAAGTAGTCCCTTAGTAACTCTTTTAATTTACTCTTTTTTATTTAAAAAGCGGTTAGTATCCTATTTCCTATACTTTTTTAAAAAGAAATTCTTAGTTTAGGCCTAGGGTAGTTCTCTAATCGTATCCTTAATTAGAGTTTAATAATTTTTTTTATAATATATATAATAAATTTATTTTTAAATCGGTCCGGGACCTTATTAATCTCGTACTAATCCTCGAACTTTTTTAAAAAATTTACGATATTATTATTTTTAAAAACTATAGTCCCTTTTTAATTAGGAAATAGTATTTTATAAAAACCTATATTCTTTATTAAATTAAGTTAAAGAATCGTAGGGCCCTTAGTTTAAGGCGCGGCTATTTAAATTTAAGTAGTAATAATATTTAGGAAGGTATTAATTAAAATATTTATCCTAACTTAAGCCGTAACTAACTTCTTTTAATTAAATTAATAAGTAGATCTATTAAAAGGAGTAGCCTTTTTATTATTAAATAATTCCGTAACTTATAAGTTTTAATAAACTATAAAAGCTAGTTTAGTAAACGGTTTATTCGAAATAAAAGGGTTAGGTTTATATAATTAAATATCCTAAGGGGCGCTAATAATAGCGAAAGTAACGTATTAATTATTTATATTTACGATCTAAGGTTATTAAAAGTATAGTTTATTAATTTTATTTATAATTTTAATAGTTTTATATTAATCTATTTATTTTAAATAGAGTTTAAAAAGGGAGGAGAGGAGCCGTTTTAATAATTAGAGCATAGTTATTATCCTAATTAACGTAATTTAGACCGTTCTTTTTAATCCTTACTAAGTATATAACTAAAGTTTTAATTAAACGTTATATTAAGCTTATAGTAATACTAATTAAAATTATTAATAAGTCTAGTTAAAAGCTAGTTTCGTAAGTACTTTTAGTTTAATATATCCGTATTTCTAAATAGGTTTATTATTAAGTTTTTAAGCTATATCGATTAATAAGGAATAGTCTAGTTAAATAACTAGTTATACTTATTAAAGCGTTTTATTAATTCTAATCTTAACTCGTTATTCGTTTTATTATATTATTATAGTATTTTATATTTAGGCCCGATCTAGTTTTACGTATCTACGTTCTCTTTTACTTTTTATATTGTTTACTTTTTAAAATTTATTATATCCCCCGTCTTATTAAATAAAAAGTCTTTTTTTATACGTTTTTACTTTCGTATTTTAATTATTTAATTATTTTTCTTAAATTAAAGTCTTATTACCCGTATTTATCTTAATTATTATACTATTCTCTTTAATTAATTATTTAAAACCTCTCTAATTAAATCGGGTCTTCTCTTACTTATTCTCTTATTTAATAAAAAAGGGATTTTTAAAAGGGGAGATTATTAAAAACGTATAGGGTATAAAGGACTCTCGTAATATAGTATTTTAAAAAAACTACTAATACTTATAAAAGTAATATAAAATACTTCTTTTAATTAAGTTAATATAGCTTTAATTAACGGAGTTATAACTAAAAAAAAGAGGATAATATTAGTTAGATTAAAAAGGTAAACTTCCTAATTGTCTTATATTATTACGTTTAAAAATAAATTATTAAAAAAGCTCTAGTTCGATTTTAAAAAGTATATATATAATTAAAATAAAAATCCGCGCTATCGAACTTACTATTTTTAATTAGGGCCCTTTTTTTTATATTTTATTCCGATTAGCCCTCCCGTAAATACCTTTACTTAATTAGCTTTAAAAAAGAACTACTAAGACTAATCGCCCTACCCTATTTTAATATAATATTCCGAACGTTATAAGCTTAGATAAGTAAAAAATTAATAATAGGGGTTTGTTTATTTAATTATTAAAATAGAGGGCCGAAATAATTAGTATAATTATAATTAATAAAAACCCGACGACTTTATAAAAACGATCCGTTTATAATACTTAGTTTATTAACGTACTTCTTAACGACGTTCTAATTCGTAGTTAATTATTAAAACTTCTAAACTATTTATTTTTTAATATACTTATTAAACTAAGGATTTACGATATAGAATTTGGTATAAAACTCTCTAATTAATTTAAGAAGAGTTAACTAACTAATAGTTTTAAGGATTTAAAAAAGAAGAACGTTAAATTAAGATTAAAATTAAAAAAATTAAATAAAAAGGTACTTATTATAATTTACTTTTTACTAACCTTTCGGAACTTATAGCCCTAAGTTTTTTAAAAATAAGCCTTTTTAAAAATAAAAAAAAAATATTACTAAGGCTAAACGTTATAATAAGTAATTTTAATAATCTAATATGCGTTATTAATAGCCGAAGTATTAAATATAATAAGTAAATAGATTATATTATTAAAAAAAGAAAAGAGACTAAGTAAAAAGAGATAATTATAATTAAGAAATTATTATTTAAAAAAAGAAATAAAAAGGAATAGAGGGATTAGGGGAGGGCCTCTATATACCCCCTTAGACCTAGAGTATTAAAAAAGAAAGTATTATAAGCCTCTCGGTTAATTAATACTAAATTATAACTACTATATAAAAAAAAAAAAGAATAAATTACAGAATCGGAGCCTTTTTATTATTTATAATTTAACGCCTTTTTTCTTAATTAATAGAGGCTACTTCGTAATTAATATAAAAAAGTAGCTTTTTACCTAGCTACTTAACTATTCTTTTTTCCCTCCTTAACTATTATTATTATTATTAAATAGCCGTTTTTAACCTAAATATTCTTTAGCTTTCCCTTATACTTTTAAACCTAAAATACTACTTCCCTATAACTATTACTAATTAAACCCCCCCCAATTTTTATTTCTTAATTTATTATATAAATACTAACCTAGCTATTTATAATAACCTCTTTATTTCTTATCTCTCTTTTTAAGCTAGATAATAAAAAGAATATAATACGAATTTAAGGTCCGATTATAATAAAGGGCCTCGAAAACGATACTAAATACTAACTAAAAAAGTAGGATTTAAATAAATATATTACTTTTAATAAGACTAACTTTAGAACTATTATAAATATTAAGAACTCTTAGTTTATTAATTTTAATACGAATTATTAATATAAAGCGTATATTAACTATTACCCGAGCTTAGTACTTAAATAAACTAGCTTTTTTTAAATAATCCTAACCCCTCTTAAATTTAACTATCCTAATTAGCTTAATATAAAAAACGTACTTCCCTTCTTTAATTAGTACCCCGAGGTTTTTAAAAATTTAAAAAACTAAAAAACTTAGATAAGTTAGAACTATTATAAAATAATAGAGGTCCTAACTAATTATTATAATTTTTAAAAACGCTTATTACGTAAAAACTAAATTTAAAAATACGAGATCGGATTTATAATAGAAGTTATAATACGAGACCTCGCTCTAGTACGTAATATAATTATAATTAAAAAAAAATAGGAGAGTATTTTTAAACTAAATAAGACCCCTACCCTAAACCCTTAAACTTAAAAAACTATATAAAAAATTAGGACTTTAGTATACTTAATAATCTTTCTTTTTTATATTAATAATCCGGGCTATTTTGCGAGGATAATTATTAACTAATAAAATAGTATAATTTATTAGTACGATCTAAAATAAGTTCTTAAATATTTAAAAAAAATATTTATTAATAATATTTAAATACTAAAAGCCTTTTATAATTAGATCAATATACCTCTTTATATTTAATAACTAATTAATATAAGCGCTTACGTAATCCTTATAGTATAATAACTAAGTAAATAAGAATATAATTTATATATACTTAAATAGTTTTATAACGTAGTTTAATATAGCTAACTTAACCCGACTTATAACCTATATTAAATAATTTATAAATATTTTAAACCGTTTAATAATAAGCTCTATATAGCTTAGATTTAATAAATTAATTATAAGTTTTAATATAATAATAATTACTTTTTTAACGTAATAAGACCTTTCTTAAATAAGTTCTTTAAAAAAATAATATATAATTAGGACTTTAAAAATAAGCCCTATATTAACTTAAATAACTTTAACTACGTTATAATTAATATTTTTAAAATACTAACTCTCTAAAAATCCGGTTCTTATTTACTTAGCCTTAAATTTACTAACTAGGATCTAAGAATTTATAACCCCTATAATTATAATTATTATATTTTAATTAATTTTACGTATTTTAAAAAAATAAAAAGAATAATTAATAACCTTAAATAAGGGCTTATTACTTTTAAAAAGTCGCTCTTATTATCTCAATCCTCGAAAATACTAAAAAATACTTAGAGATTTTTAATAAGTAGCAACCTTAATCGGATTTTATAAATAATTAAATTAATAAAAGCTACTAATTAGCGTTTAGATATTATTATTAATAATTAACTTATATACTTAGTTAATACCCCTAAGACTTGTTAAGTTACGTAATTTTTATTAAATATATTACTATTTAAATCGCTACTATACCTTAGCCCGGCTCTTAATAAAGCTAGTCTAAGTAATTAAAAAAGTAGTTTTTTAAATACTCTAGTTAGGGACGAGAATAGCCCTATTATAAAAACTTTAATTAAAATACTAAGGGTTTAGTTAAAATAAAAAGCTATTAAATATATACTCTCTAAGTATAATCGGGCTATATAAAAAAATAATAAACGCTAATATTAAAAACTAACTAAGTTTTATTAAAACTTTTTATAATATCGTAATATATATAAAAATAAAGCTAATATTAATAAGAGTATAAAAAAATAATAAGTCGATTAATATAATAACCCGATCGTAAAAGCTATATATATAACTTTAGCCTATACTTTTTAAATACCGCTATTAATAAAAAAAGCTAAAAAAAACTAAGGTAATAAAAGTTAAAATCGGGAGATTATTAAAAAAAAATAAGATAAAAACTAAGTAAAATTAATAAAAAAAATAAAAAAAATAAAAAAAGTAGCTATAAAAAAAAAGGGTAAGTAAAGGGCTTAATATAATTAACTATATATAATAATTAGGACTAATCTAAAATAATTTCTTTTTATAAAAGATTAAAAAAAAAAAAATTAGGAAACGATTAGAATAAAGTAGGGTAATTAGTCCTAATAGTTCTTTTTTAAAAACTAATTAAATATAAGTATTTATAAAAGGGCTAATTAGAATAAAATATAAAAAAAAAAGCCCTAATTAGAAATAGGGAGTTTAATAGTATAGATTTTTATTTTAATTATATATATACCTTTTTAAAATCGAACTAAAGCTTTTTTAATAATTTATTTTTAAATATAATAATATAAAATAATTAAAAAGTTTACCCTTCTAATCTAGCTAATACTATCCTCTTCTTTTAGTTATAACTCCGTTAATTAAGGCCGTATTAACCTAATTAAAAAAGGCATTTTATATTATTTTTATAAATATTAATAGTTCTTTTAAAGTACCGTACCGCGAGAGTCCTCTATACCCTATACGTTTTTAATAAATAAAGCGATCTATATAGTACTAAATAAGTTCCTTATAAACACGGTTCGCCTATACCGTAAAAGAATTTAATAAAAGCTATATATAAAATAATAAGTCGAGCTTTAGTCGAATTTATATACCGGATCTTCTATATCATAAGCTTGCCATTACGTAGGGAATTCCTATCTATTTCTAACGACTATAGCACAAAGTTTAACTATCTAAAGCTATGACCTAGCTCGAAAAGTATATATTATATAATTGCCTTGGAGCTGCGTTTCTCAGCATATTAATTTCTTAAATTATCGTTACAAAATAAGCATCTAGAAAAAGCTCGTCGTGATTCCAATGAGCTCGGTTCACCAGTTTGCTCGTATTTTCCGCGTCTATAGTCGTTTCTCAGGTAGCACTAGCAATAGTCACGCCTTCAGCTTAGTAAGCGAGGTGGAAGCAAGGAGATAAATGTGCAAATCCCCCATGTAGAGACATCGCTTGAAGGGGCGGTTACACTCACGAACCCGAGCCGTCAAAATGCTCGAAAAGAAAGAACAGCAATCGGCGGCTCTAGGCCGAGAAGATCGTCACTCAAAACGTCATCAGGTCTCCCTTATGTAGTGCGACATTGCCTGTCGTACCCGCTTACCTCGCCCAGCGCTCAGCAAGGTCCTTGATACCTCAGCAGGCTTTCATATTGGTCTTCCAGCCAAGGAATCTTTCCATCCCTATGGGCAGCGGCCGAGAGCTCTCGCTTGTGAGGTTTATCCCAGCTCTTCAATCCACATTTCAGCCAGTGTTTCGCTTGCCATCTCTGCGTGCGCTCCATCACAAGTCACTGGTGACTGATGTTCGTGCGGTGTTGCATTATCCGAAATTCTGCAGGGCTTCGCAACTAAGACATCGTGGGAGATTCTTACCATATCCAACGACACACGTTATCTGTAGCACCACATGCTGGAGCTGACAACTGACCATATTTCTGACTACCCTATGAAGAGAGTGAACGCCATAACATTGGCTGTCTTGAAATAGCGGCTGAAAACGTCTTTTGCTCAGCCCAATTGCATACCTGGCTGCCTTCCTATCATGTACATTCTACCGACAATCATGCATCGGCCACTCCTTTGCCCCTGCTAGTGCTTACTCACTTGGCTCAACATCGGCCCTCATTACCTATGATGATCACGACTTTCGCTTAAATGAAGCTGGGAAAAGCGTAATTTTTCTGCTGCTTGTGTATGAACTATTGTCAAGGTCGTTAGACCTCTTCGTACTTCCTTCCTTGAGCATGGAGATCTCCGACCAATTCAAACTTGACCCCCTGTCTACCTCACGATCAATTCGACTAGTAGTGCTCCAAAGAAGCGCGAAGAGAGAACCTTTTCAAGAACCTCTCAGCTGCCGCCTTGTAGAAGCGAACGTGGACTGCCCGCCCTCATACGTTGCGCTATCTTATACCTGGGGCGGAGAAGAGCCGTGCGAACCGCTCACAATACGAACCTCTGGATCATCCACCAAACAATTGTTAATAACTCCTAATTGCGCTGCAGCACTGAGGTTGTTGCGTCGATCCCTTCAGCGAAAATCGAAGAACCGCCGTAGCTTGAGTGTCTGGATAGACGCCATCTGCATCGTCCAGACATCCGACGATGAACGCAATGCTCAAGTGGCCATGATGGCCGAGATCTACCAGCGCGCAAAAACTGTAGTCGTTTGGCTTGGAGAGGATCATGCACCGGCAACTTGGGGCAGTCTGGCATGTTCGAAGCCTCTGGCCTTGTTCCCACGTCTGGGGTATGATCGCGGTCGTAATGAAGGACTAAAGAGCTTAGCTGCCAGAATAGCTCTGAAAGGTACGATGCCGCACATATCCTGATCATCGAATTTTCTCATCGACCTCTAATCAAGAAAAAGTTTGCAACAATGATACGCTACATCACTTGAGACTATCACCCTACTGGACACGGGTATGGACGCTCCAAGAATTCGCCCACAAGAACTCCGCCGTCCTCTGCCGTGACTCCCGACTCTTCGTCTTCTCAACCCTTGCCCGTCTCCTCGCAGTGGCACCAAAAGATGAGAGCGTACCAAGTCAGCAGGGCATGGACCTACATGTGGACCTCTACGAATGGCAAGCAATGGCAACGGTACGGCCGTTCCGCGCAGCAACGAACCAACTTCGTCGCGTCCTTACAATGCAAGCCTCAGAGCCGCGAGATAAGATCTTTGCGCTACGGGCACTGTCCCCAGGTGTACTCGGCAAAATGACGGTGGACTACCGGAAACCTGTCGGAGAGGTCTTTCGGGACGCAACGAGGCTTATGGTTGAAGAGGAGGATAGCTTGCGGGTACTGTACTTTTCTAACCGGAAGAAGACGACGGCCGGTGTTGCGTGGGAGATCATGCCGTCGTGGACAGTCGACTTTGCGACTACGGATTCCGAGGTGAGGGGGTCGTATAAGTACTACTATTATACCAGTCTTTGCGCAGCTTCTGCCGGCGCCAAATCGTATTTCGCGTTCTCTGGCGACGGGAGGAGACTTACTCTTCGAGGGGCACGTGTAGGGAAAGTAGGGAGTTTTGTGAGCGACAAATTCCCTACCAAGAGCCAGTGCTCTGAGGGAAGATGCCATGACCATGACAAGATGATGGCAGACAAAGACGAAGAGTGTGAGGAGAAGCGACCCTTTCCGCACGTCTGCGAAAGCCCGTATTTAGATGTACTCGGCAACTTCATGAGGAGCGTTACGAGCACCATCTGGGCAGGACCCAAGCTCGACGCTATGGGCCGCAGTCTCTACGAGTTGCTATGGTGGATCATCCAAGGGCCAAAGAAGCATGAATGGTCGACATCCATGTCATCAACGTCGACTTCAACATCCACATCATCATCGTCATCTTCCAACAAGGCGGTACGAGGTATGTCAGTCGTCTCATCACTCGTCAAGTGGGACTCGCGGCGCGGGTGCCAGTGCCGAGTCGAACTCCGGCTAGGACGTTTGTTCTACACACTTGACAGGAGGGCTGGATTTGGAGTTGTTGGCGTTCGGGAGGGTGATGACGTTTGCCTTCTCGCTGGGATGGATCATCCGTTCATATTGCGGCCTTGTCAAGGTGAGATCGGAAGGTATACGATAGTAGGACCAACGGTGTTTGCTGGTGCGATGGGCGGTGAGATGTGGCCGACCGATGGGGATGAGCTCGAGTACTTTGAGATTATGTAAGACACGGTGTAAGGAATTGTGTAAAACTATATTAGAGGGTATGAAGCATTTTCTCGCGACATTCACAGATGGCAGGAACATCTGTTCAATGTTAGATTAGTAGTTGATTATACAGACGTGTAGAAGTGATTGATGAAGCTCCGTAGCATGCTCTCTACTTTTGTGAAGAAGCGCGTCAGAACTCAATCCCTCAGCCCCTGACGTGCCAGTATCTGCGATTAGACTTTCGATAGGAAATGAGAAATCCTTCAAGACGAGCGGGCACTAGCTTTGTGAATTGACTCTGACAATTCAGCATCGGACCTTTCCTTCGGGCAGTCCGACCGAGTCAATCATCTGAAGAGTACCTGCTTGGCTCCCAATTCTCCAAGCGCGGACGTACAAGCCATCTTGTAGTCCATCCTCAAGCCCAGCTTCAAGAATACATAAGAAGCAACAGCCCTGTCGAGGCTGACAACAAATGACGTTGTACTGGAGTTCTCCGTGTGTGCGTATGTGCGTCGTACGTGCGGTGTGCCCCTCTTTGTACAACACATCAACTTGCCAACAACCATTTTCTCGCTGCTGCCCCGCCACTAAGCCTCGTCTCGGAGCCTCACTTTAGGGGTGTTGCCAGTTGAAGAGGTGGGTTAATTGACTTTAGGCTGTGCCTTCATGCAAGACCATCCCTGACTCTCACCAACCTAGGATGATTGTTCTTTTTGAAAAAGTGCGCCCAACGGCCCCCCGCCGCCGATGATGAAAGTACGGTTCGGACGACTCTGAAACCCCAAGTGAAGCACCTCAAAGGCCGCCAAACGGCCCCTCCAACCGGAACCAACACCAAGTTGCCAACCCCTCTTCTGGCGGAAATCTCATCGGCCTCATCCCGGTACGGCACCCAAACATCCGATCCAGAGCCCTTTGCCGCTTCCCACATGATCATGCGGGAAGCTCCTGAAAGTGTAATGCGAATTGGGCTATTGGAGGACGAAGAAGAGAGTTAGGGTATAGCAGACAAGCAGACTCTCTCTTTGCCCACTGATATATGGGCCAGTCTGTGCCCGCATGAAAGTCGTTACATCGAATGACATCTTTCCCTTCTCTCCCCCCTGGACCTCTCCCTCTGCGCTCTCATTCCTTCCATCCCATCTTCTACTCATCGCAGGCTTGGCGCTTTTACGCGCATAACGCATTTCCCTCACGAGCTTCCATCATCAGGCGGGCGATTTTCAAAGAAAGAAAAAGATGGCGAGACTCACAAGCTGGCTTATCCTCTCAGCATGGGGAGGAGCAGCCTCCGTATCGGCGCAAGGCCTCCACGAGTTGGCGGTGAAGTCGGGGAAGCTCTTCTTCGGCACGGCGACGGACACGAACCTCTTCAACGATGCGGCGTACATGGCGGTCCTGAACAAGACGGGCGAGTTCGGCCTCGTGGTGCCGGAGAACAGCCAGAAATGGGACGCGACGGAGAAGACACAGAATGAGTTCCAGTTCACAAATCCGGATTCCGTGAGGGCCGTCGCGCAGGCGAATAAGCAGATGATGAGATGTCATGCGTTGACATGGCACTCTCAACTTCCACAATTCGGTGCGTTCAGGCTCGTCCTTGAGCTTAAAGCCTCGAACATCCAACTCAATACTGACCAAAGACCACAGTCTCAACGGGCACCTGGACCCCAGAAACCCTCACCCCCGTAATCCAAGCACACATCTCCAACGTGGTAACGCACTACAAAGGCGCCTGCTACTCATGGGACGTCGTCAACGAAGCCCTCGCCGACAACGGCACTCTCCGCGACAGCGTCTTCTCCCGCACGCTCGGCGCAGACTTCATCCCCATCTCCTTCAAGGCCGCCGCGGCAGCCGACCCGGCCGCGAAGCTGTACTACAACGACTTCAGCCTCGAGTTCAACTCCAACAAGACGGACGGCGCCGTCAAGATCGTGCAGGATCTCAAAGCTGCAAACGTCAAGATCGACGGCATCGGGTTCCAGTCGCATTTTCAAGTCGGCAAGACGCCGTCGCAGGATACGCTGAACAAAGTCATGACGCGCTTCACGGATCTGGGACTGGAGGTTGCGCTTACGGAGTTGGATGTGCGGCACGATAAGTTGCCTGCCGATGATGCCGCGATACAGCAGCAGGCCAAGGACTACGGCACCGTCGTCAAGACGTGCGTGGACAACGCAAAGTGCGTCGGCATCGTGGTATGGGAGTTTACGGATAAGTACAGCTGGATCCCGTCCACGTTTTCGGGGGCTGGGGACGCGTGCTTGTTTGATAAGGATATGAAGCCCAAGCCGGCGTATGCGGCTGTTGCGGCGGCTTTGGGAGGGCCAGCAGTAGCAGCAGCTCCGGTGGCAGCTCCGGCGCCGGCGGCTGGGGCTCAGGACGCGGAAGTGGTGCTGTCGTCGGGAAGCAGTGCATCTGGTGCCGGGGCCGGGATTGGGGACACCGATGCCGATGCCGGGACCGAATCCGAGGCCGATGCCGACAGCGGAGCGGGGGCATCCTCGAAATCAAAGGCGAAGAACAATGTGGAAGCAGCGACCAAGTCACCTTCCTCTTCGGGAACACCTCGCTTTGAAGCGGTGCTGCTGATTTCACCGCTGGTAGCCACCGGTATCGGCTGGCTCTTTTGGTTGGTGATATGATTTGTTAGACGCTTCTTTCTTGTTACTTAGCTTTTTCTCTTGATGGCACAATTCTTGATACCAATTGACAATATATCTCCCGGATCTTTCCCATCCCAGAACTTTGAGATCGCCGATAGCAAATCATTGAGGATTGACGTGCTTTGGCTGCGACGTTGCGTGTGTCAATGGGAGCCCGGTGCGCGGGTGGTGTAAGTGAGGAGATGGATGATGTCATGCCGGCAACCACCTCCACTGATAAAAGAGAGACCGGGGGGGGCTGGTTAAGCGGATAGGAATCGGGATGATGCGATTTCAAAGCGAAGAGGGGAAAGAGAAATTCTGCCAAAAGACCGCGGTTCCCATCAATTGAGCTGTCCCAGCCATTGTTCGTCAACCTGTGAATAGCATCCAAATACTGTGGACTGGAAATCACAGTGAGAAGCAGATTTCTGAATAGCTTCACTATGGTGTACCTCAAGACACTAGTCGCCGCCGCCGCCGGCGCAGGCCTGGCCCAAGCTTCTCTCTCTGGCCTCGACAAGATCCCTCCTCTGGGCCTGGGAACATGGCTGTCCGACAAGAGCAAGGTCGCCGACGCCGTTGCCTTTGCCGTGGGCGAGGTAGGCTACAACCATATTGACGCCGCTCTCATCTACCGTAAGTTCCATCTCGTAACTCACATGCCCTTCCTCACATGCTCACGCGAGTCAAACAACTCACACGAGTCATCCGCATCTCTCACTTCATTCTACTTTCATCGAGATCCATCGTCCCGCAAACTGACGACCCACCCCAGGAAACGAAGACCAAACCGGCAAAGGCCTCGCCTCCTCCGGCGTTGCCCGCAAAGATGTCTGGGTCACCTCCAAGCTCTGGAACACCGACCACCGCGCCGACCGCGCCGCAGCCGCCATCAAGAAGTCCATCTCGGACCTGGGCGTAGACTACCTCGACCTCTACCTGATCCACTGGCCCGTCGCCTTCATCCCCGACGACCCCAACAACGCCCTCGACCGCGAAACCACCCTCGTCGACACCTGGAAGACCCTCGAAGGCTTCGTCAAAGCAAACCTAACCCGCCACATTGGCCTCTCCAACTTTGCCAAAGCCGACGTCGAGACAATCTTGAAGGCGGCGGAAATCAAGCCCTACGCCCACGAGTTCGAAACCCACCCGTACCTCCAACAACAAGAGTTCGTAGACTGGCACAAGGAAAAGGGCATCGAGGTCATCGCCTACTCCCCGCTCGCCAACACGAACCCGACGTACAGCGACGACCTGCCCGCCATCTACCAGGACAAGTTCTGGGTCGACGTCGCCGCCAAGAAGGGCGTTTCCGTCTTCCAGGCCGTGCTGGCGTGGGGTATCCAACGGGGCACGAGCGTGATTCCCAAGAGCACAAAGGACTCGCACATCATTTCGAACCGCAAGGCGCTCGAGATCGAGTTCACCGAGGAGGAGTTGAAGGAGATTGCCAAGCAGGATAAGAAGCACCGCTTGAGTAACCCAGGTGCCAAGTGGGGTGTCAAGCTATTTGCTGATTTGGATGACCCTGGCAGAAACGAGCCCACGAGCGAGGAGCTTTAAGCAACAGCTCGTGAAAACTAGAATATTGAAACGATTAAGGGCTATCTAGTGTTATCTAGCCTAGTCTCCAAGATGTAATCATCGCACGTGTCTTTCTTGTGTCTCTCGCAAGTAGATACATAAGTGCAATTTGCTAGCTATTGATATGTGCCATCTCCATCGATGAAACACATCGTTCTAGTTGTTTAATCAGTGGTCGGCCCTATTGCAATGGGCATAATACTTCCTCCTAGCCCAGTAAAACCCAAGCCCGACAATCCACAGCACAATCAAGATGAGCGCCTGCACAGGAGCAAAGATAGCGCCTCTCACAACCACAAATCCACTGACCAGCGCAAACACAATGGGGATCAGTACAAATGGCTTGTACGGTCTACGCAGCTTCGGCTCTCGAACGCGTAAAATGACGGCACCAAGGACTGTCAAAAAGAAGAATGTGTACTCGCCTAGACCGTTGAAGGTCAAAAGGGCTCGGAAGTTGCCAAACAGAATGTACAGCGCCGAGAGAATCGTCGATAGCAAGAGCGCGTTGAGCGGTGCATCAGATCTCGCGTGCGCAGGCCCAGACGAAGCATCGGCGGACGAATCGGCTAGCGAGCTCTCCTCCGACTTGAATCCCACACGGCCTACGAAGCCGAGGAACTTGGGTAGCCAGTTGAAGTTTGATGCTGCGACGGTCATGCGGCCCGCGACGAAGGAGTTGCCGAGGAGGGAGCCGGCAACAACGAGGCAGATGAGGACTGCAGCGACGATGCCGAAGGCGGGGCCGAGGAGGCGGTTGATGGCGGTCTAGCTATTGTGAGCACGGGAAAGGAGTAAATTGAGGAGGTTGGTGGGCATGACTTACGACTGCCACGCTGTCGGTCGAGGCAACCACATTCCAGGGGAGAAGGATATAGTAGGCTGCATTGGCCGCGATGAAGCATAGAATGATGGTCGGTACGGCAGTGTTGATGGCCAGAGGGAGCTGGCGTGCCGGCTGCTGAAGCTCAGCAGAGACGTAGACGGCCTTGACAACGTTAGATGCACCCACTAGTAGATACCAGGACGAACGACGTACCTTGTCCCAGCCAGAGTACGCCCACAGAGCACCGTAGAGCGCAGCAGAGTAGTAGCCAAGCATATCCCACGTCCCAACCTTGTTCCAGTCCAGCTCGCCGCCACCCGGCAAAGACGTCTTGCGGTTCCCGAACCAGGGCTTATCAAACCAGTCCCGTCCGCCAACATCACGGTCGTGGTCCGATACTTGAAGGATGACGACGACGATGCCGGCAAGCACCACGGCAAAGATACTGGTAAACTTAGTCACGACAAACAAGTTGTTCAGGCGAGTGCTCGCCTTGGTGCTGATGGAGTTGGCGCCGTTCATAACGACGAGAATCAGAATCGAGAACAATTTGTGCGGGAGAGCCCCGGCCTGGTCGGTCACCCCGCCGGCGGAGTAGATGCTCTCGACGAATACGATGCTGAGGATGGCGAGGGTGGCTGGCATGACGGCCACGATCCAGGTCCAGGCGGCAAGGAAGCCAAAGACATCGCCATAGATGTGCTGCAGGAAGGGCTGGACACCGCCTGTTCACATCGTCAGCGCTATCGTACCACACAGAGACTCGTCAAAGGGGGTTGAACTCGCCTTCACCAGGGATCGCCGTCCCCAGCTCAGCCATGGTACTCGCACCAGTCCACGCCAGGACACCACCAACAAGCCATACTACGAGCGCAGCGCCGGGCGACGGGACATTTGTGTCAATGGAACCCGGAGAGGTGAACACGCCGCTACCAATGACGATGCTGATGACAATGGCAAACGCCTCGACGGCGCCGAGGTTCTTGGAAAAGGTACCGGCCCCGCGCTCCTCAGCGATGAGGACCGGAGGTTCAGGCCCATCGGTGCCGCCGTACTCATGATGGGGGTCTGCCAAGAGGGGCCGTTCCGCGGCATCTTCGGATTGTGTGTTGGACGGCATCTTCCCGTTTTCGTCTGCTTACCAGCGAGGGACCGTTGCCAATTGGATGAGGGGGTCCGGAAAGATGTCGAGGGAATGAGGGACAGGGAGTGAAGGAGCTTGGAGCTTGAAGCTTGGAGCTGGAGCTGGAGCTCGGAGTCACCCGACGAATCAGGCATAGTGTCTTTGGTGTATCGGAATGGGGATGAGCTCATCGATGGCCGGTACGTATCTTCGAAGAGATGGTCCAAGCACTGAGGTGGTCTGAACGCCGGGTCCGCTTTTACCAACCGTTCACTTGTACCTAGGCAAGAAGCGGCCCACTTTGGGCAAATTACCTAATACAGAGGTCAACGGAACGCTGCGTCTCCGCGCCGAGAGCTTGCCTGCCACCGCAAGTGGAATTCACCGGAGTGAATGCCGCCGGACCAGATCCCGTCGGAGTAACGTCCGTCGGAGTGGACTCCGGGATCATCATATCTACGTCTCATAGCTTCAATGAGGGGTGAGATGCTGTCAAGTTCCAAAGAGCATTGAAGTATCATGGCTCGAGTTCGCATAAACCAAGAGCATCATTCATGTTGCTTCGCGCACACGACTGCCTTGGCCCAAGACAGTCAGTGCTATGAGGATGCCAGGTACTAAGTACTGGCCGATTGACTCTTGAGACTCGTTCTATAGTTGAAGATTTACATTAGGGTGCTAGCAACGAAGATCGTTGAGCAAGTACTCAAGCGCTCTAGATGAGAAGTACGCTTGATTAACATTGTTGTACGCAGCATGTTGTTCTCCGAGATTCTGCAACGTATCATCGAGACTCTCAACTATGGAGCCCACGGCACTGTACACATGAGGCTCGATTCTAGCGAGCGAGAGCACTGACTGAATAGTCACGGAGGTACTCTCCTTGGGCAGTTGTGAGAGTGGTAGCTGGCGGCCAAGTGAGCCGAGAGCAGTGGCCATGCGTACTTGCCTGTCAGACCATTGAAGGGCTGACTGGGTAGCAGATTGAGGATCACTCTCAAGAAGTGATGATGCGCCATCGCGCGCAACGGGTGACGCAGGTTGCTTGAATCGGAAAAAGACAACAAAGTCACCACTAGATGTGGACAGCGGCGCCCAGAGCAACCCGAATATGGTACGAGCACTTGCAGCGATCTCCACATCAGGCAGTTCAGCCGCCACGTCTGTCGAAATGATGACAGATTCACTTCGGTATGGTTGGATACACCGCACAATCGCCGTTGCCTCTTGGTACAACTCTTTGCTAGGCTCTCCAAGTCTGCCAATCTCTCCTCTGGTAGACGTCAACGCAAAATCGGCGCCAAAGAGGCGCAAGAGGTCCTGTGACGCTGCGGTGCTCTCGGTGGGATATCGGATCGAATCGCGTTGAGCTTGTGACGATTCAACATGGCCCAGCATAGAAGCGTATGACAGTCTTTCGATCGCGACCCCAGATGTACTGCCAATGAACTCGCACATTTGGCGTTTGGAAATGGGTAGTGGTGTTCCTTCAGGACTATACCCGTAGCAGACTACCAGCCCCCATCGCTTACCAAAGGCGTTGATTGGAATGGTCAAGAAGGAGCGAGCTTTGCAGTCCTCGGCCGCGAGCTCTTCAAAGAAAGTTGGCGAAGCTCTGTTGAGGTAGGATCGGTCTAGGTGGATAGATCCGTGCTGATGGGATCCCGCACTTTTCCAGACGAGTCTCGCAGGACTAGCATCGCTATCGTGTAGAATCCTGAGGTGACTCGGGAAAGGCGACTGATGGTTAACGTTGCCGGCGCGGGAGGGCCTCGTGAAATGTATGCATCGCTGCGAGCCCCGCCATTCCCTGTCGGAGGTGTCGAGTATCGTTATAGCCATGAACTTGTCGATGCGATACAAAACGACTCTATCGAACCCCGTGACCTCTTCCACTGCAGCCACGATGGTTTCGGGCACCGCCGCGAGACCTGCTATGGCGGCGAAGGATGCCTGTATCTCTGACATGATCCCAATTGCCTGCATAGTGCTCAACTCCACACTATCTTTTCCGACTCTCCTAAACATTCGAGGGGTTTTCGTCACAACGTCTCTCGTGTAACTTCGTTGACCCACTGGGGTGGCAGAGCCATCCTCGTGTGGCTCGAATTCGCAAACGATCGTTTCGGGGCCTGAAGAGTCCCTAGTGAGGTGCATGGAGCACCAAAATCTTGTAGCTTCGCCATGTTTGGGGATAATCGACAGGTTGAAAACAGCACGGCCACCTGTAGCTCCTACATCGGATTTCTCTTCTCTGAGCAAACCAAGCCGAGCCATCAAGGTTCTCACATCGTCTCGCTCCAAGATGCTGCCAAAGTCTTCGAGTCCGAACAGGTCATCCGGGGAATAACCTGTAAATGTGGCCGAATTGTCGCTCGCGCAGTTGACCACGAGACGGCTGGCATTGTCCTCGTTCACGATGAGTGCAACCAAGAAGCCAAAGTGTTGTATAGTGTTGGACGCGGGCTCGAGGATGTTATCGAGATGTTGGTGTATTTGGACATCGTCGTCGATTGGGCGTGCAGGCTGAGCCATAGCCGCCCCGAACGACTAGACTGTGCCGTGTCTCTAGCTTATCCGCCACATATGATGCCGATGGACCGCGTGTAAATGAATGCCGGATTGAAAGATGGCGTCAGGAAGTACGAGCGATGATTGCAAAGAACACAAGGTCTGCGAGTGATATGTTCGTCTGGTTTAGCTTGCATCGGTGTAGCCAGGCCTGCAATAATACCTAATAGTACATGTAAGCACTGACAGAAGTTGATGCTTCGTGAAGAATATCACTCAACATCAGCGACCGTTCTGGAAAACGACCGTGGCAAAATCTTCTTTCCTTCTGCCCACGGGAATAAGCCGAGTCATGAGCGCTGGCCCGTTTCTAGCAAATGCGCTTGGCGCCGTTCAAAGCGTTATTCGTGAGGATTGAAGAGGTCGAAAGAACTGGCAGGAAGCGAGTGGCGGATCTCAACACACATTGAAGCCGATGTACAAACATTTGCCTGCGACATGTCAATCGAACTTCAATCGAGTCGAATCGAAAGAAGTTCGCCCACACGTGGCCGTAGCCATTTCGGGAAATGTACGTAGCCTGACAATCTTATTTCTGCGTCTTGCGCCTTCCCAGTTCCCGTCCCGCCTTCCCCCCGTTGTTATTCGCGACTGCCCGTCCAGAATGACCGGATGATTGGCGGCTTCTGACGTCACTGCTCAGTTTTCTGGATTCTAGACCCCGAGAGCCCGTTTATTCCTAAATTACCTAATGGCCGTATTTGGGCCGAAAGAAACTGTGAATGGTTCGTCGAAATCCCGTTTAATATGGTGGAACAGCACAAGCCGGGCTGCACGGTTGAGTGGGTTCACGCATTCCGGGACAAGGCGTATCGCCGCTATCAGACCGTTCAAGAAGAATCATCATTATGAAGTTCAAGTCTCTTCGGGTATGGAGGAAATGAATTAAAACAAAAAGAGATGCTTCAACGAAGAATCCTCTCGCTGGCGCTCAGCGTATACTCCTAGAACGCCTCGCCTAAATGTCATGAATGCACTGCTTCCTTACGCCGCCCACTGCCATGTTTGCCTCCCAACAATCTCACCGCTAAATGTGTCTCTCCATCGTCTCTTGTGTTTGTGGACGTGCAATGGAAGCGTTCTTGCGTGAATTATGCGCATATAATAGTCCACAAACATTACAGAGTGTCCACCGACCGTCGGGTCCGTCCCTCCATTGCGGCGTGCTCGTTGCCTGGCAGGAGTGGCAGCAAAGGGAGTCGTCCATCACACGCCTCTATTATCGCGATGATTTAGTTCATGACATCTTGTTGACGGATTGGAAGGGATTACTGAGGGAAAAGGGAGCCTACCACTTTTGAAGTGCGATCAAACGCCGCCACGGTGGAAGAGCGCCTTTTCCTGGTCGCTCTGGGGCTCACAGACTGTTGCCGATCTGCATCTGTGGTGCTTCTGTAGGACAGCAGCGCCAGATCATCCAGGTTGCTGGCGATGACCTCTGATAAACTCTGCGCAGCTAGTATTCTCGAGTTACTGCTCGTCGTCTCTCTAGAGCAATCGCCGCACTCGCAGCCACCTTTTGAACAGGTGCCATCGACCAAACCCTGAATGTTTTGGAGCAACTGTCTCGCATCGTTGTGAATCTAGGACCCTCCGTGTAAGTCGCCACTTGCACCGATCGAGAACGACAAGGGATGAACCGACATCGTCAACAAATTCGACTCACTCTTTGTATCATCTCCGTCGCCTTGATCTGGTCAAAGGATATTGGCGGTAGCGGCGAGTGGGCATCGGCATCGTCCGGCGCTGCATCGGACGCGAATGCATTCGCCGCCGCCTCCCCCTCCGCCTCCGCCGACATCTGCAACCCGAGCTTGGGCCGTTTGTGGTTCAGCTGCGCATCAGGTTTGACGGAAACCATGGAAAAGTCGATGGGATATGGATGGGAATGTCGATGGGAATGTCGATGGGAATGTCGATGTGTTGGGGATCGAGGTTTCGAGGATCGAAATTCCAGGTTTGCGATCACAGGAATTGAAGAAATCGAAGAAACCGATCGGGAAACTGCATGGGGACAGGATGGCAAATTGAACAAGGCCCAAGCGAATTCTGATTAATCGTGTGATGCAAAAGTTGGATGGAAAAGAGCGACAGGATCGGGTATTTGGCTGAGGGATCGGATGTGCTGAGGTACGACAGTTTTATCGAGATTCGATTCCCTCGGGGGCGACTTCGAGAACAGCGCAGTTCCTCCCATCCACCACCGTAATAACGAAGGCCACAGTTATGACGGACCGTTCTTAGGACCCTGCTTAATTGAGAAACTGACAAATTAGCGCGCATGCTATCCGTATGTATCCGTAATTCCGTATGGGCAGGCACCGCATCTTTTCCCCTCTCTCCAACAAACTAACAACCTGGAAAGGGTAAGAAGGGGTCCAAGGGTCCAAAAACTGGGCTGTCTCAAGTAATCAGGGTCTTTAGGCAGTAAGGTACGTACTCGATGTACTTTACTCAAGTTTGCTGTACAGTGTACAGCGGCTAGCACCCGTCCTTCACTCTGGGTCGTCCGACAATGCACAATCTACTACAGTGGTTACTGTTTATGCACAATCTGACAATGTTATACAGAGGATTCGGCGACGCCGCTCCAAGAAATTCCCAGCAACATTTCAAGATAAAAGATCAGGGAATTTCCACACAGTCCTGAGGTTTGTATTGGGAGCATCAGACTACTTTCCAATACTTCAACCCCATATTCATCTCTATGGCGCGGAGTTTGGCTTAGTTTTACAAACTCACGATACACAGCTGAGTCGGTACAATTCTCGAGTGCCACATTTGTGTCCGGCAAAGGTGTCATGGACACCGCCTGTTGCTGTATGTACACGGCAGGTAGACTCTCACAAAGCTCCTGGGAGTTCACACTGTTATTCCTGCAGATGGACTCACCCGTCGGTTTTCCAGAGTTGGGCGCAAAGACTTGCAAGGGACTGCCTCTCTGGAGACTGGGAAGCTTGTGCCCTAGGCCCAGGCCCAGGCCGTCTTCCGTTTTCCCTCCTTCCGCAACTGAGACGGGCTTTGAAAGACCAATAGGAAGTGTCTCCAGGGCCAAATCACAGAGTCCTATTGGCGGAATTCTCTCCGGCTCGGTGTTTAATCTCTTCCATTCGCCCTTTGTCCCTCAATTTTTCTGACACCAGAGCTGGTCCCTTGACCCTCTGCTGCGCTGTTGCGTCACTGGGGGTCTAGGCCCTCTTGCCGGTAGCGAAAACGGACCTCTTAGTGCGGTAAAAGAGTCCCTGACTGGGATTGGCAATGTCAGGTTGCTCCTCACTTCGTGACACAGTGGGCAACGTGTCAGCCAGAGGAGGAAGTTTGCGACATGGTGCCCCGTAACACCTTGTGTTAGCATACGAAGTTTATCACACTGGACGGAATACGCTTTCCTGGGCCAGGATTTAGGTGGGTGATACGGTGAGCACAGAGAAAGAATGAGGGAGAAGGGGATGAAAGCTTTCCGCTGTCCACTTTCCTTTGCCCACCCTCTACTCCATCCAATCTGTCGCGGTTTGCCACTTCACTTGGACTATAATGGTCAGTAAAGTGGTGTTGCAGGAGAGAACATCTGTATTTGGTAAGGCGGTATCAGTGGGACAAGTGGGATGAGAAGAACGAGGGAGAAGGGTGGTTTGATTTGGTTTGGTTTGCCTTCCCCATCCCCCCCTTTTCACAACCCCTCCTGTGTAGCACAGTGGCCCCGGCTTCGTTCTCGTCGCATTTCCCAGCGAAAGAGGATCACGTAGACCAAGCCCGAAGAGGAGAACCTTGAGCAATCTCTTCCTTTACTTGCTGACATGTAACATCATGCAGTAAACATCGATTAAATCTATATCGGGTACTACTAACATGGCGATTTTCTATAAGTATATCTCGTGCTTGATGATTCAGAGGAACCCAGTCTGTCCTGAGGTGAGGGCGTCTTTTGGTACAGTGGGCCAGAGTATCCAAGTTTTTGGGAGATGATTGACATCGTGACACATCTTGTCCTATGGCCACACTAGACAAAAGTTACAGCAGCTTGGACCCTATGCCAGTTGACAAGTTTTCGTCCTGAAGAGAAACAATACCAATGATGTGATGCCTCACAGGCTTAGGTGCCTTGGTTCAAGAAGTGCCAAGGACTACACCTTGCTATTCTCTCCACTTTGCTGGGATCGTAACTCAGTGCATCATAGGACTCAGGCTGTGAACAGAAGGGTCAAAGAAAAGAGGCACAAGATGAGCACCATTCTTTTCTGATTGATGTAGAAGAAGATGTTGCTGCCAGCAGTTTTGATTACCTTCCAGTTGAAAAGATGCCACGATACAAGATTTCCTATCGTCAAGGTCCTTGGAAAAAGAAACATTTCAAAAAACTTCATGCTCCATCTTCTGTTCAATAGCATAATCAAGGAAGCAGTAATGTTTGTTGTCGTGTTTGTTGGAGGCAGACGGATGAAGGTGCAATCCGCGTTGAAACTTCAGTTCATGTATCTGTAGCATTTCCTTGAATTTACAAAACTTCTTTACAAACATGACCTCAAGATTGATAGAGGAACCAATGCAATTCCAGAAGCAGCTGATGGAATACAGTAGTGTGTCAGAGGCCTTTAACATCATGTAGAGGTGGTAGACAGCATGAGCGGAGTTTTCATCAGGGGTTGGTAGGCACGATGAGGTCAGTGAGATACGGCTCTACCTACCGTTCGGGAGGCACGGAAGGAACGTCTTGAAGCTATTGGAGTTACGAATACGGATGACAACAATAACAAAAACAACAACTGATCATTGACGGAGGCCAGTGTTCCTATCACTCTACTCCATCAACTATATCACGCACACTGGGCAAGCCTCTTTTAGCGTCGAAGTCTCATCACATGAGCAACCTGTCTAGGAACAGCCGTGAGAGTAACGTTTTCGCGCCGACGGACCCCCAATCGTTGAGTCAATCTTATGACTAGGAAGGATACAAAAGGACACACAACCGAACTCCAATCCCAGACTCCCCCGCCAAAGCCCAGACACCCAAGATCCCTGACCCACGGCTACCCAAAACCCATTGATCCAAACTTCCAGTTTTGCAGTCCCATAACTCTAGCAAGCATCGATGAACGCCAATCCAATTCGAACAAAAGTGGTATCATAAGGTAATCGTGAGCGCAACTGAGGGTATCCGTACTCTAATTGTAACAATCATGGCAAACAAGTGATGAAATCGGTAAATCAGACTCAGCACAGGCTCAAGACGAAAACGACATTGAGGAAGACGCCGAGACACGGTTGCTGTGCCTGAGCCCTTGCTTCCGCTGCCTCATGGCATAAATCAGGCCGCAGACATTGCAGAGGGTACGCGGCCCCGCGGGTCCGCTACGCCACTGTGGTGTACAGGTGGTGTGGCAGTTGTGGCAGACGGAGGGATCGGACATGTTCTGTAACTGTGCCTCAGTGTAAGTGAACGTTCAGTGTAGCTAAACCCCACCGAGCTTCCATTGTGAACCAGGCTTGTAAGACGAATGTTGGAATGAGAATAAGACACGGACGTCGTCTGCCCGGAGAGATATGAGGAACATTCGATGAAGTTGCGGTAACTTACTGCATTTGAGTGATGGTTCCCGGCAGCAGCAGCATGCTCGGCTTGCCCATATTGTTTGCGGCGGACCTTGCGCAAGTGGCTGGGGCGTCTCATTCGCAAGGTCGTCTCCTTTGACTTCTGAGAGATGGCCACCAACTCCGCCATGTCTCCGGTAATGTGCTGGGAAATCTTCTGCGCGTGTAGCAGCTTTGGGTTGCCGAGCAAGACTCCAGTCACCAGGCGGCCGCCCTCAAGCGCGGGTGCCCTGCTATATCGGAGCAAGCCCTGTATATTGCGAAGCAGGTTGTTTGCATCGCCATGGACCTGTGTACGTCAAAAGGGGGTTTGTCAGCACATGATGGACATGTTTTTTCGAAAATCGCATTATGAGGATCGAATTTTGGCAATCGCATCGGGTGGGCAGAACGCACTCTCTGAATGATTTCGCTGGCCTTGAGATGGTTCAGGGACATGGGCGCTAGTGGTTCGTTGGCGTTGCTGCACTCATTCTCGCTGGGACGGCGTCGCCAAGTCAGGGCCGGCATGGGCGCGACAAGATCTGCCGGGGTCCGGGCCATTGACTCTCTGGAAGATGGAATTTGGAACGGGCTCGGCCGGTTTGGGAAACGGACTGGAATCCGTCAAAAGTCGGACGGACCAATTGTCGTGAACGTAAGAGCGGGGCTGCTGCCAGTTTTGGGAATGGAAAGGAAGTCTGTGGGTGACGTCGATGGGTGGAGGAGGCAGAATGTTGTAGAGATCGAGAATTGTGAGAGGGATCGAAAATGAGGGGATGGGGCCTTCTTCGTTTATAAAGGAAAATCGAGCGTTGGAAAGAGGGGAAAGCACGGGACCGCCCAACACTCCGTTTTACACTTTGCTTTGCGTTTACGGTTCCACGCCCTCTCCAACGGCAGTCAAATCCCCAGTTTTGTAAAGTAAAACGGTGAAAAAGCCATCAACTTTGATAACACGGCAAGCAGGCACGGCCCAGATGCTGGACGGAAGGTTTTGTGGAACTGAATTGAGGTAAAGCAGAGAGATTGATTGGACGACGTTCGAACCCATGCAGAACGTGGCTGCTGCAAGGGCGCAATGCTGATCCAAAACGGACCTTTCTGCATCCGTAACTTGCATGTTGCTATGTTGGAGACATGGGAAACGTAGAGTTTTCGATCCGTCGCCAGAGAACTCGATGTGCATCTATCGCCACCGACTGAGCATCACAGAGAATGTGAATTCGCATCGCTTTTCACTTCTCGATCTACGGTCAAATCCGATGGCGAATAATTTTTTGGGCGACGCGTACAGTCAACCTCGTTCCCAAAGATCAGGGCGAGGCGGTGATGTCCGTTTCGGTGCCGTGTCTCTGCAGCCCCCGGGTGGCGGTTGCGTGGAGGGATTCCGTAATTGGACTTTACAGAATAGTGGCCAAATTTGAAGCATTTCCTGGGGCTCTGATGTTGAGGGAATGCCTAGCCACTTTCCAGACGATTGTCCAAAGTGTTGAATGTGTCTTTTCTCCCGTCGGCCTGTCCGTGGCCTCTAACGCCCGAGTAAGGCGGTGCCGTTCGAGGTGAGGCATACAGTCATGTGGTGCTGCGTCTGGATCAACTGAGCGACAGAACCAGCCCACTTCCAAGGCCATCGGGGAGTGTGAGAAGATAATGCTCCGCATGAATGAGGACCTGAAGTCTAGTTCACACCGTTGCCCACGGGGGAGCTGATGTCGCGGCGCGCAGTTCGTAGCAAGTTCCCAGTGATTGAGTAAAGACACGATGTTTTGGATCACGTGAGGAGGCTCACGATTCCAGGAGGCAGAAACGACAGGCATAGCATCAGGGAAAGACTAGAGATGTCCAGTCCTTCCTCGTGGCCGGGTCGAAGGTTCTCGCCGAATAGAATCATGGCAGTAGCAGTTCGGTCGACCTCCTTCCTTCCTTCCATTATTTCTTGCATTCGTTGCTGACGCGTTCCTTCCTCCTTCTACAGGTCTTCCATCTACCCCTATTTCGAGTCATCGACCCGAACAAACCTCTCCTCCGATAGACCTTGCTTGCGAACGACATCGAATCAATATCAAACCATACGACACATCAGATCCAACATTTAATAAAGATGTCACTCTTTGCCCTATCCCATCTTGCCAGTCTCGAGTCCGAACGAATAACACGAATGGCAGTGGAATCAACACAAAGTCCTGTCCATACTGGCAACCGGCGGTGCATATACTGCAAAGAACCCACACTCGCGCACCACTGCAACGAGTGTCAATCCAACTGGTTTTGCAGCTCCAAGTGTCAGAGGGCAAAAGCCCACAATATTGATGCTGCCAACTACATGGCCCTTTGCCCCGCGCAGAACAAACGACTGAATACCCACCGTTACCTCGCCGAGTCCCTCAGAGCCGGTACCTGCGAGCCTCCCACTGATCCGCAAACACGACAAGACTTCGGGTTCGATCTTTGCCAATATGGCAATAAACAAGAGGAACGCCTCCTTTGGGCGACATACAAGTGCCTTGGCTGTTTCTTCGACCTCGACAGCGTTGTTATCTAGGGATGGATGATTGCCAGGGGCAAGTCACTACTCGCCGAGATGATCAAGCAGTACTTTGCCGAGGTTCGCCTTTTGACCAAAGATGTATACATCTGGTGGTTTCGCCATAATATCTGGGTCATCATACCTGAGGACAGCAGAATGGGATATGCCATGACAGCCCATACCGATCTCGTCCGGGAGTGCGCCAAAATGTCACGGGTTTCCTGTCAGATCCTGAATGGCTGGGACCGAGATCGAGAAAGCTGGTGGACCGGGCACACCATTGACTACATGGCAGCTCGCGTACGAGAAGCCATACGTTCGGTGGAACAAGAAGATCAAGCAATGGACGGGGTCTCGAGCTATACCTTGAGTGTCGGCAATACAGGCGGCGACTCCCCAAGTAATGATCCCTCGAGTAGTGACGCTACGTCAGGATAACGCAAACGATATCAGTCTCAAGAATGAAATCCCCGTGCAAGATATCTATCAGAAATACTCAAGCGTACAGTGGCAAGAGATATCGGCGTGCTTACTTTGAGGGACAGACCTCAAGTAATTATGAGTAGTAAACAAGTGTTAGAGACTTCCCACAGCGATACAGTTCCCCATGCGCAGGTTTCGTGCGTGTCTTACAAAGTCATAATCAGGCAGCTCTCCAAAGGGAAGACACCAATAAAGGTATGTAAAAAGAGGCTGGATCATCTATCACTATCGTTTCTGATTGTATCTGCAGGCTTTCCGCGCTCAACTCTCTGGTTTGCTACCTACGGGGCCATGGTGCTGGATGCTGGCGACAAACGGCTCGCTGCATATACTGCCAGACCTTCAATCTATCCGTTTGCTGGACAAAGGATCGAGACGACAAGGGTCATGGGATTCATGCTGTCCATTTGACCTCAAAGAACTTCTTCGTCTCTCAACAAGCTTCACTTGGGTGAATTCGAGAACCATTACCTCCAATTCTCCCCCTCTCGCATCAGCTACTCTTTTGCCTTCTTTCCACCAACTCATCCCTAACATTAACTCCTCTTAGCATCTGCCCTCATTACAAAAATCTCGCACCAGGAAAGGTTCGCTCTACTCTTCGCTCAACTTTGACTTGCTATTTCATTACTGGCTAGCCAATGGACAGCAAACAACCCCAAACACCAACAACACCATGGCCGAAGTCAACCCCACCAGCCCACCACCGAGATCCTGTTCAAGGACATTGTCGTGAGAAGACTTGGGACCGACCCACAGACCCTCAAGGACTTTTTCTTCGACCGCTGTATCACCACCAAGGGCCAGGAGAAACTCCACGCCGAAGAGATCATGGGTGCTGTCGCCGGCCCCGTTGACGACGATTGATACTTGGCTCGCATCCCTGTCTTCATGGAGGGTCAGACCCGTCTCCGCCACAAGAAGGAGGCGCTCGAGGCGAAGGGCGAGTATGTCCGCACCGTTCGCGGCACGCGCTTCAGCTCGGTGCCCAACGTGGACCCAGATGGACCTCCCGCGGCTGGCCACGCCATCTTCTGCCCTGATGGCTTCAATGGCGTGCCCCTTAGCGAGATCGCCCGCGCTATGCAGAGTATGCCTGGTGTGGTAAGTTTTTTACTTCCCTACCGGTTCTTGCAGATTTGTTACTGATGTGTACGTGCTGCACAGAAGGTCCATGTCTTTCCCTGCAAGTAAGCCGACATGGCAGAGAGATACACTTGATGGGTCGCCAATCGAGATGGAAACATGGGCGTACACTGATTTGCGGTTGATTGAGATACAGAGAATTGTGCCTCGGCCTTAGCAAGGAGGCTTGTGACAGTTTAGATAGTCTTTGAGAGTTGCCCGTCGAAACCGAATCAACAATACCATTCAGTCACCACAGTCCTTGTTCCTCTGGTGGCTCTTTGCTAGATAGTCACTGTGTACCTCGGACCATCAAAGCCAGCGGCGTTTGTACCAATGAAGGACGAAGTAGCTATTCTGATTGACAATGAATTGATTGAGATCTTGCATGGGACAAGGCTTGAAGGCACCTGTTGCTCTGAAAAAGCTTCGGCCTCAAGAATCCATGTAAGCGCTCCATCCCATCTTCAAGTAGTAAAGATCACCATCCAGTACAAGCACACACACCTACGCGTTGGTACCAACAACAAAACAAACACAGTGCTACATCACACCCAATACCCGATAGAAGCCAACCAACACCGAAAGAAACTTCCAAAAAAGAGCTACACTATGGAGAACGAGAAGAGCCAGACTTATTCCAACGAGGAGCAAGCCAAGCCCACAACCAGCTTTCTTCGAAGAGCAATGACACTGACTGAACTCCCGCAGACTCCGCAAGACCTGCCCGCCATGCAGATCTGGTTCTTCACTCGTTGCCAGTCCCACGACCAAGCCTTCAATCTCCTCCGCATCTACCAGACCCTCCTCATCGACCTCGACTTCACCCCGCGCGAGATCGAGGGCTGGCTGGCGCAGGGCCACCTCGGTCGTAACATCGTGATGCACTTTGAGAATAACCTAGGCAAAATCCCAGAGTCCCTGATGATGTGGTTGATGGCGCACATCTGGATCTTCGGTCTCGAGCCCGGTGCCGCGCTGCAGGAGGATGTGCCCGTCTTCAAGTTCTCGGATGAAGATAAGGAATTTTTGGGGCAGTTTGATGCTCCGCCAGAGTGGGCTGGCATGCGTGCCTTGGAGATCGAGTCTGCGATGGAGTGGGAGCTTGAGATTGTTAGGTCGTTGGCGCGTGTGAGGGCCGTAACGGAGCCGAAGGAATTTCTGAAAAAGTGGCTATTGGGTCCGGAGAAGGAGGAGGAGGAGGAGTATCCTTTGACGTGTGAGCGGCGCCTTGAGCCCGATAATTGGAGGAAGTTGTACTCGAGCTGGGAATGGCGGCAGAAGATTGTGGATATGTGGTATCGCTCGCCGCGGAAGGATTGGATGAAGAAATGAGGTGGCGAAGCCAGGTAAGATTATTTTTCAGTGAATTCTATGGATCTGCTTGACGAATTGATACCACGTTGATTCCATCAATGTGCCATGACTTACAGCTACATTGCGCTTGTTGCCAGTTATGGCGGGGAGGCGATTATCTGTGGCGCGGAGCAGGCGGAGGTGAGCGTACCAAAACTAGCTGCGGGTTGAGGCTTGCGCACTTGTAATGATAGTATAACGAATGGTTGTTTGGCGTCGAGGTCGGCCGCTTTCGAGAGGGCGTTCGATGGAGGGGCAATGAGGGGCGTTGAGCACAGTGCGTAGGATGTGGTGGGGGTCGATGCCATTGAGGCCGACGCTGAATCTTGTATGCGCTACCAGGTGATTACATACGATTTTTGGTGTTGAATATGATGGCCTTCTCAATTGGCAGTTGTTGCTCGCGGAATCATGGTGGTCTGGATGACTTGGCGATGAAGTTGATGGGGGTGGGGGCGAAGGAGGGACGCGGATGGTGGGGGCTTATGTAAGTGAAGCTGCCAACGTCAACCGTGGGAAGGAGCGGGTCCCAAATTCCTTCCTCAAGACGGACATATGGGGGAGAAGATAAGGAAGGAACAAAGCAGAAATTATAAGGCGCCTTCCATTAAAAAAGCAGTATTCTGTGTAAAGAGCATCGTGGTCACTTCAAAGTTTGCAAAAGGGAAGAATTCTTATGTCAGGGCCATCTCTATTAACAGCATGTCAATGTCAGCGGGTGCTGTACTACCTTATCAAGGCGACCGGTTCTCTATCTCCAAGCACAACTGTATGGCAAGACCTGCCGCATCCAAACCCAGCCATTGCACTTCCGTTTCCAAGCTCAATACGCCATATCGAAGCAAGCATCCGAGGGTATCGCAGAGAACAAGGTGGTGATGGTGTACGGTTTGTCCCATCAGGTAGCAAAAGGCACTGCGATGGTCAGCTCGAGCTCTCGTTGATGGGGAAGGGTAAGCTACTCACATCTGTGTAAACCTCATAATGCTAATGTCGAGCAATTGCCCTCATCATATCGAGGGGATTATCTTGCCAGTCTCGTCGAGCATTCAAGAGTACCAGTCAAAGTCGTCACCAGGTCGCTTACGAGCATCGTAGTACTCCTTCAACTCCTTCGCAGCGCGCGCAGCCTTAGCCTCGCTGACAAGATCCTCGGGGTCCCAGATGTACTGGTTCTCAAGGAACCACTTGTAATCACCCTGGTAATCATCCGGACCAAGCAAGACCTCAAACTTGGCCTTGATCTCCGCGGCCACATTCTTCAGACCATCCTCGTGGTGAAGCCACTCGTGGAGCTCTTCAGGCTTGACCTCAAAGTCCTCGAGGACGGTGCGGTAGACGTTGTAGAGCTTGCTCTGGTCGAGGGTGATGTAGCAGCGCGAGAAGCCGTAGTCGGCCTTGACCTGCGCGTTGGTGGGGATCTCGTCGTCCTGGATGGCGGCGAGGAGATCGTGGGCCGTGGTGCGCTTGGCGTTTTTGTTGCGCTTCGCGGGGGGCTTGTTCTTCTTGACCGCCTTGTTCTTGCTTCCCTTGGGGCGGCCGGGTCCCATGATGGGCTTCTTGCAGGCCGGCTTGGGCTTGCGGGAGGCAGCGGCTGTGGTGGTCTTCTTGGGGGCGGCCTTGCGGGCGGCTGGCTTCTTCTCCTCGGGGGAGGGTTCCTCGGGTGAGGGCTTCGAGGGCTTCGAGTCTGGGAGTTTCTTTCGGGTGGTGCGCTTGGGGGCAGGGTCCTCGGGAATTGTCTCGAGGACGGTGATGGCGTTGTTCTCCTTGGAGGCCATCTTTGTCAGTCTTTGTTGATACAAGAAAGGTGTGGATAAGTGGTGATTGTTGGAGGTTTGCAAGGAAAATTGCTAGGAGGAGGATGTGGAGAAAAAGAAAGGGATGGGAACGCAATGGATTGATGGAAGGGAATTGCTTAGGTAGGATCTTAAAAGATCTCTTTGTGGGAGCGGAAGGGAATGAGACACTCACCTCAGACGATCAGATCGGTTTGGAGTATCCGGAAGCTTCACCTCAGCTTCAATCGACCGGGAGACTTTTATACTCAGGCAGGTATGTGAAGATCAGCCCGGGGTAGGCCCTCACCCCGTGACTTCATAAATACTCCTCGTCTTCATTAACTACCCTTTATGCGAATACGGTCCTGGAATACGATGGAGGCGAAGAGGAGTGTGAAGGGGCGGTGGCTTATATGGGGTATGATGAAGGGGATCCTTCACACCCATGTGAGGACATGCGACGAAGTGCTGCCCATGACGTTCAGACTCTGTTGATTGAACCCTCGAACGCAGCCTAAAAACCCCTCCATTCTGAACATTAAATACCAGAGGGGAACAAGCATTCAACGCGTTTTAAGAAAGTAGATACATCATGCCTTCATCACTCTATCTCTCTCATTGCGAGAGCTATGCAAGACGATGGGATTCTCTTCATGATAGGCACTTCCAAACTCCTACTCCAACAAGCAATACCAAACAAAACACAGACAACCTCACAAGTAACCTCCCTCAAAAGCCAACACCTCACTCCTTCCACCGAACCTCGCCATCCGCCCCCTCAGCATCAAACGCCAAGAACGCAATCTTCCTAACCCACCTCTCCTCCCCAAACAACCACCTCCAATTCTCCTTCCTCACACTCCGCTCATGCTTCTGAGGCAAAAACCGCCTCGCCTGCTCCAGCTCAACCTCCATCGCCCACTCAATCTGCGCGACACTATACCGCTCCCACGCCTTCGGCCACCTCCCCTGCAGAAACGCCCGATCGTCCTCGGTGAACTCAAACACAGGCACATCGTAGTTCTGAATCTCGCCGCACCAGACGTGCTTATGCTGCTTCACCCACTTCCTTCGCTCCTTTGAGATCTTGTCCCCGGCAAAGGCGGTCTCGAGCATGAGGTGCGCGATGCGGTAGCCGAGGGATTTGTTGGATTTCCACTTGTAGAGCTCGTGGGAGGTGACGCCGAGGTCTAGGATGAGGGTGTTGTAGACGCCCAGCAGGGCTTTCGCGTCGTTGAGGGTGCGGCAGCGGGTAAAGTACCAGTCCTTGAGGACGTAGATATCTCTGGGGAGCTCGGTGGACGGGAGCGTGTCATGGAAGAGGTCTGGCTCGGCGAGGGTGGTGGTTGTCGTTGTCGTTGCGGTCGTGCTTGGCGTGAGTGTGCTGCCCGTAGTATCCATCTCGTCGGTTTATTCTCCTGTTGGTCAAGCTCTTGGGGGTAATTTGAATCTGTAGAGGGAGTGTTTGGTTGCCGGTTTGTTGAAGTTTCTTGCTGGTGTGGCTTATCGAAGGTGATAGTCATTGGTATTGTGGAAAGTTCTGGCTTATGTATTCCATCTCAGACTAAACCAACCCACAGCCAATGAAACATTGCCATTGTAGCCGTAGACAAACAATATCGAACACAAGGGATCAAGCAAGAAAGGTCAGATTGACAAAGAAGCTGTCAAAGCTGTTAGCGATAACCCAGATTGGACCAAGTCAAGGTGGTGCTTGTGTCCTCAAAGGCCCGAGGAAGAAAAAGGGCGGCGGCTTATTGCCCCGAGGGCCATCTATCATCATATTCGTCTACTGCTATGCTGCTGATGCGCATCAAACCGTGTAGCCAACTATCCCACCCAACAAAGTCTAGTAACTCTAGCCGGGTCGTTGCAGTGATGCATTCCAGCCATTGGGGTATCTCATGTAATACGATTGCTCAACATTTCCATAAAAGTCTTTTCCTACCGCCATTGCGTCTCCATCCCAACTCCTTCCAAGCGAGTATGACCCGCGAGCCCCCTCATTTTCCTGCGTCGTGCATTGCTCATCATGCTATATCCTTGCTCTCCAGTATCTTGCTTAGCTCCTTCAGCCGCACAGGTTTAGTCAGGAATAGATCGATGCCACTCGCAAACGCTTCTTGCTGTGCATTGGCTGATGCCAATCCCGTAAGCGCGATTATCAGACAGCGTGACAGGCTGTCTTTCGTCTCTATAGCACGAATCCGTCGTGTCGCCTCGAAGCCGTCCATCACAGGCATCGAGATGTCCATCAGAATACAGTGATACTCGCCCGGTGCTCGGCGGAACTCGTCTAACGCTTCTTGCCCGTCTCTTGCGTTCCGATAGTCGTGTCCAAGCCTCGTCATGTACGTTGCCAACATCTTGAGGTTGAGTGGGTTGTCGTCCACCAGGAGAAACTTGGGTCGAGATCCTCCCGTCTTCTTAGGTCTGTGAGACAATCGGGGGGTGTCTTGGCCATCGAGCGTTGGCCTCTTGGGATGTTCTTCCGGCGTGTCCGGTAGAGCGACATCCTCAGGCCTTGGCTCCGTTTCTCTCGCCTGCACAGCTTGGTCGTCCACACTCTGCTTTGCTTCGAATTCGGTATTTGGCAACTCCTTCGATCTCTCGGGGAGATCCTCTCCGGTCGGAACGTCTAGAAGGGCTTCGGTGCTTCCCACGTCCGTGAGTCTATCTTGTGCACACCCAGTCGGCGTGTCGCCGCCCGCGTTGGACGCTTCTGGGCTGGCCAAGGATAACATTGTAGGAGTTGGTATCGCCCGTTCTTGCGTTTTCGTCCATCGCTTGAAGCTCAGCAAAAGCACCTTGGCAAGTTTTCTCGGACCGATCCTTGTAGAAGAATTCTTAGCTGAAGCCGATCACTGATTCGGAACGTACAAACTTACGGCTGTGAGATGAACTCAAATACAATGCGATTACCGGTGAATCGTGCCGAGGTAGCTAGTTGGCGCGCGATAAGCGCGTTCCGGCATATCACCACGACCGGTGTGTTAATGATGCCTAAGCGGCGCTCCGTCAAAAGCTGCTCTAGTTGCTTTTCTGTAGACAGAACCAAGTCGGGAAGGAGTTGTTGCGAGGGCGGGATGGACTGGTCAATGATTTGCATATGAAGCCATTCCCTGCAGAGATTTGTGACCAGTGCTCCTTCGCTGGGGGTGTTGCTGGCCAACTCGTCGGGCATTTTGACTCCGTAGTCTTCAGGGAAACCCAACAATTTGACTCTTAGACCCATGAGTTCGCCGACAGATGCCCGAAAGGCATCAATGTTGCCATCTTCCACGTTGGCTACCGTTGATGATGCTGGGTTGGCGCATAGCAAGGGAAGTTGAACCCTCACTTTCGTCCCTCGTCCGACCTTACTCCATACCTGGATAGACCCACGCAGCTTGCTAACTATCCGCTTGACCAAGCTTAGACCGAGACCGGCTCCGGCAGAAAAAGAGTCCTCCTGAGCGAAGGGCGCGAATAGATGATGTTGTAGGTATTCATGACTAATGCCACGTCCAGAATCTACCACGTCGATTTGAATGATAGCCTTGGTGGATGGTACATCAGTCAACGGGGCCAGCTGGTTAACATTGACGTTGACGAATCCCTTTTCTGTGTACTTGAGCGAGTTCCCTAGGAGATTCATGATGACTCGCCTCAAAGCTCCAGGCTGGGTATGGAAACCCCAGGAGACCGCGGGTGAAATGTCGAAAGTGACGGATACGTCTCCGAGGACGAGTTGTAAATCCCCGATATTGTTGGTTCTCGTCGCCATTTCTTCCATTGCTTGCATACTGTCAAGTCTGCGTAATGCCGTAGTATCGGCGTGGTCTGTCGGTCTATTGCCCGCAAGTTGGGCCACAGAGACGCGTTGGTAACTGAAACCAGCACAAACACTCTCGACAACCTCTTCCGACAGAACGTCGACTTCGACATTTGATGTGATGCTCATCATACCAGCTTCGATGCTAATCTTTCGATCCCGAGCTCTCAAGCCTCGCTCACCAAATGTGGTTGAGTTTCTCCGGTGCTTTGACGGGCCGATGAAGTTGTTGATCTTGCTCCAGTCCAAGAGATGGTCTATTGTTTCCAGCAGTGTGCGACCACAATTTTCGATCGAAACCAATGTCTCTCCCTGGAAAGCGTCCATGGTGGTATCGTGCAACAACTCTGCGCCAAGAATAATGCCGTGGAGCGGGGAGCGTAGCTCATGAGAAAGTGAGCTCAACAGGTCCGTCTTCGCCTTGTCAACAAGCATCGAGCTGACGTGATCGACCTCTGACATGATGACTGATGCAAAGGCGCGTAGGTAGCTGAGCTCGCCTTCGATGGTAAGCACTCGAGTTGGAGTCTTGGTACAGGCGAATCCACCTGCGTACCAACGTTGCTTTTGTACGTCCCACAAAGGTATGATGGCCATGCTTCGGGTTCCTGAAAATAGGCCGCTGAGAGTTTTCCCTTCGTTTCGTCTCGAGTAGGCACGCTTTCGTTTCTTGTTTCGTTGCCGTTCGTCCTCGGTTGGGCCCTGTATAAAATCTACTATCTCCTGAAGTGGTGTTTCTGGCTGTGCGATATGGTCGTCGCCGGAATGGTCGCTGGATTGGATAGAGCCGTTCTCGTCGAAGCTGAAAATTTTACCTTGCGGATATCTTCGTAACAATTTCGTAAGAAACTTTTCGGATACGGAGGTGTGATTCAGAGACGGTATGTCTCCGTCGACGCTTGAGATAGATGAGCTCGAGAAGCCGAGGACCGCACATAGGCTGTCGTCTTGGTCGCTATCGCTGCCCAAAACACTCCCGGTACTTCGACTGGGGCTTGTTTGCTCGTCACTAGATGATGAGGATGAGCCTCGGCCCCTGGCAGACCTCATGTTGGTCGCTCTAGGGACAGCAAGCCCTCCGAACGAGCCGATACTGGCGTCCACAAAAAGCACGCTCTCAACCTCGATAGCTTCTCGAACAATGTTGGCGGCCTTTGAGAAAATGTGCCGAATATGTGATATGTGCGAGTCACCGTCTCCCTGCGAAACACTTTCTGTCCCTGAGCGAATACTTTCCAAGGAGGCCCCAGACACAGATGGCAGTGCTTCCGAGTCTTGGTTTGGCTGAGGATAAGGTCGAGAATCCGCTGTTGGCGAGACTGGCTTATCATCTGGTGCTTGGACTTTTGGCTGTGGCGCATTCTGCATCGCAACAGCAGACGACTGATGTTGTTGTGTTTGAGAGGTCTCGAATGCCACCTTTTCTTTGTTGCGTTCGATCCTTTGCTGGTTCTTGTTCAGAGCCCCCTCAAATGACGGGTGGTCATTGAACGAGTCAATATTATTCATGTCCCTCCATCCCGACATGGTGCTCTTGCCCTCGATGAAGCTGCCAACGCCGCGAACCATCCTGTCTGCGCGTCGGTGATCGTCCCTGTTCCGTTTTGCGTCGAGGTAGTTCAAGATCACTTTCGAAATATCCTGCATAAGTTGATTTTCCACATTGTCAAAGCTTTTGCGCGGGGTATCTCCGTAGATGCTAAAGACACCAATGTGTATACCGTTTTGTGAACGGATTGGGACTCCGGCATAGAAGCGACATTGCGGCGTGTTGAGACAGAAGGCTCGCTGGGAGGTCCTAGGATCTTCAGAAAGGTCTGGAATAACGGTAACAGGTAGCTGATGGGGACCCGAAGGATGTTGTTCGTCGAGGTGATCGGAGATTGAGAGGATGAGCTCGCATATGCCGGAAGATCGTGGGATAGCAGTGCCGCACAGTAGCAGCTGGTCGATATCCCCGCGCTGGGTTTCTGGAGGATTGGTGTCGGGAGTCAGAGCCAGTGACTGCGTAGCTTCAGCAATGACGTACTGATACTTGCTGTCGAAGAGGGATATCATGGCCCGGGTCGCATTCAGGCGTAGAGCGCCGAGTTCAGCGAAGGAAGTGAGTGCCGCATCAGGACATGACCGAAGTTCCGAGGATGGCTTGAGATTGTTTGGGTCGTTGTAGACTGTATGTGCGATCAAGGAACTGTCATATCTGCGGAGGCGGTCAGGAAATTCAATACTAAAGATGAGCGAAGCTTGCATTGACGAAAAGCCGTCGAGGCCGATAAAGAAGCACTTTGGGGCGCGGACCTGAATGTCTCCCTCTCGCGGCGACCCTCAGAGACGGCCTTGGCCGGCGGAGTATTGACCATGGCCGGGCAGCGTGAATTGTATATCACGAGAGACCGGCCGCTCCTCTGTCGGTTCTACTTGGTTGCGCAATATGGGTCGAAGCACGCCTTGATATCCGCGGGCGAGATATTATTGACCTACACTTTTCATGTCAACTTAAGCTACTATGTGCGCGACCAGAAACAATTCCGAGAAAGAATCATGCCGGAACATTTTGCGACCGAAATGCACTTGTCTGTGGCTATCAAGGAAGGCAGGGGGGGAACGAAGAACTTCTAAACCAACCGGACGCAAGTGGGGGGGATGAGGTTGAAAATACACACAGTGCCCCTCCCTCTTCCCACGATGGACTGGCTAAAGAAGGCCTTCGTGGGCATGCATCCCTGCGTCACCAGGCATATGGTGAGTTGCTCAAGACAAGCGGCTGGAGACAGGCAAGAGTACAAGAGGTGTATAGAGCACAACTCTATGGAAGGTAAGGCTGATAGAGGGGCATAGAGGATTGCCAAGGCCAACGCAAGAGAACAGTGGGAAAAGGCGAAGGAATGGGAACAAGCAGGTGTACCAAGATTGGTAGAATGGGCAGAAGATAGGGATACACTCACAGACAGGCAGCCGTCACCGCAGATGATTGCTTGTTGGGAGAGGAACGTCGCAAATGTCGCAGCCTGTCTAGAACATGGCGGGCGGAGGTGGGAGGAGTAGTGGAAAGGAATATGGCAAATGAGAAGATGGCAAACGTGAAGATTGCGATGGAAATGACGATGCGCTGGACGTTGAAAGTGATGTATCGTTCAGGTCGCGCTCTCTCTCTCTCTCTCTCTCTCGGTTGGGCTGGGCTAGGGCGGGGGGGCTCAGGTCGGATGCCGAAGAGGGCTGGCTCGAGTGATGCGGGAGGTTCGCTTGAGGTGAGGAAGGGAGGCGAAACCAGGCGAATTACCCAAGGGCTAGGCGCAGGAAGAACTCGCCGCAGATCGATCTCCCCCGGTTCAAGATTGCGGGAAGAGGTTGGCAGAGGAAGTCAAGCATGGAATAGAACCAGAGCAAAAGCACAAAGACTGGAATCGGCAAATTGCTGGGGCCAAGTTTCTGGTGGCGATTGACGCGGGATGGGTGAGGTAAGCGGTTGTTGACCTCAGAGACTGGACGACGGGATGGAGGGAGCTGAGTACAGATAGAGTACCTAGGTAGGTAGAGACTAGAGAGCAGGCACGCAAGACACGAGCAGAATGCTCCTGCCAGAGCAGCAAGCAAGCACGACACGGGCCGCCAGGCGAGCAGAGAAGGAAGGTTGAGGTGAGCGATTGACAAGGCCACTGGCCAGGTCCAGACCCACGGTGGATCCTGCTCCGTATCGGGGTGCTCTCCTGGCTCTCTCATTGGCTTTGTATCACAGTGCGAATACTTCAGGAAGTACTTGTGCGAAACCTTGGCCTTTGGCATCTGGTCCCAATGGAAATTTCAGATGGCCACACTGGAATTCGCAAAAAGTCGGACCGAAATTGGCATAGTGCCATCCAACATCCCCCCCCCCAATGCCCTGCATCAACAGTGCTGCTGCACAGTGTTTTCTAAAAATTAATGAGTAGGTACCGGGCATAGCCATCCGTGCCATCCTGCTGCTGGTTTCCTTACCTAAGCTAGTCGATATCGAGATTTCAGAATTTCGATGCGCACCTCACCGAATTGCCACTTTGGCCCGATTTAATGGCGTCACATACGTCACTCCGGAAGGCACTCCACAGTTGTCCATCGGCAAAAGCCATCATTCTCTCGATCCTGCTTTTTCTCTTGTTCTCTTTGTTTTGACGGATTACCGTCCTTTCGTCACTTCACGATTGGTCTTATCTTTCCCCCATGGTAGGTGGTGGCAGAATGCAGCATCTACGTTTTCCAATGCCCTCCCTACCTTACCCGTCTCTACACTTGGACCAGCACCCCCCCTTGTGACACGCTCTGTAGACCTAGGCCTGGGCCCTTCATTCTGTCGTACCTCACAGGCTAAGGTAAGTCAATACACCCTGGCCACATCCGGTCTAAGGGCGGGGTTTGATTTAAAATACCTCTGGAATTGGATCATCTCTGAGCTAAATACACTCAATTTTGGAATTTTCCTCGGCGTTGGAAGCTACCTACTTTTTCTGCAAACCTGTGGTTACGAGCTGCAAAAAGGAACGAGGTACTGGGACTGCTTTGATGCATGTTTAGAACTATTGTTGTATGCGGTACATGCCATGCGTATGAGGGTGTGGTGTGCTCGTGGTGACTCTTATGCATAGAAAGAAACGTACCGTAACAAACGGAGATAAAGACAGGAAACCGCCATGTATGCAGCCAGCCGCCAGCAGGAATACCAGACTCTACTACTGGGCACATGCTGGGCGGCGGGCTTTGTTCAGTACCACTGTAACAGTACTCCAAAAAAGGGCCCCGCGATGCCTACGCTGGCAATTTGGGCGACTGCTCGACGGCGCTGTTTTTGATGGCATCTGATTGGATACTGGGCGGAAAAGACTCCGGACCAGCCAAACTGCAAAAGTACAAACATCTCCTCGTGGGGCCGTCGCGTCGCCGAGTCCACTGCAAGCCTCACAAAATGATAGAGCAGGTACGGATAGAACTTCGCCGTGACTCGTCCCTTACAGCCCAAAGGCTACCCATGCAGCAACGACAATGAGAGAAATGCCTAATGGAAATGCAACATTGAACATATTCGTGGATGCTCTTCGGAATAGACTCCTGCCACAAGACTTTCCCGTAACCTACCTTAAGCACCCAATGAGTGTACTTCCAAATATGCAGGGAAAAGGCCAGGGCTGATGGCTGTGGACCATGGTCTGGACCAAGCCTCCCGTCACGTGCATATACCGCTGGTGTTGCATCGACCCGCCTCTTTGATATAGCCAATCAAAAAAGAGGCCGGCTGGACCGGGGCCAAGCAGCAGGATCAGATCCCCTCCAGATCTGGGTGCACAGACCACATGCCATTTCTCGAATGTCTTAAGTAATCACACAAGAAATTGACCTTATCGCTATCATTGCTCTTATCTGTTATCTAATCGCCCACGCTTCCAATTTCCATTTATTTCGGCAAGTGACGATTCCCAACATCAACAACAACAACTCGACAAAATAATAAACGGACGACACTCAGGACCACCTACCAGCTTGTCCTCTGCTATGATCATTCCATCAGTCACGGGTCGGAAGTATCGCAATTGCCTCGAGCGAACAGCGGTGGAAGTAACAGCGCAAAGCTGCGCTGAAGCCCTGAAGACGTTCTCGTGCCACAGCGGTTCTGTCGAATGTCGGCTGTTTATCCGTCTTTGCTTCTTCGCTACGACTTCGTCTCCGATCCACAAGTTGCTCAGCCTTGCTCAATCACATCTGAGCGACAGTTGTTTCCAGTGATATCGATGCTCTTCTCTTGTTGTCTTCAGTGTCTAACCATACCGAGGCAGTGCTGTTTGATAACCGGTGGCGACCGATCGCTCGAATGATAAAGGCTCAGCCTTCAACTCGAGTTCCGGCCGTGGAGGACCCTTTGTCTGCTGACAACCCCCGGGTGGCGTCTAGAGGACCTGGCTGTTTTCACCTCAATTCTGTGCCGCAGCGGGAGAGGCTGCGGGTGGAGCATGTCGGCGTCCCGGTGCCGCGTGATCGACAGTATCGAAAGCATAGACAGTCGTTGCGATGAAGATCTTGCCGTTGGCAAGCCCGCCCGGGCCACGCACTCCGGGACCGAAGGATGCTGCTGCTGTCCGAACAAGATGATGGACGCCAAGGTGGGCCTGTCAGACTACCGCCATGACCTTTGCCCATGGTCAAACTCACCATCGAAAAACCTGCATGTCCCGTGGGCGATGCAAGTCTTGGAAGTACTGCAAGTGCAGCAACTGCACGCGATTCGGCGGGGAATATCCGCATTAGGTCCATGGAGAGCCTTGGTTGTTGTCTTCGTGACGGTGCACGCTTGATCGGCGGTGCGGCACTACCTGAAAGTGTGAGATCATTACTGAAGACTTTCTGTTCGCAAATTTTGACTCAACGCCAATGCAGTGTGTTGGCGATGGACGACAATAGTCTCGGTGGAGGAAAGCAATAGTCTTGAACGGGACTTGCCAGTTATCGTATTCGCTGACTACGTCGGTGTAGCATGGGAGCAACGTCAGCGACGCTGATGGACCAACCATCCGAGCAACGCGTGGCATACAGCGGCCGCCTTCGTCAACATCCACGACTGCTTCGAAGCGCTTCTGCCTACAAACGAAGACGAGAGAGGGACCAGTCATTCCCGCATCATTCGCCTCAAGAAGTTGCGTGACGCCTACGATTCGATAATTGGGATTTCGCATCACGAGATGCACGCCACGCGTTGGGCCAGAAATAATCCGAAACAGTTTTGGACCCCAAAGTGGCCTTTTTCGATACTGAAGGCGAACAAGGGCCCTCAGCCACAACGGTGATGTCAATCACTCCATTCACCCTCCTCTCCCAGAGACAGAGACAGAGGCAGAAGGATGGAAGAAGAGAGTAAGAGAGTTCGGATTCGGGCCCGTCGGGTACAAAGCAAGGACTTTTCTACCCTTTCGATCCACCGCGGGGACTGCATACGCATAGTTCAGACTGCTTGTCATGCATTCGGATGAAGTCATTCGGCATCTTCCGCGGTGGGGGGCAATTGAGCTCGTCTTCCCAAGGGTCTCCGGGGCAGAGCGGAAGGGTCCCCGACGGAGGAAGACAGGGACGGAGAGTGATCCCCACCCGGCCGTTCTCCAGCGGGGCCAGGCCCGGTGATGCCCATGAGCAAGTCGTCCCGTTGCTCAGGATGGGAAGTCCGCTTGGCGGAGGAGCGCCGGTCTCGACGTGCGACACGCCGATCACAACGCCAATTGCTGTCGAGGTTTTAGACTTGGCTCTTAGCCCCGCGTAAGCCATGCACCACTTACACCACTGTCAATCCATATCGCCACGTCTCACCTCCCGCGACGGCTTCGCAATGGCGCGATTGCCGAACCTTCTAACGCGCGTAGGGCGCTGATCAATCATGCCGATCAGCAACTTCTCAAACGGTAGTCAACCGCTCGACTTTCTGGCATTCACACTCAGCGCCCTGCTTGAACGAGAAGAATAAGCAAAACACGAAGCACACAATCTCAGTATCCGAAGTCAAGCGGCGAATCTTATCTCGGAGATGGAATGGTCTCCCACTATCTCCAATGACCCCTATTGACATGGAGTAGGAGAACCCCTACAGGTCTCACAAGCCCTTATGCGATCGACGAATTGTTTGACCTCGGCGAGAACAAGCAACACGAGCTCGACGAGGCTACTCAATTGGCTCTGAAAGGCTTCACTCCATCTCAACGTACCTTTGCTGTTGACATCTCGTAGGATTGTCCCTCTGGGCTCAACATCCTCCCGCAGTCCTTCATCCCTTTTCACTGCATTAGACCCCGCTCAGATCGCGGTTGCATGCGTCACAATAGTCGCCAGGGTTGGTGGAAGAGCATGCAATGAGCAATAAGCAGAATCCAATAACTCCCCTCCGGCAGCAAAACGGCTCACACCAGCAATCAAGCATCACCCTGCGGTCTGATGTACGGAATTTCACGCACTCGTTCATTTCCGTGATAACAATCAACACCGTCCGACCATCCCCCAGATATCTCATCTGGATTTAGCGGACCAAAGACGTGCATGAAAATGGATACTCTTCCGCGACTGGTCCTGTGCTCGGGATCCTTTTGCGCACCGAACTCATCCCATTTCAAACGACCTAATGAGCGATTGGACATGACCGACGGATGCGTGCGTGAGAGCTCGACAAGTTGTTCTCCTCTTTCTCGGCTACCTGCACCTTTATCATTCCTCCTCCTCTGTGTCACTCTCAGACTCGGCCAAGTTGTTGTTATTGACGGTTGCTAGTGGAAGGATTGAGGGGTAATCTTTCCTTCTTCACTTTCCCCTCACTATCTGACTCCGAGCCTTAATAGAACTCAAACAAGTTGAGACGAAGGCTTATGTACGAGCACAGATGGACCAGTGAATGAGCGCGAGACCAGTGTGGCCATGAGGCAGGGGCCCGTGCCAGCGTCTCTATGGGCTTTCTTTGTTGGGGTGATCTACCCTATCTGGCCTTTCTCGCGCTTTTTCCTCTGTGCCATTCCCTCCCGGAATCTCACCCACACCCCGCGTGCCGGCGGCGCTTTCAGCTGACAAGCATGACACCTCTAGGCATCGTTTCCGCGGGGATTTCGTGATATTTTTCCTCAGCGTCGGATACCCACTGCTTTTATTTTGGACCTAGAGGCTTTCATGATGAGACGATGTGGCGCGCTGCTGTCTCACCCAACGTTCCTGGATCGTCTCTGTCTCCATGGCCGCACCAGCAGCGGCCCATAACAGTCCAGGCCAGCTATCTAGTCAGCTCTATCTCTCACACAATTCGTCTGTCATTCCTCCTGTCGGCTGCCCCTTGCTTCCACTGCAGTGCAAGGCGAAAAAAGAAGCAGGGCTATAGAAAGCGATGGGAAAGGGGTGGGAGGGGCCAGTCAATTGGGCTGGGGAGAGAGTGAGGCGCTTTCTGGCGCCCCAGCCAGTCGGTACCGAGCCTGTGCTGCTGAGCAAACCGCCGATCTCCCGATGTCGACCATGGCACGGCAAAGCAAGGTTGCGGGGAGGGGTTGGCCATGACGAACATTGAATGGCAAACGAGCAAAGTGGCCGGTCGATGGTTCCCTTCTCGAATAGCGCCAACGCGTAGTGAGCCTACCAGTCGACAAGTCATCGACACAAGCGTCCCCGGCTACCAGGAACTATCGACCGGGCCCGAAAGTGAATGGGCGTCGAGGGCAAAATAGCATCTTGTCGGGAACCTGCAAACTCTCTTGACTCACCATAGCAGGGACCTTGTTGCCACAGTCACCGTCTCAACTTATTTGCATCTGGAGCATCTCAGCTGCGAGCGAATCGCAGGGTCAAGGACGATGAAAAAAGTTCAGCTTACCGCCCGATGAACCAATACTCATCGCCAATCAAACGGCTGCGCCGCCATCCCTTCCCCTTACTGGGCTATCTTCCGTGGACGCCTGTTTACCTACGGCAAATCGCGTCGCGATCGATGAGCTTGGTGGGTTAGCTTGGACACCTGCTGCCCAGCTGGCCGGCCCAGAACAGCGCCACCAGTCGACTTAGTCATTCAGCTTGGCTTAATGGCTGGCGCCCTGCTTGGTCTTTGCGCCGTTGGTCACTGGTGCTTTAGCTTGAGCTACTCTGATACCAGTCTAGACTGAGCCGCCCAGACCACGCGGCACTTCTCGTCGGGTACAGCCCCCCCCCCCCCCTCCCTCCTCTGAGTCTTCCCCCTATTGTTGCAGGCAGTCTTAGGCAGAGTCTCTGTATTGGGTTTGGGGGTTGGATGGCTACATATGCATACGAGCGAACCATTGAGTTCACCATTGATGCGCATGAATTCGTTTAACTCGCCGTGTCTGCGAGTGAAGACTTTGTGAGGGCGTTCACCCACCCTCAGCCTCCTTAAGTTAGGTGGTGACGATGCAGAGATGCTTGGCACAAGGCTATGCTTGCTCATTTGCCCCTTATTTTCACTTCTTCAAGACCGTTAGGTTCGTTAATCACCCCCAATCAGGATTTCTTGGCCGTCCTCACCCCGCAGAGATTGTATGCTGATTGTAGAGGGATCATGCCGGGCGGTTCCGTCAGTGCGGCACGATGGGCGCCACAAGACACACACCCTACCTTCGACCAGTCGGGTATCGAGGTTCAGCTAGCTGACCGACCATTAACATGCTACGTGAAGCTGCGTGACCTTTAGTTCAATTAGTGGGGGAGCCATTCCAGCCCTACTTGTGCAGGCGACAGCAGGTTACCTAGCAGCCTGCCAGCGGATGCTGTGCCACCTCATCGACCCTCACAAGCACAGAGAGGACAACTGGGGAGGAGGCGCTGATGCATGGACTCACACATGTCTGCTGACGCTAGCACCGCGCAAGCACGGAGAAGCCACCACCGCCATTCGGTCGCGGGATTGTTGTTATGGATGATACCCGTACCCGTCTTGGAAGAAAAGGGTTTGCTCGAGGCTTGCTTGGAAGAAGGGGGGGGGGGGGTGGTCGAGGTGTGTATTCAGATACCAACACCAGGGACCCTCAATGTCTCACACCCTGTGCACGTGGCGTTCGTCTATCTGAGCCTCCGAGGTGGCCACAAGGGACCCAAGAAGGTTCAAGCAACGCAGGGAGAGGGGAGGCAAGTAGTGGGAACACCCATCTCTCCAAACTTCCCAGAGTAGATATATGACCCTCGCCCGCTTCGCACGACTTTCCATAGTGAGAGAGGTTCCCCATCATCGATCAAACGAATTCTACGGACAACCGACTACTTCTTACACAGTCCTGCCCGTTCTGGACTACAATTCCACTTCCACTCTCAGGACGTCCGGTTTCATCGACACTTACACCATCCTACCTCAACACTTATATACGACTACCACCAAGATCTCAGCAACCATGCTGTGTATCCTCCCAGACGAGCTGCTGCTCATCACAGGCGTCACTGGCCACGTCGGATTCGCCGTTCTCACTCACGCCCTGAAGGCAGGCCACACCGTCCGCTGCGCCGTCCGCTCAGAGGCAAAGGCTGCCTTCATCCGCTCGCGACCTCAGATCCGCGCCCTTGACCTACCCCGCGCGAGACTCAACTTCACCATCGTACCAGATATCACCACCGATGGTGCCTACGACGATGCCATCCGCGGCGTCTCTGCAGTCATTCACGTTGCTTCACCACTTGCGACCGCCGACTCAGTACCTCGCGATCTGCACCAGGAGTACTTCATCCAGCCCGCCGTCCGCGGCACCCTCGGTATGCTCGAGGCCGCCAAGCGTGCGGGCACTGTTCGCAGGGTAGTCATCACGAGCTCAGTCGTTGCCCTTACTTCAGTAGACCACCTCGAGGGTCGCGAGCGCAGGGAGGCTGTCCAGCCCACGGAGAGGACCGGCTTCAAGCCTGAGCCGTATGAGAGCGAGTTCGCCGCCTACGCCGCCTCCAAGGTGGCCGCTCTCAAGGGCGCCGAGGCGTGGATTGCGAGAGAGCAGCCCCGCTTCGAGGTCATTCACCTCCACCCTTCCTTTGTCATCGGCCGCAACGATATCGCGACCACGGCGAGCGAGGCGATGAAGGGCACCAACGCCGTCATCCTCGCCACCCTCCGCGGCAAGAAGATGGGCTGCAGCTACCCCGGCGCAACAGTCCACGTCGACGACGTCGCGCGCGCACATGTCCAGGCTCTTCTGCCCACCGTCCCGGGCAACAAGGGCTACATCCTCAGCACCAAGTCCCGCTGGAACGACGCGAAGCTCATTGCCAAGAGGAGCTTCCCCGAGGCCGTCGAGAGGAAGTTGATTGTCAGCAGCGGCTCCGTGGGCACGGTCAACATTGACTTCGACGCCTCTGCTTCCGAGGAGGTGTTTGGCTTTAAGCTGCAGGGTTTTGAGGAGCAGGTGCGCAGTGTTGTTGGGCACTTTGTCGAGCTGAGACTAAGACGCCCTGCGCTACCGACGGTTGCTTCGTCTTCGATGGCGGTGAACCAGCATTTGAGGCCCGAGGTTGTGGCCGCATAGAGAGTTTTACGGCCTGCTTGACGACTTTTACGAGCATTTTCTCTTCTCTTTCTACTTTCTACGTTGGACATTGGACAGGTCAACAGACTGCATCGGGGTACAAGGCATTTCACTTCAATGGGGGAAACGGCCGACTGTATCAGCCAGTCAAGGCGCATTGGATTGGAGAACATATTTTCATCATCATTCATGGGAGACTGGGAGAGACTGGGCAAAAAGGCAGCATTCGATTCACAACGGGATACCCAGCGGATTAGCTTCCGCACCAATTTACTTTAGTGTATATACTTTTGGGTTTTTCTAAAATCCACAACAAGAAATTTTTAGAAGTCATCCATCGTCCCATCCGTCTTACATGTTCGTGTTCCTTTTCTGCTTCTGTCTGCTTCAACCCACGCCCACGCGTTCACGCTTACTCACCCTCCCGCGTCCCACGCCCGCTCCCAGGCACGGGAAGGGGTAAGGTAGGGAGCCGTGGGAGCGCAGTGAGGGGGGAATTGGGGGGCTGAATCACGGCCGAAAAGGTCTGAGGGATTTCCCTCACCATTGGGCCCATGGGAGTAAGGACCATGGTCCAGAGACCATGGACCACCAGCTGAGCTGCTGAAGGGTGAAGAAAAAAGGGCGGCGGGCCCGGCCCCAGAGGGCACCGGGCGCGCCGTTCAGCCTCAATCTCCGACGGTATGATAGGCTCATTTCTCTTAGGCGGTTCTCAGTTCTTTCCTATGCGCTATGCAGCCTTGGGATTGGGGGGTTTTTTCGGCAAGGGGTGTGTTGTCTCACTTGTTTTGGTCAAGCAAGGCAAGCTACCCCAGACTACCTGGCCTTGCATTACATACGTGCACTCTGAGGAAGAGACCAGACCGGATTATGGATTCTAGAGCGGTGGAGAAACACACGTGTACAGAGGGAGAAGAAATAATCGCTAATTTTATCACATCGTGGTTCTTGTCTCTGCGTGGGTGGGAGTGAGGCTTGGATTCCCCTCCTCGTGTGTTTTCGAAGAAGAGGTTATGGGTTCGGTAAACTATCTTGTTGATTGTTGGTAAGGCGTGCTACTAGGTCAAGTAAGGAATCCCACTCGGTCAGGCGGTATTATGTGATTCCACCCGATTACTCTAACCTACCTTAGCTCAAAGTGCAGAACTGTATTTCCCTAGGCTCATGTCCTCAGACGTTGGAGCATTCCCCCTGCTGAGAAACAGCCAGAGTATCCCACTCGAACCGCGCATTTCCAACCAGTCCAACGCCAAGAACCATCCCGATCTATGTGAAGCTCGAGATCCTGCGACACGGGTACCTGTGTCGAAAAGACCAGCTGATCAGGATCTAGGATCTCTGCTTTTGAAGTGCATTCCCTGTGGAGTTCGCTTCGCCACGCTCTCTCCCGTCTGAGGAAACAGAGGATGGAACAGCAACGGTTATGCCGAACTATGTGGGGTTGCGAAGGGGGTTTGGATGGGATGGGATGGGATGGGATGGGAGGAGGAGGATGGATTGTGGGGGGAGCTCGAGGAGTCGAGGGCGTGTGAAACGGACACATTGTATGCTCGCGGCTCGTCCTTCGTCCTTTCGCGGCTGACTTTAGAAAGCGCGGTTGGGTTCGGCGCCGCGACTACTGTGTTTTCCCGGGCTCGGTGAACAGATGCCGCCGGTGTTTGATTCTAGCCTTCTAGGTAACAAGCTTTCCTCATTTTCTGTTGTGACATTTTCCCCGAATGCCAAGACCGCGGCTCTCTGTGAACTCGCTTGAGAGTTTTTTCAGCTCGTGAAGGCCCAAGGGAAAAGTTCTAGACCTCGAGAAGAGTCTTTTTGCCCCGGCAGTCTGGACCCCTTCGGACCCAAGAGATTGGTTAACAGGCGCAGTGACTCCCGTCCTGCATGCAGCCTTAAGGGCCCTTCCAGCGACTCTCACCTGAATGCACTGTCGCTCACGCACTCTAGAAAAGAAGAAAAGATAAGAGAAGCGTGGGAAAAGCCCTTGATAGGTCTGAGCTACGCAGTGTCTTGGATTAAGCGAGGAGGTCGAGTTCTGGCGGGAAGACAAGCAATAACGCCAACATTTGCCGAAGACGCTTCGTTGGTGTTTTTCGCTGTTTGGACGCCTCGAGCGTGGGCAGATGAGACTTGGTATGGCTTGTGGCTGATGAGTGGCTTTTTTTCTGAATCCACACCCCATTGCCAACGGCGTCAGGGCGTCAACAAGATTCAACTCTGGAAGAGTGAAGGATCGTGAGATTTTTCGTTCGTCTAGAGCACCGTATCTCATCATGGGATCTCCGTACTTGGTAGAGAGGGGAACCTTTGCTCGTAGGGGATGGGCATCCACGTCAAGGTTCGATAGCATGATCCTTCTGACCCACAGAATCCTTCCAACATGAGTCGAACATCACGAATCTCCTGCCTGGTGTAGCAGGCAGCAAAACCCTTCATCGTCATCATAATCCATGATTTGCAGCCGGATTACTGGAAAAGAAAACAGCCGTTGAACTAAGTAAAACGAAGGAACAAAGTATTGCGGAGCCACGTCCGAAAGTCGTTTCGCTCGTCAGCGCCAAAACATCGCAAGGACGAATATAGCTTCTTTGTAAGCAAGCCACCGCCAGGACGACTGACTCGAGTTTCTTCTTTGCGATGGCGCACTTCATCCCGCCGGCATCTAGCGGTTCTCGTGGAGGCTTGGGTTCGGGAAGTGGGGACGATGATGAGGAAGAGTTGTTGTTCACCGATGAAGAAGACGAACCTAAGATCAAGGACGAGCTCACAATTGTTCTCGACGCGTCTAACCGGGAGAGGTGGTCGGATGTGGTTTTGGAGGCGCGGAAGCACATGCGGTGCCACCCTAGACACCCAGGACGCGTTCGCGACGGCCGGAGAGTGTGCATCTTGGTTGATTCCTCCTCATCAGACGAAGAAGACGAGAAGAATAAGCTTCCAGTCCGTCGTCTAGAGCCAAGCCCAGCGAACCCCACAACGTTCACCCTGTTCACCCGACTGCCGAAAGAACTTCGGGATAACATCCTCCTCACGGCCGTCGACCCCATCACCATTGAGGGCTGGGCCAAAACCGACCTCGAGTGGCGGAACGGGCCCCAAGCGCATTTCTTCCTCCGCCGAATCAGGTCCTGGGCCGCCATACCCCTCTACGCCGTCAGCCGGGAAACCAGGGCGCTGGCGACCACGGCCTTCGGCGCGCCGGACCCGCGGACCTTTCCGTTCAGCCCCGCTCGGGACGCTGTGGAGCTTGTGTGGGATGGGTCCATGCTTCCCACCACGTGGAGAAGGGCGGAGGACTACAGGCTGGCCGGGCCGGTTATCGCGGGTAGGTGTAGGTGTGGTGAGCTAGGAAGGAGACATGTCAATAGTGATCATGAATGGGCTATGCTGAGGGAGACGCGTGAACGGGTACAGGGTGTGTTTGTCGACGGGCGTTACGCGAGGTTTGATTTGGGGCTGAGGGATGGAACCAAGGGGCCGTGGGGCCTTGTGTTTGGGTTGGTGAATGGGTTCTTTGGCGACGTGAGGATGTTGGGGGTGAGATTGTGGGACTTGGATGATGAAGGGTTTGAGGGGGGCTTTGATGTATCGAAGGGGGAGGCGCTATACAGGGTTGACCAGATGGACTTTTTCGATGGGATGGAGGAAGTTTGGTCTGAGCCTGGAGCTGAGGATCAAGGGGTGAGAGTGGAAGCTCCGTTCCTGAGGCTGAGGTTGCTGAGGGTCTTGCCTGAGTGACCATGGCCCAAGAGACCACACAAGTTCAGGTTCAGAAAAGTAAGGGGGAGCCACTTCCTGGTTGTTGGTCGAGGAGACATACCGACAGCTGGGCCTTGACTTACATGTCACTCAACTTGTTATCGTGAAGAGTAATGCGTGACTTGAACATGGCCGAGGACTCCTATGAGTCTTGAGGGTACTAGCCAGACACCCACAGCACATCATCAAACAGCGCAAAGCCTTGAATGACAGTATTTTGTAGCCTTCTGGCGTGAAATGTGTAATGCGGTGCTGCCGTCGGAACAACGAGAGAAGAGGCTTGACGGGTAACAAGGGTCTGCATCTACTCATGACACGCCACAAGACTTGGGCTGCACTAGAGCTTTAGTTACCATAACGGTATTTACCACTCAATATTGTACGTGTTGTCCTGCTTTAATGGTCAAGCTCCGATGGCGGCATTCGTTCGTAAAAGCGACTTTCCTGGGTACTTTTTTCTTATGCTATGCTGATGCTATTTCAAACCGTACACTTATAGAATCGTGCAGTCAGATTCTTGAAACACATCACGGACAACTGGCGCTTGTCAATCCTTGACCCTCGATAACCACTCCTCAGAAGGTCTATCCATCGTCCGCCGAAGATCATCGCTGAGTCTCAATCGTGACGTTGGAACATCCACATCGAACAAGCTCATTCCCAGTCGTGGACATCCAATCTCAGACGAGCTCGTCTTGACTGTCGACTCTGTCTGTTTGCTGACGTGATGAGAGGGCGGGTTGACTTCAAGGATCCCGTGGGGTGAGGTGATATCCGAATCGGCCAGCCCATCCTCCGGATCGAGGTTGTGTGCCTGTCGCACCACGCGACTCGTCTCGTCCCTGCGAGCCTGTTGTCTTTCCAATCTGTCTCGTTGTTGACGGTAAACCGATGAGCGACCCATCTTAGCAAGCATCATTTGATACAGAGGTCGTAACGTTGCTATCGAGGCTGCTACGATGCCGATCCCCGGCTCTACTGTACTCCATATCGCAAAGTTGGAGGTTCCATCTGCAAAGTGAGCAGTTTTATTAGTGTACTCGAAGGATCTGTAGCGCGAAGGCTATACAATGGGCTTACAAAGAAAATCCTCGCCGTCCAGTAACGTCGGGATATAGAACGCTCTAACAATAGTCGCAGTACTTCCTCTATAACCAAGACTGTCAGCTTTGCCCCGCTGTCGAGCCAGTATGTCTGCGGCCTGCCTGCTCTCACACTTACACAGCAGCTAGCCCTAAGATGCACACTACTACGATTTTGGTCCCGATCGGAAGATTCATGGATCTGACGATGAACCACGGCAAAGCACCGAAAACGAAGTCGGCGCTGGTATTGATGACTGTCGCCGCAATCGTCATGATGTAGATTACCCGCGAGGGCCAGCATTTTTCCGGTGTTCTGGGCCCGTCCTCCCAGTACGTTGGTACTGGTCTGCACTGGAAAGCTACCATGAAGAGGTATGTCGTTCCGAAGACAACTGTACCTACCATGAGAGCTCGAATTATCCAGATGTGCGGCCGATCGAGTGCAACTCGGAGGAGGAAGTAGCCAACGGAGATCTTGAGGAGACATGTTGAGACGACGTTGAGTAGCTCGAGGATCCACCATAGCTGGAAGTCATATCAGCAGGGGAATAGATTGGGGATGATGTGACATAATCTACCAGCAGCATGGTTCTCTTCTCCCCAGCAGTGATCTCAGAATCACGGCGGCCGATCCCATGAGTTCCTCCGTAAATCTGCAACACTAGATATCCGGTGAAAATAATCTCCCTTCGTTAGTAAATTACCGCTCTCAAGCTCCCACAAGCGTAGACGTCACTCACCAAGAGGAAGACCATGATCTTGTCGTCGATACCGACTGATCGCACCAATGCCGTGCGGCAATACACGCGGAGGCTGACGGCAACCCATGTCAGGAGGAGGAATACCGAGGCCGTGACGACGATTTGGGCGCTCTTGTCCGCCATGACGACGGTGATGACGCCGCGGATTCCATCGAGAACCACCTTGACTTGAGGAACTGAGGTGGAAGTTGAGAATGGAAAGATCCTGTACCACCGACGGAGACGGGATGAGCAGCCAAGCGACGCTTCATCAAGCACATCATAATTCAAATAGAAAGATCGCCCTACAGGATCGCCCTACAGGATCGCTCTGGACTTTGATATCGATCACAGTCTGATCAATAGGCCACGGGTTGTCACAGATGTTGAGCAGAGTTTGGAGAGCGATGCACGCGTGGCGAATAGGATCGTGAGCTTGGACATGGCCACCACCTGAGCGGCACCGCAAAGAGGCTATTGCAGGGTGATCTGTCTGATCATAACCAAGAAGACCATTCGTATGCAGGCAAGTTGCTGGATGGGAGGGGCCGTTGAAGATGCTTAGCTCGTCGCTGACTCGATTTTCCCACTTAAGACTGCGAATTATGCGGGGAAGACGGGAAACAAAATGGGCTTGGCTGTCTAGATTTGAGGTTGAAGATCAAAAGATGCGAGATTGGTTAACTTGTAAGTTCTTCCGGAGGGTGCATGGTAATATGTCTGGTGACAAGATGGGTTGAAGCGGGTGGGTTGGTGAGGCACACTGTGAGATGTCAATCACGTCAACACTCGCTTCTCGTCAAAGGTCCTTTCAATCTCGGACATTTGGATGACATGATGAACTCCAGATCACGTGCTTGAAGCTTGTAAACATAAGAATCCAGCTTATACTGCAGCATTTGAACTTGAGGCCAGCTTTGCCGGATGCCGTCTTGAAGCCGCTGACAGTCCATCTAGAAGGGAAACATGCCGCTATATCCCTGCTGGCAACTCTATATCGGCAGATTTCCTGCTTTTGAGGTCAGACATGATGCAGCGTGGACCTTTAATCTTGACTTGCTAATTATTCGCTATTGCCGCACGTGGCTGCAAGTTATATCGAGTCATTTAATCAACACAATTCTGCAGCCTCATTTCTAGCTTGGTTCAAGCTCTTCCTGCATCTCTTTTAATGGATAAATTACGACCAGTGGTTGGTCCTACCTCTCTCCCCTGCTAGATCTGGCGGATAGACGGCGGAAAGGTCGATGTATGTAAACACAAGCAAGAAGGAAGGGTAGGCCTTAGGTAGGATAGCGTGAATTCGGAAGAATCTCCGATGTGGGCTGGCTTCCTAACCTGTCTTGGTAACTAGAGCGGAACATGTAGTCTATTCATTCTCCCCGTGAAGAGAGCCTCCTGCCATATAGATCCACGTTCATGTGCCAGGCGGTTGTGAGTGGAATGAAGCCATGTCCATAAAACCCGTTGCTAGTCACTTGCAGGTCGCTTTCGACCAAGTCTACACGTAAGTTTGGAATGTGGCTAAGGGTTCGTTCATAGGCGTTGAGGAGTGGCAAACGTATTCGCTTTCGCTTGCGAAAACGGACAGGTCACTGCTCCCCTTGCCTTGATCACCTCCATATCCGACATCATCTCACCCCTCCCCTTCTCCCGCTGAGGCTCAGGCCCAATGGTCATCAAGTCATATCCCTGGGGAAAATATCTGCTTCCCCGTTCGCCCGGAACCTTCCCACCGACCGCTTTGACCAGCCATGCACCCGGACCCCAAGTCGACCACGTTGTTGGCCGCATGTACCAGGGTTGAAGGCTTTTCCGTCCAAAGTTGTAGAGCTTAGTCGCGGGGTTCGGGGTGTCATTGACGAGTTTGACTGCAGATGAGTCGGGGCGCGGCAGGGCAAGGTGACGGAGCCCGAGTTTCCTCGAGTTACGAACTAGTGCTAGAAAGGTGGAGAGGAGGATTCCGGGAGATTCCAGACTTTGGAAGATCAGTTACAAGGGATACAGTGGTCGCAAGATTACTTGACTTGACTTACTTGAGGCTCAATCGAACCACGTCGTCCAAGTCGGCTCCCAGCGACTTCCTCAGGGCTGCCCTGAAGAAACTAGGTAAAGAAGACAGGGCCGAGTCGACATAGACTCTGACGTATTGGTCATTTGTCGGCACCGGCTTACAGACTTCTTCTTCGTATTGGACGGTCCAGTTATTGAGCTCCATTGCAAAGTGCAACCCGTCCATCCAGCCTTGTTTACACGAGGGTAAAAGATCGAAGGGAATACCCATATCTTCACCTAGGTTCTTGTGGAAAATGCCAAGAGCACATACTTCGACATCGGTCAATTTGCGCCATTCGTCTCTGTTGACTACATTGATTATCTCAGCAAGGCCGTCGCCGAGGGTGTGAAGTAGGTCGGGGTCGGTGATCTTGTTCGCACGGCGATATCGTGCATGTCTGTAGGAACACCGCCTGTCAGCAACGAATAGACCCCAGTTGTTGATCAAGCTTGATACTTGGTGACTTACAGAAAGTTCATTCTTGCCACAGACATCGCATATCGATCCGAGTCTCTTGCCTTAGACTGTACTTCTCTGAGAAGGATCTCCGTATCGACTGATCGTTTCCCCGCGTTGCGTTTATTGTTCTGGCCTGTAACGGCAAATAGTCTGGACATTGATGGAACACTCCCAGCCTAGTACTTAGAGATCACTCATCAGTCTGACTTGGTCCTCCTTTGGCCTGGATGAGTTTCGTAAGAGAGATTGACTGCAACCCACTTTGAGGAGAGCTAGTTTGCGAGCTTTGGAGAAGGAGTATGGAAACTCGAGTTCTTGTAGCTGGGTGATGATCTCGTGGGACTCTTTGACGGTCATACTCGACAACTCCCTGCCACACTTAGCAAACGGCGCTTCAATTTGCATCATCCGGCGGTAACGTAATTGTTTGACTCTGAATATGTGGCTGACGATAATCATCGTCAATGCTGTCGCAATCATCCATGGTGAAATTTTGCCGATTTCAGGACTGTTGAATGGGAAGAACATGCTGCAGATGATACCACCACTGTTAGTTGCAGAGTGAATTAGTGTTCATAATTACACGGGCACGAAAATTTCGACATCTAAATTCGATCCTGGCTATTATAAGATATCACAATCGATCGCGAGTAGTCGAATATCTGACGAAAGGAGTAATCCAGCCGAGGTCCGGGAGCTGCCCGTGTTGTTGTGGGTAAACACCTCGTGGGTTTCGGCTCTTTGTGGGTCACTGAATTCAACAGAAAGTGCTCGTGTTGAGTAAAGAATTGTGTCTGCAGCCAATATTTCACGAAGTTTCCCAATGAATAATGCGTCGAGGTATTGATGAATGAGATTCTGACAATATTCTGACACATGACGGGATGGTGATAATGCCAAGCGAACTACATCACCTTTCTCCCCAAGTCTTTTTGCTGACTATGTTACATTCAATCTCTTCATTATTACTATGTAAGTACATACAGCCCCTTAGGCCTGCTAATAGTGAGTGAACATGTACAATCTTGGTAGGTTGTTGCTGAAGGTACTCCCGTGGTCTTGCCTCCCCTCAAACGCTCATGATTGCGGCTTGATAAGCCCAATGCTGCTGAGCAATGGCCTGTCACTAACAGCAACAAGGTACGCCGTAGTAGAACCCTCGTTGATATGCTGAATCTTGGACCACGCAGGGACGGCAAATGTGTCTCGCGCAGTCCACTTGAAGACCACACGGGGCCCCGTGGGCGGCTCCACAATGGTTCGGCCTTGGCCTTCATAGCAGTGGTAAAGGAACGAAGCCTGCTCACGAACCTCCTTTGTTGTATAGTTGCCGTCGATGCGCTCGGCCTGCGCGCCGAGAATGGGTGAAAGGGGCTTGCCGTGACTTGTGTAGTGGTGGATGGCGTAAGGGCCTTCCTGGGCCTTGAGCTCGGCTTCAACTTGGTCCCACGGATGTCTCCACTCGCATGTTTCCGTGAACCTATGAATTGTCAGTGACCTCTTCGTGTTTGATCATCTAAGAAAGACGTACACGCTTGGGTAACGGCTCTCATGGTACTGCTCTGCAAAGTGTACAGGGGTGAATCTGAAGAGCGGCAGGTTGAGTGCATCGAGCCAGATAACCGGCGCATCGCTCTCGTTTCCATGGTCATGCCAGTGCCATGTCGGCGTCACGACAACATCGCCACGTCTCAAGGGCATCTTCTTCCCCTCAACAGCCGTGAAGCCCTCACCGTCGATGATGAATCTGAGTGCGAACGCGATGTGCCTGTGCGCAGGAGCAGTCTCGCCAGGGTTGACGATCTGAAGTCCACCATAGATGGTGTCTGTTGTGTAAGGGGATTCTGCAAGACCATGTGAGTACAAATACGATTTAGGTTGTCACGAGTAAAACAATGACACTTACCCATATTGGGGTTGACCAGCATCAGCACTCTCCTCTCCGCTTGCTGTTCGCCAACCATCTCTGCGGCCTTGTGAAGAAGAGGGAGACTGTCGGCGTACTTCCACATGTGAGGTTTGGCGACGGGTGCTGGTGCAGGTGGGACCATCACGTTCATCTTGGACCACAAAGGCTCCATGTGTTGTGATGGCAACTCTTCCAAATAGTCGTTCATGGCCTTGGCCCTGTTGTCGTCCTCGTGAGGGGAGTCCATTGTGAATGATCCTTTCGATGTGCGTGGCGTATGATAGTCTGAGTGCCTTGTGGCTGTGCCTGAGTATTGATAACCGTGTTTGAATAGTGGCCTGGATCGATTCGTGTATCCTATGGCGAAAGCCGTGCTTCTGAAGATGAAGTTGGATGTTGGAGGGACATGCGAAGGAGGTTATCAAGGCCCGTTTCCCCATTATCCCCGGACTGTTGACCCCCCTTGCTCGTAGCCATGCAGCGGAAGCGCCACGCGGGACGGGACTCGATCTGGTAGTTGAGGCAATCCCGAGTTCCGATATGTCACCCAGCTCCCCGCGTTCCAACATCGGAACCACCTCTGATTGGTCAATTGGGGGCTGCTCCAATTGAGGGGCTCGATTGTGCACCTCTCGGAGGCACACTTAAGGAGCTGAGATAATCTGGGAACAGCTTCATGCGGCTTGTTGTGACCAAGAAAAGAACTCACTATTTCGAGCAGATTTCTATTCTCAGACACACTCCCAAACAAAATGTCTTGGAATCGTCTCATTCGCTTCGTTGACGACAACGACGTCGAGCACTTTGGCGAGCCTGAGGTGCAAGACGAACCAGAGATTACCTCGCTTCTTGACAGGAGTGACTTGTGGGCTACTATCTACGATGGTGCCAGTCCTATCTCATCCCTGGCCAAGGGCGAGCGGGTGCATGTCAAGGCCCTGAGACCGCTCCTTACACCAAAGGACGTTCCGATCATTCGATGCATTGGCCTCAACTATGTTAAGCACAGTACTACAACCTTCCCCGGAATGAAGCTACTACAGACATCTGACTTAAAGCACAGTCAAGGAGGGTGGCCGGACCCCACCTCCGTTCCCCTCACTCTTCATTAAGCCCGCAACATCAGTCGCTGCATGGAATGAGGACGTGCCGATCCCCAAGGTTGCACAGGACGGAACCGTTGATTACGAGGGTGAACTTGTGAGTATCGATTCTCTGGAATAAACTTTCGATAGAAGCCGCTTACAAGGGTAGGCCTTCGTGATTGGAAAGTCGGGCAAGAACATCCCCAAGGAAAACGCGTTGGAATATGTCGCTGGCTACCTCACCGCAAACGACGTATCAGCAAGAGCCTGGCAAAGAGACCCTGCAAAGGCTGGCGGCGTGCCCCAGTGGTGCTTCAGCAAGGGTTTCGATAAATTCGCCCCCTTCAGCCCTGTTCTGGTCTCTCCGGCAGTGGTTGGCAACGCCAGCGACTTGTTGCTGCAGACCTTTGTCAACGGCGAGGAGCGACAGCACGAGAGCACGGGCGACTTGCTCTTCGGCGTGGAGGAGATTGTCAGCTTCCTCAGCCAAGGAACGACGTTGGAAGCCGGCACTGTGGTGTTGACTGGGACGCCGTCGGGTGTTGCTATGGGTATGAAGCCCCCGAAGTACTTGAATGATGGGGATGTGGTGGAGGTAAGGATAAGTAAGCTTGGCAGTGTAAAGAACAAGATGGTGTTTGAGTAGAAAGAAGTCACGAATGAATTGTTAAATATCGGGGGTTCGAGAATAAGCATGAAAGGCGCGGAGGCCGGGTATTTTGCTGATGAATGTACATGATGGGGGCTGACAACTACCGGTTATAAACTTCCAGGCATACTATTAAGCCAAGAGAAGTCATTGATGTCGAACGTGATTGCGTCCATGTCAAATGCTGCATCCTGCGCCAAGTAAGGGAAAGGCATATCAAAGGTCTCCTATTGCTCATTGGTGATGTTGGGCACCGCTGCACTGGTATCCGCGCTTGGGAGAGCAGCTGATTGAGGTTGTTGATCCTGGAACATCTTGGTTGAGAGGATCTGAAGCGCCGCGGCACATCTCCGCGGAGAAGGCCCTAGGTTCTCGTGGTCATGGAGCAGAGCCATCGCTTGATTCCACGAGCGAGAGATGTCGAGCGAAGAAAAGACCGCGGGTCGTAGTCTTGCTGCTATGAGCACAGTTGCGGCTGTGTAGATATAGAAGACACGGTACCACCAGGCTGGGAGTAGGCCGAGGGTGCCATCGTGTTGTTGGAATTGCACGATGAAGGAGATGAGACTTTGCGCGGCTTCTACGCAGACCATGGCGCACTGCTGAACGACGCGAGATGAGAGGTCATCATGGACCTGGGAGGTTTCCGGGCACTGAGAAAGGCAGAATCGAGTGAGCATAGGCCTGAGGAGCAGCATGCGTGCATGAAGGAGCCTATGAGCTGTCAGTCGTGGCTCAAGGGATGGTCAGGTTGACCATAAGCCAACTCGAGTCGCAAGTACTTACCTGATACGCAGGATTACCGCCTGCCTGCGGAAGACCTCGTCCAGAGTAGTCTCAGGCTCGGCCATAGTCAAGAAGCTGGGCAAGCTCTTCTCCCATTTCGTCAAGCGCTGATCAAGCTGTAGAGCTTTCCCAAGATCTAGCTCCGTCCTATCCAAGGAGCGCTGAGTCTTGCTTCCAGTGCCGTTGGGGTAGGTAGGCGACTTAAGCGGCGATGTTGACGAGTAAAACGCGAGGACTGCGTGGTTGATAACCTCGTAGAGCTCGAGCGACTTATGGAAAAAGGCCTGATACCGAAGCTTGTGAAGCTGAACGGCACCTAGCTGTACTTCGTCGACGCTGGTGACGTTGGTATCCGGGATCGAAGGTAGTACCACACTTGACGCTAATTGATCCGAGACCATCGCCGGGCGTCCATGTGTGATGGCAATCATTCTAGTCAACAAGTCAGAGGTGCTATGCGCATAAAGTGTGGTGTCAGAATGAAACTCACCGATCCATCAGGATACATCCATGCCAAATTCTCTTCACGAGATCTCTTTCGGGCTCATTCGAGAGCTCTGATGCCGTCTCTGGCAAATGTAGGCCAAGGCCCTGAGCGATTCTCACGGCAGACCCGACAATCATCCACGTCTGGTGAGGATTATTTGTACTTTGGAGATACTGGCTCATAATCAACAGACACTGAATCAGCTCGATGGAGCCAGTGTCCCAAAGGCTCAGCTGTAGTAAGTTCTGTGCGCGAGTGAAGTATTCCTGGCTAGAGGAATCCCTCTGATCCGGAGGCAGTGACTCGATCAACTGCGTGGAAAGTGCGAATATGATGTTGAGGATGCTCACAAAGATTCGTTCATCGGCATCGAGGGAGGTACCAGCAAACAGCGCTCGATAAGAATGCTCGAATCTCTGTCGGTCCAGGAAGGGATACAACGGATCAACGTAGTACCAGTAGAGATCGGTCAAGTGATCAGCTTGCTTACGGGCTGGCAGGACATAATCGGCTTGTCCTCCCGCACCAGATCCATTGAGAGGAAGTGTCGAACGGAAAAGAGAGCTTCTCACACTCCTATTCTCTGTCGAGGAGCCCAGCCTCGCATCAATGGCAGCTTTGATCTGGTTCGTGAAAGACCCAGCACTACTACTGCCAAAGTACTCGCCAGTCACCATGCCATCCTCGCGGACCGTGGTCATGGAATCAACAACTGAAGGGCTAGCATCGGATGGAGTGATGGGGTGCCGTTCAACTCGACCTCGCCTTGTGAGGTCTGGACCCGAGGAGGTGGTCGACTTGGGCGTCGCACTCGGAGCCGGGCGAGAGATGGGAGGCATCAGGGGTTGCGCAAAGTTGGCCTCGGGCGTGTGGACGATCTTGGGCATTGCCCTTTCGGGATTGCCTGGACTTGCATCTGCAAGTTTACTACTACCTGAGAACGACTTCTCGGTCTCGGAGGTATAGGTGCAGCCGTTTCTCAAATCGGTCCTCTTCCAGCAGTTGCCGCACGCTATGAGTTGCTGTCAGCCGTAGCACGGGCAGAAACGCACGCGTTGCGCGGGCAGCTCATGAATCAAGGCAAAGCAGATGTTTTACAAACTTCCTAGCAGGATTCCAATCGACTTCAGTCTGACCCCGCGGGCCAAGACTCTCCAAGCCGCGTTTCCTTCACGCTGGAGTCTTCACCGATCACTCACCTGGGCGTGCTCCATCACACTTGACTTTCCTCCTCCGACATGCTTCACATGCCACATCAATCTTGATCCGCTTTGGCTTCGGCTCCATTGTTTTCTCCCTTTCCTCCCACCGGACGCAGAGCGTGGGGGTAGATGGGCTCTTCCGCCGGAGACTGGAGTCTCTTCCCAGACGAGACAAAGCTCGGAATGACGGGCGACTTATCTCGGAAGCCGCAATGGCCTGGGAAATCTAGATTTAGATCATGGATCTCGGATTGACTTCGGTCGAGTAAGATAGACAAAGATTGCGGAGAATGTGCAGAGTTCGGGATGAAATGTTTGGATGGAGAAAGGTTGAAAGTCTGGGGATCACACCGAGTTCCGAGGCCACCTGAAGAACTCCTCCATACCTGAGACCACAACAGAGAGAAACAAAGCATGGATCGAATGGTGGCACCAGCGAGACGCGGAAAGCGGATCGAGTTATGATTTGTTCAAACGGACAAGTTCCGAGTCATGAGCCCCCCATCTTACCCCAGCTTCTTTGTCCAGCAACTCAGCAACTCTCCGTTTCTGCTTATTTTCTCATCTGCTCCCATTGCACAGCTCCGTCGACCACTTGCTGCCAAGGCGGCCGAAACTTGACAAAAATCTCCGAATCAGGTCGCAGTTCGGTGCTGCATCCGACATCCGTCAGTTGGGAGCCCCAACCGGGCACGTAGGGGAGAGACATCACCTACCCGCCCTCCAACAGGCTCGTCCGGATGAGTATGTATCGCCCCTTTGCGGATGAGGGGGTCGTCCACAGCGGGGTTCCACAAGTGCGACAGAACGACTTTTCTTTTGGAGAACCACTGGATGTGTCGGCCAACGTGAAGTTGGAGATGAGATCGCTCCCTGAGAGGACTCGGACGAATTGAGTCTCAAACTTTGCAATCTGCCGCAAAAACCGAATTAGCAATCACTCTGGTGTTTTCAACAATTGGGAGTCTTACTATTTGGTGCGACCCACCGGCACCCTTGCTACAATGAATGCAAAAACAGGAGAGGACAGCGAGTGGTGTCGACGAAGTCTGGATCTCAATCCCGCCGCATAGGCAAGAACCCCGAAAAGAGGACGACATACTTCTGGCGGCGCTGAGAAGGAATACTGTCAAGGATCACGAAGGCTTAGTAGTCTGCTAAGTTAAGTAGGTTGACTGCGCGTTGCCTCCGGTGGCCACTTACTTGGGCAGTCGGGGCTTGACAAGACTTCAGTCACTCTTCTATGTGCAATGAAAACCCGGCCGGAACGCGCGATTGGCTTTCCGGCCAGCTGGGATACATCCCGACACAATGGGACGCTAAGCAGAAGCGCCGGTAGGTGAACGTGGCATTGCGCGGCTGACGTCGAAGTCTACCACTCTGCAAGTGTATCGCTCAACTCCCATCAGATGTCTTGGCTTAGGGGGTAACTTGCCTCGTCGATCGCATCATACTACTGGCCCTCACTGAGACAAATGTAGACTTGTCAGCTGGGATCATGAAAGAACTTGAGATGTGGACAAGAAACTTGACAATCGATTGCAGTTCTAGTAAGCTCGCAACTACGTAGGCTTTCATCGACCATGGCTTGGCCTATTATCTTAGGCCTTCCTATCCGCAACATTCTCAACTTCAACAAACTCGTCATCAACCTTGTCGCTCCTAACGCCACTGCTGCCAAAGGCATGGTTCTTGCCGTCAAACACCTCGGCAATCTGCTCAAGCGAACGGCCCTTGGTCTCAGGGAAGAGAAGCCAGATCAAGAGCAACAGAAGAGCCAAAATGACGCAAAAGACGATGTAGTACTTCCAGCCCAAGTTGGCCATTCCAATGGGGTTACAGAACTGTCCGATAATGAGACCTACGAAAGTCGATCCCAGGGACATTGTCAACCCCCTTCCACGCAGAGTGTACTGGAAGATCTCGACCGGGTATGAGAGCAGGAGGGGCGACCAGGCGATATCGTAGAAGAAGTAGTAGATGAAAATAAAAGCCACCACGGCGTAGCCAGCTCGCTCGTCCTTGGTGTTGGTGAAGACGCTGGTGAGGATGGTCCAGATGATGTAGCATCCGAGCATACCAGCAGTCGAAATGAGGAAGAGCTTGCGGCGACCAATCCGGTCAACCATCATGGCTCCAGCAAACACGGCCGCGAACCAGTTGAAAACCTGAAGCAGGCCGTTGATGAGGGCCTGATCCTTGGTCTCGGTGATTCCGACGGTGTTGAGAACCAGCGTGAGGTAGTAAGAGATAACTCCAGAACCAGACCACTGGGCTCCGAGACCGGTGATGACAGCAATGAGCGTACGGCGACGGTTGGGTGCCGTCTTGACGAGATCGAGATACGAAGACTCGCGCAACGCCTCGGTCTCGAGACGGACGTTTTCCTCGATCTCCTTGACCTCGTAGTCAACGAGAGGCGAAGACGCATCGCCGCCGGCGTGGTAGCGGGTGAGAATCTCTCGGGCTTGTTCGGTTTTACCATGGGCAATGAGCCATCTGGGAGACTCAGGCACGAAGTAGAAGAAAGCGAACTGGATCGCAGGAAGAGCTCCCTGCAAGATAGACGGAATCCTCCAACTCCAAGTTGAGGTCAGTCGGAATGTGCCATAGGTTGACCAAGCCGCTAAGATTGCTCCGAAGAACTATGGCAGGTGTCAGCTAAAGTCTCTTACAAGAGGTTTGACATAGACCTAGGTAGCTAGGGAGACTTACAAAGAAGGTATTATAGAGACTCGAGATCTTGCCTCGCTGGGTCGGGTAGGCAAGCTCGGTCACAAGAATAGGTGCCGGCTGCGCAATGAAGGCTGTAGCAGCACCGAGAAGCCATCGTGAGACGATGAACATGGGCAGACTAGTACTTGCGCCCTGGAGGGCAGCTCCGACGAGGAGAAGGAAGAACCCAATCCACATGGGCACTTTTCTGCCGTACTTATCCGCCAGGTATGTAGTCGGAATAAGGCCCATGATCTTGCCGATGGGATACACAGCGTTCATCGTTCCGAGCACGGATGGACTAGGGCTACCAAAGTAACCGCGCCATTGCTTGATGGTCTGCAAACCGTTCATCATGGCACCTGGTTCCAAATGTTAGGATGGCACTTCACAAGTCTCACACGAAGCAGTGACATACCATCGAAGCCGACCGAAGCCGACGACAGCATGGGAACCAATAGAGTTAGGTTCAGCAGAAGCAAGTGCTTGGTACGATACCATGGTGCAGGGTTTTCGGGCAGGACCTTGAGCTGATGTTAGAGTTCATGTTCACATAGCTTCTGACTTGCGTCGTCTGTTGTTGATGCCGGCAAATTGAAGGGGAGACTCACTGCGAGCAAGTCAGACCCGACGGCCTGTGCAGCCGTCTTCTTGGCTGGCTTTGACTTGAGGAAGCCCATCTTGATTTTGTTGTGGTCGGGCTGCACTGAGATTGTACTGGAAGGCTGTTGGTTTATTCAATGACCACAGTTGCAATCGACTTTGAAAGCAGTGAAGTCGCCGAGCCGGGATCAACTCGATGCCCTTAGAGCTGAGTCGAAGGACAACTTGGAGATATATGCAAAAGTCAAAAGAGACACTGTCAAGAGCCGGAATGGAGGAGTTCTCAACTTCCCACGCGGCCAGCCCCCCTGTGTACCCCAGTCGACCCCGTAAAATGTCTGCGGTTTCCCCACGGGCGGTGGATTCTTCCCCAAGTTCATCGTTAGCTTGGATGATTGACCCGTAGTGTCGGGTGAGAGATTCCATCACGGAACTCGGGAGTCGGATGGCAGGTCACGCTGACTAGACTAAACGAACGCTAGGTGACTATGGATAGACCTGGCTTAGAGTGAAGATGGACTAACGCCGCTAGTAGTAGAAGCGTCGGAGCGCTGGAGAACTGTCAAGCTGACAAAGACTTCACCTGGCCTACTTCCTACACCGACGGCAAGCCCCCCGAAGCGAGCTGCCCTAGTCGGTAGAATGGTTCACCTTGGTGCTCACCGAGCAGACTCACCGGGAAGAGTCCCCGAGCGCAAAAGTCTCAAGACTAAGCAGACTCTATGACATGCAGATAAGGCGAGTCATAAGTGAGCTTCCACGCTTCCCGAGGCCATGGCGTCGCGTTCTGAAACGGTTCTGCGGGGGCCGGCGATCAATGCTGCACGATAATTAAACTCGCGATCCCCAGACAGGGCCGACCATCCTGCCTTCCCCCTCACATCTCGCGTCGCTCGTCTCCCCGACACGAGAAATGATCCCGAACAACGAGGTTTACAGGAGTCATCTATCGTCGCAATGGACCCACCGCTGAAGAGGATGAGGATGGACATCGGCCGGGGTTTCCCCGACATGGGCATGACGGCCGTTACTGGCGGATCGCCTCCTGGCCGCTCCGTCTCCGGCGTCGATCACGCGCATGTCGAGCAAGCTGATCCTAGGATGCCGAAGCAGAGAACTTGGTCGCGCGCCTCATCTGCCTGTCAGACGTGCCGTGGCCGCAAGACGAAATGCGATAACGAGAGGCCGATATGCGGCTATTGTCAGAGGGTCGGGGCAACTTGCACATATATCGAGGACTCGGCTCCGGCAACGTCACTGTAAGTTTACTTTACTTCATACGGACTTGAAGTCTTAAGGCCCACGTCTGATCGACGGGTTCGGGTCACATACACTTTGCGGGGGATGGCCGCCGGTTCAACCGGATGGACTCGTTATATCGGACTGATACTAACGAAGTGTGGATTATTCCCGTCAGATGTCAAGGTGTTGGACCACGTTTGCTGGGAGCAATAGAGAACTTGGCCAACCTAATTCAACGCAACGAGGAGAACTTTCGCGCTATACCACAACTTAGCCGCGACCTGTCCGGTAACTCAAGCGACTATCCGGACAGTCCAACCTTCCAAAGCGGACGTCAAGATGGTCTCCTGTCTGGGCAAGATGGAGGTGCCGCGGATGAGGCCAATAAGTCCATTCACCCCTCGTTATCGGATACCGCCGGACTGGACTCCGTGCTGGAGTGGCCAATCTTTCCTAAACCGGTGCCCTTCGCGATAGACCCCTTCAGCCATGCTTCCCCACGTGGGGAAGCCTTTTCCCCCAGATCACCCCCCGCCATGGAGTTCTACGAGCTATCCCGGCTGGTAGACTTGTACTTGACCAATGTTCATCCCATGAATCCCATCGTCGATGCTCAAATGCTGCGACAGATGTTAAAGCAGGTCGCGGAAAACGGCCCTGACTGGTCGGCGTCTACCTGTATCGTTGCATTGTCTTGTGCCCTCGGCGCCATATCCCAGAGACCTGGGCAGAGGACGCCAAGCGGAACCCCTCGTGGATACTCCGTGGAGCCCAACCGTCATCTGGCGTCAAGGTATTGGTCAGTCGCCGAAAAACGACTCGGCTTCTCCATGGGTTCACCTGGATGGGAGTCTGTACAATGCTTGTGCCTTGCAGGGTAAGACGGCTCCTCCCGCGTATCTGACTTGTCATGGCTCTTGGTCAGTCGTACATGTAAGGCTGACTAGTATGGCAGAATCTGGCACATGTACAACATGGATCCCTTACAAGCATGGAAATGTTTCAGTATGGCGAGTAACACCTGGTATACTACTTCGCTCACAAACAAGTCTGTCTCTCCTTGGCATTGCTTGGATTTCCCTTGGCTGACATCCGTCTCAGACTCACCATGCCGGCTAAAGCCGAGACGCCTGAATTCCCCCAGTCACTCTCAATGGAGCAAATATTGTACTTTACTTGCTTCAAATCTGAATGGTACGTCCTGTCCGGGATATGTTCCCGTAGTGTACTTGATCATTGGCTAAGACTCGGTTGCAGTGAGCTGGCGTTTGAGCTGTCTCTCCCCGGTTCCATCCTCGCCGGTGTAGACTACCCATACAGTCTGCCCACTCCACCAACACTCGGGGTCATGAACCTAGATAACAAAGTCCTGATGATGGAGCAAAGATCCTGGTACTACTATTTAGCAGAGATCTCTGCAAGGCACCTGATCGATCGTTTCACTCAGGCCCAAAAGAGGTGCCCTCCCCACCCGACTGAGCACGGCATTGACCGCATGCTTGAAGTATTTGAGGTCTTTGATGCCCAACTATCAGATTGGTATGAGTCGTTGCCGCCGCCAATATCATTCCAAATACCCACCGGAGACATCGCTCCTCTGGGTGATGACCTTTGCCAAATGCTTCGTGGACGGTACCTGGCGATGAAGGAGCTTCTGTGCAGACCTTTCGTCCGGTTGGCTTCAACCATCTCCATCGCTTTAACGGTATCAGAACACATGGTCGCAAGGGTAGCAGAGCTTGCTTCGCGAGGTCTACAGTACTGTTTGTTCAGGATCCAGGCTACTTCGTCTACACCTCATCACGGCCTCTGGTTACAACTGAGGGGGTTCGTGACCTGTTCTCTAATTCTGACGGCCGCAGAGCGGGCACAGAGTATCCCGTCGTTGAATATGCCAACAAAGGTCACGTACCCTCAAAATTGGAAGCGGACGATCTTTGCTCAAAAGGAAATTCTTTCTAATTGTTGGGAGTTCGAGGAAGGAGGCATAAGCGACTGCGCTAGGGTGTTAGACTGGGCGCTTGCAAAGTTTACGGTCTGAACTCATGCTTATTCTCGAGGTACATAGTCACATTGTGAAGGGAAAAGGCATTAGATGTGTTCAGCCTTAGATGGACATAATCATTTCACGCGTTTCTTGAGCGCTTAAGCGGGGTGGCAAGGCTCTCGGGCCTTCACCGGTGGCATCGTGTCAAAGTAGCCGCTACGGGAACTGTCAAGGCCAATATCCGAACCTTTGTACGATAATGTACTACTTCTGTATGCAAAGTCAATTTTATGTTATAATTTCAATCGGGGAAAGAGATTAAGCTCTTCACTTGGCGTTCAATTAGCCGAGCGGTGCGCGAGACTCGGGTGGCGCCCGGCGCGTAGGCGATTTCATTGGGCGCTTCGCAGCAATCCGAACATCAGACACCGTTAACTGTGTTTTAGTCAAACCTTGACAGCAGGAGCGAAAGGGCGAGTATGCGTTAGGCTGAGTCTATCCTAGTGTACCGGGAACGCACGCTTGTCGCGGCACCCGATACCGAGAGATGTCAGGCTTGTATGTCGCAGCAAGGTTTGCTTAATGTTGGGACAGTTCTTTCGGGGCGGAAAGCCGATAGTCTGTCAGCACCCAATGTTTTGAGTTGACCGACTAGGTCGGACATTCTCCCCGCCTGCATTCAATCGGGATCCGTCCCCGTCTGCAGGCAGGCTCGCTCGGGGAAGTCTAGATGTAGTCACACTCCGGACTTAGCGGCCCCATTGGCCTTGATGAGGTATTATGTAGCTTTCGGTGTAACCACTCTTTTGGGTTTTGAGGAACACGCACTTGGCTTGCTTGAATGGCCAGTGAAGATTGAGCTTTGTCTGGGCCTTGTTGGCATGTCTCATATTCCCTGCCATCAAAGCCGTTCGAGGCGCACGGTCACAGATGTGGCACCTGTCAGGTTCATGCTAGCCATCAATCGAACGGAAGTCCGAACGACTTGCAGATCCTTCTAGTTGATAAGTAAAGGCAATACTTCGTCGGGCTCCTATCTCCAGCACTCGCGGACTCGCAAGGGAGTAATTTGTCAACTTCAGTCATAGTCAGTACCATCGCATCGGAACGATGGCCAAACGACACTTCTACATCTCGTGTCAGACGGCCAGAGAGCTGGATGAAAGGTCTTTGGTCGCTAATTACTATGAAAATAGCCATCTTACCAAAGTCTCAACCGATCCAGCCTTCACCTGATCATCTCAGGCAACAACACCGTGGACGCATGCGGTCTGCCAAGAACTCCAAGAGAACCGCTGTACAACAGAGCCATTGTACCCAAGGTCAATACCTGTTTGCAGTGTCTCAAGGCCTCCGAGCGGCGTCGCTTCCCAACCTTCAGTAACCGGTCCATCTTCAGGATCGAGTACAAATGACAACCACAAGTCCTGCATCGCCTCGCTGACTTCATACTCAAACGCTGTAGAACTCTGACGAGCAATATCATGTGTTCCAAAGATAAGCGGAAGTTCTGCAGAATGAAATGCGCCCTGGCCTCCGGGCATGATATTGGTGAAGTTGGAGGAATACATGTAGCGGTAGGTCTTGAGACCAGCCACATTTCGCAGACTGGTCTCGTATTGCGCCGGGCAGCCGAACAGATTGTCTGGAACCACGTCGGATCCATTGGTTGGAGGGATGGTAGTGCTGCCGGCGAAGTTCCATTCATCCCTAGTCGAACCAACGATTGAGGGCTTCCCGATGACAAAGTCAGCATGGCTATTGTGTGCCTAGACGGGGTTGACACTTACACCTTTAGCAACTCTCCGGTCCAAAGTTCGGTTCTCGTAGTCAGAGAACTTGGTCTTCTCGTCTACAATAACGTTGAATGTCAAATTGCCAGCTTGATCGAGGTACTCTTGTATCTTCCGGAAGGGAATCTCCCTCAAGCAGCCAAGCTCGTCTTCTTGACATCCGAATGCGGCTGCAAGGGAAGAGAAGTTGCCATGTACTGCATCGTCACTTCCGATTGGGATGAAGGGTGATCCCGAGTTTTTGATAAAGCCAATGGCAATGGGATCGTCGGGGTAGGCGTATTGATAGTACGAGACTGATCCGGCTCCAGCACTCTGGCCCCAGAGAATAATGTGCTCAGGGTCACCTCCAAACTGTGCAATGTTATCTCGCACCCACTCCGTGGCCAATCGCTGATCCAGAAGCCCTAGATTCTGTTGCGTTTGTTCAAGGCCTGCGGCGTTTGGGAAACCCCAAAGCCCGACGCGATAGCTGAATGATCATGTTAGTAAGACGTTTCAGCGGCAGCAATCATATTTCTTACTTTATGGCAACAACAATATGCTTCTGGCTTCTCTGAACCCATCGGATGGGAGTTTGATAGGCAATATCATTACTTCCCTGTTATGTCTTTATTAGAACCTGAGTACGCACTCACAAACAGCGCATGAGGGGAATATGAAAGGAAGGTACGATACCGCACCGAATCCACCGCCGTGAATCCAGACAACAACCGGGAGAGCCTTGGATGAATTGGCCGGAGTCCATATATTAAGTGTCAAGCAATCCTCGCTGGTGCTATTCGGCCGAATCAAGAACTCAGCAGCCCACGCGCCTCCGGTGCCAGGCGGATCCGTCTGTGGACAAGACGGACGTCTCACTGACGCGTCCAAGGTTCCGAAAGACTCTTTGGGCGAGGCAGGAAGCCATCTTCGCTCTCCGATGGGCGCTTCAGCGTAGGGAATGCCATAAAACTGCGCGACTCCTGGTGCTGCTGCATCTTGAAAGCCGGCGACAATGCCCTGTTTCGTTTCTACGCTCGGGCCGGGTAATGCGTGAATACTGGGCATAAAGATGCTGCCTAGCGCCAAAGAAGCGACCAGAGTGAATGGCGTCCAGATCTGCATCTTGAAATTTGGAAGAAGGGTGGAACTTCAGATCATGTTGAAGGATGGAAAAATGCACCACCTTCCCCTTCGATGTAGAGGATCTGGATCTCATACTTTTATGTAGGTATCAACTCGTAAGTCCGAAGCTACGGCGAACATGTATGCGAGGCTTCACCCACTTCTCCACGTATTCTGAGAAGGCGGGGAAGCCCACCGAATGCCGAATGTGGAGTCGAGGGTTGTTAGCTAGTTGGCGGAAGAATTGAATGTTACCTTGAGAAGAAGCCGGCTCGGTAGGTCTCTCGGTATTGACGATTATCGTAGCGACATCCACCCTGCGATCGGCTTCTCCAATTTCAACGAAATTCCGCGATGATACGTCAAGGGGCAAAACTCCACAGGCTACCCTCTGATTTGAGAAGGAAGATTTTGGAGCCACGCGCCAGTAAACTGATCGAGTAATACTCCGTACATATCGTCGGATTTCCTATGGTAGGTTCTTTGCTCGTACGCTTGGCTTCATCGATAGTGATCCGTTTGACCCGAGCCGAACTGCCTGACCCCAACCGCTTGAGCCGAGCCGAAGCCTCTACAAGAGACTTATATTTGAAGTCATGAAAATTGTGACTGTAAGCAATTTCATCGTGAAATATCGCCAAATTCTATTCTAGAGCTTACATGTTAGAAGCCGGCCATACACATATCACCTGTACTCTCAAGTTGCCGCTCCGTTTGCTCATTTGCTCGTTTGCTAGTGGAATGCAAAACTCACTCATAAGGTATGATCGGCCGCTCTCACTCAGTCTGAGAAAGTATTCTGTCTCCGCAAAACTTATTCCACCGGCCAAGAAGCACAGTCGTGAAATCCTTTTCAAGTCTCGAGACAATAAGTACTCAATTTATGTGCCAGACGAATGGCGGAAACATACATGACGAGGTCGAGTACTGGATATTATAGTGGCTCAGACTGTCGGCTAGCCTCTGTTGATGGATTGTGTCTGTTTTTGAACTCTAGGCTTGTCTTACAAGCCACTACTTTTATATCCAGTCGACACCCGGTTCAAGATCGCTGGCCCTTTATTGTAGTCGAAAACCTGTCACTGCCACGTGTGGCGCTACCCATTATAATACCGCTATCCACGAGACGGCTGCCAGTCTTGTAAGGCACTTAGATACGACCCCGCATAGGTCTCGCACCAAGATAAATCGAGGCCCATCCATCATAGAACAGCGAGTGTCTGGAGTTTGAGAGAGAACGGTCAAAGACAAGCGCAGTATAAGAGAGGTACAACAGCAGAATAATACGGAGTACACGGCCAACGAAGTGGAATGGAAGAGAGAGGCAACTTTCCAAGTCTAAGGAGAAGCAATGCAGAACTGCAGAACAAAAGGAACTGGCCAGTGCTGACACAACTCAACGAGTCGTGGCTCGGTAATAACAAATTGTAAGCACGGTTGACTCAAGTCATCCTCGGGCTATACTTTCCCAACAGAGCCTTCAATTATCGAGAAAATCCTCGTTTCAAGCAAACCTTGCCACATCCATGGTGCCAAGCGAATTAATGCTAGGATTCAAGTCCTGCTATTGCAATTCTCTTGTGGATAAACAGGCATCGCAGCCCTGAGTGTCCGTCGAACGAGGATTCATCGGCGATGAGTTGACTTCTGCGGGAGTGGATCGGTAGTAGAAGCGGGATACTGTAGTGCAGCTAAGATTAATGGGTAAATGTTTTCCAGATGGCGAATTGCCCCTGATTTATTGTTCCCCTAATGTTCACCATCGTCTGAGTTCATCACATCCCTGACGAAAGGCGTGCCGCTGTTCTTCCTTACAGAGCAAAATGAGAAGGTGCATTTACTCACACATAGACCACAGTGCCAGCCCGCCATACTACAGAATTCTTGTTTTCAAGGATAAGCACTTAACTCAAAGAGACTAGACCACTAATATTGCGTACTGAGGGAACAAAGAGCTCGCCATCTTATGTTCCTCTAGACTATGAGAATACATTGTCTATCTTGGCGATGACTACGTTAGGCAGTTCGACATTGCTTTCTCGACGGACCGTGTTATGGCACCCACTATACGAGACTCTTGATGATTTATGGGATAGTCACGTTGACAAGGTACCAGGAGTGAGGTAATCGATAAATCGAAGAAGCAACAAGTCGAAAATTGAGAGATCGGGAGCAGCTTGATCAGTAGACCTACGGCGCATATGAATCGTTCTCCAGCGCCGGTAGTACCTCCCGTCATAAAGCCCAGATATAGGAAGGCCGACTCTGCCATGGCAGCGGATCCAAGCCGGCCAGGTATTGCGCTATCTCCACTGGACACGCTCCTCCTTCCGCAAGGAGATACTGGACCGAACGGCTAAAGTCATCTTCACGTCGTTGCTTCATGCTCTTTGCGTGCTTTAACTACCGTACGATGTTAACAATGCGATTCCGCACGGAAGTGTTCTACTTCAGGGAGGTCAGACTACAAAATAGGAAGCATTGAACGATGGGGTCGCAATCTGAAGTGGCAATGCTCTATTTCGGTCGATAGACCTCAATCACCTACACATGAGCATCGCTGTTACCATCGAACCACCTTCCCAACTTCGCAAATGATGTGATATGATTCGGATTGATGCCATGGCGATGCCGTCAGTGCTTGAAACATATAAGCCAGCGAAGTCATCCGCTTAGCTTGTCATGAAGGCTTTGATATTCCCAAACAACGACCCTTTCTTACCGGATCATTTCCTACTACCTTACTTTCCAAAGAATCCTCTTTGCCATCGCCATGAAGGTCTCTATGATCCTCGGCTTCGCGTCTATCGCTGCCGCTCTGCCCGCCGTGACCGCTCCAGCTGAGACGCGCGACGTCGTCGTGAGCGACAAGTCCTTGGCGAATGAACGCTCCGCCCAGCCCCTCGAAGATGCAGGTATCGCCCCAGTCTTGATGGCGAGGGAGAATTTTGAGAGAGTCGTCCCTTGGCCTACAACGTCTGTCATTGGCGGTGGCACTAGCTTTCAGTACAAGGCAGAGCCCCTCGGCAACGACCAGTTCAAGATCACCTTCTACCACAGCGCCCCGTTCAGCACTCTCACCTTCAAATACACCGTCTACGCCGGCGACGGCATCATCGCAAGTGAGGCTCTGTCGGCCGGAACGAGCTCAAAGTCTGTGCAAGTCAGCCGTATCGGCGAGAGTTTTCGCATCGTTATCCAGTCGATTTAAATAACCAACGGCTCTATGCACCAGTGGAGGATAGGAACGACCACTATCACGCAATTACGGTACGACAAGATACGGAAACGAATTTGGGTTGTGCTTAGGGGTGTGGGCGAGAGATACTGGTGAATGTGGATTTGGTTGTTTGCGATCACCAGGCCAATTCCCACGCAAATTCTCTAGACTAAGGTCGGCGTACCCTTCGGGCGCAAGACACGGATAGTCTATTCATCAGATGTATGGTACCATCTCGACAGTTTAGGGTGTACACTGCTCTACCACAAACCTGTTTTCTCTAAATCATCCTGACATCGCCGCTGTGATCAAGCGTTTATGTGCGACACTGTACGTTCTGTCTCTTAAAGGTTGTCAACATTGAGTTCGTATTCTGGTCCTTGTTCACTGGCGATACATCGGCGTTACCGAGGTCAGCGGGACTCTTCAAGATACGGTTAACCGCTTACATATGCAACTCAACTACGCACTGGTGCCACTGCATTGGCAACATGGAGAAGGCAAGGTACAAGGGTCTATCGCCATCTTTTCAGTCCAGTCTGTATCCCAGACATTGATCTTAAGCCTTGATGTCTAGGCCAACCGAAAACTAAGGTAACATACGTGTAGGTAAGGGTTTGTCGGAACTCTTGAAATGCAAAAATCATCACACAGCCTATTTTCGTGGACGAGCTAGCATTGCCACGTCAGCCATTGAGGTCAAAGGCTGGTCGCAATGGTACTCATGTTATGTAGTCAATGGGTCACGATACGATTAAGTCAAGGCTCGCGCGGTCTCGAAGTGACGGAATTCTCCTAGTACCTACAGCAGATCTTCTGATTCAAAAACAGCCGATCGCGTTGTCAGTGGGATTTTCCCATCCTAATTTTCAGTACGTAATCGGTACATTGAGTTGATGGATGTCAATGTCGTGGTTAACACAGCTTCGCCTTGGTCACTTTGGGCACCTTGAGCACACACTAGGTGTGCTGAACCATCCCCCTCCTTCCCTCTGCACTTCATTGGAAGGTTTAAAGTTCATACTTCACACCTAAACGGTGACATGATTCCACCCCAGAATAGTCTCCTCTGTCTCGGGCCTCAAAGTAGAGGCAAGTTTCTGGATGTTACGAGAGGCTGATGATGCAACGGGTTAGAGGATTGGCCTCGTCCACAGCCATACGCCGTGCTCATTCACGAAACCAAATAGACTGCAGTGGAGATGTCAATTATAGCTCTGAGAGCTTTTCTCAAGGAATAAAAACACTTTCAAGAACAGGCCGTAGTGTCACAACATGTAATGGTAGAGCCTGCGCTGCCGCAAAGAACTTTGTCGGGCTTGCACTTTCCGCCGTTGTATCCTTCTGTACCGGGGGCTTATGATGTACAGGCGGCTTGAATGCTGCTGACAGCGGACAGAAGCGCGATTGTAGCGGTGAAAATGTGACTCCGAAATATCATGTTGGCCGAAAATAACTGCAATATGTTCAATGTTGAAAAGACAGCAACCATAGGTCAACAGTCGGAGTGGTGATTTACTTCTATTTATGTTCGATTCAACACCGCGCTATTATCATGGAGTTGAAGGCAATGAGAGTCGTGACGGCCTTGCCATATCGCCCGAGGCCGATGCTACTTTGAAACTAACATGGAAACACTCTTTACTAGTCTTGGCGCTGCTATCCACTGCATTTAGGCTTGAGCTAATATGACATCATATTCCATGAAAAGCCTAGTCTTCTCGCCTGGCAGTACTTGCAAGGATCATGAATTCTTCACTAAAGACGCTCTTTCAGATCTAATTGGGCTTATTCACCGGCAATTGGTCCTGAACATCGGACCAACAATGTCCCCGAAAACGTCACCACGTATCATAACACTCCTTTCATAACCCCTTTCCTTAAGTTGAAATGAGTAGCTACTCATGGGCAAGCTTTCCCTGTGACATCGCCAAAGCGTGATTTTCGTCGATGGCCCTCGTTACCCGCTCATCCATCCAATTCTATCAACAAGAGCATGTCTTTTCCTAGGCTTGTTACTCCTAGTCTTGAAGCTCCTTCTGACTGATTGAGTAAGGTTATCCACAAACTATCTCCCTCAAGTTCCGAAAGCCCGAAGCCGCCGAATTGACGCTGATGGAAGAGGGACGATGTCCTGGAAACTTCTGCGTAGTCGTAGGACCGGCTCAAAGTGTCGTGTACCAGCGCAGGTGTTCCAGCAAAGATTCTGGAGTTGCATGCTCTGTCTCTTGTATCGGGTAGCGAGCAGGTAGGTAAGTAAAGTCGTACGCGGTACGAGCCTGCCAGATACAATTTTCAGCAGCACGGCAAATTCGCCGAAGCCGCCTGTCTCGAAGATGACAATAGTCCCCGGTGCGTTTAACTAGCAAGATTAATGTCTGATCCAATATAGCTTCACGCCTCTTGCTTGAGCATCTGGGCCGCAACGGAACTGCCGCAAGAGTCAAAAAGAACCAAAACGCCAAACTCCCCTGATAGTGTAGAAGGCGGGTGTAGTTTCGGCGAGTGTTGCCACGAGCAGACTTTTGCGGGCGGTCTCGTACGACGCGTTCTCGAGACTGAACAAACACAGCTCTGAAGTATCCCTCTCTGCAGATGATACGAGCCAAGAAAAGTGAGATCTCCTCGACAGGGGAGAGACACGCTATCCTCTATGTGCGCAGCCACACCAGGGCTGATACGACAACTTTGTTTTAGTGCTAAAATGCCGACATTCGACAAGTAAATTCGTGATCGACTTTATCAATAGAAGTGATTGAACTATTCGCAATATCGACGAAGATCTCGAACTTCTCCTGATACTCAACATCGAGGTACCAACGGAAATCAAAGCCCCGGAGGGGTAATGCTTGCGTACACAGCAGAGAGGCCCGGGGTCAACCGCACAGGTCGATTAGTTTCTATTACATCATCTCCGGTACTTCGACGAGCCCCCTTTCTTTGCCTCGGAGACAGCCTATCTTTTTCTGTAGCTTCTCTGAATCGCAAGCCAGGTGCTGCAAGTATTCATGGAAAGGTCTAATAACTCAACATGTGAGAAATATAGCGGAGGAAAAGCACGTCTTCTTAGGGAGAACCACAAAAAACGTCTCGATATCCATGAGGCTGCAATCCGCCTCAAGCTGATTAGTTCTCTACCACTACACGACCAGTACTTGCTGGGGATTTCGGAGCTCAGACATACTGGCCGATTTGCTGAGCGTGGGCCCGTCGCTTCTGGCAAGTTCGGCAGCTTCCTGTGATCATTTTGAGAAAACACTTGATATCGGGGTCAGTAAAGCGCTCAAATCGTTGCGTAACCTCCAGTCATTGAAGGTGATCGACTTATATGCAATCGTGAGCTGGGAAGTAGAGCTCAACAGGGAGCACGGTCGCCAGGGTTTGTGGGCTGATTCACTTGATGAAAGAACCGAAGAACCTTCATCTGTCGAATTTCGTATCTAGCCAGCGAACAGTAGGTGGTCAAGCTGCCCCACCGCCCGCACCCGGACGTCGCCGTGGGCCCGGTTTTGGAAAGTAAGAGAGAGGGTAAGTAAGATGGAAAAGACTATAGCTTGACGGAAGACTACTCTGGCTTTTGATATAAGATAGTCTACTCTGTGGCTCTCCTCTATTCTTTAGTTGGGTTGAACACTATCGGCGGGGAGGCTAGACAACTGCTCAATTGCTTCGTGAGAGTTGGCCGCGGTGACCTCAGTTTCGGGAGCGATCAGGTCGCTGTCTAGATGGCCATCTGCGGTTGTTGCTTGACCTATAAAGTCCTCGTACGACTTGTATGATTGCAGCGATGCGACAAGGCCTGCGGAATTGGGATCATGGCGTCCCCAAGCTCGAGTATGATCAAGACTCTTTGTTGGGCATGCGTTGGCTCCTGCCTCCCATGACCATGTCCGATTCTCTGCACCTGGTCTACAAAGCCCCGAGATTCAATCTACGGTGATTGCAGTGAACTTATTATGGGTATTCTCAACAAGGAAGCATAGTTTTTGAGAGAACATCCAACGTAATTACGAGATCCGGTTCTCGACATAACTGACTCCTCGAACCCTGTTGGTTACTCGAGAGGCGGCCAAGTTCTCTCAAAAACATTGAGTTATTCCCTTGAGCGTCTCATACACGCCAGAGGGAGAGTTCGAACAGCTATCCCGGGGGAAGAAGATTTTACCGGCGGTGTAGTTCGGTTTCGGGGATTGATGAACGCCCCTATTCCAAAAGTTCTAGTCGTGTCATGATAGTATGGAATAACACATTTTGAATGCAATGAATACAAGCGTGTAGAACTTAGGTCAAATTGGAGGAAATAAAATTGGAAGAAATCTTGAAAGCAATGGAAAAAGGGACGATTGTCATATTGAAGAGAAGAGAAGAGAAGTGTCAATGCAGAAAGCAACTAACAAAACAAAGTCCAAAACAATCAAGAGCCATCAATGCTCAGCAACTATCAACGAACCAAGGATACCGGAGAAACAAAATCATGACCATGTGCAAATGAAGCAAAAGTCGCGATATCGTGTTCCTGCCAGCATCCAAGAACAGAAGCAAGCCACCGTGTCTCTGTGCCTCACATACGCCACGTCTTCGCAATCTTCAGAAGTCGTCCCCAAATACAGCAAAAGCCAAAGATATTAGCTACTGCAAAATTTGACTCCCGGTGGCACAAATCCCGCCAATGCCAACCAGTAATCAAGCAATCTGGAACGTCTTCGCATTCCATCCAAAAGCCTTCGTCAACCGATGGGCCATCTTACGCGACCGGTACCCCTCGACCCTCGACGACGCGCTGCCGTGCGTGATGTGGAACTGAATCGACTGCTTCCATCTCGAAGTGCCGTCTTCCCGCGGCAAGGGTACGAAGGCGATTGCGGAGCCCTTTTTCTTGTCGGCGGTGAAGCCTACTTCAACCATGGCGGCTATGAACTCGGGCCAGGTGAGGGATCCCTGGTGGACGGACTTATCGAACATTGTTGCCATGACGGTTGCTGTCCGGGAGCTGACGTAGATGACTTCTTGGGGAGGAGTCGAGGGTCCGTCTTCTGTGTCGGGTTTGTCGAGGAGGCTGGCGTCTTGGTTGCGGGGGCCTTCCACGATCTCCTGTTCGTCCTCGTCAGGACGCTGGTTCTCATACTGCTCGTCATCATCTCCATTATGCTCCTCATGCTCTTGATCATCTTCGTGAAGAGATTTGCCGAAGCTAGCCTCGGTTGGCGTAGTTACAGCACCAGAAACCCTGCCTGAGGCCTCGGGGTAGTTGGCCCAGGGATCAGAAGCCTGCGGCTCAGCGTCAGCAAGTACAGACTCATAGTCGCCCGGGTCCTGCGAAGCGTTGAAGGAGACATCGTCGCCGGGAAGATCGAGCTCAGGCTCATTCAAGGAGAGCGATCCGGTCACGGAAGTCGCGAGCTCATCCCACGAAGAATCCCCATCAGGCTTTGACAGCCACGGGGTATTCAGATCGTTGACCCAGGCATCGTGACCCTCCTCAAGCTCCGGCAGGACATCAGACTCCTCTACGACTTTCTCCGGCTTCTTCTTTTTCGGCTTTCTCTTCTTCTTCTTGGCAGGCTCAGCCGACTTCTCCGACTCACATTGACACGACTTCGGGAAGCAGACGTCAAAGTTGACTCTGCTGTTCTCGTAGTGTCCGAGATCCGGAAAGTTGTCGACACAGCTCTGTACCAGGTTCCAGTAGCGGTTTGCAAGAGAGGTGCCCAGCTTCTCCTCAATCGCATTGGCGACCTTGTCCTTTGCCGCGGAAGTGACGAGAGGCTCAGCTAGCCGGTCAATGTCGGGCGCGATCCTGCGGAGGTCCAGGTTCCTCTTGACGGTGGCGAGCTCGACCTCCAGCTCCTTGACGCGTGAAATGTACAGCTGCCCTTTCGTATCGCTCACGGGCGGGAGGCACAGTTGTTTGTCCAGATCAGAGATGAAGCTCACGAGCAGATTGAGGTTAGAGAAGTTGATGCTCGTGTGGAACTCTGAGAACTCAACGCCCTCTGGGACCATGGTCGCAACTCCTGGGACTTTGTTCTTGTAGTATGGGGCCAGCTTCCTGAGCCAGAAGCCGGCGTGTCTATGAGTCAATCCTGGCTTGCAAAGCTGCATACCGTAGTATATCTTGCGATTCTTGCTGTCAATTACTCGATCCTTGACGACTACAACTTCGCTGCCCAAGTGATCGTAAGTGTTTGGGACACGCTTGAAGTACTTTTCTGCTTTGCCGCACTGGAGCCATCGTTTGACGCACTCCAGCAACTTCAGGAACTTGAGGTGAAGGACGTTTGATAGCTCCTGCAGCAGGAAGTCGCGTCGTTTGGCCGTCTTTCGCGAGTTGTCCATTATGTGGATTGAACACAGAAGGACGCGAATGTAGTAAGAGGTGTTGGAATCCTTCTCAGCAGCGCAGTAGGGATCGAAGATGCAGGCCCCGACGTATCTGTCAAGGTCTCCCACGCTGAGTATGTGTCCGCTGGCGTCTGGGACTCTCTCTGGGAGGCTGAGCCACTAGTTCGTAGCCTCCATCAGGAGAATATCAGGCTTTGTCAGAAGTTTCTGCGACCAGAGAATTGTCTCATCCTCCTCAGCTTTGATGAAGTTGATGAAGGGCCGGAGGCCGGAGTCACTAGTGAGTGTGAGCTGAGGAAGAACCTCGTTCCCATGAACCTCTCCTATGTCGTGTTCGTGACATGTGCAGTTTGGGTGTTTGCGATCGGTGGCCAGGACTGTGAGGATGGTGACGAGCGCTCGATGAAGAATCTCTACCCAGAACATCTGTCTCGCGACAATCAGCTCACCAACAGGACCGGGTACCCACAGATGGCGATCCGTTCTGACGCCGGCTATGGCTTCCCAGTAGGCAACGATGTCGGCAGTGCGAGGGTACTCTTCACAGTCCTCAAATACCATGACGTCGCCGTCAAAGTGTTCAAGACACGGGATGAGATGTTCAGCGAATCTTGCGCAGGTGAAGACGCAGTCGCCTTGTGTGCCATTTGGGCCAATGGTGAATTGGCGGGTGAGAGATTGTGTGGCGCGATGTTCAAGAACGTCGAGGAAGACATTGTTGTCTGAATTGGTGATGTCTTCATGATTCCACTCAGGTCCGAGAAAATGAGAAAATCCGGCGCCAGGGGATTGGACGGATCTCAGAACGGGGCACATGGAGCTGTTCCTCAACACGACCTCTCGTCCCGGTCGGTCAAGTCCCTTCCAGTAGGCGACCACGGTCTCACCATGAGCCTCGTACAGTCGGGCTAGCTCACGATGAGTCTGCGTCAGAAGGCTGTTGGGAAACTTCTTGGTCGGGAGGACTGAGCAAATGTGATTTTTGTCCGGTTCCTTAAGTTGATCCATGATTGCTGCCATTTGATCCATGGGACCGAGTAACGAGAAGGCCATGTCGCGATGAGTTCGAGTAACGAGGGTGAGAGCGACGCGGCGCGGTTCATGATATTTCACTCGCGACACAAGTGGGAGACCAAAAAAAAGGATGTAGCGGTCAGAAAATTCGTAGTGCGGCGAGTGAAAGAAGGAAGGAAGCATTTGCAAACGGAAAGCGGGGCATCTGATTGGATATTCGAGTTGGAGGCGCGGGAGCAGACATGTTGACCTGAATATTCATCCGATGCCCTCTGGCTCGGATAAACTTTCCACCTAAAGGAATCCAGAAAGGTGACGTCCAAGTCAAAACGCCAATGATGTATGCATGAGAATTTCTTATTTGGACGTCTCAATCCGCGCGGGTAGAGATGACTGGGGGATAGAAGCAGCTATGGATGAGAGACGATCTCAGGGGTAGTTTGTAGGTGCCCCTATCTGGGTTCCCAAAAGCTTGATGACCTTGAATGTCTATGACCTGGAAGCTTGAGAGTATGAGAATGTGAGGTTAAGAGCACATGGGAGAAATATTGTGGCTCAATATATACTTGGCTGTTCTTGTCGAGAGACTGATGACCAGAGTTGTCTAAGAACAGAAGCTACTGTAACAGCAGAATAAGGTGTTTGCAGCAATGGAATATAAGCTACTGGCATGGCAGCGAAATGCCTTGTGAGGTCTGCGATATTCTCACCCAAACAAGTTGCATTGGGAGCTTTGAGCTGGGAGTCTGGGATGACTGCGTACATGGCATGTTTTAACAACAACTCATCTATAGCAGACTTGCATGATTGTCATTTGGTTTGTCTAGGAGATAGCCAGCCCTCGACTCACTATATCTCGATCAACCAATAAACTCAAGTTTCTGGTTCTTGCTTTTCCAGTAACCAACTAAAGGACAAATTGGGGTGAGTTTCGAGTGAAGTGATGCAATGACAACGCCAACAGCATCAGCTTCCGAGAAACAAATACACAATGAACAATGAAACCATATTTGCCATGAAACCAATCTTTGATATACCATATTGTACGTTGCTCCCGTCATTACATCGATGCCATCATCCAAACATGACAGCCCCTTTGTTCTCCATCCCAGAAAACCCCCCCATCCATAAGAATATTAACACGAAAGAAGTTGCGAGCAAAAAGGGCCTCTCTCTAAAGCCGCTCTATCCACCCAAACAACACACAATCTATCGTCCCCAGCCTCCCAAACACATCTATCTCCCAAACAAACTGAACCTCAACTTCCCCTTTTTTGGGCCCGAGCTGTGCCCGCTCATCGGCCGATCATCATAGCTCATAATACTCGACGCCGGTCTCGGCACCGTCCTGGGCGGACTATTCTGATACATCTGCTGCTGACTTTGCTGCTGCTGCATCATCTGCTGCTGCTGCACCTGCTGAGGCGGCGCATAATCACCGCGCAACGCACGCTCGACATCGAGGTGCTGCCTCTCGTACTCATCGTGCTTAGTCTTTGCATCGACGAATCTCTGCTCGGCTAGACGGCGGCGCTCCTGCAGGAGGCGAAGCTCCTCGTCGTACTGCGCCATCTGACCCTGAGCTTCGTCCATGAGGCGGTGGTACTCGAGCATCTTGCGCTGGAGGGGCTCGAGGACGGATTTGGAGATGCTGGGGCTGTTGACGCGGCTGATGTCGCTGAGGGTGCTCTCGTTCACGGCTGGCGGGGAAGGAGGGCGAAGACCGCCTGCCGGGTTGGGGATGTGCTGCTCTCGCTGTTGCTGCTGTAGCTGCTGGGACGGGAGTCTATCTCTGGGAGAGTGCTGGCTTTCGGGCGGGCCGCGCGGGGACGCGCCGCCGCTCATTTGGGGCGGGTCCGGGGCTCCCGGGGCGCGGCTGCCGGTGGAGGATTGCCGGCGGGCGTGGCGCTCTGTGCGGCGGCGGGAATAGCCGCCCGCTCCTGCGGCGTCCTTGGACGGGCTCCATTCGTCGGGGTTCTCGCCCATGTAGGGCGGCAGCTGGGAGTTGACTGGCGGGGGCTGGGAGCGGCGGTTCTGGGATGCGTTTGCGGCGGCGGGGGGTGCGCGAGGGCCTGCGGCGCGGGGTTGGCCTCCGTTGCGGCCGTTTGTTGGGATTACGCGCTGCTGCATTGCGGTCAGATGGTTTTTTCGGTGACGATGCGGGTTGTGTATGTGCGTGTGTGTTTGTGCGTTGTGTTATGTGATTTTGTGTGTAGGGTGTTGGGTGTTGGGGGGAGGGCGGTCTCAAAAGCCGCCCTTGAGTGAGATGAGTTGCAGTTTGTGAGTTTGGGGAGTGAGTGAGTGAGATGAAGTGAAGTGAGGTGAGTTGGGTGAAGTGAGTTCTTGAGTGCTGGGGTGAGAGAGAGATAAGGGGGTAGGTGGTTGAGGTGTATTGGAATTGAGCGTGGCTGGTGCCTGTTTCGCCGAGCCATTGCTTTTTTTTCTTCTACTACTCTCACTCTCCGATCGATCCCTCATCTCAAAAATTCCCCTAATTGAACTTTACGTCTGTAAACTCACCTGTTGATGGGGCGCCTGCGCGAGCACGGCATCATGCAGCGCAGCGTCAGAGCTAGCCCGCGGATCCTCACCGCCGCTGGGCCCGGTAGTGAAGCGAGAATCGTCGTCGAGGGAAGGGGAACGCGGTCTTCGATACCGGCCGTTCCTGCCGCCCTCGCCGCGGGATTGACGCTGTTGAGAGGAGGACGGGTCGCTGTGGTGGCCGCTGTTGTTGTCGTACTGCTGGCCGTACTCGACAAAGTCGCCGGGGAAGTGGATCGGCGGCGAGCCCTGGGTGTGTTGCTGCTGCTGGAGTCCCATGGCCATGATGGCAAACGAGACGGGATCGATGTCTCTCGCGACGGCGGCGGGGTGGTGGTGGTGTTGGGGCAGAATGGTTGTGAATTTGGTGGTGGTGATGTTGGTGAGGTGCGGATAGAGTTGACGTTTGTTTCTAGTGTTTTGACAGGTTTGACGTGAAGTGAGATTGATCCTAAAAAGACAACTCAAGATGGACTAGGTAAGATAGGCCGGGAGTGACCGTTGAGAACCGTTGGATTGAGGGGCTTGTCTTGTCTCTCTCTGTATGTCTGTGTCTGGTGCCTGTGTCTCAACTCAGACGATGCCAACACACAGAAGAAAAAGAAGCGTGGTTGCAAGATCTCGCCAGGCGCGGAAGCTAACGGGAGAAGGGAAAAGGATGATACTATCCGAACTCAAAAGCAAAAAGAGGAACAGACAATGTACCCGAGCGAGAGAAAGAATTTGGGCTCTCGGACATTTCAGGGTTTGACAACTTGACTTTCGTAAAGATTCAAAGTGGCTGGGAAACGAACACAGAGAGTACTCCGTACTTTCGTATGCACTAACAAATCCCCAACGGCCACTTAAATCGCACCACATTTAATTACGTGCAGCGCTGTTGTGGTGTCGTCCAGCTCGGCGGGGCAGCGCCCATCTTCTCGCGCCTTCAGGCCCCCCCGTGGGCCCCGTCGGGTGTCGACAATTCCAGTGGCTGGGGGGTTCCACTCAACCTTCAACTTTGCGGATACTCGCACTCTCACCTGGCTGCGCCCAAACGTCGCCCAACCTCCACGATTGTCAACTTTGTCTGCCCACATCACCGATATCTACGGCACTCATACATCCTCGGATCCCGAGAAGCTCCAATCAGGCGGAATGAGTGGGATGTATTTTCACCTCCAAGTTTCGCGAATCGCTGGGACTGGGTTCTCCGGGGTGCCACGCCGAGTGGACGATGCTGCCCTGTTCCGTTTTTAGACGGCTGCACTCTTCAATCGACGAATCACCTGGGATGAAGAACATGATGTCGTCGGTCTTTAGAGTGACCGCTTACCTCTTTTTACTCTTTCAGGGCCAACCTTGAATGCTCCATGGCATGCTTTTGTCGCTTCTGAGTTCTCCTGTGGCTGCGCACACTTGTCTCGGGGAAATTACCCCAGCCATTCCATTAAACCACGGCTCTCTGGCAGCAAACGTCCTGCAAGTCACAGGTGAATATGGGGTCGGTGATAAGTGAGAACTTGACAGGGTACGAAGCTAGGATCTTGATCCCACAACACTGTATCCAAGGTCCGGAACAGAGACGGACACTCGGTAGACAAGGGCCGGCTCTCTTTCCGCCGCTTGTTCACGCAAACCCGTGACCGGTGCCGAGAGCCGACTATCTCCGTGCAATACCCACAATTGACCGGCCGATGATGTGGAGACGCTGCGGTTTCATCGCACCGATGTGAGGTTCAGACACCCCCGACGTCTTCTCCAACCGCTCTGAAATTCACTCTCCACATAACAGAGGGATCTCGGCTTACGCTTATACTGCTTATCGCCATCGTACTCATAAACATGCCCCTCAAACTCGAACGTCGTGGTTCGATCCTCTTCCAGTGACTTCAGGAAGTTAACCAAATCCATGTTTCCGCTCATAGCAGCACATACAACGGCGATTCGATAACTGCCAGCCCGTCGAAAATCGGCTATTGCACCTATAGCCAACAAACACTTTACCATACCTAAGTGGCCCCCGAGGCAAGCAAGCTCGAGCGGCGTCTGAGTATCTCTAGCCCTCGGACAATGTTTTGCGCCCTCCTTTACCAAGAGCTTCACCGTTTCGATGTGACCCTCGCCCGCCGCCCACATCAGAGGCGTCCGCGAAAAGAGCTTGTCTCTGCTTTCCAGTTTAGTCTTGTTACCCTTGGCACCACGAAGATGCGCTGTGACTCGCGAAGTTATACCCGACCGGGCAGCGTCAAAGATGTCCCGGCAGTGGCGATCTCCTGCAACTCTGATGATTTCGGAGACCAGCTTGTCTTGTTCATCCGGAAGACAATCCTGCCACTCCTTCTCAGGACCAAGGCACATGGTTGCCAACCCATCAATAGACAATCCCCGTCCAAGGCAAATGCGAACGCATTCACGATCGCCGCCGTATCCAGCAGCCCAAAGGACGCTCCCATATTGCCCACTAGCGACGTTCGGGTTCGCACCCCTCTGCAGCAAGAGTTGAAATGCGCTCAAATTCCCTGAAGCACCTGCAGCATGAAGAGGTGTTCCAACTTTACCTTTACCAAAGTTGATGTCGGCACCATATGTTAACAGAAGCTCGATGCATGCCAAGTTACCTGCATATGCTGCACATTGAAGTGGTGTGGCCAGGCCAGCGACTTTGTTACAGCTGCGATCAGCCTCAGTATCGGGCGGTATGTTACGCGGCGTCTTCCGCAATATCACTTCCAACACGTCTGGGTCACCCTCCATAGCTGCGCATTGCAAGAGACTGCCGGATCTTCTGCTGACGGGATAGAGACTTGCGCCGCGGTCAATCAGCCACTCCATCGTCACCGGATCCTTAGCTTTGTAAGCGCAAAACATGGCTGGGGTGTCGCCAAACAAGTCGCAAGCGTCAATATTCCCACCATTGTTTAGTATTAGATCCATCGACTCCAGAGCCCGATGAAGAACTCCGTAGTGAAGAGGAACGCGGCTCCCTTTACTGTGTCCATTAGGATCATGGCCAGCATCTAGAAGACGCTGGACGACGCGCCACAGGTTCCATTGTATTGCGTGGTGGAGAGGCCGATCGATATAGTGTCCGTTGAGCAGTCGTTCCTTGGTGGCTGGTCGACCGTCGTCGACAAGCTTACTGCCGTCTCTGATGTGAATGTCCCACGCATAGCCCTCCACTGGTGTTGCAGGCCCATGGCAGCCTGCCACACGGTGCCAGTTTATGTAAGCTCCATCCTTGTGATGCAACAATGCGAAAATCAAGTCGTCAAGACTGCCACGGTCGGACTCTGTATTCGCATCCCTCGCGTGGTGGACCCAGTTTAGAGCAGAGTACAGCAGGAAGGGAACCTCTTCCAAAATGTGTGGCCCGAGGCGGCTGACGTCGTTCTGATCCAACAGACACGCAACACCTTTGGCGGCCATGAAAAGGTGTCCCTGTCCAGGTGTTGTGTAGAATGTAGATGCCGGCCCATTACGCAGATGTTCAGAGACAAGATAGTCCTTCACCGAGGCATGCGCTAGCCGCATTTCTCGCTTCTTCTTTTCGCCTTCGCCGCTGGTGGAAATCGACACTATGCTCGAGCAAAGAGAAAGGAGCTGATGCAAGTAGACTGTATTTTTACTCTTTTTTGCTCGAGGGTAGTCTTTGATCGATATGCTGATGATATTCATGACTTCGCTGACCTGTAGAGGCCTTCGAGCAAAGGCCAATGCTACTAGGACGCCTCGAACTCGCGCTGCCGACTTGGCATCAATATTCATGAGGATTCTTTCATACGTCGATGGCAAGTCCGACGGCAAAGAGGCTAGGGTCTCGTCGACTTGTTCGGAATCAGTGCACTTTTCCAAAGAGTCTAGTTGGCAATGCACCCAACGAAACCTTGATCATCCCAGGTTAGCTGCTTCTTGTCTTCTGGTAAGCAATAAAGGAAAGAAGGAAGGATAACCTACATTCCACCGGCCATTTCAATTAGCTGGGTTTCCACTTTAGCTCTATCTTCCCCTGTCCACTCCTTCATTTCTTCCGAGTGGTGAATTCTTTGTCGAACATAGGCTGCAATATCCTGATCAACATGGGCGCCACACAATGGTAACTCCGTTGAGGAAGCTGACAGGACCTTTTCAATCTGCTGTTCTCGGCGGCTCAGGAGGACTAGGTGAAGATTGCGCACCAAGTGCAGCTCTTTGAAGATGTCCAGCAACTTTTTACGTTCCGAGCACTCGTCTATCGCATCGACTACAAGGAATACTCGATGAAAACACCCCATAGCGGCTACTGTCGCTTCTAAGAACTCTTCAAGCCCTGGCTGTTGATCTTGGGCTTCCGGAAATCGATTGCGGAAACCGAGAAGAATATCAAAGGCCGCAGGCTTCTTTGCAGCAAGTTGGGCGATGCATGTACGTAGAAATGACTGGGCTTCTTGCTGCGACTCGTTGGAGAAATCGAAGTACGAGTAAACAACAGCTGACGTAGATGTTTGGGCTTCGCTTAGCAAAGATGTCACTATGGTCGAGCTTATGATGGTCTTTCCGGCTCCCGGCATGCCGGACAACCATAAAGTACCCGGGTTTTCCTTCCAGTGTTCGAATTCGGGCGTCTTCAATATCCATTCTCCTGTGCCTGGATGTCGCTTTTGTAGAGCATTTTTCAGGCTTTCCCAGACGTCGGGTGGATTCAACCAACCAAAAATCGCCTTGTTCGACTCGGACTCAACGTGTTGTCTCATGTAGGATTCATGTCTATCCAGCGTGCGACGGATATCCAACACAACAGCCCTGATTCGATCAGTTTTCCTACCAGTGTCTGTTGCATACTGGGATCTTACATTGACTGTGTCTGAACAGCAAGGCCAAGTTGTGCCCGAGTTGATGCTATATTGGAGAGAGTTCGGTCGATCTTCCTCTTCCGTATTGGCCATGACGCTGACGGGATCTCTCCTAGGAGATTGGAGACTTCGATAACATCCTTTTGGCAACACGCCACAATGCTGTCTTCTCCTTCCAACATCTCCCGCAGAGCTTCTGCATGTCCAGACTTCGGTCTGTCGGGATCGCTGTCTAGGACTACATCCAGTAGCTGCTGAAGGACGCGAACGAGGTCGCGCATCTCCCTCGCCAATCTTTTATGGGTGTCTTTGGCATCTCTGAAATCTGCGTAGATCTTGTATACTTGGATGGTGGTCTTGAGTGCCACATCGATCAGCTGCAAGATGGCAGCGGCCCCGCCGACTGCTTCCATGATGACTCCCTGAACTCGGGAAAATCGTCGATAAATTTGTATGAAGAACCCGGAGATGAGAAGGCAAGGGGCTTGTTTATATCGATTCAACCTGAATACAGCTCACTCTGGCTGCCTCGCTGCGCCCACCCATCCAATTTATGCGCACGCACCCGAACGGTGAGGAGGCAGCCGCAGAAAAGGCGACGTTCGGCTTGACGAAGTAGCCTGTAGGATTGCAACGACTCAGCGGCAAGAGTTACCCACTTTGCTGTTCCGCAGGGGCAACTGAGCCAATTCTATGCCGGCGAACTGAGGATTGTGTGGCAGTCATGTGGCTTATGGCAAGTGATTGCAGATTGGCGGGTCTGAGCCTTCTACCCCCTTGTCGTCGGTCGCCATAAGCCAGCGAAAGGAGAAACGGGCGTTGGCCAAGGATCACACGGCAGCCTGAGCTTCTTCCTTTGCCGCTGCGGGAGGATAGGTAGGCTGAGCTCAATGTCGAAGCTGCACCATTAAATGAGGCGGTTCGAAGTATGGTGGTGCGCCGATCGTGGGGACTTGGCCGATTGTCCCCGCCTTTGCTCTTTGGGTATTAATCGGCAGCTCAGTTTGATGCAGAGACTGGAAGAGCCAATACGGCGGGAATGCAAACATGGTGTTGAAGAAAAGCGAAACCAAGCCATTATTGTTGAAGCCAAAGAGGATGCTGCCTAGTACTGCAGGTAGTATGGCGCTGCTGCCCTAGCGGCCGTGAAAGCCTCGTTTGTCGCCTCGAAAGATGGCTGTGCATGAGGAATTGGACGTGTTCGGGGTTGAAGCATGAAGCCAAGATTTCACAGAAGATGGGTGTACTCGCAAAGATTCAACAAAGAAGTTAGAAGAAGAACAGCATTATTGAGGCACGAGAAGTCCTAGGGCAGGTTGCCTTCCATCTGACCTGACCATTATCCCACAGCTTCCTTCCCCAGATGCTTTCCCTTCTGGGCATGCCTTCCCGAATTTTAGACCCGACAGGAAGGATGGGTGGATAAATCACGTGCGCTAACCTTCTTCTGGAGCGCGTAAGTACGTAGTGACAGGGGAACCTATGGAAGCCAACGGCCGAAGCCCCACCCTGATCCCACTGTCATCGCGTCGCGTAAGGCACCTTCCTTGAGGTTCCCGGTCGTAGTTTCCGCGCCAAACTTAATAGCTTGATCCTCTTACGTCAGCAGCACCGCCCGGATGGGAGCAGGAACGACAGTGGAGAGCACCCGCACCGCACCTGCACTCAACAGAGCAGAAACCAAAGGCCAAAGCTCCTCCCGCGACCGAAGCTGCCCAGCACCGCACGCCTCGTCTTCTTCTCATTTCACCTCAGAAAACGTCGCCGAGTCAATCACTCTGCCTTTACCACCGCGCAATTGGCTGCAACCTGTCCCCGTTCATCGTGCGCTCTTTTTTTGCGAATCAATTGGTTTTCCAATCCAGGAATCGTCATCGATATTGAACGATTTCGACTGGCGCAAGCCAAACGATCCACGCCATCCGAGCGCCCAAACGCCTCGCCCATCACCAGATATCATCTAGATTAGATTCCTCCATCATGGCTCGACTGGCTGAATCTCCTGCGCCGCCTAACGGCACTCAGTCGGTCAAGAAACCTCAGAGCACGAAGAACGGCGCATTCAACACCTTCCTCTCATCACCGGGCAAGCCCTCCGGCTCTCAGTCGCCGCACCCGAACAAGCGCATCAAGAGCCTCGCGCCCACTGGAACTCCCCGTTCGGATGCATCGCGATCCCGTTCGCCGCCTTCGCAAAACCCCTCTCCGCGCCTCCCCGTAAGCCCTTCGCCGCGCAAGGCTTTGAGCGATACCGCCGACGACGTGGATACTGCCGACCGTAGCACGCCTGCCGATACCGTTACTGCCGCTGCTCCTGCCGAGAACGATACCTCAGAGCCGACCTCGTCCACTGCCCCAGTAACTGCCATGGAGGCTACCCCTGACGCTGAAGCCTCCGGGTCTACACCGGAACCCAGTGCACCCCGGACTGGCGTTGTGTCCTCTGTCCGCAAGACATTTTCCAACGTGGTCAACAATATAACTGGACAGCGCACTGGTACTACAACTGTCACAACAACTTTTGAACAGACCATCGTGAGCCGCAAGCGCAGTAGAGAGCCGAATGTAGAGGAAAGCCCTGCTCCTGCTGATAAGGAGGCCGATCAAGAGATTGAGGCTGCGAATGGCACTGAAGGCAACACCACTATCCAGCTCGGAAACCAGTTTGAAGCCGAAGTAGAGGCTGAGGAGATTCGCGCAAAGAGCCCAGTCAAGGAGGCAGTACAAGGTATGCTACATGTCCTTTTTGACAGGGATCAAGGCTAACTGGCTGTAGTGGCTTCTCCTGCAGCAGAGGATGCCGAGATCAACGTTGCCACGTCCATTGATAACGCCGACACTGTTGAGGCTGCTCCTACGGAGAACTCGGCTACGAATGCGGCGGGCGACGAGGACGTAGAGATGGACGACCCAAAGAACGGCATGTTCGTATTTGACAAGATCCTTGGCCATCGCCGCGATCCTAACGACAAAACCCTTTTTCAAATGCACATCAACTGGAAGCACGACGATCCCACGTGGGAGACTGAACAGACTATTCACGAGGATGCCGAGGAAGCACTGTTTGCGTACTGGAACAGCCTCAAGGGTGGCAGGCTAGGTGCCATGGCCGACAAGAATCTCTGGCACGCTCTCCGAGTAGAAAAGCATAAGCAGAAGCCTTCTGGCGCAGTCCAGCTCTACGTTTGCTGGATTGGCTCCCCTGAGCGATCATGGGAGCCTGAGTCGCAAGTCGAGGTGTATGCCCGACAGCACGTCGAGAACTATTGGAAGTCCAAGGGTGGGCGCGAGAAGTGCATCAAAGCTGTTGCCATGCCTGTCAAGAAGGGACGCGGTCGGCCTCGCAAGAACAATGCTGCCGAGCCAGATGTCGAGGTTGAGGTCTTGAAAGAAGCTTCAAGGGAGCCTAAGCCCAGAGGCAGACCCGGACGCAAGCAGAAGCGTGACGACACCGCGGCTGAAGAGTCGCAGCCTGAGAAGTCTGAAGAAGCATCCGCTGCAGAGGATAAGCCCGAGCCTGCGGCCAAGGAGCAGTCTGAAGCAGACGAAGAGCCCCCCAAGAAGCGTGCTCGCGGCCGTCCTCGCAAGGTTAACGCATGAAGTTGTGGCGACTTGGGCGAACCGGTGTAGTGACTTTGATGGCCGATCTTAGACATGATAAGCTCAATAGCATGATCGCGGTGAGAGCGACAGAGGCGAGACTTTTTGTCGAAAAAAGATGTCTGGAATAAGAGAGAGGTTTGCTGGGCAATTGCGAGGATTTATTATGTATTATACGCGGTTCCCATTTTGCGCTCGTAGCTATGACGGTTCTCAACAGGTATCAATAAGATGACTTGGCTTCAAAGTACGCGTCGATTCAACGCGATTTTTGCGACACGATATCTAGTGCTTGGCTAGGCGTAGGAGGGAAGACAAGATCCTCTTCAGAAACCTAGAATGATTTTCCCAGCACATCAATGAGCATCAAACCATTACATGATAGTAGACGAGGATCGTTGGTTTGTTGCGCCGGCTATGTCGACGTACATCCAAGACATGGCCTCGTCTGAATCAATTAACCGCGCAACTGTTCTTCCGGAGCAATCGCGATCGCTTGAAGAAAACGGAAGCGTTATCTACCTACTTGGTTGTAGAGCGGACTGGGATGTACTCTTCTTGTGATTGTCATCGTTTTAGCGATTGAAAATCGGTTACTTGATCGTTTCACATCTATCTTGAAATCTGGTTTCCCGAGTGTTTGGTTTACTTAGTAGGTATCTTATATCTGACACACTCTTGATATACCCGTCCACTAAACACATTCTTTGAGAAGAAATTCCCAATTAATTGCATTCCATCATCTCAATACTGGGCGAATCAAATGGGAGAGTGACATGGCCCACGTAACCCGTCGTAACTCATCAGACGTTCGTCAACGCGGTGAGAAGTTCTCTGCCAGGGATGACCATGGCATCAACGTCATCAAGATAGCTGTTAACGACACCGCCTCCAGGCACTTGGCGATAGATGCTCATCTTTAGATTCGTTATAGAGCTTTCGCATTATTCGACGTCGGCAGAAGTGGCCTTACGACCAGACGACTCATCCAGCCGTAGTACAAGACGAATAAAATTGAAAGAGACAAGTGTCCACGGATGGGATAATCTTATAAATTTTGGAATATCATTATGAGATAGATTGAAAGAGATGACTCCTTTTTCCTATTTGCCCATCGTTGGCCAGTTGATATCACCCATAGGGACAACACACAATATCTTATTCCCCCCAAACAAAGCGGTATCATTGAAAGAAGGCGTTTGCCAAACCAAGCCCGAATCCGCACTCATTTCAATCCCCTTAAAACTCCTGGTATTATAACACACACACGCCAGCAATCACATTCTGCGAGGCGATCCCTCATCATCTACTCAACGGCGCATAATCTGCAGGATTATAAGCATAAGCCTGCCCATACGCCGGATACGCCTGCGGTCCCTTGACCCTATGCTGCTGTTGCTGCTGCTGCCCCGCCTCCACCGCCTTGCCATGCGCATCCCCGCGGTGCTCCTCCTGCGTCTCCGGGTGCGTGGGCAACTCGGACGAGAACCCCTTGTGATCGAGCGCAGGGCTAGCGTACCCACTACTCGCCTCGGACGACGCCATGCTCGTCGGCCGCGAGCTCTGTTGCGACGGGCTTGGTTGGCCCTGGGACCAGCGCCATGAGTTTGGGTCCGGTGAGAATTGCGATTGTTGCGACATGGAGTCGCGGTCACCGTTCTGTAGGCCCGGGGACGGCTGCGGGGGTTGCAGGTTGTTGGATGATTGCTGTGGGTGGTAGAAGTTTCCTGGGAGTTCGGCGATGAAGGAGGTTTGAGGTGCGCTGTGCTGGGAGTAGAGCTCTGAGGGTTGGGTTTGGTGTGCGCCGTAGCTGCCCTGCGAGCCGGGGCGGAACTGTTGCATTGAAACCGGTCGTGGGACTTGGTAGGGTGTTGTGGGCGAATGCGATTCCGGTCTTGGGCTGCCCTCGGGGCGCTGGTTGAATAATGGGGAGTGCGCGCCGGACATGCCTGTGCTGGTGCGGTCGGCCGGGTTGATAGTCTTGAGCTTCCCGTCCGTAATCATGGCCTGCAACACGCCCGCGTCGAGCAGCTCCGCCTTCTTGATAATCCTTGAAACCATTTCCTTGCTTGCGGCCTTGAGCTGCGCCTTGACGAAGTTGACCATGGTGATGTTGCAGCGGATCTCGATATCCTCGCGCAGATACAGCCCGTCCGCGGGTACACCGAGGCCGGACATGCCGATCTCGGGCGGCTGGGGCGGTTCGAAGCCGGGCTGGTTGCCGTCGATTTTGTACTTGATCCGGATGTCGATGTTCATCGGGGCGTAGGTGTGCGTCTGAAGGCCCCAAGGCATATCGTGGAAGCAGCCGTTGAAGCTGATCTTGCCAGACCCCATCTTGCCGATACCCGGGATGTACTGGATGCGCTCGGTGATTTCATACCATGTCGAGTAGTACTCGTCGGAGGCGGCATCGCGGGGCGCCTTGATGGGCTTGTGATCGAGAACGAGGGGGTTGAGGGTGATGACCTCGGAATGGGAGTGGAGGATGTCGATGGCGAGCTGGCGGGGGATGAAGCCCGGGATTGGAGTGACGGTCGTGTAGACCTCTTTCTTGCGAAGCATCTGTGCGGTGAGTTTGTCGTCGCTCTCTTGGATATCTCGAAGTTGTCGTCGGTTCGGAGGCGCGATGCGATGATGATACTATGGATCGTGAGGATCAATGGTAGATGTTTGGTCGAAAAGCTGGCTTGCTTCTGTCAGACGGCCGGGGGGAACATGTGCCAAAAGAAAGCAGACGTAAAAGCTGACGACCCAAGCAACAAAAAGCTTCTTGGTGCTGACGGAGGTGCGCCGCGCGAAGGATGGTGGTCAAGAAGAAAGCCAACCTGGTTGAGGTAAAGCCAAGCCATGGCAGCGCAAGACCTCAGCCCCCCGGGCCGGGACCCTTCCACTCGCTAGCTCCGAGTTGAGAATGGATATTCGAAAAAGCATGGCTTAGGGGTGCTTGGTGCGCGGTGCTTGGTGGGAAACGCAAAACCACATGCATGTTGGCTGGGATGTGCTTGGATGCGTGGGATGGTCTGGTGGGCGTCTCACGTCATCTGGGCGTTGGGGGGAGAGCCGGAGAGGGGCAGATGGGAGACCTCCAAGGGAGATGGGATCCACGGGTGCTGATGATCCGTCTCCGGCGCCACAGGTCATTGTGTTTTTGGGGGGGCATTTTAGGTGCCGTCCACGCCGTCCCATTGCTGAGACAGGGAATGCAGGCGGGCTCAGTGAACTTGGAAGCCTAAAGTTGGCACAGCCAGCGTTCTCAGGGAATCTCACAGAGGGAGAAGTCCGCTAACCTCGAGCTAAGCGAGGCGAAGGATCACTAGAGCTGCCTTATTCATGCGTACTGACCAATGAGAGACGCCGAATGTGGTCCGGAGCGAATGACTTCCGCTGCCGACTTAGGTAAGCATTCTCCACGATTACTCATCTCTGATTCGCTGCCGTACCTCCTGCGTACCTCTCACCTCTCTCTCATGTCTTTGGCGGACGGGACCTCCCCACCAGCTTTCTCCGCCCTCCGCTGTCGCCGTTCATCCGTCCTCTCACCCCTAGTTTCTAGCTGTCAGCATACACAGTACACCGTCAAACAAGAACGACAGGGTCTTCCGAGACATTCCCAAGAGCTGGTAGTGGCACAATGGCACCCAAGCTCCCCCTAGCTATCCACAGCCTTTCAGCTCTTTTTCCCGTTTGGCAGCTGGATACCACAACGTTGTCCCCTTGAAGCCATTCCCAGCTGGCAGCGACAAGAATTCAGCCCCTGATCTTCCACGATCTTCGCGTTTATCAGGAGTCTTTCAAGTCTTGGGGCGTCCCAGCTCAGGGTCTGAGACGGCGGCCATGTCCACACACGACGGTAACGACCCAGCGAAATCGGGTCGTCTTCCTTCAGCGCCGTCGAAGCCACCTACCAACGCCAGGTTCCACCATCACGGCACCACTGACCGCCATCTTGAGTTTGGGCCGTTGAACTTTGGGAAGGGCGGCGGGTGAGGCAGCGGGCGTTATCGCTGCGAACGAACGGCTGACGATTCTTGCTTTGTGCCATTTTCGATCTACAATGAGCTTGTCGATTTCTTGAGGATTTTGGCTTCCTTGACGCGTCGCCGCCAGTCCAGGTTCAATGAATGTCTCACATTCTGGACGCCGCTGACTACTGCATCTTGCAACGACGCTCGAGGCAATAATCCTCCCAAACTGTCACCCAAATGGCCGTGCCGGAATAACTCACGATGAGCAACAAAATCTGACTTCTGTGTTGTACCCTATAGCAGATGATTCCTGATCGATGGTTCCCCGACCGCTTTCTGGGAGCATATCAGCGACAACTTTCGAGGCACACGGTCACATAAAACCATGTTTGGTGTCCTCTTTTCTCCCAAAAACACATTGCGAAGGGACAATAAAGTTCCGGATCGTCTCCTCAGTGGTATTTAGGCTTACCAAGAAGCGGCAAAGGATCGAGTCGACCTTGGTCATCGCCAAGGGGCGCTGCTGTTGAGGTCGCATCACAGCGGAGCAGCATTTGTCACCGAGCCAGCCCCTTTCGGGCAGCTGCATGCGACACCTTGTCCTACTCCACGAAGTATCCGTACGGGTATCCGTGCTGCAGTTGAGATTCGATATTTCTGGTGTCTCAATGCAACGCACCACATCTGCGCGTACGGAGCATCCTCACGGAGCACGGCAGTACTCAGTAGTACGACCTCCCTCTCTCGGCCGAAGATGCAGCCTTTTACCACCAAAGCTGCAGAAGCCGCCCACGGCGCCAAGCTCTTTCAGGTCCCCCAATGCCACATGGCCAGTGTCATGTCTCAGAGGGCTTTTGGGTATCCGTACGGTGTGGGTGGCTGACCTGCAAGTTCCACCGAGGTTATTGTTTCACGCCTCGTCCACCAATCTGCAGCGTCTGCAGTGTCCAACTGCAGAGTAACCTCGGGATATCGACATGTTTTACCGCGGGTGGATTGCAGAGACGATCTACCAGCACGATTCAACCGACGGCAACATGAGTACCCGCGGTTATCATCTACTGCTCTAGTGCCTCTTGATTGAGTTGCAGGCACCCAATACATCAATCCTATGGCGTCGCCCTTACAGATTCTCATGCATTCACTGCAACCTCCTGTGAAGCTGAACCAAAAGAACGTCAGAGTTTCCATGGCTGTGCCGGTAAAATGGTTTTCCGGCCTGCGCCTTTGCCATACAGCCGAACATGGGACGAACAGGATTGGAAGGACATTGTCACATTGACTTTTGATGATCACCAACACTGGACGAACGTTCAGCCTAGGAGCACCATCTCCGTTCAGATGCTGATTCTCGTGTTGACCTCTTGTCCTCTTCAAATTCGAACGTTTGATCTGCCGAACGTTGAGACCACACCTTGTGATCATGGAAGGGCTGAAAAGGAGCCTCTTTGAGTCTTAGACGCAAATATCTAAAACTAAGTTTGACCGGTGGGATAGTAGCCTATCCCGACCTGACGGATTGCCAGCCCTTTCGCTTCGAAGTTTCCGCGTAACCAACACCAATGAGGGCGATTGGCATAACACTAACTTCAACCCTTGACTCGCTCGAGGGCGCAAACGGCTCCCGTTCCGAATCTCTTTCCACAGAGCGACTCTGGTGCGGAAGGCTCGGTTTCTCGGAGAGCAAGGTCTTTCTTGAGGTGTGCTAGAGGCTCCGCATACGTTGCAGCATTGTGATGAATCTACAACTCTACATACGCGTACGCTGGCAGTTCCCGCTAGCATATCAATCTCACTTGCCGATCCCAGTTGCCGAAGACAAATTGCCCTAGCTTTCTTGGCACTGTTGACACCCCTCGAGATTGCAACTCAATAGGCCTCATTGGCTCTTCCGAACCACTCAAGCTGGGGTCTTAACCTGGGCACGTGGAGCCTCCGACAAGCCAAAGTGGATGTTTTCCCCAGGATTGCGGGGGCGGGCAGGGCGGAGAACCTGGGGGAATCGTCTCCAGGCGGAGTCATTTGGAAATTGAGACTCAGCAGGCAAACATTACTCGAGAATGAATGAGTTTTCAGGATATTCGTTTGTTTCCTGCCCGTGGTGTTCTCGTTGAGCTTCAGAGGCTATCACGTTGATGCTATCATAGCAGCGCTGATCTCCCGCGTCGACGCTGCAATGGTCGTGTCTTGGCATCTTTGATACAACCCAGTCCACAATTGGAGGAGAAAGTGACAATCTTCTCAGGAAACGACGCGGCCGATACAACCTCGATGATGGCGTATCCCTACCCCGCAGGCATTCCCACTTTGATGGAGCCCTAAACATGGAGGGTGCGGCAACGCCAAAGATGCAGCTCTGGTCCCCAATAGAGTGGTGCCCGGTAAATGCTTGGGATGCTTGGGGGTTGAGCTAGGGACATGGGTACGGCATTTTAACCAGGGTGTATTTGTTGTCAACGATGTATGAGGTACCGCTGGATTTAAATAGACGACCACGATCCTCTCCTCAGTCTGTATTGAGAATTCATCTTTCGAGTATCCAGTCTGACTTTGACGACTGTAAGCCAGTGTCTCAGAACGTACTCTGAGTTTTAACCGGAAAGCTTGGAATAAACGCTTTGAGGCTTCGTTACTTCGTCAACTCTAGAGTTGCAGAAGCCATTATCCGAACTATCCAACATCCCAACCTTCGCCATGTCTTCCACGGAGAAGGAGGTCCCCAAGGGCGCTCACGTCGAGGGCACCGAGGACCATGCCATCGGTCCTGCTCCTGTACATGATAGTATCCATAACGCAGCTGGAAGGGGCCAGCTTGCCACCGACAAGTGAGTAGCTTCACATTCACTCTCAGTGCCGCCGTCCACAGGACTGATCACGACTCGACAGATATGGACATTCTCTCGTCGAGTTCGACCCCGTAGCAGTACGAAAGCTGCGATGGAAGCTCGATTTGCACACCATTCCCACTGTCGCATTGTTGTATCTCTTCTGCTTCATCGACCGTGCCAACATTGGTAAGTGATATCATCAAACCCCATCTTACAGTTTCCCAGAGCCTTCGGATTTATTGACACCCCGTCCGCAGGTAACGCAAGAATAGCCGGCCTCGACAAGGACCTCGAACTCAAAGGCTACGATTACAACATGATCCTCTCCGTCTTCTACATCTCCTACATTCTCTTCGAGATCCCCGCCACAATCGCCTGCAAAGCAATGGGCCCCGGCTGGTTCCTCCCCATCACCACCCTTCTGTTCGGCATCGTCTCCATCTGCACTGCCTTTGTCCAGGACCGCGCCGCCATCTGCGGCGTCCGCTTCCTCCTCGGCATCTTCGAAGCCGGCATGCTCCCCGGCATCGCCTACTACCTCTCCAGATGGTATCAGCGCGCCGAGCTGACGTTCCGCCTATCCCTCTACATGGTCATGGCACCCCTCGCGGGAGCCTTCGGCGGCCTTCTCGCCTCCGCGATCCTTACGCTCGACTCCTTTGGCAGTCTGCACCGCTGGCGCATGATCTTCGCCATCGAGGGCATTGTCACCGTCGTACTGGCCATCATTTCCTTCTGGACCCTCACCGATAGGCCCGAGACGGCAAGGTGGTTGACGCAGGAGGAGAAGGACCTCTGCGTCGCCCGCGTGAAATCGGAACGCGTCGGTGCCACAGAAGTAATTGACAAGATTGACAAGACGAAACTCAAGCGCGGCATGCTCAACCCCGTCACCCTCGAGATCGCCATCATCTTCTTCTTCAACAACATCACCGTGCAGGGCCTGGCGTTCTTCCTCCCTACCATTGTGAGCAACATCTACCCGACCTTTTCGACGGTCCAGAAGCAGCTGTATAGCGTGCCGCCCTACGTTGTTGGCGCGTTCTTCACGGTTGCGTTCCCGGGTTTGAGTTGGTACCTTGATAGAAGACAAGTTCTCATCGCCATGAGCGCGCCGATGGTCATGGCGGGATACATCATGTTCCTCGCGTCCAAAGTGGCTCGTGTACGCTACGGGGCGACGTTCCTCATTGCCAGCTCGGCCATGGTTATGGGTCCCATGTCCAACGCCCACATCAGCGCCAACGTGGTCAGTGATACAGCGCGAAGCAGCGCCATCGGTCTCAACGTAAGTTTACAGCTTTTTCCTTCTCCATCCCTCTTCACCAGTCATCATGAAGATACCGGAAGCTGACACTGAGAAATGCAGGTCATGTTCGGCAACGTCGGCGGTCTCGTCTCAACATGGTCCTACCTCTCCTGGGACGCGCCCGACTTCCACATTGGCAATGGTCTCAACCTCGGCGCGGCGAGCATGATTTTGATCGTGGCTACCTCGGCGTGGTTCTGGATGAAGTGGGATAACAAGCGCCGCGACGATCGTAGCATCGAGGAGGAGCTTGCTGGGTACACGGAGCAGGAGGTTCGGGATCTGGATTGGAAGCACCCTGCTTTCCGGTGGAGGACCTAGATTTCTTCGATGCGATGGGTTCGGAGTCCCGCTTGTCGAGATAGATAGGGTATGGCTTGATTACTCCGCGGCTGGATATGTATCCGTAGAGGGAAGTCAGCTTTTGAAATGCTACATGAGTCATGATGATGAAAGGATTATTGCGCTTTGCTATGGCAATGTGACCAAGTAGCCTTAGCTTCTCCCTCCCCTTCAGCTTGTTGTCTTGACTTCCGAGCCTATAATCGTAGTTCTGAGAGACAGCTTGGGGTTTAGGGTATGATACAGCGAGATCGTTGGCCGATGGATTCTGCTCTTGTCCAGCTCTAGTCCTTGAGTTTTTGACTTCCTTGCCCGTATCCTGATCATCGAGAAAATTTGGTCTTCCTCCTGACCGAACGCTACCCTTCCGACGTGTGTACCAACGAAAAGAATTTGAGATGGTTTGGCGTTGAGAATAGGTATACTTGGCATTCCTTTGTACACAAGGACGACTGTAGGTGATTGCGTGAGGAAAAACGACCAAAGCATAACGCAGAAAATGCAAAAACAACGATGAGACGACCGATCGAGGAATCGAACTTGGATCCCGTAATGAAGAGGAGACTTCACTGCCTAATCAGGGCCTCTGCAGCCCGATTAACCCCTCGACCATACGGCCCAGGTACTTGTTGTTACGATCTGATGATGATTCATCGGTTATGAAGCCTTGCAAGCGGTCGCCAGGAGCCTAATGCCCGAGCGAGTTTTGAAGTGCCACACACACACAGAGGCATTACAAGTAGCTCGAAGTGCAACTTTAGGTCTTCAATAGGTTGAAGCGGTATGAGATAGGTGATGAGTAGCACCTTGATAGCGAGTTGATCGGAACGAAATCCACGTTATAGGGAATTATCCACGTGAAACACATGAGTAGGATGAATCACATCGGCTCGACGTAGTAGATCAGTCGCCTAAGCTCATACGTATCATAGTGTAACGCAAGATTGTCAACTAAGGTTTGATATGCCAGATTAAGCACCTTCCGCACAAACATATAGCCATAGTCAACGGCTCAAAGCATTCCATCGGTTGCTGGAGGAACATACGCTCCTAGGTCTCTCTTTAGCGGCGTCGTAATTGACGCTGCCCATTGGCGCTCGTACTATTCTAGTTGCCAAGAGACGACGTCTGGTCATGCACAAGTACATAAGTACTACATATTTGTGATCCTTTGAGGGTCCCTGATCTAAAGGAATCAAGTCATTTTTAACGACATCTATGCCTTCCGCTTACTTCAATGCGAAATACTATCTCTCAATTTACTCTCGACCTCACTGTAATTGCAGAAATAAGTCAACGAGGCTGCTAAACATGTACTTTCGCCCAAGTTGATTACTCACATCTACTCACTGCCGGCATTCAGCACACAATTAGAGACCAAGGCCTGAATTCAACAAACCATACGCAATTCTCTGCCTAATCCGAAAGTCTTCGCTGCTTATAAATACGCTATTCAAACCCTCTGTCTGTTGAATGCTTCCAAGGAAGACGTTCTTCAATCTTGTGCAGTCCTCACGTGTCGTGTGAATTATCATCTCATCATGCTACTATGCTAGATAGCTAGCTCCGGCATCACTTTCGTCACGAAGAAGTGTATGGTAAATGTCATGAGTGGGCGATCATGTGAAAATAAGACATTGGTTATTCCACACTTAAATGAGCCGCACAGTGATTCGGCCATTGATCGCAACGATGGAATGCCAAGGTGTCCGGTCCTCATCAACTCATCAATCAGGAGCTTTCCAACCATAGGCTTGGGACTCTCAGGGTTCGCTTGACTTGCCAGGCTGTGGTCGACGCACCTCGCAGTCGAAATTGACTTTGACAAAAACGTCTACTCAACCGGCATTGAACTCAGGACTACCCGTCTATTTTACCTCAGCATCGAATGGGCGACGCGCGGGACAGGCCGGACCTTCGCCAGGCACACGTCCACAGCACGCACCAACGCAGACCAACTGGCTCCGATCAAACGATGAGATCCCTGTCCCACATGGATTTGTGCCTGAGATACCCGAACTCCGAGCTCCCCGCTCCCCGCACCGCAGATGCACAGTCGCGGATCCGAAGGGGACCTGAGACTGGTAGCGATTGGCTTACATCCGGAACATCTTTCCTCTTCGCTTTGTTGTCGGCGGAATTTTTGACGACCTTTTAGCCGTTGTTGATCTTATCTTGCGGCTGATTTGAACGCATTTTCCATCCCAAATATCGGAAAGTCTGTCAACTTACTTGTTCGGAATGTGGGCTGTTCTCATTAGTTGGTTGAATCCCAGGCGTGCGGTCGCACCGTTGCTGTAAGATATGAAGAGAGAAATGAAGATGGATCTAGGACACGACTAGTTCAATCGACCTCTAACAGACTGAACTCTTCCCTTCGTGATGCTGAGGAATCCTAGCGTCAAGAGGTTCAGGACATCTCATTCAGGCTGCCCTGTCGAGTCGCATTTGACAAAGCCCCCGCTGGCTGGCGAGACCTCAGGCAACTGGATACTTCACACTCGAGACACCACTCTTGAAGACAACCTTTCCCTTTATGCAATCTTCAGACGAAAGGGCTGGGAAAGTGGCCTGTTGCTACCCTCCCTCCTGATTCCTCTGCATAGCCGTCATAGGGTGCGGAATCCCCACAAGCTTGAGCTTATTGTCGGAGCTCGTCGCCTCGTTTTCCTCGCTTGTCACTTTCATTCATCCAGCGGGTGGCCAGTCTCGTAGAGTTTGGCAAACCTGGATATCACTCACAATTCGTTTGGGCTTCCGTCTTAGCATTGTTTACCCGCCCTGACTGTGAACAGTGCTTTCGTCTCACAGGCCTCAATCCGGTCGAGGTGTGCTCACTTAGGTATTCTGCTGTGCCATCGGTTGCAATGGTTCCGCCAGCGCTTTCACGTCAGCACAGCCCGGCCGAGTCAGGCATCACTTATGATGGGCTATAACGTAGCGCGAATGCCACCTCTAGAATCACGCGCGCTTACACTTGTCGCGTCTTTCTGTCATGCTGTTTCGTACCCGTGTCTCTGGTTCGACCGCTTGCAACTAGCTTGGCAATCGGGATCGGCCTCTTGCCAAGATGCGCCGAGGAAACTGTTCGCGCATCATGCTGGGCACGCAAATCCTGGGCACTTGAAGACATCATGGTTTCATTGGCGTGCGAAGGAACATAATATTCACTCTTTTAAGGAAAACTTGACATATCTAAGCGATGCCCGTGTCAAGATGGCGTGATGGAACATGATGCCCCAAGCAGAGCGTATATCCTGATCGGACAACCCCCGAATTGAAGATATTCTGCTCAATCATAGAGCGGAATGTATGTTAATTAGCGTCCCTGGAAACAGGAGCGAACCTCACAAGAGCCCATGATGGCGCGCAGAAGATCCAGAGAACGGGCTTCATCCCGCAAACCCGACGGCGTAGGGGCATCTTGAACGGGAGCCAAATGAATGGGATAAGCCACGCGAAGGTTTGCTGAAATCCGAGGAAACGTTTTCCCATGCGTCCCGTGTGGGAGGCCGAGGAGAAGTTGCGAGGTGGGCGCGAATCGGAGGGGACAACAACCGAATCCCAAGGCCCGCTAGAGTGCTTCACAAGTCGCTCTGAGCACACATGTTAGGCAACTGAGCGAGGGGACTATACTTGGCACTAACACGGCCTGTGACAATGGCTGGCCTTTTTCAGTTGTCCGTGTGCCGTAGAAGCTGGACCAAGTAAACCAGGATGCGAACCCCATTGTCTTATCTTTTCGAGTGCGAAAGAGACAGGGAGCGCTGCACGAAACGAATTAGACCGCCGACCTGCAGTTCTTGAGGACGGGTGTCTGAACTGCCATCCGTTCCTTTTTGGACAGGATGGTGCCACCATTTGGACGTCCATTTGTGTGTAACATTTCTTAATGACGGGAGATGACTAACCCAAAGCTTAGCCTGTTGTAGCTGCGGACAAGTCCTTTAAGCTTCTCGGGAGCATGGCTGTTTTGAGTAAGGAGATTTTTGGGCAGAAGAAACGTCCATCAGACGAGTCATGGATGTAGCCATGTTGCAAGCCGGCACGAGTAACCATGTGGCCAAAGATGCCCCAAGAAGACGGTAGAAAAAGGGATCAAAAGACCAGGCGAGGCGGGAAAGGATGGCCACCATTTCCAAAGAGAGTTCGAGGTCCGAGACGTGAAGTTGTGACGTCTGGTAGGGTGCCGTCGGCGGCTCTGTTCAAGCAAACCATGGCCCCTCAACATGTTCGGACTCCCTTCTCTGCCCTACTGAGTCGCGGCCAGGGGAAGGGGGAAGGGATGAGCTGCCGACAGGGAGAACCCGAAGACGTGATTCGTGGGCTGTGTGGCTACTCTGATACCCTGCACCTCAATGCATTGTCTGTGCAGATGGACAATCAGGGAAATCCTTCCTTCGTCCCAACGTTATCAAGGTTCGAAACAAGCAGCACAGCGACTCGGCGACCGCCCCAAAACACTCTAGAAAGTCTATCATCCGGAAGTTTCAACCTCCATTGCTGGCCCGCCTTCGTACTTCCTGTTGGACAGCCCGCAGGGGGGCGGCCTCATCTCATGATTTTGCTTCGTGAAGTTGAGGCCGGCTAAGATAGTGTGCGTCTCGCCGTTTAGACTTATAAGACCAAATGCCCGCCCGGCCTTTTCTCAAGTTATTCCTTGCCTCTACACTGGATCTGGATTCGGACAATAGGACAACATCGTCAACTGCAGCAAACGGTCATTACTCGCCCTCGGACAGGCTCCACCAACTTTAATTCAACTATATACAATCTTTATCGAATAATCGTAAATCACCACCAACCGTCACAATGAAGGCCTACGCTGTTGTCCTGTCCCTCGCCACCCTGGCCGTTGCCCAGATGAACGGAGGAGCCGCCCCCGTTCCCCCTCCCGCCCCGGCGGCCGGAGACACCCCCGCTTGCGCCGAGGCGAAGATTCTGGCTGGTGGCATCGCCTTGAACATCGAGGTCCAGCAACAGGAGGTCAACGGTGTCAACGCCGTTATGCAGGCTCTTCAGGCCAACCCTCCCAACCCCCAGCAGTTCCAGACCGCCAAGTCCAACCTCCTGTCTTTCGTCAGCGACGGTATCCAGGTCAGACAGGCCAACCAGCTTATCGCTCCTTCTGGCAATATGGCCACCCAGGGACTCGCTGTTGTAAGTGACTGGAACCCCTTTAAACCTATGAATACCCGTATTAACCTGAAGCCAAGGTCGCCAACGCCCAGCTCTCTGAGTTGCAAAAGGTTGCTGGTCTTACCGGCAACCCCGCACAAGATATGCCCGTCGTCCAGTCACTTATGATGGATTTCTCTGGTGGTATCAAGAAGAACATGGAGAACCAGCAAATGGTATGTACTTTCAATCTCACACAGTTTTGAATAATTACGCTGACCCACTACTTCAGGCCGTACAAGGCGCTTGCTAGAGAACTCCATTCCAATTGGTCGATGTATTGGGAAGCGATGGTGCACGGGAGACGACTTATGGGCAACGGCGTTTAGCGGCTTTGTCCAAATTACTTTTTAATCATTCAAATCATGGGAGCTGGGCGGTTGGGGCTTGGGCGACGTTGATCCTCGCCAGGCCTTCATTCGGAACGAGTTTGCCTCTTACTAGGTGTACTTGAATACCAGTCATCCGACAACTTTCTTAGTTGCACATCTTTCAGCCGGTTCCAGGCCGCTGTTTCTCTTTGAACAAGACCACTTGCTGATGGGCATGGATAACATGTCTCACAATGCTTGATTGTGATTGAGTCGCCGCAACTGCGCGATCATGCGAATCTCCAACGATATCATCTGGTTCGAATACTACCGGTATTGCATCGAAATTTGACCTTTTGGATGTTGGAACAATGATAAATTCAGCGTACATTATGATGGCGGTAGTATCCTTTCCAGTGCAGGGAAGGAAAAACAGAATGCAGAACCCATGAACAACGCAGACTGTCACTTACATAATTACTAAACCAATTATTACTACCCGCACAGGTTGTTTTTCTAATGAGTCAAGGTTCCACGGGCCTCATGACTTGAGGCAATAGAGCCTACAGAAATCTGTCCTTCAGACAGGTCTCCATCGCTTTGAAGCCGACGTCTCTCCTGCTCGTCCATTCTCATCGTAGGATACAGTGACTACGTCAGTACGGACAATCCTTCCATCCTCAGGCTGACTAGAATGACTGCCAATAGACGTAGCTGTTTGAGCTCGCGATCTACCTTCTCCGAAAACGATGTTCTCTTGACTTTCCCCTTCAACAATGGTGAATCCGAGATCATCTCTGGGCTTTGGTTTCGCCTTGCGTTGGCCTAGCTCATATTCGTAGTTTCCGTACACGCGTGATGGCCGATAATTACTCGGTGCTGATCCCGTGTTATTGTCGGAGGATTTTGCCGTTGGCCTGGATGCTCTTGCGGACGAGAAGGGATTGCGTTTGAGGATCAGCTCTAGGAGCGGATGCAAGACAGGGATGGAGCTTGCTATTATGATGGTGCTGCCTTCGATCCTGTAAACTCTAGTTAGAAGGGTTTGATCACCGCCACGGGCTGCGACTCTGCACAGCCGAGACGCCGACTGCGACTTACACTGTCCAAACTACTAGGTCAGGTGTCTCATCTATTGGAAAGGAGGAACTTCAGTTAGCAAAATGGTACCCTGGACATCTGGATGGTGGGTACAGGTCTTACACGAGTAGTCTTCGCTCGCGAGCAAAGGGAGGCGTGTCGTCTTATAGATGGCGACAATGCCTGAACTGTGGCAGGATATCGTCAATCAGAAGTTAAGAGTGAACGGTTACCGGTTGACATTGCTTACATTGCGCCAATGCCAAGAGCGCTGGACAGTGCAATCTTTTTCTTAATCGGCATTTGAAGTCGGTATAGAATGATGGACGGGTACACAGCTAGGTAGACATCAACGAAGGCCGAAAATGCTGTACTTCTAGTCAGTTCGAGAGCAATAATGCCATCACTAACGACTTACTGCCTGCATAAATCGAGAAGTTGATCAGAATGTCCGGACTGAAACAGGTCCCCTGGATGGAAAAGTCCCACAATGAGCTTGCTGGTGTGCATCGCCCTATCAGAAGTCCAACTGTCACGAAAAGTGTCAACTGGCACCATATTCCCATCCACCACAGGAACCACTTATGGTATACGCCAGGGTTCATTAGTCGTGTCAAAAGTGATACTACTGCCAGCTTAGGTAGGCCGAAAGACATGATGCCGGGGCATTGGGCAGCAGTCGTCCACAACATGCCATCTTGTTGTTGCTCCAGAGTGAGCAGCTCTAGGTGTTTGCCAATACCAGAGTATACTGCAAGTGTCGAGAGCGAAGTGGAAATGTAGCCGCACACCTGCTATTGTCAGGAAACGTCCCAAACGGCGGCGTGAAGAGAATTATAGAATATACCAGCCCTGCGATGACAAAATAATCATCGCTGTGGAATTTTCTCATGATCTTCCACCTGACTACTACTCTGCCAAGGACAAATAATGTGCTCAGAGCGGTGAAGATCCAGCAAACTGTAATGATTCCCGGGCCTTTGTCCTGGGCCTTCCAAGCCTCGGAACCCTTTTCTGGACTCGACATGGTAGGTTGTATTCCAGCAGTGTGCGGTGAAGATGTCGGCGCATACTAGATAAAGGACATTGAAAACGAGCACGAACCATGGAACACAAGGGTGTCTCAAATATTTGGAAGAAGATTGCGGGATTGCTTCAGTTTTACACGAGGAACTTCCTACGGTGGCGTATCTAGAGCCTAGCTGCGAGAACAGCTCCTATTCCCCCTTGCAATGGATTGATTTACTCTCCGCGTCACATCGCAAACATGATAGAACTTGAAGGGCCACTAAACACCAGTTCCAGATCTAAGAGGAAGGAACGGATGTTGATTGCCGCATAGTCTCGCAAGGGACGACTTAAGGGTATTTGAATTGCGAATGAAAGGGAATGGTGTTGGATGATGACCGGCGATTGGACAGAATATCCAGCCCCTGCTTTATATGCCTTCAGTTTCCATGCTTCACATTCATCTTCATTGTTGAATGTAGTCTACTAGTCCATATTCGGCCGGGTCATCAGCCCGAGCAAACCAACGCGATTGGCAAACTGCCTGAAAAGATCAAGTGCATGCCATAAAGGATTTTGGCAGGGGTAGATGGCAAACATTATGGATGTCCAAATCAACCCTTTCAAATCGCCAAACATGCGAACATTTCACTCGGTTTGTCAAAGAATAACCTTAAACCCTGTACATATTTGCTAACCAAGCATCGGGGTGAGTTCTGGTGGCAACCTGTTCCTGGGTAAACAGGGGCCAAGACAGAAGTGTTGGTAAGGGCACATTAGTGGAAGAGCTCATGTCTTTACCGACTACTCGGAGTATGGGAATTCATGATTCCCAGTAGTAGCTTCTAGCTAATAGTTTCATCTCGAAAAGCCCGAAATTACATTCTAAGACCATCCTAACTACGTCCAGGAGGACCCAAGCTACATCAGAGGTGTTCCAGTACGCAGCTGGCTCGGAGAAAATATCCCATGCAGAAGCCGTGAGAATGAAATGAATAGATAAGGAGAAGTAAATCATATTGGATAATGCCGCAAATTGATTTTTTCTTCCCATAGATACATTATGTGTAGGGAAATGAGGAAGTAGAAGAAGGAACAGACGGACGATCCGAATGTGAGTCGAGTCGTATCTTGGACTGCAGGAACAGGCCCGCCCGTCGATGAAATTTGGCAACGATAGGCAGTATCTTGACCTGGATTGGCCTCATGCGCAACATAAACTGCCTGGCCCCTGACTGATCAAAAGCTGCAACCAAGATCGCTCAAAACCAACCGGATGCCCACCCCTGAGCCGATTCCCTTTATCCTCTCTACCACTATGCAGTGATGTGAGAGCCGTTGGACTGCCACCAATGCATATTGGTGTCTTTCATTACCAGCGTTGGAGGATACTGCATTGCTACTGGGCATGTTGGCCTGGACAAATGATGTATGTTTGCTTGCTCAAAGACCACGGGCCTGGTGCCCAGCTTACCCGAGCCAACGGGATATGTTCCCCCCTCGGAATATTACGTGGACTATGCAGGCACAGCGAACTTTTCTTCGAGTCAAAAAATCTTGTTCATACCAGTTGTAGTACAAAGATAAGTCTTTGTGCGGGGTTTCGTTGCTCTTGGATCTTCATTGGGCCCATCCTCGAGCTTGGTCCGTGAAAGCGTACAAGACGACAAGGGCACTATTTAGACCATTTTGATTTGTGATATCTTCCATCTTTCTGAACTGATAGGATGAGTGAATTGGATGAGTTTGCAAGTCAATCAGCGGGCGTGTGACCCGCCTCCAAAGGTATATGGCGTGATTGCACTGATCGCTTGGTCTCAACAAGAATTGAAATATATGCCGTCGACAATCAGCTTCACAGGTTGCGAAATTATGATGACTTTACCAACGCGCAGAGGTTAAAGGATCAAGGCGCATCGATTCAATGTTTTTTTCGTAGCATATTAGAAAGATGTGAACGGGGTTTCGTTATAAACTTCGCCGCAGGCTTGAATGCCAACATCGCTAGTCGAGAGGTTTGCCCTACGGACTGAATTGCCGAGAGGATCAACTTCCATATACCGAGATTTTTGAGGTCTCATTTTGTTGGAATATCTCGATATTATCAAGCATTGCTGCCTTACCTTATCCACGTTCTGACTGATGCTGGATGAAAGGCTTCTCACATCGTGGTGGACAGAACAACCCTGTGTAGGGGAAGCGTGGGCAGCGCTTCTTAAGAACTTCACCGAGCACCTTGAAGTCAATGGAAATCGTTCACATGCTGCGACACTTTGAGCGCCCCAGGAGTATTCTCCCATCTCAAGATAGCTAGTATCACTCATTCAATCGCATCGAGACCAGTATCCCAGATTCGACTAGGGACCAGGATGTCTTCCCCGTAAACTTGCCATAACTCTCTCGATAATCGCCAACCCATAACTGATCAGACTCTCTCAAGATGTTGATAATTCACATTCTTCTGCTCACCGAACTGGTGGAACTAGACATGCTCATGGGTCGTTGGTGAATGCCAAGATCACCAACTTTCGGACTTAAGAATAGAAACGCCGCTGGCAAAAGGGGACGTCGAACCCCACTTTTGCTGAAGAATCAATCCATCGGCGACCCCTCAGATCATGCTGTGTTTGTGCCGGAATCCACCTCGAAGATGCCGCACAAGAGGAGTAGAACAGGGTGCCTCACATGCCGGTAAGATCCCTTATCCTCCGACGATGGAATCTTGGTACTAAGTTCAATGACAGAGATGAGGGCTACAAATGCGACGAAGCAAAGCCTCATTGCGGCCGCTGTGTCCGCTTGGGCAAGACATGCAAGGGGTATGGGCTAAGAGTGAGATGGAAGTCAGCCGACGACCCCAAAGACGGCGGAAGAGTTACAAAGAAGAAAGGTCCAAAGTCCAAGGGCAGTATTGGACCTCGGAAGGTCACGCCGCCTTCAAGCGATGAGCAGCCCGCCACGCCTAGCTCCAGCTCGATGACGGCGACGTCGACATCGAGCCCAGACAGTCTCATCCGGAATCCGTCATATCTATCGCCAGATGTCTCCCCAATGAACCGCTACTTGCTGCATCATTGGAATGGGTCACTAGCGAGTGTCATATCGATGGCATCCGGTGTGCAGAACCCGTTCCTCGTCCACCTCACGCCCATGATGCTCCGCTCCACAGCTCTGCTCTTCTCAATCTCCTCCATGGCGGCGGGCCACCTCGCCATCCTCCGGAATGACAGTAACCTCAAAACGCTATCTTCACGCCATATGCTCGTCGCCTTGTCATCCTTACGAGAATCGATTCAGGCCGAGAACCCGGAGCTCTCGCTGGCCACCATCCTGATGCTCCAGATTTCGGACCGCCTCTTCAATACCGACAGCCAAATCGATCATCTGGCTGGAGCCAAAGCCGTCATCATGCACTCGGGAGGACCCGCGAACTGGAATACTTCGAGCGCCCGGTTTCTGCTCAGCCTCTGCTTCTACCACGACGTCATGTCATCCATTTCTCGCGCATCGAAGCCGCTGTTGAGCATGACGAATGTCGCGCCTCTGGAAGGCTTGCATAGTCTGGCCAAGCTCACTTCAGTCGTCTCCATCGTCAGTACCATCAGCAAGATGCAAGGGCAATCCGGCGAAGCGCACCAGCAGAGGGGTTACGTCATCAAAAGAAACCTATTGGAATTCAGCTTCTCTGAGGAAGGGGATCCTGATATTGAGCACACGATCCAAGCCTACAAACACGCAGCGATTGTTTACCTTTATCGAGTCTGGGACGACGGAGAATCGTCGACCAAGCCATACTACGCAGAGCAGTGCATCTACCACCTATTGAAAGTGCCTATCACATCATCCTTCGTCTCTGCTCATGCGTGGCCTCTATGGACTGGCGGCTGCGAATCTGTCGAGGCCCACCTACGTCAAATGGTTCTTGTCAGGATCAGGGAGATGTATCAAAATCGGCAACTGCCTTCCCTCCGACGCGTGCAAGAAGACATGGAAGAAGTGTGGCAGGTCAAGGATGCACAGAGGCTGCAATTTGGAACGGAAAATGTTGATTGCTGCAAGATGATTCTGCATACCCGTCATCGAGAGGCAGACTTGGTCTAGAATTGCCTACGACTAATTATGTGCTTCTTACCCCCTGGCTCAGAAACCCATGCGCCCCATACAATCACTTCCTCTTGGGTGTCGGTGAAGACTGTCCAAGCCCAAGACAAGAAGCAATCTTGAAGAAGACATCCGTGTTGTCGTACACACCCGCAAACGTCTCCTGGCAGGGCCCCATAGCGAAGACGGGCACATCAGTCAGGGAATGGACACCTGACGAAGATGACGTCGGGATGGTACCCGGAACGAAGAAACCATCCTCGCCATCTTCGGGGTTCGCAACGTATCCGTCCTCACCGCTCACCGCCACCCGACGGGGGCTCTCGTGCAGCTGGTAATTCTCATTCCGATCCGGGTTGGCACCGAACGCAGGCGCAATAGCGTACCGCGGGCTCCAGTTGGACGGGAAGTTAGGACCAGTACCGTACTCGATACCGTCTGGCCGGGAAACGGTATACTGTGACAAGCCAGACCGCTCATAGATGCCAATCGCGTCGCGCTTCTTGCGGTCCGTGTCCTGTGCGGCGAGGTACTTCGTATCAGCGACGCCAAAGACGTCGAAGCCGTGACCGTGGTCGGCCGTCACTACGATGAGCGTGTTCTCGAGCTCCCCTGCCTCGCTGAGCTTCTTCACCGTCGCGCGGATCGTGTCGTCGAATTCGAGGAGGTCGCCCAGGGCTCTGTCGTAGTCTAGCGCGTGCATCTGCTTATCGATCGAGGCGCCCTCGGACATGAGGAAGAAGCCCGTGTCGTTGCTGCGCTCGAGGAGGATATCGACGGCCTTGAGAGTCATGTCTTTCAGGCCTGGGAGATCGAGCGGCGCGGAGCCGTCTCCGGAGGGGTGGGTCTTGAGTGCGGCGATGTTGTCTTTGAAGATCTTCCTGTCGAGCCAGACGGGCAGGTGGGAGGTGGAAAAGACGCCGAGGGCTGGGGAATCGATGGGTGCTTCGCGAAGAGACGTGGCGTTCCAGCTTACGGAGTAGCCTTGCTTGCGAAATTCTTCGTAGTAGTCCTTGCTCTCGTACGAGGTTGCCCCGGGGAGGAAAGTCGAGGCACCGCCGCCGAAGTAGACGTCTGGGCCGGGGTGGCTGCTCCAAGAGTAGTTCGTCATGCCATTGAGGGCTTGATCGATGAGAGAGCCGGCGTTGGATCGAGATCTGCTGTGACCGGTCAATGCTGCTGGAGTGGCATCGTCGAGAGCAGCAGTTGTCACGGCGCCCCAAGCGGATCCCTATGAGGTGTCAGCTACCAAAAGAGAATCCGGATGCGTGAAATACGGCTTACCCATACGCGAACTACCATCTCTACAATCGTCTCGACCTTGGGGTCGTCAAAGTCATCTGCCGATGAGTCGGAGTACACACTACAATACGATTAACACTTGGTTTCTTTCGCAAAGACCTTGGTTCATGAACTCACCCCATGGAGTCCGATGTGCCTTTATGGCCAGAGTATAGCGCGGACGCAGAGTTGGCGCTGTCAGTGATGAAGCTGTCGACGGAATGTGTCTACTCTCAGTTTAGCATTTGATCACGGTTCATCTCGCCTTTTTCCCTCCGCCAACGCAACTCACCATCTGGTGCCCCAAGATAGGGAACTGATCCATCTGCATCCTCGACTGATACTTACCATTCACGCTCTTGTGACCCAACAAGCGTGCAGCCGTAATCATGTTCGTCGTCATACCGTCCCCAATGAACAAAATCACATTCTTGGCCTTCTTCTCCTCAGCAAGAGGACGAACCAGCCACTCCGCCAGGGTCTTCTTCGTGCCGTTGTAATATTTCAACTCAACCGTGTAGTTCCCCGGCTCGTACAGTGACAAGTGACGGTAAGCCTTGGACGCCACATTCACCACAGACTTATTCCCCGCATCCTGCGCAAACAGATCCTCATACCACGAGAACGTCCACGTCTCCAGCTCAGGCTCCTTCTCGATCCCAAAGAAATCGACGACAGACTTGCCCTCGGGCTCGCTATTGCTCGCAATCGTGAGGGTGAACTCCGGGTCCGGCACGCCGTCGTTGAAGGCCTCGGTCCCGTTAACCGGCGCGTGGATCTCGACGCGGATGTCAAAGTTTTGGCCGGGGAGGAAATGGGCTTGGTCGGGCGGGAAAACGCATCCGAGGTCTGGGCAGGCGCCGAGGCGTTGGAAGGTTTGGGCGAGGGTGGCCAAGGGCGCGGACGCCAAGAGGACCAGGGCGAGGGCAGAGGCGGACATCGTGGAATGCTACGGAGCACAGTCCACGAGGCAAAGGGCCAAGACCGGATGACACTTGGGGTGAAGGTTGAATTGGCAATGGAGGCACATCTTTACGGAGGGGCGGGAGTTGTGGTGATATACACGAGCCAAGACATCGTGGGTGGTCGTTTTAAACCTCCTCTTTCACGATCAAGCGTCTAACTCAACATAGAAGGTCCAAGTACTTGCCGCGTAAAGTTCTTCCCACATTCCCGGGGCCGGCATGGAAGGACTTTGGGGAAGGGAAGAGCGTCAGCGGGGAGCCCGGCTCACTCATCACATTCACAGCAGCAAGAAAACCGAACTTATCACGAGGATTGAGATCGGCGTTGTCCGAAGAAGTGCTGACCGACCTCCCACGAGGTGGGGGAAGCCAAGCATCGATGGCAGAAGTGTTCTTGGCTTGCAGCTTCACTGCTGCGTACCCCGCTTCATTGTCGATTTCCCCTCACAGGCTAACGATAAGCACGCGACCTGTTTCCTGGTCTGTCGGGGCCATTTGTGAGGGATCGGAGGTGATGTTGTAGAGTTGGCTGGTGTTGTTGGTGGTGAGTGGAGGTTGAACGCGCGGGGAATGTGATGCTTCCTTGCGCCGAGCTCGAAGATTCCCGGAATGGACTCTCGCAGGTAACAACGTTGGAGAAACGAATGCGGTGCAACTCATCCGCGCACGATGACATGTTGGGAAATACGTAACAATTGGGTAAATATGCCCGAAAGAATAAGATATAGCGAAGTAAGAAGCGAGAAGCCATGCTTTACTTTCAATTCTGTGCTCAAAGGGCCCATAACACACGTCGAAACTCAATTCCTGGCGTCCCACGTGCTCACAGCTTTGGGGAAAAACAACAGTTTCACAGGCTGATGGCTGGGAGACTTCACACAGCTGAAAACCTTGAAGTGCCAAGAAGGGGTTCTTCGCAGCGATAACGCTATGCCCTGATTCATGCTCAACGTCCGCGATGCCAAGAAGAGCGCCGTTTGCCAAGCCTCTGATATTTCTTATCCTGTGAATTCAACAAATAGCGCAATCAAAATTATTCGTTTTCCTTCCGTACGATGCGCAACCCGTAAGTTACCGAGGGAGCGGAACGTCCGGACTTGAGAGGTAAGCAAAGAATGTGATAGGACGGAAGGCCGCTCGATGCCAGGAGCACAATGACAAACGGCCTACTTGAACGTTGCAAATGTGTCTTCTGTGACAAACCCAACCATGGTCTTCAACCCAGTCCTCGCAGCATCCAAACAATCTCTCGCCAATGCCCCTTCGCCCAGTGCGGTGTAGGCCTCGGCCGACCATTTCAAAGCCCTTATGACCTCAAACGTCGTCACCGCCTGCGTGTCCTTATACATCCACAGCCTCCCCTCTCTCACCGGGTCGACGAAGCCAAAGTTGCGGAAAACCTCACTACTCCACTTGACGACCTTCTTCCATTGCTTCCTGGTGTGCCATACTTCCATGAGCCACATCGTCGGCCAGACGAGCATGAGGCGCGGTAATGAAAGGTCATCGTAGACCTCTTTCTCATGAAGACCAGAGAGCTTGTTTGCTAACTTCTCGACCTGTCGAATCATCGCGTCGGGGTAGAACTTGGTTGGACGCTTTCTCCTGATGAGGGCCTCGATCTCTGCAAGAACAGTATTCCTCTTCTGGTGCTGCTCCGTCGAGGACCCGGATTCACCGGCACAGAGGGCGCAGCTACAGACGAAACCCCAGCTGCGGCGGAATTGCGGCATTCGATGGAGGTACGCCGCCTTAGGAGGCAGGTAAATATGTGTAATCTCAGTGCCGGCAGGAATATCCACAGTAGCCGTGGCGATGAGCATGTCTCCGATGAAGGACCTGTTAGCAGTGGGAAGGCACGCGTGGTTGGCATAGGCCGAATACACCCAGAGCCCGCGCGACATGCCCTGCTTCCACATGTTCCATTCTGAATTCGCGGCCTGCGCCGACACCTGGGCGCCACTGAAGCAATTCTTGCGGCGGATAGACTCGAGAAGGAAGACATCGATGACTGGTCTGCCGTCGACAAGTGTGCCTTCTTGGCCGGTGCGCTTGTAGGACCCTCCGTGGAGGTCTAGAACCTTCTTGTGAATTGTTGGGTTATCTGTGCACATCTCCACGAGCTGGGCGTATGCTGCAGCTGCGTTGTGTTCTGGATTGAATTCGTTAGGAACACTTGTTGCTCTCTCTGCGAATACCATCTCCCCGGCCTTGATGTTTTCTGTGGCGAAGAGGCCGCGCCCGTGGTGTGGTGAGTCTCTGACTTGGGTGCGTGACAAAAAGCTTGCTCTGTCGATGTGGATGTTCTTGGAAGTGACACTCGCTGTCATATCTGCGAGATTGTAGTTGCCTTTTTCTTCCTCGAGTCTTGCTTCGCATCTTTCGTATTCCTTCCGGATGTTGGCTGCCTCGGGTTTGAGTGCTAGAGCCGAGTCGAAGTGTAGCTTGCTAATCTGGAAATCCGTGAGTTGGTAAGCCGCCTTGCCCGCAATGAAATGCGACTTCCAGTCTGAGGATGCCCCTCTCGAGGAGAGAGCGTCTGATAGTGCGCCGTCATAACAATTAAGGGTAAGATTGATCCCCGCTCGTTTCAATAGAACATCAATCAGGAAGGAGGTGTCTTTCTCTGAGGCCAATTCTAGAGCCCTGGTGTAACTACAAAACTCGCATAAGCCCGTATTCAATTGGAAGAAAGGGTGGTTCATCTCACTTCGCCACTGCTAAAGGGAGATTCTTGGAGATAAAGGCTCGATCCCCAGCGGCCTTCCAGTCAGCGGCAGTCTCGAACTCTGGCACCGCCCTGAAAAGCTCTGGGATGAGCGCATCGTCTGGGCCTGGTCGAAGAAGCACAATATCTGAGGGGTGGTCAACACAAAGCATGAAGTCGTTGTCGCCGCTGAAACGATAATATGGTTCTTTCACGAGAACCATTGAGCCTTCCGGGATAGACTGCAAAATTGTAGAGTTGCCCTGATTGTAAAGAGCCATCTTATCAACGCTGCCATGTTGATCTTCGACGACGGTAATAGTCCCGGCTCCTGGGTAGGGCTGAACGATTGTCCTGAGGAGGAGGTACTTTTCCTCGTGATGATTCTCTACCAAAAGCTCGTCAAGGCGCATCTGGACATGGGTAAGCGGATGCGATTCTGGCCGAATTGCCTCATGTCTGAGAGAACTACGTACCGGTGTGAGATCCGCCACAGACTTGACAGACGGCGGATATGACAGTGCCAACACGACCTTCTTTACCATTCGCGGCCCTGTTTGCTGCCCAGACTTTTGTTGCTGCTCAACATAGTTATTGTGCGTGCTGACGAGCACCTCTCTCGATGTGCGCGTTGGAGGAGGCTTTCCAGAGTGAGCCTCGGCCTTCTGCAAAAACTCCAGAGAGACATCGGGATCAACATCGGTGAGAATTTCTTCAACGCCAATTTGGAGGTTAAAATCGATGGTGTTGAGTGTTGGGTGCGTGGGTTTTGACGTATCGGTGTTGCCATCTACGTCCCCATTGTGCGTTTGTTCTAAGCCCATGGTAGATATAGACGAGTTTCAGAATACTGAGGGTTTGCCTGTTGAGCTAGGTAGACTACAATCCTTTTGAGGACCTTAGTAATTATTTCTTGAAGAGTCGTAGGCTCATGCGGTTTGAGAGAAGATATGCCGGATAAGAGCATGAGAAGGACAAGTCTGACTGAAACAGACCCTCATCAGTCTCGAATGCAGACAGAATCAGCCTTAAATGTATTGGTAGGAACCTAGATCCCAGGGGATACACTCACAAGCTGCTTTCTGATTTAGGTGTCATCTTGACGGGCTCCGTTGGTCTCTGTTACCAATTGGGCCCGGCAATGCGGGAGCAAGCGCGATATGTCTTGGATACCGGACTCGATTCAGGCAAAGGCTTATTATGGCACCAATGACAGACGGCCCCATAGCGTCTGGACTCGGTTTGCAGTTCCGGATACGCATGGTTTTCGGAGGGTGTGAGTCCGCATTTTCCCCAACATCATGGGTACGAATGGATAAGCGAGCCCAGATCTCGTTTGGAACCGCCTGCACCCTATTGGTAGTCAATAAAGCAAGCCAGGCCTTTCATTGGTAAATGCCTCTTTGAGTGAGCCGCAATGCAGAAATCAACTGTGCCTTATTGCCTGACGGATCGTGCCCGGGGAACGAATCAATTACAGAGAAAATATTTCATTCAATCCCTTGACCTATCGTTGAGGGAATCTAGACACAAACGACACGATCAGCTTGTACAGTTGCAACATATTGGCAGCCACGATTTCTCGGCTCCACGCTTCCATATCGTCTCACACCAGTCTCGCCAAAGTATTTTCATGGCGCGCGGCAGACCCGTACCCACATGTTCGCACATCGTACGCCCACTGTTTCGAGAATACTCTCACAAGTATCGCACCTTCCATTAGAGAGAAAGCATCCGACGCGGATCGAGAATCTGTCCAACGTTCTTCTGCACTGCCTTAAAGCGCATATAGCCGCAGGATTCGCTTTCGAGGTGGTTGATGACCGCGGCGAGGGTGGTATACTCGCGACCGCAACGACGGTTCGGGCAGTGGTAGAGTTTCTGTTGATGAACGGGAGAGTTGAGATGCTGGTTGAGACCACTCAAAGACGAGAAGGCACGGTGACAGAGATAACACTCGTAAGCATCGATGTGTTCATTGTATGTTCGGTCGGTGGCGGTGTAGGTAGGAGATGCGTGCCACTGTAAAAGCTTCTTGCAGATGACTCCGTTGGGGTCGCGGGCGCGCACGGCCTGGTAGAGCTTATCGCGGTCCAGAGGGGCGTTGGGACAGGCACCCCGCTCAAGATGGTGGATAAGACCAGTTGCAGTGTTGCTTGTCTGCTTGCAGAAGGGGCACTGGATATCGCCGGTGCTGCGATGAACCCTAGAGTTCAAGTGCTAATCATGATGAGTTATGCTGTTGAAGACGAGAATGGATGAGATTGACTGACCTGCCGGATGTTGTTTTGGTTGTTAAAATAGCGGTCGCAAAGACCGCAGTAGTTGTGTTTCTCGGCCTCGTGGTCGCGGAGATCCTGCTCGTCGGAATACCGATCGTTACAATCGTTGCATTCATAGCTGGGGCGGCTATGATATTGGGGTGTATGTTCATAACCCCAATGGCCCAGTGCATCCATGTGTTGCTGGACTGCATGCTCGCTGCCAAAGCCGCGATTGCAGGTGTTGCACTCCCAGTAGTTGTACATCGCGATGCTGTCTCTGTTTACGACAACAAGGTACTCGACGTGTCTCTGTCTAGGTACCAGGAGAATTCGCGAAAGTTCGTCGGATCGGTGGAAGAATAGCTGTGAAGCTGGAGGTGAGTGATATCGATGAGCGATGTCGGAGATTATGGAAGGCTTGGGCTCGTCCTATCAGGGAAAGCACTCGCTTGGGACGGGGAAAAGAAGTGAGAGATTAGAGTAGTGCGCGCTGGTGAATTGAAGGAATGAACAAGGTGCTTTCTGCGTGAAGAAGTTGTAAAGTTGTGACGGGTTGACGTGTACTGAGGCGGGGAGGTTGGGTCGGAAGGGGAGATGCGCCCGTATGTCTGAGGTCAGGTAATTAGTGCAGGAAGGAGCCGAAGTGAGGTGGGAAGGTGCGGACCGAGCGACCTTGGACCCTGAGGAAGGTGCGATACACTGGCGACTGCCGTGACTCCTTCACGTTATGACTTTCTATTCTTGGGGTTTACCTAAGCAAAAGATACTTTATCTCGTGATGCAGGGGTTATTACGGCCCCCGATGCCACACTACTTTGTGAGGTGCTGTCAATGTGTGTACGACACAGGGAAGAAGCTCACAGAAGCCAACTACTTTCAGGGTTAAAAGGACGAATCACTGACATCTGCCTCCTAGCTAGGGGTATGCTCCCTGCGTGATATATATACAAGCTGCTCCTTTGTTGCTTGTGTCCCTCTTGCTAGCTCTTACTAGCACCCTTCCGGAGGAGTCCTGACCGCTAAGCCCAAGCCATCGCCTTTCTAACACCTCATCTAGTTCTTCAGGCTCAACCTCGAGCAACTCATTATCTGCCCCGTCCAGGACGGATCTGCCGGCTCTATCCTCATAGAGTTGAGCCACGGGAGGATGCCCCTTCAGAGTCACCTCTCTGCAATTTGATCTTGCCTTCTTGCCTGGCTTCTTCCGTGCTGACCGTGGCAGTATCCCACTTCTAGTTCGTCAGTCCCTCCAGTGCTTCGAGGATTGTTCGCTGTGAGATTGTAAAAGCGAAAAGCCTGACATATCGGTTTTTTGTCTCCTCGGGATGCTTGAAGACTGCAGCGATTGGCTTGCCGATCCTTCCAATGCTCATAGCTGTGAAGGACTCGTTGCCTGAGTTGTAAATCGTGACTGAGTGGTTCTTGAGGTCGAAGCCGAAATTGGGAAACAAGGCCATAGACTGAGACTTCCGTTAGGCACTGGAATCTCGTGAAAACAACATCGTACAATGCTCACCCGGTTTAGAAGAGAACCATTCCAGAATGAGGTCCAAGTGAACTTGTCGTCTTCTTTGGCCTTCTCCTCCAGAAGCGCGTGTGCTTGTGCCTTTTTCCTCAGGATAGCGCGGTACTCCGGGACGTCGTTGGGCCCTTTGGGAGTTCCAAAGTCGCTTGGGTTGAACGTCTTGACGCCGACCTTCGCAGTAGCATTGATCACATCAACCTGCCTGTCAGATACAGTATGGCCCAGGACACATAGCACGGCGTCTTGTCCTGTCAACGCTTGGTGTAGCGATTGTGTACTGGAGTCGGTGATGGCTATCTTCACCTGCGGTGGGAACGACTTTCAGTCAATTGAGTACCTAAGTGATAACCGCCATCTCAAAGTCGGCTTCTAGTACTGTTGTAAAAAGGTATTTGGAAGAGGACTTACGCCGAACACCGCAACTGTATTGATTGACGACATTGTTTGATGGCTTATGCTGGCCATTCCTTTGTCCCAAGTTTCGGTAAGTACAATGAGCAGAGATTAGATGTAAGACGAATCTGGGCCATCTTTTACAGTCGTAGGGGCTGAGCTGATTCTTAAACGCACTGCAGGAAACAACTGCCAGAACAGATAAGAGATTTAACGTTACTAGATTCCCTATCCTGAATCGAGAACAGATTGATTTCTCAGCAGATATTTTAACAGACAGTGTTGCAACACACTTTCGTGGTCCTGGGTGAACTTTATTTCTGGGCAGAAAGGAACTAAACCTGCGGACATATCTTTGCCGCCGGAGTAGCCCGTCCGTACGGATTCTATTTCGGACATGGAACGCCATTGTCCGTCTGCGGATGCCGTGTCCTTGACCAGATCCTCGCGCAAAGCCGATACCTGATTCGTAAGCCATAAATTTGCTGCAATAACGTTTCTTCCTCGTCTTCGCAGGTTACAGCATGCAACTGTTGACTGATCTCATATCTTTCTGTTGTTGACTGCTTTGTCAACAATGCTGGTCAAGAACCATAGCATCGGTGATCTTTCGCGGAAGAAGCGTTTAACCGATTACGAAGGTACAATGCTGTCATTTCTCTAGGACTTAATACCTTTAGTAACTATCACTGGGAACAAGACTTTATAAGAGGTGAAGCTGATTTTCCATTTGTGAGACTTTAGTTGTGCTGCCTGTAGGAAACCAACTCAGTGCATAAAGTGAAAAAGCCACACTAGCCCACAATGAGGCATGTTCCAAAATATAAGGAAGCTTGAGGTTGGTGGCGGGCTCTGCCAGCGCCACAAACAATTAAAATCTTTGTGGTAATTGTTAGGTAGTTGCTTCGCATGTAGTGCCCACAGGCTCAACAGCGTCACTGCAAGTGAAATCCTGATACGGAAAACGCCTTGCTGAATCTCAGTGATACAGATCGAATTATTCGAGCAAAGAGCGAAATTTGAACACCGACCATTGTAGACTGGGCATTTCTTGCAGTAAGCTTAATCGATACCTGATCTACTTACACATATGCCTGGCGAGACCCAGAGACTTCGCGCTGAATGAAGCATGGTTTGAAGTATTAGACTGTGTATGTATCGGGAGAAGTGTTATACTTGAGTAAGTACATTTGTAGAGGTATATTTGATCAACAACAATCACTTCTCAAATTTGGCAAAGCGAGGGAATTTTATCCATGGTTCAAAGTTTATTTTAGAATTCTATTAGATGTAGTGCAATCTCGATAATCGCCAGTACCCAATAACTCCGTAGACGTATGCCGTATCATTGTCTTATTCTGCGGTGTGCGGTGACGATGAAATCTGCCGTAGCACATAGATATGCGATAGCACTCTCAGTGTCAACACTAGAGTTGTCATCCTTCAACGACGGTAGGTGTCGAGTCTGAAGGGTACACCGTAATAATCCGGCAAGGCACAAGTCGACTTTGGCTCAAGTGCAAAGCAACTGACAGATCGTGGTCTGTCCGGCTCACTGGCAAGACAGAAAAGTCGCTTGTATCCGCCGTTGTTGGTGATGCTTAAGGCAGGAATGGTAAGAGACATGTCGCCAGGCGGCACTGTTGCGGTGTACTTTTTCGAGGCGCTGTCGAAGTTGACCGCTGCGCTATATTCTTTGTCTTTATCGGTGGTAATCGTGTCCGATTGGCATCGCGATTGTGCAACGGCAGCCAAGGGGAGGCTGAGGAGGAGGCCCAGGGTTGAGATAGTAGAGATATGCATTTTGGTTTGTCTGTAGAGTCTCGAGTAATGATGGGTAAGAGTTGACTGTAGCTGATTTGAGTGAGTCTTGTCAACTTCTCGTGAGTTATAAGTCGTCACTTGTCTAAATACTGATTCATCTTCCGCAACGGCTCCACATGTTCATGACATTGTTGTACAACGGCAGTGTAGCCCCTGAGGTGTTTGGACTAATATGACTTGAACTCTATGTTGATTAAAGTTCCTCGAAACGACGTTGATCAACACAGCGCACTGACGGCGTTCCCGGAACAAAATTCGACTGCCCACCAGCCGAACCAGAAAATCCATGATCAATGCCATTGGGACGAGTCATGGTGCCCACTGCGTATGTCAACGACTTGAACACTTCACGGCCCGCGGCATTCCGAAGTCATACAGGGGAGTCTTGGATCGCATCCGCCTCATTTAAATCGGGAGTGGGTACACCGGGTCGAGCGGCGGGCAGTTCACACGAGTCCTGGGAACACCGCTCGGTCATTATATTGTCGCACTAGAACGACTCCTTGAATCACATTTCGCAACTCGCAACTCGCAACTCGCAGCACAATCAGTAGTTAGTGAGCACTGAAGCGTTGCATGGTTAGCATCGTTTCAGCGGATGGCTGCATCAAAGACTTGTTATACCTTCAGCCCTGAAGATGTCTAGGTTTCTGGAACCAGGAGTTCGGTAGGTGGGAATATTTGCCGAGGCCCAGCCTCAACCAATTCAATCGTGTGATGAAAAATTTGCTGCTTAGTTGAGCAAATTACTTTACACGTCGGCGCGTCAATTGGTTCCACCAAAGCATCTTTTTGGCTGACACGTCTATTTTTGCTGGGAAGGGCGATTGGCGGGTGAGAAACCAAACTCTAGAAGCGGGTTGAACTCGCAACTGCATCTGTTAGAATTTCAATCTAGTCACCGGGAATTGTCGGCCGATGAGCCGTGATTCCCATGTTCGATGTCTCTCCGGACGTTTCCGGACACCGGGAGGCTCGAATACCTACACGACTAAAATGTCATTAAACGCTGCAGATCGATCGGATCGGTAGTACTTCTAGAACCCACGCATGGTCACGACACCAAACATGTCCGGATGAACCCAGCCACCATCGGTCGACATGTGGCTTCTGTCCCGCATCCGGAACCGAAAGTGGAGACAAAGGTTCCGGCTCCCGAGGAAAGCTCGCCCGGGGCGGTATGAACGCAAAGGCCTTTGCAATGTCTTGCATGCGGTCTTTCATGGTTTTCGTTCGAGATTGGTCATATTGTTCTTTTCTTCCAGTCTCCAGGAACGTGAGAGGGAAACGCTGGTGGCGATTGTCTATCCTGAGGACTGCTCAGAGGCGTCGAATGCTTCGAGCCTTGAGAGATCAAACGGGCCAACCGATGAAGGAATGTTGTTCTTCCTACCCATGGAGCTCACATACAGTTGCATCCCCCTGAGTTTTTAATCAACCCCTGTGGCTTGATGGCACTAGGTACCTCGCTTAGCCCATTGGCTTACGCTATATTCAGTCGGCTTTCTCGCAGTCTCTGAGTAGCTATGATGGAATGGCACACACTCGCGTCAACTGTGTCATTCGCACAGGCAGCCAGGCATTGCCTGTGGCGTTGATAAAGATGCGTCCTGGGCGCGGATTGCTGCCTCCGCCTTTTAGCCGTCCCCCATCACCCTATAGGAATCTGTTCCTTCCATCCGTTGTCAGGCGTAGCGATGACGGTCTACGATTGCCATGATTGGGTCTTCCCCAAGCGACGGCACTGGTGTCAAACGCGATCCCTCATCCGGTGGCCGCGAAGACAAAAACGCATCCGTGCGTGGGCCCAGATCGACAGGCTAGATCCCCTCTAGCGAGCAGCAAGACGAACAATGAAATATCAAGCCACGACGAGCCTGGCCTTGCAAGAGGGCTGATGCTTCGATGCGGCCCCTGCATCTGCCGTGGTGCCCTCGATGCGAGCTTGGGAACGTAGCCCCTTCAATGGTTGAAGAGCTGGACAAATGGCGAGCTGTGGCGTTGGTCCGTCATACATGCTTCTCCTCCTGTTGATCGCAGGAAACGTTCTTTAAATCATCCTTCTCTACCTTGTGTCTTGGCCTTGTTCCTGGATCCCTTGCTGTCAACGATTGTTGGTGGGAGGGACCCTGAAAGCTTCCGTCTCGTTCAACTTCCATTCGGACAGAGCCCTCCATTATGCATTCGCTTCGCGTGGTCTCTGTTCTGTTGGTAAGCCTTGGCGGCCTTGGGGTGGCTGCCAAGTCACTCAGCTTGGAAGGCATTCCCAGTTGCGCTGTAAGTCACGATTCCACATCACGAGTCTGCCAAGGACTCATCTGGCTGACTATCATTCACCCTAGATCACTTGCATGGTTAAAGCCCTTCCCTCGACAACCTGCTCACCCACGGATCAAGCGTGCCTCTGCGTCGATTCCAAGTTCAACGCCGCGGTGCAGCCCTGTATTCAATCAACATGCACGATACAAGAGAGCCTGGGTGAGTCCGGGCGGAAATACATTTGTTCGTCAACGTGGCGAAGCTGACGGCGTAGTAGTCGTTACCAATGCAACATGGTCGAATTGTGGCTTCCCGTACAGTGACCAAACTTCCAACATTCATTTGATCAGTGGAGTCGTTACTGCCATCGGCATCATCTTCATCATGATGAGGATGGCTACCAAAATTGCAAAGCTCTCTGCCTGGGGCGCAGATGACACTGTGATTATCGTTGCTTTTGTGAGTGACTATCGTCCTCTCCTTGATTTTCTAGCTCTCTAATTGCCCCATAGGCGTTGTTCATTGGTTTCTTTGTGGAATTGTTCTATTGTGAGTTCGTCGCCATCAGAGAGAGTCATTGGGTGCTTGGGAATTAACACCACATTTTCAGTCGTGAAGGCAGGACTTGGCAAAGACATTTGGACTTTACATGACTACGAGATTACCTATTTTCTCAAGGTAAGTACGACCAACTTCTCGGACTGCGTTTTACAGCGTACTAAGCATGTCACAGCTCCTCTTTGTTCTCGAGTTCTTCTACATCATCGGCCTAGGCGTCGTTAAAGCGTCCATCCTCTTCTTCTTCTTGAAGATCTTCCCCAACCGAGGTTTCCGCCGCATCTTGTGGCTCATGCAGATCCTCAACATGCTCGTGGTGCTATCCTACGTGGTTCTATGCTTCGCGCAATGCCAGCCGTTCTCGCATTTCTGGAATGGATGGGATGGTACGCACGAAGGCCACTGCGTCGACTTAAACAGGATCGGATTGAGCCACGTCTCACTCAACATCACTCTCGATATCATCCTGCTTATTTTGCCGATCACTCAGATCTACAAGCTTCAGCTTAACAGGAAGAAGAAGATTGGTGTCATGGCTATGTTCTTGGTCGGTGTCTTGTAAGTTCGACCCCTGCATGCCACCCCCATTGTGCATCGTCGACTAACACTAGTTGAAGCCTCACTATCGTCAGCATCCTGCGTATCAAGACACTCATCGCATTCGCAACCTCGCTCAACACTACCGCTGACTCAGTGGCTGTCGTTCTCTGGGCCTACGTAGAGCTTGGGGTTGGCATTGTGGTCGCGTGTATGCCCAACGTTTGGCAACTGCTAAAGACTTTGCCGTCTAAGGTGATTCAGTTGTCGACGACGCTTGCTTCCAACATGAGTCACTCAGGCACTCGCACTCGGCCCAGTTCTCAAATCTTCCTCGACAAGCGGAGTCCGACCAAGCAGTCGTTCACAGAGAGCTCATCGATTCAGGTTGCTTCGGCATCGTCACCATCAGTCTCAATTCATTGAGATTGTTCTTTACTGCTGAACAGGGTACTAGATGCTGCCATGTTCTGAAATTCACGTTGAAAATTTTTTGTGTTCAGAAGTAATTTAACGGTGGCACATATTGATGCTTGGACACGATATCCGGCAAGGACGTGGCGTAGCTTGCCTGTGATCAATAGGCCAAGACAAATCTCTTCATGGTACTGTGTTCACAACTTCACCATTGCAAGAAAATATGAGCGATGGTGTGAAGTGTGCTTGTTGCCAGTACAAGCACATGTGATGTCCGCCCCGCGTCGTCACTTCAAATATCACATGAAGTGACATGGGTCTTGGACGTTCCATCAGATGTTGAAGAAGCTCTGTCTGTGTTGCGTCGTCGACGTTAAAGTGGACCAGGGATGAGTGCTAAAAGTCCCATATGAAGTGCTGGCGACATGTCCGCGCACTTAGTTGCGTGCCTTACCACCCTAAATCATGTGTTGGGCAGAATCGATTGTCCAATCATCAAGTCCAATTGAAAGTTCATCAGCTCGTAATATCTATCCACGTGTATTGATGTTCATCGAGTCAGGGATGTGGGAGTCATCTCATCGCGATGCTGCATTAGCGACCGGGATGAGATCATGCAGTGAACCCAATTGATCGCCGGTAGCCCCGTGCCGTGAGTCAACCAGCTCGTTGGGTTTCTCTAAGACGAATGGAATGAATGGAACAAGAACTTGCTTGGTAGTATTCGAGACCACCTTTCAGTTTCACCAGTTCATCTATGTAGTGTGAATCATCTGCCATGCTGTGAACCATTCGCTGGGGTTATCTTATTGTGGTCTCTTCAGAACCCAACTTGTCAAGGCACGCAAACTTTGGAGGCAAACCTCCGCGCTGATGACTGCCCCTGGTCTCGGCTACCCACTGCCCACCGTAGCCACTGATAGCCGCCTTGCCAATTTTCGGACTTCGTTGGGAACAAGTGTTTCAGGAGCTTCTAGAAACAAGGCAAGAAACATGCGGCATGAGATCCATCGCCTCTTCTAGTCCATGTGCGAGTCTTAGGAAAGGCAGGCATGTACCAGGGCAATGGGAAGTTGAAGCACTACGCAACATCTCACGTCGTGTCACTTGTCAGCCTGCCAGGTAACACAGCACGCGCTGCGCCCTCATCATCGCCAAGCATGACTCACTTCTCATCAGCCACTTAGTCCCCAATCAGCGGCCGTTGCAACCCACCATCAGGACCCTTGAACATCCCCAAGTTGGACTAATACTAAGCTTTCGGGAGCGTTCTGCAGGCCGGCTACAGGGATGAGCGAAGGCGCCCACGCGTTACAGCCTACGCCAGGCCCAACTCACCCGTCGGAGGCCAACATTATCAGTTTCGCCTCACAACATCGAGGTAATCTGTCTAGATGTACTTATATCTCTGCTGTTCATCGACATTGCATCTGTCTCATACTACAACCATCATCTTCGACCGGTCTCAAGTCACCGCGCGCACCTTTGCGTCAGACCCCTTGTCGACTTGCTCTACCTCTTTTCTACGCCCTTCCTAGGACACATCTCCCTTCCGGTCCTAACTTACACCACCCGCCACACGCAAACTCCAACCAGAAACAGCCCCCGTATATAAAGCCACCTTCTGCCCAGCATGGGTCTAAGACTTCACAGCAGTAGCAGCGATGCCCTAGATCTAGATCTCAGTCAGCGGTACCTGCCCCCCGGCCCCTCGCAGGTCAGCAGGCCGCGCCCCCGCGCCCACTACAACGGCGCCTACTTCCACCCCGACGGCTCCATCGCCTTGCACCGAGAGCTCGCCGATCAGAAGCTTCCTCTCCTCGACCTCGTCCTCACCGCAAACCACCAGAAACGGGCCCGTCAGCGCCGACAGACACGTCGGGGCCAGACTCACCGCTCTACACGGCAATGGCGCACTGACGAGGCGGCCGAGGGCCGCAACCTGGCCTCTAGTGGCCACAAACTCCCGGGCGAGCACCGTCGGACGCCGTCCCTGGAGAGACAAGATGCCTTCCGGGATCCTCGCACAACGAAAGCCCGGCTCTACCCGGAAGACGCCCCCGACATCGAAGAGCTGTATCGGCTGGGTCTTCTCTACGACGATGAGCATATCCGTGGTCCTGCTTTCGGTCTCGATATCATTAATCACCATTCAGAGCCTGAGTACACCATGCGTCCTGCCAAGCGGGCGCGCAAGTCCAAACCCCAGCAGATCTCATACGACGATGATGTGCAGCTCGCCCTCGACCTATCTCTAGCCGAACTCGGCCGAGATGAATCTTTCGCGCAATTTCTTTGCTCCCCAGAACTAGACGAGCTCCCTTCGGGCGATGAGTCCGACAGCAGCAGCACGTATAGCGCACGACTCGCGCCCCTGCAGTTCGTTTCCGAGCTCTTGGGGTCGCCAGATTATTTTAGCGATAACACGCCTGAGCTGACAACGGATTCCGCCTCTGATTCTTCTATTTCTTTCAATTATTCTTCTGATGAGGGACCAACCTCCGCGGAAACCCGTGGAACTTTGACGACAGGGACCAAATTTGATAAAATTACTGCCCAGAAGCTTGATAGTCCCTGGACGATGTCGGGTGACGGCTCGTAGCAAGTCCCCAAGGATCCCCGCGCGCCACTCGGAACTCGACTGCGATTTCCTTGGCAAAGCGCTCGTGCCCCCGGAGTGGACTAGCCCTCATTTAGCCCGGCATCACCGGGATCGATGCACGTGGGTTGGTTCCAGGTTTCTGCATTCTGTTACAATTCAGGAGTTATGGTAGGACAGCTGTGTGCTCGTGTAAAAAGGACACTGAGCTCGCTGTCTTTGATCTTTTCATTTTTTGTCTGTATCTTTCCACCGCACAGCATAGTTCAGCCACTTGTCGATTCTGAATAAAATCAAATTTTCAACCCTTACCTCTTGCAGTGACTCCTTCTATGCCCCCCACTTCAATGAGTGGATTTTGACAGACGTGCCCCTATTCCCGTATACAGCTTTCACACCAAACACTCATAAGCCTACTCAACCCACGCCACGGTATTCAGAACTCAGCAGAAAAGGAGAGTAAGGTTCCGGGGTAATAATTACTCAGCACGTAGGATGATAATGAAGCTCGGGGTATCTATAGACACCGAGTTTCAAAGACGATACTCAACTAAGCTCTGCGGAATTACGGGGGCGATTCGAGACCGACGTCACCGTGCGCTGGGCGTGACGCTCGCGATGTAGTAGTCGAGGTCGCCGAAAGCACGAAGGTTTACTCAGGGACCGAATTGACCGAATAATGATCCTAACGCTGGAAGAAATTCTACTGGCGTGTACAATGCCTCAAAAGGCCCATGTCGTCTAGGTATTGCCTATTCGGTGCATGACGAGAGTCATGTAACGTCTTTCCGAGGTTTAGCTAAAAGCTTAGCATAAGTGTAAATATATGAAGCTAGTCCTAATACCCTCTGGTTAACGCTGTCCAGAACTCCGTATTTGACTAAATTTCAGGAGGTAGAAAATTCGTAAAGGCAACCTTGCACAATACAAGTTCAGACACGAGACGACGGCTTCCTTGCGAAAACAAAGATACTTTGCGTATTCTTGGGTACAGGAAAGACCACCACGGCTCTCTTAGCAAAAGACTTGTAAGGATCCTGTTCTATCACAATCGCCGAATACTCGGAGAGCCTCATGAAATCCATCATATAGCCAAAAGTTCTTCAGCAGCGTTGAAAGTTTATTCTATGCAGGGGATCCGAGTACAGTCGGTCTAGAGATGGCTAGAACGTAGTCATGCGGTCGCCATTAGCTTCCACTGGGTCTCTGTAAATGAGCAAGACGACATTTGGTTTTCACAGGCTTCACGAGATTGTCTATGGAGCAACATAGTCAAACTCTAAGAAGTTGCTCTGTCTTTAGGCGAAAATACCCTGTTCCACCAAGCTGTGCGCCTAGCCTCCTCGCTTTCGGGCCCCCGGCAAAAAGACCTATCAACTCCACCCAAGTCTCGAGATAGCTTCAAACTGTAAGTCATGGAGCTGTCCACTTGCATGAGTGAATGTCAGTCATGAAGAACCGCATTTTGTTGATGATTTCCGGCTTCTCCGCCTCAAGTCGAGTATAAAGCATTCCGGAAAGCCATGAGGAATCAACTCTCCTGCCAGACAACTCACCAGCCTTCTCATCCACTCATTCTCAACCACACTCACTCATCATCACTCTTTACAACGACTGTCATTTATTCCATTTATCAAGATGCATTTCCAACTCATCCAATCCGCGGCTCTGTTGGCCGCTATCCTGCCGACGGCCCTCGCAGCCGTTCCCTCTGACTCTTTGGAACGCCGGGCTGAGTGGACCACCACCACTCAGGATATCGAGCTCTCCGAGTTGGGAAACATTGAGTTGTACTCTCAGAATGAGAACCCTGCCAACGTGGTTCAGAGAGAGCTTGAAGCACGAAGCTCCGCGTCTGCCTTTGTCTGCAGAGGTCGTCGCCCCTTGCCCCGCAGCGGCGGAAAGGTATGAACTTGTCATCTCGTACCTACCTGAGTAAGGCTCGTGCTAACATTCAAACAGTGGCTTTACCGTGAAGCCACCTGTGACCGCACCGGCACCGACGTGAACACCTTCAAAGTGAGCATACCTCATCCCGCCCTGGAGGATGCACGCTAACAAGCTTCAGGTCTCCTGCATGGCCGAGAACTCCCACGCCGACATCCTCTACCGCCTCCCCGGCGCTTGTGGCAAGAACCAGTGGTGCGTCGAGTTCCACGGCTACAACGAGATTGGCCAGGGCGCTTGGGACGTCACCTGCGTCGACAAGCCCAACATCCACACCTGGGTCGCCAACACCTTCTCCAACCCGGGCCAAGTCACCACTTGCAGCGCCGGATGGAACAACAATGGCAAGCGTAACCTCAAGGCTACATTCGAAGTCGACGTCATGGATGCTGGTGGAATCAACCGCATCAACCCCAGGGAGGTGTACTACCAGCTTGGTGGCAAGCGGATCGGTGTCTCCCGCAGCGGTGACTCTGAGGTCGGTTCGGGATCTATCATCATCCCCCCTGGTGGATCTATTCAGGCTTGTGTCACTGCGTACTCTGGACAGATCATCAACATGCTTGGTGCTCTTACTTCTCTCGTGTCGCTTTAGACCCGGATCAAGGTGGTCCGGCAACGTCTTCAGATGCTTGAAAATCGTCTGACAGCGTTTGATATCTAATCGGGGTTTATTATGATTGGTAGATCAGCACAGTCATTACCGAATATTTACTTTGGATACGCTTAATTTAGTCAAACAATTTCTATATCTCTACGACTGGTTCAATACATATTGTGGGACAAAATCTTTAAACGTCTGTTCCAAGTACCTCGAGGAAAACGTGAAGGATCCGCGTCAAATGCTGTCTATAGAGCACTGCTTCACAGACGCGTGTAATGTCTGGCGCATACCAGGAAGAGTTCGGGATGATGATTTATTTACATTGAGATATTACTGAAATTTTGATTACAAACAATAGGTACAATTGGAAAGACGCGGCGTTATATGGTAGGACCACCAGTCGCTGTATGCTCAGCCACGGAGCTATGAAAGACTCGCCCAAGCCCATCGCAGGCCCTGCAGACAAGCTACGTGTGGGTAGTTACGTCTTTGGACCACATGTTCCAGAAGTAGACAGGGTATTCAATCATTGCCGCTGCATCGAAGGGCGGCGGGAAGACGGCATCGTCCAACTTGCCATCTCCATCCTTCAACTTGTAGCACTCCTAGTCATTGATCAGTGCGGCGCGGGAGTCACGGATCCAGTGCTTCATGTCTTCGGCTTCACTATCGCTGATGGTGTAATGCTTAAGTTTGCTATCAACACCAATCTCGGCGTAGCCAAGTCCGATGCAGTTCTGACGACTGGTCAGCATCCCATTCGGTGTGAAAAGACGAAGATGGTAGCGGTTTCGCAAACTCACATCATCATACCACATGCGCGCCGCTTTGCTTTCGAAAGCTTCCTGGTTCATGTAAGTGACACCATTCCCCTGGCAAGAGAAGCACAATCAATATTCCAACTCAGTCTGGCAAGATCAAAAACAGGCAGATACATGTACTCACAGTCGGGACAACTTTTTGATCGGCGGACGTGACGAGGAACTTTTACTCTCTCTTGTTTGCTGTCTTCATAGAGCGGATGAGTGCAAACTCTCTCTGACAAATGCGTTAGTAACTTGATGTCTCGTGTATCGCAAGAATAGGGGAAACTTACGAATTTCCCAAAGACGTTGGCTGCAATCGTATCCATCATGTCGCCCATCCACTTAGAACTCAACCACGCACCATCGTCGAAATAGCGTAGAATGTACTCCCGCATGCCCTCTTCGCCAATCATTTGTTTCTAGAAGGACAGTCTTCCATATCGAGCATTACGATGACCGGGAAGAGACTCCTGTCTGCCAGTCATCTGCTTTTCATGGGGTCGGTCTCGCTCTCACCTTTCAACCCGGGGAGTCTGGACGAGGTTGCTCGTCTGCCGACACGCGGGAGGTCTCTCAACAACCCATCCTGAGAAGATAATGTCACACAGGTAATGTCACACATTCAAAGAGGCCGATTATTCTAGTAACTTACAAATGCCTGTCTTGAGATCTTGCTGGTGCTACTTGACATAAGCACAGTGCAGTGAGAAAAGGTTCACTGTCTCTGGCATGAGACATGGGCATACCAAGATACTTCACCGTCACATGTAACTTATGCTGGTCTCCCATATGTGGTCGCATTGTGCCGCTTCCCGAGAGAGCGTAATTACTTCATATGATGATGATTAGACTTCCAATCTAAGCTCATCACTGCAAAACCAGTCCATCCCCTGAGCCAAGCTCAACGAAATCGTATTCTGGAACTTTGCCATTCATCCTTGCCTCTTCAGCCTCGACAGCCTGTTTAAGAGTATATTGCGTACGCATAAGCAGTGGTGCGATGATCCCACCGCCCTCCTTTGCCTCATCGTGTGTCGCAACCCAATACCGAGCTCCAGTCTCAGCCACAGCTTGGATACCATTCAGAGCTCCCAAGTTTAACTGTTTCGTCATCCAGATGCGGACGTCGTGGAGGCCATGAAGTAAAGCGAGTGTTGAGAAGCCGGACTTGCGAATGCACTCTAGATCTGTTGCTTGTATACCGTGAGGAGAGTACAATATTGTCTCCGGTGTTTCCGAGTCAAAGGCAATCATAATGGCCGAATGATAATACAGGGCGTTTCCTTCCGTGATGACGCGCCCAATTCCGACCCATGGCGGGAGGCCGGAAATGCTAAGATCAGACTTCCAATCTTTTGTTTCGGAGGAGAATCCAGGGGTAGTGGTGACGGAAGAAAAGTGACTCCATGAGCGGATGAGGTCAGCAGCTTTATCAGTAGCAAACACTGGCGTTGACTTTGGAAGTTCTTCTAGAGTCGCTTGGTGACAGTGATCGGTGAACTCATGCGAAATAGCCACGACGTCGATATATGATCTGTCAGTGACCTTTGGGGTTTCGGAGCCGTCTTCAAAGCCTGCAAGAATTGAATTGAGTTGGTCCATAGTTTTCAGGCTAGGTTCGACGACATGCCACTGTGTGGAGAACCATGACGCGACGTCGGACTGCGGACCTTGCAGCCACGGGTCGATGAGAACATTAAAATGCTTTCGACCAGCAGGCGGGACCGACGATGGAGGATAAGGCAGTTGAATGAGCCATGTGGTATCGGCATTGAGGTGTACGAGGACGGGCCGTTGAGACCTCAACGCTTCCAACCAGCCAGCTCGGTCGCCGACTTTGATCGTAGCCGGCGCCGTTGATGCTTGTGGTTTATCTTGAATAGCCATAAGAATGTCGTTGGCTTCGGATTTCGTGGTGGAGTGTCGAGGTTGAGGTGTTCAAGATGCGTTTTCATGGGGTTTACTCGGTGCACGACGGTTCCAGTTGATGTTGGATTGGTGTCCTAAAGAGGAAGAGAATGACGTAGTCGAGTTGCTCCGCCCCCATGATCCGTTTCCAACATGTACTAGCATCACGTCGTATGGCTGGCAACTCCAACTACCTCAGTGATTACTTGGTGCACAGGTCAGGTGAACGCAAGCCATGAAACGGCGGCTTAACTGTATCACAAGTCTATAACATTATCATAACAATGTGCACAATCTCTAAAATCTATCTCTGCATGTTTTACACTCGTGACGGGGGTTTCCATATTGAAGTAATTCCAGCTCTCGGACCCCTTTTGGATAATACTTTATCGCACGGACTTGATGGTCACCATGAGCGGGTGTTTCTCCCAGAGAATGTAAGACTTCTGATCCGACCAATTCTCACTCTCTTGGCAAAGGCTGAGGTCAAAGTTCCAAAGCGTTTTGGCCAGGATGAGTCTCATTTCGTGCCAAGCAAGACTAAGACGGAGAAATTATGGTCAGCCGGCCGAAGCTGCTGCAACTTAGAAAAGGAAGAAGACTTACTTGATTCCAATGCAGTTCCGAGGGCCGATAGAGAATGGCTGGACAACCTCTTTCGTGTTTGACTCATACTCTGGCCCGGGAATCCAACGCTCAGGGATGAATGCTTCAGGATCCTTGAAGTTGCGCGGCGAATGGTTCGCAGGGAACTGCGGGACGGAGACGCGAGTCTGAAATAACAATTAGCAACCTTTATCCATGATGAGAGGCGATTCACAAGATTTCATACCTTTTCCGGGATCCAATGTCCTGCAACAGCGCTACCACCCTCGGGAACTTCCCTCCAGACTCCAACAGGAACTGGGGGGTACCAACGCAGTGCCTCATTGAGAACGGCCGTCATGTATGGCAACGCAGAAAGTCTCTGAATGTCCAAATCGTCTTCAGAGTCTACCCCGCGTATTTCGCTCACAAGAAGAGCCAGCTTGTCGGGGTTCCGGAGGAGCAAGTATGTGACGCCACTGAGAATGGTTGCCGTGGTCTCGGATCCAGCGACCATGAAGACAGACGCGTTGTTATACATGTCAAACTTGTCAATCTGTTTTCCCTCGGGCTGGCTGAGGACCAATTTCCAGATATCGGCCTTATCCGTGTTCCTTTCAAGCCTGCGATCGACTCGTTCAATGGAATGCCTGAAGTGCATGTCGGCAGCCTGCTTGAGTCTCGGTGGTGTGATCAACTTCACAATGTTGCCCAGCCATGACCACTCCCGCCCAACTTGGGCGAAGGCGCCGTTCTTGAGATTGTCGAAAATGTTGGCGACCCATTCTGAGTATTCTGAGTCGGCGAGAAGGCCAAGCGATTCTCCAAACGCCAGCTCAGCCATGATGTCGAATGTCGTCAGGTTGTACAACTTCACCATGTCGAACTTGGCGTCAGAGTCTGTCTGGATGCCACGGCGGATGTTCCCCATGAGCTGATCTACGTACGACAAAATCAGTGGTGCCTGAGCCTTGAGGCTTCTTTCCGAAAACGCTGGCGAGAAGACTCTTCGGAGGCGGCTATGGTCGGAGTCTGGCAATGTCGTGATCAGATTGCGGTGGCCGTTGGGGTCGGTTCCGTACACACGCGGATCTTTCGGGAAGTTTTTCTTGCCTCCCGTCTTGTGGGCGTAGATGTCCTTCCAAGCCTGGCCATTGATGATGCTAAGTCTGGAGGCCCCAATTCGTACAACATCACCGTACTTGGCGTGAAGAGAGCTGAGCCATGGAAGCATTTCGCCCTTTGTATGCACTGCCATGTATGGAATGTCCGAACAGCGGGCATAGAGCGGACCAGGGAATTTGGCTAGAGGATGAAAGTACGCATTGTACAAGAGCCCGACGACGAAGTAGACGGGAATCTATAACAAGAGAAGTGAATCGTCATGATTAGCTCATACAGCTCGTTGTATGCCTTAGCGGCGTTCGACTTACGAGAGCCAATGTTGCAATAAGCATTTGTGCTGGACTAATTTGAGCCAGACTCTCCAACACCGTGGCCGAGAAGGTCGACCAATTGGCCAGAATTTTGTTCGTATCAAGTGTCATCTTTACTGACTATGATGAACTGTGATCAAATTTGGCTATAGTCTAGACGAAGTGCGAACCGCCCATTACTTATACCAACATTCTGTGTTCCCTGGAGTGGCCCTTCCATCAACAACCGAGTATCGGCCACTAGGAGTGTAGCAAAACTCCGTGACAAAGCTCTCCAAACAAGACAAAACTCCGCTGGGTACTAATTCCAGTCTTCCAACCCCGAATATCATCGCATTGTAAGGGCATTGGCAAAGAAATGCATGAGCCGGCCGTCGGATCGCCAATGTCCCACTACTTTCGGGGTGGAGTTCGGAGCGGACTGAAGGGGCCCCACTTTCGACCAAACTTCGGAACAACTTTCTCGGAGAACCGGGAAAATATTCACTTCCGGGTGTCCGCACAGGATCAGCATTCCCCCTTGCGCAACCGGTACGCTTTTGTGCCCAGGATAGGGCCCTAACTCACCGCGTTATTCTCAACTAGCCTTTCGGCGCATGATGGCTGTTGTATTCATTGACTTGCAGCTGGTGTGATGTTTTCTCGGAGTGGCGGCTGCCCCTAAGGGTCCAATGAGAAGGGGCTTGGGTATTCCAGGAAATAATGAGCTGTCAATGAACATTGGTCAAGTATCCTTCCATCCCATAATACCTAGATCTACCTATATATAAATGCTGCCGGTCGACTCAAAAGGCCGAAAATCAAATCATTCATCGCCCAGGCATAACTATCTACAAGATCCTCATAACGCAACAGGGAATACCGAATCTTCCGGCTCATCTTCGTTCTCTCGCCCATTCATAGTCTCTAAGAAGGACCATGCGGAAGTTTCAGGATTCGAAAAATGACCCCGTCCGACACCAATGTACGAAAACGGCGGCACCCCTTCAGCCTCTAATGCGTGTGCCCACATCTGCGTGTTGACTGGCGTTGTTTCTTGAGGATTCAGTGAGCCTAGAGGGTTGTTACCGTTATGAACAACGTTTTCGACACAAGCTTGTAGCTTAACGATGTATTCCGGTGACTCTCCCGGGAAACCAGATCTAATGAGCAGATCCAATCTCTTCGACCATGCCCGTAATACGAAATGCGCCAGAGTCGCGCAGGATTTGTCGGTAACGTTGAATAACCCGGGCCGGAACCGGTAGAGTATTTCAATCTTTTCCCAGGCACGTTGTGCAATGGGTCCTTCAAGTCTTTGTCCCAACAGCACCACGACGTAGAGTAGTACCTCGAATTGGAAGTTGAAATCAGCGAACCAGAGGAAACCCGTACCCTCTGAAGAAGAGTAAAGAAACGACGTATGCTCAAGCGTGGAAACAGCCCACATGAAAGCATTGTCCTCTCCGCTCTGACCCACGGCGTCAGGTCTAGGCCCGTCACTAATGCTCTTGATCAAGTGCCGTTTCTGTACAAGAAGAGCCGATATGAGCCCTTGAGCCATGACGTGTACTTGTCCCGCGTGGGGGTTGCATCGGTTGTCCAAGATGTGCTGGAGGCCCTGTTCGAACAACTCGAAATGGGTAAGGTAGTAGCTCATCTGCTGTTCTCTCGTTCCCCCTGCTACTGGCTGAGCACCGCCGGACTCATTCAGCTCGCCCATCATCTTCACCGGCTCGAGACCGGGCGTGTCGACTAGAAACTTGGTGATTTTGTGTCGGATCAAGCATAGAATCATCTCTGAGGGGCCGTCGCGGTCCGGTGTTGGCTGCGCAGCGGCCGGAAAGATGTCCGCGTCGTTCAAGTTGCTCGGCTCCCTAGCATCCCAGTCCCGAGGGAGCAGCGAGTGGCCAAAGCCGGAGAACAAAGCAAACTTTGCGTCGAGTGATACCAGCTGCCACCATACCCTGCGCCTCATCTCTGATTCAAAGGGCTTCAGGCCAAGCACATCGCCGTCGCGGTGGAGCCCCATCTTTTGAGCGATTCGGATGACGGTGCCGCTGAAGACCCACGAGCTGTGGCGGTCATATCTGTCTTGCAAGGAATACTGCCGATAAAGTCAGTATATCGCTTCGGCTTTCTTAGCTGTGGGGTCGTAGTTACCAAACTTACCAAGTACAGGCAGAGCGACTGGAGAATGACTAGATCGTTAGTACGCATGAAATTGAGCTGCCTCATTGTCTGGCGAATGCCAGCGGAAAACAAGGCCACGGCAGCTTCTTTAGTCTTTTTCAGCGCGGCCAAACATTCCTCCTCTGACATGGCAACAACTGCCATCAAAAAGATGGACAGCAGTAGTGCCATGATATTTTCTGGTAGACCTTGGGTGCCATTTGTAGCTTCCACGACATAGGGCTGAAAGGTGTGAACATGAATCACTTTGGTGAAGGGATTCACTCGGTCAAGAAAGATTTGCCAAAGCTTGAAAACAAGTGCGGCATCCGGCCAAGCGTCGAGAACTGAAGATTTGGGGGCGTCATCTCCAAGGAGTAGATCTGTGTTTGGGTCGGAAGGCCTGCTATCAAGTGGACTGCTGCGTTCGTTCTCATCAAGGCTGATGAGCTCATCCATGGCTCGGAGCTACGGTAAGGTATGTCATGTGAGTGGTTTGATGTCCAACGATAAGTGCGGAGAATGACGTACCTCCTCATTAACCAGCCCCAAGAGGTAGTTATCCATGAAGGCGAGCTTGCCATTTGGATCTTCTACCAGCTTCCCTTCCGGTGTCCATCTAGAGACCGGAGAAGGGTCCGCCGGACTTTGAGACTGCGACGTCTTTGGCGTGGAGACAGCATTCGGGGAAGCACTTGACGCCACCGCTGGAGCTTGACCACTCAGTAGCTGCTCACAGCGGGCTAGACGTGCTTTGAGAGCTTGATTGTACGGCTTCCTCCCTCGCGGAGGAGCTGGCGTTCCAGGGATGCATTGGCTGGATGACTAGTAGCAACACATCAGCCTCAAGTCCTCTAAGGCGCGGAGCAACCCGACGGAACATAACATACCCTAATGCAATTTGCACAAGGAAACACCCGGCTGCACTTGACTTTCCGCTTTTGGCATGCAACGCAGGCAATGAGGCGCCGACCGGTACCTGGCTGGTCACTATCGGGAGATATCGAGTCCGGCCCCGAGGCTCCGGATGGGAAGGTGGCCATGTTTCCCTAGGCGAGACAAGGGCCGAGAATCCCAGCGGGCCCGAAAGAACAGCCGGCGCTGTGAGGGCAAGAGGGAGGACTTTAACACTGGCCGGAAAGGAGAGGTGACGTGGAGCTTTGTTGCTTCGTGGTATGGGGAGGTCTGCATATGTCTCGTCGATACGGGCGCGCAAAAGATGGTGCCGCCTCCTTTTAATTCGCTCTGTACAGAGTTTCTGTCCTTCGGTATCGAAAGTTTGTCCGACGATCCGCAAACCCATGTTTCACTAGCTAGCGCTGTGCGTAATTGCTGAGTCGCCCCCGCTTACCTGGGTCTCTGTAGATAGTGCAATAGGAGTGTCGGATTAAAAGTCATAGCTCAAAGACCTAGCGGCAATAAGCTTGCTGCTAGCATAGCTGAACATACGCGCATCTCTTTATGATTAATTGTATGTTGTTAAAAGCAACATTGTCTCAAGATGGCAGTAGCCTAGTGGCTGGTTCAGGAGCATGAGCTTGGTCTTAACAAGAAATTAGCATAAGCTCTGCATACAATAAGCCATGAGTTAGCACAAAGCATTCAATCTTCATTACCTTACATGTACCTCCATGAACCTTCAATTGATCCCAACTTGAGCCCACTCAACGGGATTCCACATATCATGCCAGAATCTTTACAGACTGCTTGATGGGCAATAAGTGCCCCTTCATATCGATCGCCGCGAGCCGAGAAGGTCTCAGGAACTAAAATACCACACAAAATAAGATGCCAAACTATCAAACCTGGCGCAACATCGCGGAGAAGCGGGCGTCCCAACCGAATCATCCGCTGCTCTTATTTGGTAACTTTCAGCCTATAGGGTGCAGGGCTATCGTGCTTTAATCTCTGTTATGATTCATGTACTGACGATGCCAAAAGAACAAAGTAGCAAGCAGTTATGGGTGGGCCCATATGCTGCGTATCGCTTATCAGAGCCTACCGCGGCAGTTCAAGGTCAGTCTCGAAACGGACTAAAGCATAAGACTTGAATATTGCGGCTCTATGAGCCCTGGTGCCCGTATTTCACTTCATTCCCAAGTAGAAACGGTATGGTTAGCTTGAAAATCGTAGTTCATATGGCATTGACGACTATTCTCGCTGATCGATGGGCTAGAAAGATGTTAGATACACAACGCTCCACTTTTAGTCAGAAGAAGCATCCTGGGTAATATGCCACCATGAACCTCGTTGGTGTGGATCAATGGGTGTGATGGGAACTCCACCTTAGGTAGTGAAAGCATGATCTTCCATCAGTCCGGACTTATAGCGAAGTCCAAAAAACTGTAATTCACACACTTTACATCTAATCACGTGCTAGTAATTCAATGTGTTCCTTAACCGTCGGAAGCCAAGGTAATCACTGAATATACCATAGCAGATCACGACAGCACTCACAAGTCCAAATATTCAATCTCGTCCAATCACAAGTCAATTCATAACTTCAGTCTATCTGGGACTCGTCACGGGTCAATCCGTGTGCTCAATTCAAAGGCGCTGCCAAATTGCGAGTTGAAACATCTCCACCAGTCGGGTCTAGACACCTACTTGGTTCGACCATCGGCGTCCAGCCGCATCTTCTTGACACAATGACACAAACGCTCAATCTCGTCTCCAATTGTAGGTGCAGTATGAACGTGGTTATCCTGCAGCTTGTCGGCAGACGAAAAGTCCCAGTCGGAGCCAAGAATCTTGTTCAGCGCATCATTTGAGAAGCAGCTGCATGATGGATGACAGTAAGAGCAGAGCTTCTTGAAGAATCGATAGTCCTCAGTCTTTCCGTAACACTTCGGATCAGCCCGAGAGGCACTTTTGCAACTGACGTTCTCCTGCTTTAGACGGCTGATCTCCTTGTCGCACTTGGCACAAACACGGACAAAGAAGGTGGTGATACACATGGTGTATTCTTCAAGGTGACTAATCGCCAGGGTGAAAACAGGGGAGCGGAGGACTTACTCGTAAGTTTATTGTGTGTGGAAGATGATGTCGTGATGGGAGAGGCGTGAAAGATTTGCTGGCTTCTTTACAAAAAAAGTCTCATTAGCATCATTCATATATCAATATTGAGATTATATACACATACACACCAACTAACCTTGGAGACTATTCTGCTAGCTTTTGAGCTGAGATATTATCGCATTGTTTGTTCTTGCACTTTACGGTTTTGCGCTTTGTCCATGTAAAAGAACAATGGGATTGAATTACTCATGTCCGACTTGCATGATCAAACACATGCCATGAATAATGGGGCTTTCGTTGAAAATTTCAAAGAACTTTTGATTGAGGGGTATCAATTCGCAGGTAAAAGCTATGTGCAGCTAGAAAAGAAAGAGTATGTACAGCACTCATGTGGTATCATTTACGTCATGCGAATCAAGCGAAGAGATCCCCTCTATATCCCGACTTCTCATCTAGTACTCAGCGAAACGCTCAAGAGTACCAGTTGTTGGGGGTCCACTTGACCTGTTGAGGTTGTTAGCGGGTGTTGTACATTGGAACATATAGGTTGTGTTCGACTTACGTAGCTGGCGTCAATCTTCTTCAGATCAGGGACACCGAGGTTACCGGCATCAATGGCAATCTCGTGCTTGAGAATTTGAATGGCCTTCTCAACACCCTCCTGACCGAAGATGTTGGAGAACATGATGGGGCGGCCGAGACCGACAGCCTTGACGCCAAGGGAAAGAAGCTTGAGGACATCAGCGCCGTAGCGGACACCACCGTCGGCGTAGACCTCGATCTTCTGGAAGATCTCGGGGTCCTTCTCGTAGATCTCAAGAGCGACCTCGAGGGAGGAGGGGGAGCCGTCAAGCTGGCGACCGCCGTGGTTGGAAAGGATAATGGCGGGAACCTTGTTCTCGATGGCAGCCTCTGCGTCCTCAACGGTCATGATGCCCTTGATGATGATGGGGAGGTCGGTCATGTTAGACAGCTTGCGGTACTCATCCCAGGTGATGAGGGAGTAGTCGGAGTCGGCGGAGCCGACGGCGAAGCGAGCAGCGCGGTGGCGGTTGCCATCGGCGGCGGAGTCGACTGTGTAGACAATGCCATTGGCGCCGGAGGCCTTGATGCGGTCAAAGAGGACCTGGGTCGCGGTGTCGTTGGTGGTGAGGTACACCTGCTGGAAGGCGACCTGGCCCTCGGCCTTGACCTCGGCGATCTGCTCAATGGTCTTGGCGGCGTAGAGAGCGGGCATGTAGAGGATGTTCTCCGCAGCAGCGGCCCTCATCAGGTTGAGCTCAGCATCAGCGTGAGCGTAGTCAGCACGGGCAGCAGGGCTGATGAAGATCGGAGCAGAGAAGTTGTGGCCCAGGATGGTAGTGCTGCGCGAGTCAGCGATTTGCGGAAAACCCAAGAACCCATCCAAGGGAGTTCGTCAGAATAGGAAGCTTGGAAGCTTGGACTTACTTGAGGGTAGACTCAATGTTGGTAATGTCAACCATGGTGCGAGGGCGGAGGCGGTAACGGCCGAAGACCTCGAGGTTGTTGCGGTAAGACCATTCACCGGCGGCACCGTTGCGGTAGTAGGTGTAGTTCTTGATGGGGAGGTAGTTGCGAGCGGCGTACTCGAAGTCGGGAAGGCCAACCATCTGGGTGAGGTTGGGCAGGGCGCCAACAGCGAGGTCACCGAGGGCAAGCTCGATACCGGTATCCGGCTCGTTCAGGAACGGGCGGGTGGCGGCAGCGCCGGCCGCGAGGGCGGAGATGAGAGCAGCACGCATGTTGTCAGATAATGAGCGAATGTAAGTGAGTGATGACAGCGAGCACGTGTGTGATGAATCTCAGAGTCACCTCTTCAGCAAAGGGGACGGTCCTAAGAGTCTTATTTATCATGGCCACGACAATACAGCCAGACGTCACTTTTTTCTCTCTAAGCTCCCCCCTCCCCTATACTGCAATGTTCTTGGCGTCGCTCCGAGCCTCCTTGCTCATATCCGGATTCGGTTCGACGAGCGGGCCAAGCGGTTGCTACCCAAAGTCTACATGTTTAGAGGTATTATCCCAACGGACTCCATGACGTGCGCCATGGGTGTCGTTGAGCACCAGGAGAAGTCCGCAGGAACGGGGACAGCGGCCCCGTTTTCCAATGTTGAGATGCCAGTGGGAGCTTCTCTCTGAGTCTCTGCGCATGATGCCCCCGACGCTGGGGAATGGGCTGCATCCAGGGAAGGTCGGTCTTGGCGAACGGGCTGTCTTGATTCTTTCGGACAAGTCGGGTGGCACTCTGTAGTCCCAGGAAACTTGAATAGGCGGGTCTACTACTACGTAGAGGAGAACCCAGGCCCCAAATCCGGAAGCTTGACTTGCACCTGTCATGAGAGAATGACTGTGGGATAGCAGCGATGGTTCAAACTCAGATAGACGATGTCGACCCGCTGCCAAGCTTAATGGTGCTGCAATGCCTCCCTGATCCGGGGAGAAGCCCGTTATCAGATCTTGTAGGGTGGACCAGCGAGTGCCGTTAACGACCCAAGAACTGACGTATCAAGTTGATGGAAGACTGATGGGATGGAGCTAGTTTCACGTTTTTTTCCTTCTCTTTTTCTGCCTTCCTGTCTGTGCTCCCCCTCGGTTACCCTCGACGACAGGGTCTAGAAAAAGGTCAGCCACTGACAGTTGGCCGGCAAGGATAGAGCGGGTAACTGACTCGCCCTGGGAGGATATTTGGTAGCTTAATAAGGCGCTACCATGGCTGAATAATAACGGAGCCAAGTTAATGAGCCAAGTCGTCGCACGGGGGGTGGGCAATGCTCCTAGCCAGCACATGACACCAGCCCAGCCAGCGGGATGGGGCTTGGACAAGCGCGCGGGTGGTGACAGCGTGAATGGGGACTACAACGCTCTCGGGAAGCGAAGGTCCCAGAGGTCTGGATTGCAATTGTTGGCCCGGTCCTGGGGGGATCCCACGTCACGGACAGACTCCTGTCCCCGATTGAGAGACATTTGGGGGCTTTCACGCTTACAGAATTTCGGTCGACTTCCGATCTTCAGGCATCGTGAGGATTAGGAAGTTGAAAAAACTTCTGAACATGATGATTCCTAGCTTACCTCATTTCCATCCGATGTCAAGCCGCCCACGTGTCTTTAGAGATTCCTGAAGGTTAGTCCTAGGTTCTTAGTGCACTGAGCTCTACAGAGGACGGGCATTACTTCTCCCTCTGATCTCCCTTAATTGTTTGTTTGTTGTTTGCGGTTGAGAGTGCATTATGCTTGAATCGTCCGGTGTCTGGAAAACATTTCCTCGCTTTCTTCTTCAGAAACAGGGGTAAGCCTCCCGCCAAAGAGAAAAAGGGAGGTCGCATCTCCCGTCACATTCCAATGCTACCTACCACATTTGCACATGACGTATCCTGGAAGCGAGATTTTATTCTATAGCCCCCTCCGGTTCATTCTCTTTTTCATCTCTCTCTTTCTTGGACTGGGTCTCGCCCCAAGTTGAGAAAGAGTTGAAAAGAAATTTTGACCCTCAACTTGCTCAACTGGATTCCACTAGAAAACAGCCCTCGCAGTTTCCATCGCGAAAATTTCCGAATCCTCGACCAGGGTCCTGTTTAGGCGTTGACAATGCCGAGTAGCAACATCCGTCTATCGGACTTATGACCAGCCGCACTCACCAAATGTCGGATCCGTGTGGGAGCCCCTCGACCTTCCGGGAACAGTTTGCTGCCGGTGGTGGCAACCGAGCACGACGCAGGCCGTGGCGGAGCCGTAACTTGTAAGGCGTTGCAAAAAAAGTCAGTTTCCCATCACGACTGTATTCGTACGCCACGTAGAAAAGATCGCCGCGCTTCGCCAAGGACTCTTGGACTCCGCGAGAGCCGTCAATTGTAACGGTGAGGCAGCCGATGACAGTGCATTCTCGGTCTTGGTAACCGATAACGAGCACAGACAATGGCCTATAGCCCCATGCTGCTCCCCCGTCCGTCGATAACTGAGCTGTTGTCCGTGGGGGTAAATACTCAAGGAGACAGGTCCTGTGATGCTAACCCTCTCGATGGAAACCTGAAGATGATGGAGTCTGGCCCCGTTCTTGACTGACTTGTGGGTACCGGGCCGCTGGTTCGTCTGAAAAATTTTGCGGATACGCGCGGTAGGAACCCGGGTTTCGAGGATCACTTTGTCCTCTTCTGCTACCTCGAGCAGTCCACGGACCGACCTTCTCCATGTTATCTTATGACTTATTCTTCAATTTCCTTTTTTCAGACTCCAACGTGATTTCGGACAGCGTCTGGAACTCAGCTCTGCATACCGTTGTTGAACCATCACTTCTATCAGTTTGAGATGAATGACCAAGATTTCTAAAAAACTCAATTTGTGACGCAGATTTTTCGGAACATTCACGATATATTGCTCAAACCCATGTTGCATGCGTCAAGCGCCGCAACCTCACTGGGCCATTCAAGCAGGTTTCTGGAAGGTGGGAGAGCGTCGGGACCAACAGATTCTCCTAATCAAGACGTTCGGAAGCCTCGCGAATGCAGGAACCATCACGGGAGCTTTACTTGATCATTCGGATTATGTCTCCCGCTCGGGAGCTTGTTAAGTGCCCGCATCAAATACCGGGACTGCATGGGGAGCCTGGACAGCGTTCAATGCTTTAAGCACCTGAAATGCTGGATTTCAAAGTCCGACTTCGGCGCACGACCTGAAATCATTCCCAAGTCCGAATCCAAAGGTGTTGATAACATCTTGCGAGCCGAAAGATCTCGGACAACAACCGATCGTCCGAAGAGCCCCGTCCCGCTCATCGTGGTGGTGGCCAAATTTGTGGATGAACACATTCTTGTCGGACATGAGCCGGGCCTGATAGTGGACCAAAGGCCTCTTTGGCTGCGATAGTAGGGTATGTCCGTCGCAAAAGACCCAGATTCCCACCAACTCGCCGACTCCTCACCGACCGGAACGCACCCGCTCCCTCCGCTGAACGAATGCGGCAACCCGTTTGTTGATAACGACTTGCTCTTGCTGAAGAAGGTAGGTGAATCTCGCCAGCACTGGTTGTGCAATGGTCCAGATTTCAATGCCTGCTCTGCACCTTGCTTGTCTTTCGCGCCTTCATCAAATGGCCAAACCGCGCGTGTGGGCAAGGTGGGATTTTTGTGTCCACACCAATGAAACCTGCAAGGGATGCCAGACATTGATCTGCAATCTGGCCCAGGAACCCGACCACTCAAAAGTCTACATGACTCCAGTTTTTAACATGCTCGGTCAGGGCAGCTCCGGGGTAGGATTTCTTTTTAGAGGCTGCCCAGGAGCGCTGCACCAGCTTCTTCTAGAAGGTTAATTCCGCCCTGTGATTTAACTGTAACTAAATCCTTATTCTTGGTTGTAGCGATGGCACTCTGCAATCGTCCTTGCGCAGGTTTCATCCAGCCCCAGCGACTCTCACTGCTTGGCGAGATGAACAGCTGAGAATAGGGCGGGCAGCGTCGCAGATTAAATTGATTTTTGGGCAACTTTTGCCTATTCTTAGCTGATAACTTCGGTCGGAGACTGGGGCTAAGTAACCCGACGTCACTGATGTAAACAGGAGACAGTCTGCTTCGTAGTCAAGTTGTCTATTAAAGGAAATGACAAGAACTCATCATACAAATAGCTTCAATATTTCAAGGGCCTGTGGCGAAGTGAAATACTTTGTATGTTATCGAGTCAATCCTCATGATACTGTATTAGGGCCCGTCTCGTACCTATATCATGTAGAACCGTGTATTGTGCAATTATGCCACCTCTCAGTGAGTTATGTCTGAGGCCTAACGCTGAGAGCGCTATTACCTAGCCGCAAAGGCCGAGGCCCCTTGAGCGAAATACCACAACGCGCCAATACTATTACATGTATAACAGTTCTCAGCTTGAGGTGCGGAAAGAGCTGTTTTGTGGTTTCGCCGTCGCCTGTGTCCTTGAATGCAGGCACTACTTGTAAAATTATCAAGCCTCCCAAGTCGCTATTAGAGGACTACAAAGCATGTTTCGTAAGTCTCGTTGATTTCAATCTGAGTGTCGGAGTACCTGACGCGTGACAGGAGTCTCGCTGTATGGTGCTGTTGCCTGGCATAATCATTGTTGCGACTATGCTCATGCCGTGAGCTCAAACAGAGCGAGTTTTCTCGCTTAGTGGGCTAGGATGATTTTTCACTGCGCTGCTTGTCAGCGAAAGAAGGCCTAGTTGACCTGCTCTCCTAATTAGACTTACAGGGCTTCATGATCTATATTAAGAAAATAATCATATCCATGGCTCGTCTCTTTTGCTTAGCTAGTCGACTGAATTGATCTTTCACGAACAGGATCAGCCCATACAATTGAACTAAGATACCCCTTCATGCACCGACTGAGTTTCGGCGAAGATGTAATGGTATCCAACAGCTTGCGTACGAACTTGAAGTTATCAGTCATGAACACAAGAGTTGGCTTGGTCCTTGTAGATTGAATGCGCTTCTAGATATCCTTGATTTGAACTTATGATTGAAGATCAAGATGGTTCTCAGAAAACCACTGAGGAATGTCTTGCATAGAAGGTATCAAAAATTCCGAAGTCCGCCATCGCCATTGAGACACCTGTAAAGATTCTGCCTGAAAAAGCGGGAAATATCTTCTCCTCAAAGCCGGAGAATGCTAGCGAGTCTGCCATCAATCAAACTTCAATACTTATAAAACGCTGATTTACCAGTCGTCAGTATGTGTGGTCTAACCGCAGCACTTCCCGCCTTATCAGTTATTATGATCGCTAAGTATTTCAAGGTCTTTGATCTTGCACGATGATCGAATTTGCCGATAAATCATAACCGTTGAGTTGGATATCGTCGCATTTTCTTTGAATTATTCAGCCTTCGATAAATCGTAGTCGATGCACCGCTGTAATTCAATTTGGGTAGGGTCCAAGACGCACATTCAGGAGGCTGAAAGTTGACTTGAGCTCTTGAGTTGAAGTCGATAACTGGGAAGATTCATGGAAGAGAAGCTCACGCAAGGTAAGGATGTCAAGGCAATTCTCAACTTTCTGCACGGGTCTTCTCATCTGAAGGGAAGGAGACTGGCGAGGACCCCGATTTCTGGGAGGATATGGTACGGAGTCAGGCTTTAGGACAAGCTCAAGTTGACTTGGGCTACGAGGAGATGATCCAAGCGGAACTGGAAGAGATTGATACGAGGACATCTTTCTCGCCACAGTACTCGCAATACAGCCGACGTCGAAGAAATCTGGAGTTAGTGGGCCGCAAAATGGGCTAGGGGAATTGCGTGCTTTGCTCTCCCGTATTCCCAACCTAATGTCTTCACGCTACGCACAAGAGAGGAAAAGAGACGGGTGTGGTGTGTATATCGAAACAGGACAGGCCCTTAGCCCCACAATGGAGTGTATCAGCGAGACGCTGAAAGAGCCTTCGATGCGTATCATGACGCAGATGGGAGCAGTAGAAATTACCCTCGCCGACATGAAGGGCTTCAGGCGCCTTAGATACCTCGGGATTGATGCCGCCATACTCATGGGGGCATAATTCCGCAGAGAAATCATTAAGGAGGAGTTCCCTTCCCAATGGTTCAGCATGGCGCTCGACGAATTAGCTTCACCACGGTTGGTGGACACGTTTCCTTCATCCATCAAATCGGCTCCGATATTGGCGCTGTCCTGGGACTGTGACAAACCAGATCCCAGGGCGACAAAATGCCTTCAAGTTTTAGTTGTCGGTCTTCTTAGCAAAAGGCATTGTGAACAATGGCTACCGAGGTAAAAGTCCGGTTTCTCAGCCCCAGGAAACAATATGTGGAACATTTTATTGGACGAGTACGATGCTAAGTGGGCTACGATTTCCCTGCAAGATGGAAGGGAACTCCAGCCAGACTTCGTCCATCATTTCCACGAACGGTTTGAAATTCCTATCCTACTGACGGCTTTATCAACTTTGATGACTACGATTCCGACGATGGAGATCATCAAGACGGCAAAGGCGGGCTCGAGGACAGTGAGTCGAGGAAGAAGAAGAAGAAGAAGACAAAAAGACAATGAATTGAGGATAATTATTAGGTAGAAGTTGAAGGAAAGAGATAGTCGAAAAACACGACACATCAGTTTGCACCGGTAGGCTTCAGGCATAAAAACACCACCTTGAAGCCTCATAGGAGCCAGCACTGTTGAGTGACAACTTGCCCACAACATAGCAGTGACGGCGGTAAGCCTCGATCACTCAAGTGCTCGCATATTTATCTTCGACCACTTCAGCTGATAGACAAGTGGAATACAAAGCTCTGATCGGGACAAAGTACGCCGAGACAGCAAGCTATGAACAATTGCTTGGTCGCTCTTTTCCCCGCATTTCTAACGGCTATGGATGGAAGCGACCTGCACCCCGGCATAAGCCAAAGGTGCACTGCATTAGTCTCTTGATTATGTGAACGGGCATATTGGAATTGGGACGTCCGCAAATACGCGTATTCGTTCTGAGACAGGTTGCCCCTAGCAAACATGATTCAATGCAATACAGATGCTTGCTTTGTTCTCGTTCTTGGTACGAGGACTACCTACAAGTGCCGAGGTTCGTGCGATTGAGCGCAGAGGTGTGTACCCCACATCGTACCAACTTCATCATGTTAGTAGCTTCGAGTACCAGACGCAAGACTAGTCCATGAACTTGGTTATGTGCTCTTTGGTCGTCAGTGGTGAGCTACATTTAGATACTGCTTGTTGTTACCCAAGATCACACGAAGCGGCCCGATCTCGTTGTTATTTACCCCGAGGAAACTAACCGACATTCCTCTGTCCACCATTCTACGAACGCAACATTCGCAAACTTGGCGCCTAGCTGTGTCTCTGTCATGTTAATAGTTGAGTTTTAGCCCGCGCATTGTTCTATTTAAATCGCGATGACAAGTTCTTCCACAATCTGCTGGTCGAGAGGCTGTGCAAGACAACAAGACTTCAATATTTACTAGAACTATTCTCAGAATGACCACAATCCGCCATGCAATTAGCCTTTTTGCCCTACTCCTCACTAATTGCGAACCCATCCGAGCTTCTGACTGCCTCCAGTCCCCAGATAATTTCCTCCATCCACCATCCCAAGAGCGCCCAAAGTTCAGATACTGGCTTCCAGACGCTAGTGTAAACGCGGGGACTGTAGAAGCGGACATAAAGGCAGCGGGTGACATTGGGGCTGGGGGCGTAGAGTTCTTGCCGTTCTACAACTATGGAGGAGATCTTGGGCCAGCTCCAACCGGGGTAAACTGGTCTACTTACGGCTTTGGTACTCCTGCTCATCTTAATCTCTTCACATCAGCTTTGAAGGCCCATGAACAGGCGGGATTGACCATGGACTTTTCACTTGGACCGAATCAGGGACAAGGCATTCCGGCTCACCCTGATGATGAGGGATTGCAGTGGGACTTGGTAAGTAGTTGCAAATCATCCACAGCTTTCGACGATGGAAACTGCTGAGTCCATTTTACTGAACTCCTTGCACACCTCAGGTTTCCTTCAGCCAAGCTGTCTCCAATCGCAGCTTTCTCAACGAAACAATTCCCGGCTGGGGGGATGGTGAGCTAGTTGCTGTCGTGTCCGCTGTCGTAGTGTCTCGAGCGAACATTTCTTACAACATCGTTGGGATTACCGGCTCGACGACTGTATCTTACCAGGATCTCGTTTTGGAAAATGGATCTCTCACAGACATTACCTCAAGTGTCTCAGGCGATGGCATACTGTCCTGGAAGCCCGCTAGATCCTTGCCCAGTGGATCTGACCACGAGCTGTTCTTTTTCTACGAAAAGCTGTCTCTCAACCAAAACGTTCACTTCCCATCAAATACGACGAAAACCATTTGGGACAATGGGTCGTATATCGTGGACCACTTCAGCGCCCAAGGAGCTCGGACAGTGCAGGCCTTCTGGGAGCAATATCTGCTTACTGACGAGCTGAGAGGACTTTTGAGAGACGTTGGAAATTATGGTGTGATGTCTTCTAAACTTGGTGGCAGTCTTATCAGCTAACTTTGGCGTGATCCTAGGATGGGAGGATAGCATCGAAATTCCTTCGAATGTTTCATGGACCCGCTCGCTTCCAACACGGTTCCAAGGAATGTTCGCATACGACTTGAAACCATACCTGCCTCTCATCATGTTCAGCAACAACAACATCAATCTCCAAAGCACCTCCCCAGGAACTACGCGCTGCAGTTTGAACCGACTGGATCAGGGAAAGGGTTATGTCAACGACTATCGTGAGACTTTGGCAGCAGGATACCAAGAGTACCTCGCCACACTTTCACAGTGGCTTCAGAGTCTGGAAGTCAAAGGACTATCATCCCAGCCATCTTACAACTTACCCATGGATATGGAGGCTTCTATCCCGTTTGTTGACGCTCCCGAGTGTGAAAGTCTTCAGGGGCACGACAACATCGATGGGTATCGGCAATTCTCTGGTCCAGCAAATCTCGCGCGGAAAAAGATCGTCTCCATCGAACTTGGCGCGGTTTTTGGGAAGGCATACAGCTACACAATTCCAGAGCTGCTCTTTGCCGCGAATCGCGCCGTTGCAGGTGGTGTGAACCAATTCGTTATTCACGGGCAGTCATACACCGGCAACTATCCCCAAACAACGTGGCCGGGGTACACGGCATTCATCTTCTACGTCTCAGAACTATATTCGCCCAAAAGACCAGACTGGAATCACGGCCTTCAGGCAGCCTTGAGTTACATGTCGAGGTTGCAGCATATCCAGCGACAGGGTGTTCCACGTGCCGATATCGCATTCTATAACAAACAATCTGCTACTGATCCAAACTTTGGAACGGTGTACGCGCCGACGGATTTGATTGATGAAGGTTCGTAACATTGCGGATCAAATTGGGTCATAGACCGGCCACTGACAATGCTTAGGTTGGTCTTACACTTACCTGTCACCGAACAACTTTGACATGCCCAATGCATATGTTGAACACGGTATGCTTGCGCCCCAAGATGCAGCATATCAAGCCATGGTTATCCTCGGATCCCAGAATTTGACGCAACTCTCAATTACGAAGCTGGAGAGCTTCGCGAAAGTTGGGTTGCCTATCATCGTGGCCGGCTCAGTGCCGGGGCTGTACCCTTCAGGGATGCAAATCAATACTGGCCATACTCCTGCAAACAATGAGTTGATCAAGTTTCTGAATAACACGAACGTACATCACGTTGCAGAGGGTGAGATATCCCAGAAGCTGAACGAACTGAGTCTCAAGCCACGAGTCGGGGTGAGAACCAACGGCACGTGGTATTCCACATGGAGGGAAGACAAAGAAAGTAGCATCGCCTACGCCTACATATTTGGTGACTTGGTCGCAGCAACCGGAGAAGTGGTGGTTCAATCAAAGGGTATTCCCTATTTCTTCGATCTCTGGACGGGAGCCCGCCAAGCGGTTCTCAATTACCGGACCAACGGATCTTCGACAATCATCCCACTCGAACTCGCAGGAAATCAGACAATGGTGATTGCGTTCGCCGACAAAGCAATCCGTGGCACTATAACTCCAGCCATTCATGCTACTCAAGTTTCATCGAACATCGTTGGCTACGGCCCCGTTGGTGATGGCATTGGATTACACGTCGTTGCGTCTTCAGATCCAGCATTCGTCACATCGTCGACCGGCAACAAAATCACTCATTTCAGCCAAGCCCCTGACTCCTTCGAGTTGGGGCCGTGGACTCTGGTTCTTGAGCATTGGGAAGCTCCAGAAAATTTCAGCGATGCAACCATCACAGCTGTCAAGAGCAACACGACTCACCAACTCAGCAAGCTTGTCTCATGGTCGGATCTTCCATATGCAACGAACACGTCTGGGGTTGGCTACTACTCCACAAACTTCACCTGGCCGCCGGAATCGACTACTAGCAGTGCTCACAACACGTCCCTTGGTGCCTACATGAAGTTCCCGCCTGTGTTGAACGCGATAACGGTCTATGTTAATGGCGCCAGACTGCCTCCGCTGGACTCAACCAATCCTACTGCTGACGCCACGTCGTACCTGGTGAAAGGAAACAACCACGTTGTCACCGTTGTGCCGGGTACGATGTGGAACTACCTTCGCAGTATTTTGCCCGAGATCAGGAGCTCTGGGCGAGAGTTCTCATCAATGGTAACTCTCCCCAAGACCGACAATGGACTGATTGGTGTTGTAGCGGTCGTGCCTTTTGAGATCGTCCCTCTGAAAGCTTAGGACGTGGCCCTCGGACAAGGCAATGATCAACATGCAGGAGGAGCGCACGAAGACATCGCTCAGGTGACAGATAGCCCGAGAAGTCTCAGCCATTGAATAAATGCAGTGATATGAGGACTGAATCTGAGATTCTGATCGGAGTGAGGTGTGCAAAAGTACAAGAACAGTATTTCCCTGTCTTGTTAGTGTCAAGCCGATTATTCCATGTAGTTGACTGAATCTGAAGGCAATTTTCGGGAGTATCCTTCTCTGCCGTTGCGCCTTCTGGGCTCAGAACAAACCACAGTAATCACTGCAGATTGCTAACCTTCCATATCTCGCCATATATTGAAGTACATAGGTAGGTAGAAGACGTGGCCAAAGTGCGGCTGCTCCATATTTGATGTTGAACGGGTATATTCTTACAGGCAAGGATGAAAAGGAATGAAATACAAAATACCAATCACTCCACCGCGCTCACAAAGCCCCAAGAGCCTGGGAGCATCTGGCCCAGAGAGCCCACGATTGGCACATAGTTAGGCGTGAGTATGTTACGAGGAAGTTGCCGTATCCCATCTCCATACGTGTATTCTACCCCGCTTTCACATCCCGGCCAACCAGACTGCCAGCAGTACGCGTGTTTGACTGGGACGTCACTTCACCCAGCCACGATGTCAAGGCTTGATTGAAGCAGGTGACTTCACTGCTCACTTTTGACGTAACGGTTCTTGATGAATTTCCGGGAGAATGGGAATTTCGAAAAGATTCGGGCCGACCTCATAAGGTAGTCTTCGGGCCAGAGGCGGGGCAGATCACAACTGCCGGACCGCTCACATTAAGATGGTCACAAGGAATTGAAAGAAAGCCAAGCAATTAACCCGGCCCGGCAGCTTACGCCATGCTGTTCTCATGAGTCCGCGTTCTCAAAACGACCCTGCGATTGGGATGAATAATCATCCTCGAAGCACTGAGATCACCGTGGCCTCCTTTGCACTGGTGCCTATGCAAGTTTTCGTAATCCCATTATATACTAAGTACGCTGATCCTGGGACTGGCACAATATACGTGTAGCTTCGGCTCCAATCGTACGAATACGCGTATGATACGTCGACGTTTACATACCCTGCACTTCGCTTCCGCTCTCTTGCGCTTCGAAGGGACATCTTAAGTGGCGTAGAGTACGTGACGGTTCTGCTGGCAAGGTCGCGCCTTGCCCAAGGTATGCCCCAAACCCAGGAACCTCTGCGTCGGGCAAATTGTTACCCTATTATGCTATATCCGCTCCTATGCGAGTAGAGCAGATCGCATCGAAATGGATGTCGTGCTTGGGGACCACAATAAGCTTGGCCCATTGGACACTGATATCAACATCATAAGAGCAAAGGCACTTTGTCATACCCTGCGACCGTCAACGCGAAAGCGAGAATGCATGTACTATTCAACAGGTCGGCGCAGCTTGGCAATTGAAGTGCATATTTATGTCAAGATTGATGGCTGTCAACATAAGTAAACAGGCTATCTGGTTGATAAAGATATAAGGCGTGTTCCAGTTTCAACCAAATCCAGTTGTTCCATCCGAAATTACCAAATGGTTTCCGATTGAGAAGTCGAGATGAAGCTTTCCTCTTTCTTGGCTGTTACTAGCCTCTTCTTTTTACCCCCCACCGATGCTTTTCTCAGCAGATCCCATATCAAATCCACCAATATCACTCAGGATCTAGTCAGATGGGACGAACACTCACTCTTTATCCGAGGGGAGCGTATCGTCATCTTGTCCGGCGAGTTTCACCCATGGCGTATTCCTTCACCAGGACTCTGGTTAGACGTGCTCCAGAAGATCAAAGCGGTAGGTTATAACGCAGTGTCATTTTACGTCAACTGGGCCTTGCTCGAGGGCAAACCAGGCGAGGTACGCATGGACAATGTGTTTGATCTTCAACCTTTCATCGACGCCGCCGTCGAGGCTGGACTCTATCTCATCGCACGACCTGGTCCCTATATCAACTCTGAGCTCTCTGGGGGCGGCTTTCCTGGCTGGTTACAGCGCAATAAGGGTGAATTGAGATCAATGGCCCCAGATTACACCAACGCAACGGAAAACTACATTTCAAGCGTCCTTCGCGTCATCTCAGCTGCTCAGATAACCAACGGCGGACCCATAATCCTTGTGCAGCCCGAAAACGAGTACAGTCTAGCGGTCGGAACAGCCAACCCGGTTGAGTCAACCAAGCTATTGGACCCAAACTACATGGTTTTTATGGAAGACCAGTTTCGACGAAATGGTATTGAAGTTCCTTTGATTGGCAATGACGCCGTGCCTTTGGGCAACTGGGCGCCTGGATCTGGAAAAGGGGAGTTGAACATCTACGCGCATGACGCTTACCCTTTTTACAAAGGATGTAAGTTTTCTAACGACCGCTTCAGTCATGTCTGCTGATTGAGTATTTAGGCGATCACCCCACGGACTGGACGGATCTCACTGCTTTAAGTTTGACGTATACGTATCAAAACCATCTGCAGCAGAGCCCAAGCAGCCCCTATGCCGTATTGGAGTACCAGGGGGGTGCCCCCGATCCATGGTAGGCCCATGCTATTTTCTAGTCCCTCTCGTCGATATTGGTGCTGATTGATCAAAGGGGAGGTGTTGGCCTAGATAAGTGCGCAGCAAAGATTAACCAGGACTTTACCCGTGTCTTCGTGAAAGAGCTTGTGTCGCGCTCTATCAAGATACTCAATCTCTACATGGTATGCTTTTCTCCCGTCTTGCATTGGCTGGTCACTAAAGTGGCGGATAGACATATGGCGGGACAAATTGGGGGAACATGGGTCACTCAGAGGGCTACACTTCCTACGATCATGGTGCTTCCATTAGAGAGAATCGTGGGATCGACCGGGAAAAGTACAGCGAGGCCAAGATCGAAGCCCATTTCCTCCGTGCTTCCGAGGCCTATCTCACAGCCATCCCCCAGAACGCTACGTCTACCGAGTTTGTTAGCACACCAGACCTCCAAGTTGTTCCAATCGTAGGGGACAAGACTCGGTTCTACGTTGTGCGCCATACCGATTACACCTCACTCAACCGCACTTCCTACAAACTCAATGTGCCGACATCTGTCGGCAACATCTCCATCCCCTTGCTAGGCGGCGATCTGTCGCTACATGGGCGAGACTCTAAAATCCACATCACAGATCATGATGTCGGCGGCACCAGCTTGATCTACTCGTCAGCGGAGATATTCACCTGGAAAACCTACGGAAACAAGACACTGCTCATCTTGTACGGAGGCGACGGCGAAGAGCACGAGTTCGCTGTGCCATCCTCGTTAGGATTACCGCATTTTGAAGGTAGCAACGCGACAACGCGCACTTATGGCAGCTTCAGAGCTGTTCACTGGGTGGTCCAAGAAAGGAGACAGGTTGTGCATTTCGAAACCTTCGAAATTCATCTCCTATGGCGCAACGACGCCTACCGCCATTGGGTCCTTGATCTTCCCGATACTAATGATGGATTGATCAAGCCTACTCTAGGGAAGTCATCAATCATTGTCAAGGGGCCTTATCTTCTGCGGAATGCAACTTTTGCTGATGGAGTTCTCCATTTGACGGGAGACATCAATGCTACTACGACTCTTGAGATCCTAGGTGGGGTCCCTTCGAACAGCCCTCTTACCTTCAATGGCCGCCCCCTTTCGAACGCCCAATGGAAGAATGGCAGGCTCCAAGCTGAGCTCGTCTTCGAGAGTCCAGCTCTCAACCTGCCCGTCTTCCCCGAACTGCAATGGCATTCAATCAATTCGCTCCCAGAGATATCTAATAGCTACGACGATTCCGCCTGGACCGAGGCAGCGCTAGAGAAAAGCAACAACCCTCGCAATTTAACGACCCCAACATCGCTCTACTGCAGTGACTACGGGTTCCATGGCGGTTCACTCATCTATCGAGGCCACTTCACCGCGACTGCTAACGAATCATTCTTCAACGTGACGACAGCAGGAGGCTTTGCTTACAGCCACTCTGTCTGGGTTAACGACACCTTCCTCGGGTCTTTTGCTGGAGATTCTCACACTGCTAACTCAACGCAAGTTTTTGATCTTGCTGGACTAAAACTCGAGGGCCCTTCAGTCTTCACTGTCGTCATTGACCATATGGGCATGAGCATGAACTTCTGGGCACGATCTGACTGGATGAAGCTTCCACGCGGCATCGTTGACTTTTCACTTGGTGGTCATCAGCAGTCCGACGTGAAATGGAAGCTCACCGGTAATTTTGGAGCCGAAAGCTACATTGACAAGACGCGTGGTCCATTGAATGAGGGTGCATTCTATGCCGAACGACAAGGCTATCATCTTCCAGGGGCACCCACATCTGACTGGGCTTCAGTGACACCATTTGAAGGCATCAAGACAGCCGGTGTAGCTTTTTATAAGACGGAGTTCCCCTTGGATATGCCAATCGGCTACGACATCCCTCTGAGTTTTGTCATCTCGAATGTGACGGCTTCAACCGGAGCGTCGAGCCTCTTCCGCGCGCAACTTTTCGTCAACGGGTACCAATTTGGCAAGTATGGTGAGTGAGAACCTTGAACCTCCCACCTTTGATATCGTTACTGTACATCTAACCCCCATGCAGTCAACTATCTCGGCCCGCAAACGCGCTTCTCTGTTCCAGAGGGCATCCTCAACTATAACGGCAACAACACGGTGGCACTTACTCTTTGGGCTTTGGACGGATCGGGTGCACGTCTCGAAGGGTTCGAGTTGGCAGCGGACCACATCATCCAGTCAGGCTACCGAAAACCTGGGCAGACACCTCAACCGTCGTGGGTGGAGAGAGTCGGGGCGTACTAAAGAGATCTCCTTTGGAGAGCACCAACTTTTCATTCCAGTGTATATTTGTCCTCAAAGAGCCTATATTCGTGGCTTTTGGAGCGATGTGCTTCGACAAGGTATTGCTGTAAAGTTCCATTAGTACTTGGGCTTCTTCGGAAATCGTCAAAAGAGGCACAGAATCTTTTTCGCGAATTAAAGTCATGGCCATCAAATACTTTGCGAATGATCGACGAGCTGAAAGCAGTTGTATGTGGTGTTGAGGCGCAGTCGTTGTCGATTGCACACATTCGAGACACCAACCGGCTCCGGGGAACGGACGTAACACAGGGCGACCGAATCTGCCTTGCGCGCCCTTTCAGGGCATGTCAATCAACCTACGCATGACCATAACTCCTCTCTCGGGCGGTGTGCATACCATCGGCTTCCGGGACGCTAAACCAGATTCTCTTACCGCAGCTTCGGCCCCGTGGCATTGAGTGCTGCAACTAGGTGAATCCGGGCTTAGCGGCGCGGAATATGCGCCGCTGTCAAGGTTCACAAGCGACTTGGCAGGCAGTTCCTGAGATGTCGTGCGTGACCCTTGCATTTCAGCTCTTGAGAGATAAATGCTCGACTACTGTCCACGTCCCGTCATCAACGTCTGGCAAAGCCCGGAGAACGATTTGATATTAGCACACAGAACTGCAACATGCCGCCGGTATTTGAAGATCCTTGGCCCAAGGAGAGAGTCAACAGTTCGCTTCAACTCGCCGCATCAGTAAGTGACCACATTGTTTCAAGGGATGGTCCATGTCTGACCTCGATGGCTGTGTAGAGTCATATCCAGCTCATTGAGATTTTCCTGAAACTCATACCGCACTTCAAACATGACGATGCTGGCGGTATCCACGACGAAGCTCTAGCATATTCGGAGTGGCGCTATGTGAATTACATCCGCTACCTGCGCATCTATGGTGTTGCGCCGCATGACTATCCACCCCCTTGGTGAGTTCCCATTCTCAAACTAAATTCAATGTGTTGACTCAGATTACTCGGTAGGGATGTAGCCATCATCTGGTACTGCCATCTCCTATCGCCAGGCAAATTCCACCGGTATCTTTGGGATGGAGGGTATCGCGACTACGGCTTAAACCATCATCACTTCCCAGTGAAGCGCCTACTAGACCTCTATAACTCTGGCATATGGTCCGACAAAAAGGCCCAGAGGAAATGGGGGAGCTATAATATGAGAGATGACAGTCACAAGCTGCCCTTCCAACTGTGGCGGTACCCGCCGTGGCAACCCGAGCGAAAGTCGAAGCTGCTGTCACGTTTTTCGAACAAGCAGCCGTGTATGCATATCAAAGCTGACCCGGCGATCATGATGCACGACGTTGATCAGCTAGCCTATTGTACCATTATGGGGAAGAGAGAATGGAAATTGTCAGAGTGGACGGATATGAGGATCGGGAAGAGGCAAGACGTCTGTTTCAGGAACAACCTACATAGTCGGGACGGAGAATTGTGTCAGTTGGCACCCTGGCCCACTCTCGACGACCTGCGAGAGACTTTGAACAGTCAGATTGCATTTTGGAAGACGGTCATTCAAGCAAAAGAGAGCGATATTTCGTTTGCCGCGAGTCTCGGCCGCTCAATTGGCGATTACGAACAGTTCATCAAGCTGCTTGGAAGGCCTGCCGAAGGAACCTTCACCTCACGCCCATTGGAATACGACATGGACACAATCTTTCGGTCCAAGTCAGGAACCCACCTGTTGAAAAGCCGCTGCATTGTACCCCCAACCCTAGCCATAGATCTTCTTTGGCATACACATCGGCTTTACCCAGGATCTTACTGGGTGTGGAGCTTTAACGTCGCCAGAAGGCTCATCGACTATGAGCATGTCACGTCGGCCGCTGCAGCACAACTATTTTTGCACGACACGAGGAACGAATGGGCGAAGAAGTATAGCAAGGACTGTCCCAAAGATCCTGTCATGGATAACTTGGGAGGAGACGGCTACGTCCCCGATGCAGCAGCTGTTCAACCTGGTCATCCTGCCAAAATCAAGGCAAAGTTCGGGCTCGGTGGCACTAATCCTATCAGGAAGAGAAAGAGACGCACAAAGGGCGAGTACTTCGTCTTTGACGGAGTCTATGTCTCTTTCGATAGTGGTGATTGCGGTGGAGGGGATGGTGGTGGCGGCGGCGGCGGCGGCGGCGGGGACGGAGGATGCGGCGGTGATGGCGGTGGTGGAGGAGGTGGAGGTGGCGATGGGGGGTAATAGCGTTGATTGAATGGGATTTGCACATTTTGAGGCAGCTACTATTTGAGATGTGGCATTATCATTATTATGGTGCAGTTCTAGCTGATTGCAGTATGGGCACTGTTAGTTTCAAGCCAGGGTATGTTTGCTGAAGAAGTCCATAATATACGAAGACGCATTGTAGGATGCCGGACCATCTCCGTGCCCCTTGTTGTCCGCATTCGCCCCAGTGTAGGGCCAACTATGATCAACATCATGCTCATAGACGTGAGTGACGAGACCCTTTTTGTCACCTGATCCCCAGCGATACATCTGTGCACGAGAGGTGATATTCTTCTCGCATGCCTTCTCGGCAAGACCATCACGAAGAGCCCATTCGGTTACCCAGTGAAAGACATCAGGCAAGCAAGCGCCGCGGCGGCTAGGATTGCCTTCGTAGGGAATAGTTCCATCGATTCCACCGTGAAACTCAATGAGAGGTATGTTGGACCTTCCGGGGTTGCACGGAATATCGACGGTCTTGGGATTGCAACCCTCTGCACCCTCGATGTAATAAGAGCCAGAGACGGGGGCAAAAGCAGCGAAGCGCGTTGAGAGTTCTTTGTGGCAGGCAGCATAGTTGACAAAGCCGCCGCCGTTGGATTTACCAGTCATGAAAACGCGGTTTGTATCGATGCAATAGGTTTTCTCGAGGTCGTCCAAGACATTGCTGGTGTACTCAATGTCGTTTCTCTTGGTGATATTGGGAGTACCTTCCCATCGTTCCTGAAATATCACGTCAGCCTCTTTCGTGAGCTTCTCCGACAAATGTTGCTTACCTGGTATCCGCGTAGATAAACGACGATGTGATCCGTATTGAAGTACGGCGTTTCCAGACGGTCAAGATCTCGCTGAGACTCTGGTGTTCTAGTCCCACCATGGTAGGAGAATATGATCGGGTTATTGGACTTTGTAGAGTACTTCGGTGGCAAGAATAGGAGATAGTCTCGAGATCGGCCGTCTTTGTCGGTGTAAGGAATTGTGTACTCGTTCCCAGGTGCACGCCCCTGTGGTAGGGCCTTGGTGCATTGAGCAGATGCGGTCTCACTCCTTGCTGGTGTCGTCAAAGCTGCCACGACAGATGCCGACGTGCTGAGGGCCAGCGTCAGAAAGCGTGAGGAAACCATAATAAGATCTATCCTGAGGGATGAAGCGGTATCGAACGTGGCAGGAGAGAAGTACTTCTTTCATAGACAAAAGACACCGAAGTTATAATTACCGGCGACTGTCGTGAGAACCGCTATGAAATATATACGCAATCGCGGATCATAACAGCCGGAGTAGGATCAGCGCTACCCGGGCCTAGTTGTCACTAAAGCCTTCTGGGTCTCACCATGTGCCGACAGAAATTACGAGAACACGGGTTGATCGTCGCCAGGTGTAAGCACGTTTCCCAAAAGGATCGCTAGGCACCGGCTTAACTCCCCTAGAAGACCCTCTCAAATTGGAGAATGATTCCTTTTCAGGGCACCTCGTCGCGCATTTGTTGGGTTATCCACCGGAGAAGATTTCAGCCCCCCGGGATTTGACCGTGAAGGATGCAGAAGAAACCTTAATATTCCCCGCATGCACGCGATTCGGATCGCAAATCAAGGAACGAACTCGGGAATACGGCATATTTCCACGAAGCCACAGCTCTACAGTTGATGGGCACCGTGTTAGATTACACTCGTGCTACCGCATCTATGTAGTCCCGCGTTGTCAGCATGCTAAGCAGGTCGGGCAAAGACGGAACCACTGCGACGTTCAACTAAGAAACATTTCAGAACGGACACACTGAAGTTGGTCTAATCTATAACGGTCGAAGGATGTCTTCGGATCTTTTTTTCTGAACAAGCCATTGCTCGTTGCTTATGGTGTCTGGTTCTCAGTAACCTGAAATGACCGGCTCCTGTCTTCACAATGGTCACGTCACTCCGCCAGCGCAAGTCCAGAGGCGCATGACGCAAAAGGAGATGCAGTTGCTCCATAGGCAATTGACGCTTTCTTGAATTCTAGTAATGTTCTAGAAAATGTTCAAAATGATTGTCGATTCGCCGTCACATCAAATCATCTCAGCAGGTTCGGAAACATATCGGGAACATAAGCTCAATTCGGACGAATCGCTAGATGCCGGGTCACTTTTACCTCATTCAGCGTCTGTAGCTGGAACGAAAACTCCGCTCCGCAACGCCAATTTGAGCCCAGAAATGCGCGGAGTTGAGCAATTGTCAACGGCCGATGGTCAAATTTACTACGGGGTTATGGACATATAAATATTCGGCGATTTTTAAGCTTTCCAAATTAATCAATCCAAACTCTACTCGAGCAGCCAACCAAGTACCAAATATTTCTCAACTCGACGGCAGAGACCGACGCGACTGAGAATGGGTGACACTATGAAAGCTTGGCAATATTCTGCCATCGACGGCAAGCTCGAAGATTCTCTTGTTCTCAACAAATCAGTGCCCAAGCCAAGCTCCTCAACCTTAAGCAAAGATGAGCTCCTTGTCGAAGTCATCAGCGCATCGCTCAACCCAGCAGACTACAAAGTCCCCGAGTCAACTCTAATCGGACGTCTCATGGTCGCGCGCCCCGCTACGCCTGCCATGGACTTCTGCGGCCGCGTTGTAGCCACACACACCACAAATTCCAGCTTTCAAGTCGGACAACTTGTATTCGGTGGATATGCTGGCGTTGGGCAGAAAGGCACGTTGGCAGAGTACATTGTCATCTTGGGAACTCACTGCGCACCCCTCCCGGAAGGCATTGACCCTGATCTGGGCGCGGCGGTTGGCACAGCAGCGACAACAGCCTGGCAGTCTCTGATACCGGATATCCTGCAACCTGGCGGCAAGGTGTTTATCAACGGAGGGAGCGGCGGTACAGGCACGTGGGCTATCCAACTAGCGAAAGCCTTAGGCGTTGAGGTCGTCACGACGTGCTCCACCAAGAACATCGAGCTCTGCCGAGAGCTTGGCGCGGATGAAGTCATTGACTATAAGAAGGATGACATCGCGTCGAAGTTGAGGGATCGGGGTAAGGTCTTTGATCTCATTATCGACAACGTGGGCAACAGTACCGGGCTGTATGACCGCAGCAGCGCCATCTTGAAGCCTGGTGGGACTTTTGTCATGGTGGGCGTCGGAGAAAGTCTGACGCTTTCAGGATCGTTCTCGATGTTGAGCAAAATGATTTGCCCAAAGATTATGGGGGGGCACCAATTTTATTTCGTGCGGATGCAGAACAGCGCGCACTTTTTCCGACGAATTGGCGAGTTGATGGCACAGGGAGAAGCCAAGGCAGTAATTGATTCCACGTTTGAGTTCGACCAGGTGCCGGCCGCTTATAGAAGACTGCGGGATGGACACGCCAAAGGCAAAGTTGTTGTTCAAGTAGCGAAAGTCAAGGGTAGCAGGGCTTTGGGTTGATTGAATACGTACATCTCACAATAGTTACTTAGTATTGTGTAGGCCTAGGTGATATTACTGTAGCCGCGGAGTATTATTGCTGCTCGGTAGAATTGAAGATGTGAATGACTTGATCATCGAGCTCTCGACACGATCTGCATCTTTTGGAGTCCAAAATGTTCTACTTAGCTCAATTTAACCCCTCGGTTCTTGAAAAGAAACTTGATGGTGTTTACTCAAACCTTTCCAATCCGCAATGTTAGCACTCTCGGCACTGCTCCCCTTCCTTCTCCGCTGTCTGGACTTATCTTGAATACGGAGTACCTAGCCCCTATTTGGGGTGAAGCTCTTCCACTCCTACCCTGAGTGCCCGCGTCGGACAAGGAAGTGCTCCTTCTAAGAATGGAGACGCCCGTTACTCAAGTTACCGGTCTTACGCATGTGCATGCATGCAAATTAGAGATGCTTTCTAGAATCGTTCGAACGGGACCGAATGTGGGGCTCCCGTCACACCTACTTAGAGTAGTCACTGCGACCCACACGTTGAATCCGAGGACATCCGCGCAAAGTCCCATTTAAGCCCGGCGTGCGTCGGTCGGTATCCGGGTCCGGAGTGCGGCGTGTGACTCAGGCCGTCCGCGGAATGTCAGCATCCAATGACAACGCGCTCTACCCGAGGTCTATCCAAAGTCCCAAATCGGACAGCAAGGAGCTAGAATTAAAGGCTAGTTGTCCGAGGCTTACGTTACGATCTTGGCGAATTGCTGAGCCTCGATTTTGGAGATCCTCATCTTCTTAGGGGCATTGAGGCTTTGGGCTTTGAAATTTCTCGCTACATTTATCATGAAAGACTTATAAAAACCATCTTCGGTCGCCAATTGTCATAACAAGAATAATGTTCGATACACTCATCAGTCACATCACCTCTCACCTCAAACCGCGATTCGCCTGGTCACCACGAGCTTTACAAGCTCAGATCCCCATCGCGATGTCTCTGTCCCTTGCTCAAAACTGTGTCCCGAGCACCTTCGGCCCAGTCCTCTACGGAGCTGAGATTTTGTCTCTTGAGGCGAACCTAGTCACCAACTACAGCGCCTCCGTCCCCGCAGCTTTCCGATACACCTCCCCGGCCGTGCAACTGACGAACGCGACCTTTTGCAATGTGACCATCACGTATACGCACCCGGGCCAGAACGACAACCTCGTCACCGAGGCATGGCTTCCGGAAAACTGGAATGAGAGGTTCATGGCTGTGGGCGGAGGGGGCTGGGTCGCCGGCCGCTTCTTCTTGAGCTACAACGCAATGAACGGAGCCATTGCGGACGGTTTTGCGACCATCACAACGGATGCTGGCCTCGGATCTGCGAATGAGCCAAGTCCGTGGGCGTTGAACAGCCCTGGCAACGTCAACCTGTACAACTTGCAGAATTTGGCATCCGTTTCCCTCAAGGACGAGGTAATCATCGGTCGCACTTCTCAAATGAGGCCCTGTAAAGCTTATGAGTGCTGATCACAAAACCCCCAGGCCATTATCGGCAAGTCTTTGATCAAGAGCTACTACAGCCAGGACCCACAGTACTCCTACTGGGCCGGCTGTTCCCAGGGTGGACGACAAGGGCTCATGCTTGCCCAACGCTACCCCGACATCTACGACGGCATAGTAGCAGGCGCCCCGGCAATCAACTGGAACAAGCTGGTGAGCTTCGTCTACTGGCCCCACCAAGTAATGAACGAGCTTGGCGCGTTCCCTTACCCTTGTGAGTTCGACGCCATCGTGAACAAAGCAACCTCCGAATGCGATCCTCTAGATGGAGTCACGGACGGAGTCATCTCCGACATCGCAGCCTGCTTCAAGTCCTTTGATCCTTTCTCCCTCGTCGGCCAATCGATCACCTGCGCCCAGAAAAATGGAACTCAGCAGATTATCTCAGAAGCCGCTGCGACGGTAGTGAATGCTACGTGGCACGGCCATGTCACCGCGGATGGCCAGCGGCCGTACCACGGTATCTTGCCTGGAGCCGACTTTACGGGTAACAAGCCGACGTCCTTCAGCCAGCCGGGCATTGTGATGACGAGCTGCAACGAGCAAGGCTGCACAGATGAACCATCTAACCTCGGTACCGCCTGGTTCAAGCTTTTTATCGCCAAGAATGAGACCTTTGACTTGACAGATATGAGCCGCGAGGAGTATGATGCGCTGGTGTACTCTGGTCGCCAGCAATATGAGTCGATTGTCGAGACCGCCGACCCCGATCTGAGACAGTTCAAGGCAGCCGGAGGCAAGATGGTGACTTTCCACGGTTTGGTACGCATGCATCACTCGGATTCTGTACCAAGCAATTAGCGAGCTAACATTCTGTCTGCAGGCTGACAACATCATCCCGCCTGGTGGTACCGAAGACTACTACAAGGCAGTGAACGAGGTCATCCCTGATATCCAGGACTTCTATCGCTACTTCGAGGCTCCCGGCTTGGGCCACTGCTTCGGCGGTGTGAGCGGCTCCCCTACTGGCCTCTTCGAGCAGCTTCGCAACTGGGTTGAGAACGGCACCGCGCCTGATCAGACGCCTATCCAGATCTCTGTCGGCAATGCGACGCACAACCGCATCCTTTGCCCGTACCCCGAGAAGTCGATCTTCAACGATGGCTGCGGGGATGCTTCCAAGGCCGAGTGCTGGTCTTGTTCCGAAAGCCCCATCAAGTCCAACACCACCAAGAGGGCTGCACCAATGTTCCACGGGCTCTAATAGTGTCGTCTCAATACTGATGAGGGTTCTATTACTTGACAAGAATGTTCTTCTTTTCCGCTCACCGCAAGATTTCTTTTCACGAGACTTGCGGCGCGATGAAAACTTACTTTTCACTTCTTCTATGTACATTATATAAAACACATGCATACTTCCTAGTCTACAATGTTGAACCACTTGGTCGTGATCTTAGTCAATTTCGCTCATCGTCGTTCCCTAGCTTTCATGCTATGTCCATTCTTTCGCCTTCTTTCAACATTTCATTTGGCCATTCCAGCCATTCTTTCCAGTAAGTCCCAAGATGATCTGAAGTTGCCCGGATAAGAAACTCCCCAGAACCGCCCACGGCCCAATAGTCTTTCGCCCAATGAAGTAGCACGGCATAATAAGACAACAAGACCAGAGCTTCAGGACGTCTTTGTTGAAGGAGTCTGATGTACTCTTGTGACACTCGCACAGGCCATTCCTGAATGACGACGAGCCTGCGACTTTCCTCCGAACGTACAGAATCGAAGAGATACTGCAGAATCTTAACAACATCTATGTAAACACCCCTCGTTTGTTCGTTCATCTCATTTTCATTCAGCCGCCGGAGCAAGCTATCACACTCGTTGCCGTGAAGGACTTGTGTGCCATTCTCCATAGAATATGCCGGATTGTGGGGAAGGATGTTCTGCATATGGCCATGGAACTTTCCCATGGATTCCGCGACAATGCCACGGATTCCGTGATGAAGTGTCAGACATTGAACGAGCTTGTCGAGCACGGTAGGTATCGAGGTTGCTGCGGCGAAGGCTTCGAACAAGGTCTGTTGACCAAGTAGGAGGCTGAAACAGAAGAGCGCCATGACGTTATCTTCGTTAACTTGCAACCCGCCGATATCCAGATGCCCTATGGCTCTCGTTTGGAGGCCGGTCGCTTGGGTGAGGTACAACGTCGTTGTTTCTTCGTCATTGGCGACTGTGCTCCTGTAGGCGGCGGTGAAGGCCAGGACCTGGTCCATCAAATATGGCGCCTTCAACGCTTCAGAATAGATCAGACGCATCATTGGGCCCATTTCGGACTGCAGGGAGACGAGGACATCTGTGAGAGCCCCTCTAAAGAAGAGGAGTAGATCGAAGTGGAACAAGCTGAAGCGTTCCGAGAAGAAGTCATCTGACAACTCTGATATATTCAATGACGTAGTCGCGCCATGAGGATCTGGTACTGCTGAGGGCAGTTGTAAGTGACGACTAGAGGAAACCGAGGATTGCGGGCTCAGAGCTTGAGGAGTGGACAAATGTGCCGGTGTTTGGGCTGGTGGCGTTGGTAGACTGCTGACCAGCTCTCGGTAAGAGCAATTTCTTCCCGCGGTCTTGCATCTAATACAAATCGGCCGAGACTCATCGCATTTGACCTTTCGTTCTTTGCATTCTTTGCATCCAAGGCGGGACTTTCTGTGCTTTGGCATTGTGGATATAAGACAGGCTCGGGTCTGAACAAAGCGAACGTTCGGACTACGATGCTCTGCGATTATGGAATCCGGGAGCGAGTGAATGGCCAACTAGGGAAAAACAGACAGAGAAGAAAGTTTAGTGAATTGCGTTTCCGAGTGTCAGATCGGAAAGTGAAGAGTATGTATGGGCGAGATGGGCACTGGAGACATGAGAGGCGAGGCGAAGACGGCTTGATATCGGGTATGACATCGTATTGGCGTATTAGTTCCGAGGTGTGAGGCTGAGGCCAATCGCATTCATCTCTGTCCGACAGGTTATCCACATCGGATTGGTCGCTAGTCAGCTTTATGCTTTGGATCCCTCCAAGCTTAACCGCAGACGGCGCGACTTGTGTCGGGTTATTATGAAAGTGGGAACAGTGATCTCCCGAGACCGAGCATTTATGAGACGCAAGCCTCAGGTGTAATTCTGAGCTGCATCGAAGGCATACTCACGTTGAGTTTTCTGCTCTTTGTGAGAATTGAGTCATTTGAAGTAAGTGAGTAAGGAGGGAGAGGCAATGAGAGTGAGATGCTTTTAGTCTGTGCATGGCCACATACCCCTAGGCCTACCTAGGGCTAGCGTGATCAAGAGACCCCACCAACCGGTGTTCAGCCGAGTGGCCCCGCCTCTCCGCGCCGCGTCCCGCAGCCTTGCAGCTCGCAGGAAAATTTCTTGACAAGAGCTTCTGCTGTAGGCGGGCGCAAAAACTCCACCTGCATTGTACGGACGATGAGAACGTCCGCCACCTCGATTCGAACATGGCGACCGACGATGCTCCTCAACCGACCGGCGGTGCTCCCGCGAGGCAACCTGCCGACCTGCCGACTGGCGACAAGCCGTCAATTCCATCAGAGTCCCGCGCAGATGGCTCAGCCCAGCCCGGTGCTGCAGTGGAAAAATCACAGGAGGGCCGACGCGGCGACAGGCGCGACGACAACAGGCGAGGCGGCAAGTCGCGCGGGCCGAAGCGGAAGCACGACGTCGGCCGGTCGGCGTGGAGGTAAGCTCTGTCCTTGTCAATTGACTTGTTATTTGTATTTGCGACTGGCGCCAACGATGTCTAACCAGGGAATAGCCGTGAGGCCACCGACAAGCGCGGACGCAATGCCGAGTACCAAGAATTCAAGCGCAGAAAGGTAGACAAGGACGGCAACCCCGAGACCACCGAAAACCCTTTCACCGCCGAAGAGATCGCCGCCGAGGGTCGCAAGCCGAAGCGAAAGGTGGCCGTCATGGTCGGATACTCAGGCACGGGCTATAAGGGCATGCAGATCAACAATGAGGAAAAGACAATTGAGGGAGACTTGTTCAAAGCCTTTGTTGCTGCTGGAGCCATCTCAAAGGCCAATGCCGATGACCACAAGAAGTCGAGTCTCGTCCGATGCGCGAGAACCGACAAAGGCGTCCACGCTGCTGGCAACGTCATCAGCTTGAAGCTCATTATCGAAGACGAGGACATTGTGGAGAAAATCAACGCTGCTCTCCCCGACCAGATCCGTGTCTGGGGTATCCAGCGTACCAACAACTCCTTCAGCTGCTACCAAACCTGCGACTCGAGATGGTACGAGTACCTCATGCCGACATACTGCCTACTGCCCCCTCATCCCGACAGCTGGCTGTGGAAGCAGCTGGTTGAGGCCGCGAAGGAGAAGGGCTACTACGAGGAGTTCTCAAAGAAGCTGGCCGATGTCGAGGGATACTGGAGAAAGGTTGACGAGGAGGACATCAAGCCGATCCTCGACAAGCTCGATCCCGAGACCAAGGCCAAGGTGATGGAGCGAATCCACGCCGACGAGGATGCGACCGCACAGGCAGACGAGGCCAAGTCCGCCCCCGAGACGAAGACTGAGGAGACACCAGCCGAGCCCGCCACCACCGAGGAGAACAAGGCCCCCGCAGAGGTCCCCGAAGGAAGCGTCAAGCCCAGAAACCGCGACCTCACCCCCCTTGACTTTGCCCTGCGTGACATCAAGGCCGCTTACATTGCAGCCAAGAGACGTTACCGTGTTACCCCCGAGCGCCTCGCTCAGCTTCAGGAGGCCCTCAACATGTACTGCGGCACAATCAACTTCCACAACTACACCGTCCAGAAGAGCTTCAAGGACCCGTCAGCCAAGCGCCACATCAAGTCCTTCAAGGTCAACATGCAGCCGATTCAGATTCGCGACACCGAGTGGGTCTCCACCAAGGTCCACGGACAAAGTTTCATGATGCACCAGATCCGCAAAATGGTCGGCATGGCTTCCCTCGTCGTCCGTTGCGCCACCCCACTGGAGCGCATCAAGGAGAGTTACGGTCCCACGAGGATCGCGATTCCCAAGGCTCCTGGTCTGGGTCTTCTTTTGGAGCGACCCGTGTTCGATGCCTACAACAAGCGGGCGGCGGACAACTTTGGCAAGGAGACGATCGACTTTACGAAGTACGACGAGAAATTGCAGGCCTTCAAGGATAAGCAGATCTACCAGCGCATCTTTGAGGTTGAAGAGCAGGAGAACACGTATGGGATACCCTATCCTTTCTATTTAATACATTTACTGATCATGTCTCCAGCTTCCACATCTTCTTCCAGCAGGTAGACAACTTCAAGTCCGACTATTTCCTGTGGCTCACGGCTGGCGGCATCGAGGCTGGAGGGGTTCGAACCGGAAAGGAAGAGAAGGGAAGCAAGACCCTCGAGTCGGCGCTTGGTGACGAAGACGAGAACCCTGTCAACGGTGACGGTTAAATCAGCCAGATCAGGCGATAGAGTTGCTGGATGTGGAGGATCAGGGTTGACAGCGCAGCGGTGACTGCTCATAAAAATGATACGATAGAATCAAAAAAGCATAAAATTCCCTTTTCCGTCCTCTGTATACGGGTATCAGCGTTGCGTGTTCAGAGATACGTCGTCCTCATCTCGAGAACCCCAAGCCCAAACGCCAAAGCATGCAAATTGTAGTTTTCGCCATTCTTCCTCCGACTTCTAAAGTCAATCCACAATCCCGTACCTATGCAGCACCACCAGCCCCATTCGGAGCCGTCGGAGCAGCAGGTGGGGGAGCAGCAGCAGCAGCCGCAGCAGCACCCTCTCCAGCTGCACCATCCGCGCGACCCATCGGCACCCATTTGCCCCCTGCCGCGGCTGCAAGACCAGCGAACCGCGTCTCCTGGATGGCGTTAAGGAGCTCCGCGCACCGAACCACATCGGCCTGGAGCTTGTCTGCCTGAATGCGAGCGTCGCCTTCTCCCTGTCCTAGCTTGCCGAACAGCCAGAGCTCTTTGAGGCGGCGGCTGAGTGCGAGGAGGTCTTTGATTGATGCGTGCTGCGGTCTCATGGTCAGCCGGGTGTTGTGTTCATTCTCCGAGGTGGAAGGTGGGCGCAATTGGCAGCGTGCGTCTGGATTTCAGGAGAATTTGGGGATAGAGTGGTCAGTGGTAGCATACCAGTCCTTCAAATTCCATTTGCATCGACATGCCCGTCACAGCGACCGTCTGCGGCTCAACGTTCTTACGCTCTCCTTCAGCTTGGATCGTCGCGAGCATTGTGAGCATCCGGAAGCGGGAGAGAACGTCGGCAATGAGCCGATTATGCGTGTCCAGCAGATTCGATGAGTCTCGTGAGGTGTCCATGGTGCCGGATTTTTATGGTGTCGATACTTGTAAGAGGGAGTTTGTGAGGATGGCGGCGTTGGAGGTGAGGTGAGAGGTCAGAGCTCCTGCTGAATCTTGAATTCCTGGTGGGGCGGTGTGGTGGGGGTTCCTCGGTGTACTGTGACCTCTAGGGCCTTACCGAGCCTTTACACCGAAACCGTCGGTCAGCGACAAAAAGCACTCTTGATCGCATGAAAAGGAGCCAGCAATCAGTATGTTCGCTAACACAGTTGAATGGACATGAAATACAATCTCACTGTTGAAATTTTCAATAACGGTGGAAGAAATCGATCTGACCCTAAGTCAAAGGAGCCGTTCCAAACAGTGAGCTTTGGCTGCGGCCAACGTTCTTTGTCAAACAACACATCGCATATTAACAAGGGCTGCCGGGTCAAGTTCACGACCTGCCGCATCATTTCCTTGACGTATTCCAGAGGTCTTCATCCCCCGAGTGACTGATTATAAAGTGTGTATGTTCTCAGGCCGGAGTTCCTTCTCATCAACTCATTTCCCACCTATATTTCAAGCTCGACTCAGATACAACACTTCAAGCTGAAAGCAAATCATTCAAGTGGGCAACATTACCTTCCAACACTCCAACAACCCAACATGACTACTTATACCATCAACCCCAACGGTCTGTTCCCAGACTCATATGTCCTCGGGGGCATGCCTGAGCTCGGCGAGGATACCGACGATACCAAGGTTCAGGTACAAGTCCTTCAGAATAACATGATCTTTTGCGCCTTCCTGTTGAATTTCAAAGGAAGTCAACCTCCACCTGGGATTCCCCGTCAGTTGTTTGTACGGATCCAAAAGTACGAAAAGAATGAATCTCCCCTGGCAACTGCTGCAATCACGAACCTAGCCCGAACCGTCCTTCCTTCGCTGGTTCCGAAGGTCTGGGGTTCTGGATACAGTTGGATGAAAGACGGTACGAAGCTTTCTTATGTCCTTTCTCAATGGTACCCGGATGCCTGTCCACTGGAAACAGTGTGGGATGACTTGGACGTCGAAAATCGAGGAGAAATTGTCGGAGATTTATTCGAGGCAGTGTCCAAGTTGTGCAGCCTCTCCTTGCAGAAGCTGACATTCGAGCAATGGCAATTACTCCGGAACACCCCATTCGAGACAAAGAAGACGGAGCTCTCCATCCTAGTCGGCGGTCCGCCTTACGGATATCATACCGACTTTGCTTCCCTAATGCGCCGTAACCTCTGCCCCCGAAACGCCGATTGCGCGGTGAACGGAAGGACTGATGGGACTTTGGTCGTGAGTGTGCATGCGCCCGAAGCGGAACACTTCGGGTTCGCTGAAACAGACTTGGATCTGCTAACTCAAAGCTCAGTCTTGTGCCACAACGACTTGGAGCCCCACAACCTACTTGTTAAGAAGGTCTATACCGAGCGCGGTGATGAGTACAGGCTTGTGGCCATACTCAACTGGGATCAAGCAGGCTTCGTTCCATTTGCCTTTGAGGTTGCTCGAAAAGATCTACATCTGGGCTTGCGGAACTTCAACTGGAGCTGGTACGATATGTATCGGCAACTTGCTGGCCATCGACTTTTCGACACTCCAGGTCGTCCGATTTGGTCAAAGCTGATCCGGTGCCTGATGGCTGTTCATTCTTCCTCCCAGGCTAAGATTACTGAGATATCTACTCCGGACGGCACGGCGCAGATGTTGTGGCTGGAGAATGAAGGTCTCACGTTCTCCACTCTTGTTGAAGAAGGGTGGGTGAAGCTGCGCTCTTTTGTCAAATTCCCGTCCGATGACGAGCAGGATATTTGGGATCCTTAGGAGTGCCATAGCCCACCTGCAAGACTGTGGGGGTATTACATGTGCCTTATAAGAACACAACCTCAAAATATAAATGCATTTGATCTTGATTGAAGTGTGAATGCTTTCTTCCTCAACATGTTACCAGAAGATAATGTGGAACTAACAGAACCGCGGAAGTTTGGTCCCAGTGACTAACGTGGCTGCATGAGTGTCGCTATGGTCAGAACGAAGAATCCATCAGAGCATCTGAATAGTCACTAAATCTTCTTGGATGATTTTATAAGAGGTCTGTGAATCTAAACTTCAACTGAAATTGAGGTATCTGAGTTTCCATACTGGAGTCGAGCATATATGCTTAAGGGGCAGCGGAGAGCCGGGCGGAGGGTCGGAGGGTCGGACCTTAAGTCCATAGCCGCTCCGGGATTAGCGCTTACATGTACACTTCCCGCATTTACAAAGCTGCGAAAACAACCGAAATGACCCGTGACTTCATCACTACTCCTAAAGATCAACAACTCATCTGCTAAAATCTGCGAATTTCGTAGTCTTGTTCTCAACTTTCAACTCCAATTGTTTGCAGTCTCCCAGAACGCGAATATGGCATATCCTGCGCTAGCTGCCAGACCTCGTCCTCCGGGTACACCGACGAATGTCTCATCTCAACCTCAACCTAGTGCCAGTCGACGGCGAGATAAACCTCAACTTTCCTGTAATAGTTGTCGACGCCGCAAGTAAGTCTGAATCTTTATTTACCATTTCGGCTGACCCGGGCTTCTAACACACTGCTCAGGATTCGATGTGATCGTCAACGACCCTGTAGAACCTGCTCCTGTAGGGGTCAGGATTGTGTCTATCCAGAAACCAACGACACCATCCCACCTCCAAAGGTCACATCTAGTGGCGCTCCCAATATAAGTCTGCAAGATCGTCTAGTCCACCTCGAGCAATTGGTTACAATGTTGGGGTCATCGGAAAACCGAACGAGTCAGATCGGTACGCCTGCAAACATACCTACGCCAATTGACGATCGCTCAGAGACGGGGAGTATGCGGTCAAGCGCTATGGAACACCAGTATGTCGGCAGTGAACACTGGTCAGCGATCATGGAGAGTATTGCCGATTTGAAAGACCACTTCGATCGAGAGGAACAGTCCAAGCTGGCAGAAAGTCCAACAGCAGATTACTGCTTTGAAGACCAAAGCTCTTTCACCCAACGCCGAAGGTGGCAGCGCCCCTTGCTTTTGTACGGATGCCAACCTGCAGCTTCAAGGTCAGAAATCCTGTCCACCCTGCCGCCAAAAAACGCAGTAGACCGCTATATATCTCGGTATTTTAACCGTCTAGACCTCGTCTCTTCCTGTATGTCTTTTCGCGCCTTGTCTTGGCCGATTGCTTGGATTTGAGAGTATCCCTTACTAATGCACAGCAGCGTCCGTCCATGGCCCAACGTTTCTCAAAGAGGTAAGCGTAATTTCTCTACATTTAGCCAGGTCGATTGACTGATAGCGGCATGGGTGATAGTACGAACAATTCTGGCGCGATCCCAACGACACTTCCACAATGTGGATCGGTCTTCTTTTCAGCATGATTTGCTTAGCTGTCATCGCATCAGACCCTTCCACTGACGCATCTGAAGATGGCCACCAACAGCTGCAAATAGAACTGTACCGAGAGAAACTGGTACAATGTCTGCTGATGGGAGAGTATACTCAAGGTGGCGACTATGCGCTAGAGACTTTCATGAATTACGTCTACGTTGAATTCAGGATACATGACGACGCGCAGAGGGATGTTTGGTTCTTGCTTGGCCTCGAAGTCAACCTAGCCAAACGAATGGGGTACCACAGAGATCCCAAACACTTCCCGGAAATCACCCCGCTAAAGGCAGAGATGAGGCGCCGAGTATGGGCAACCGTACTACTGGGAGACATCTTGATCTCAGGTCAGATGGGAATGCCCCGCATGGTACGAGATGGTGAGTTCGACACAGCCGAGCCACGGAATTTGAACGATGAAGACCTGCACGGAGAAATGACAAGCCTACCACCGCCAAGGCCAGAGACAGAGCATACAACAGCCCTGGGGATCATTGCTCGAAGGAGACTTCTGATCGCTCTAGGGACCATCTCCGACCTTGCAGCATCCCTCAGCCCAAGTAGTTACGCGGACATAATGCGACTTGACGGGATTCTTGAGCAGGCATACAACAACATCCCTCTACCACTCCGCATGAAGTCTATGGCCTCCAGCGTCACCGACTCCCCCCAAGTAATCATGGCCCGCCTTTTCCTTCGCCACATGTTTTGCGAGGGAAAAATCATGTTGCATCGTCGGTTCCTCTTCGCAAAATCGACTATAGAGCATGATGACACGTACTCATACTCAAGGACAGCTTGTCTTGATGCAGCTCTTGGAATGCTACAGATCCAACAAACTCTAGACGAAGAAACGTGCCCCGGCGGCCAGCTCTTCATGATGCACTGGAGGGTAGGATCTATCATGAACCACCACTTCTTGACAGCCACCATGGTCCTCTGTTCGCTGGTTTATCAAAGGCAAACTTTGGGCCGAGAGAACGAGATATTGACTGCGTTGAGGACTGCTCGCAGCATCTGGATGAGAAAGGCCGAAGACTCAGTTGAAGCGAAGAAGGCATCACAAGCAGTTAGCATCGTCCTTGCGCGAGCTGGAGGTCCGAGGTTCGATGCTACCCTTGTAGCTGACCGGCCTATCCAACTGCTTTCAGAGCCTATCGCAAATTCGAAAGATGCTTTTCTGGAAGGTCTTGTTGGAGATCAAGTCATGCTTGATGAGCACATATTTTTGACCGAGGCTTTCATGTCAGATGAAAGGGAGAACGGTGAGTACGAACTTGAAACACAAATAAAGGTTGAACATTGGAATGGCTGATGGTTTTCACATGCAGGCATGGACTTTTTCTCGCCTTTCAATCGCCTTCCCGACGAGCTACCAACAGGTAGGCTCTGCAGCAAACAATCTGGAGGCCCAGCAAGTCATGGGGACTCAACTATAAGTGAATGGGTGATTATGGGTGATCAAGGACAGTATCAGTGAAGTATTATCAATTTTGCATCAAATCTTGATTCACAGTAAAGTCAATGGTCAAACGTGCAATTTCAGATGCGGAACTGTAGCTATAGAAGCCGAGGTTTCTCTTTGATATGATAATTGGGATCAGACCGTTTGCGATCTCTCCATCATTTTTCTGTTTGCCATTCATCCCCATTCTGACTACCCCAGTGTCCTTAGAGATATCTGGACATCTCAGTGTCTTTGTTTCGAGGAGTCGTCTGCTTCACATAACAGTGCAGAAGGCACACAGCGCTCCAGGGTAGCATCCATCGGCAGGCCTGATACTCTGTCAGATTCGTCTGCTATAGATATCTAATGATTCTAAATACTTACCAGACGCCACAGCAAAAGCCATCGTGGTCGATGCAGCCTCCACGCAGATGCATTTGCTCTTGAGTTAGGTCGGATTGCTGTTCTGCCGGAGCGCCAGGGGAAGAGGCAGGTTGAGTATCCTGCGGACCAGGTTCTTGTTCGTTCTCGCCCGCCATTGAGTATGCAGGTATTGATTGTGATGGAATGTGCGCAGAAATATCTTGTAGCCTAAGGTAGGTATTTGTGTTATTGAGACTTTCCGCAATTGAGAGACAGACGAGAGGGCAATCTTACGGGAAGGTAAGCCCTTTGAGGCTTTATTGACGTGACGTTCTGAATTGAGGTTTTTGGTGAATAAGAAGTGACTGCTGACGTGAATGGTGACATGCATCAGCAGACTGTGAATACATTCACTGTCGAGACGGGAGGAAAGGAACAATATATTCCCGGTGATGCAGGTGTTTTGGAAGGCCTGCCTCCAGAGGCAGTAACAATACTTTCTGTGGTATTTTCCCTTACTTAAAAATATTGATCAACTCCTTCCTCTTCTGTTCTCATCTTGGTCACATGGTGTTTTCATTAAGGCCAAGTTAAGAGGAGGAAGGAAGCAACGCCCATAGGTTTTAGGCAGGAAGGTTCGGTCAAGTCATTGAAGAATGGAAGGCACAAGGGGTTTCAGTCAATATAGGCAGGGCCTCACAGTAGGTATGAATGAAAGGAGTACCAGAGGTCTTGTCATGAGAGAAACAGAAAATAGGACAATCTTGAGCTCAAAGAAAGAGTCCAAATCACAAGATGGAGCGTGATATACCTAGGCGCCTGAATATGTAGAAGGTGACAAGTCATGGCCTCCGGCTAGAATATAACTCAATGTTTCATGGTGAAATTTTGTCACGCTTTAGGTATAAAGATTTAGGCAACATATCGATTAGATCTTGCCGCGTTTTATTGAATTTAAGTCATTTATCAAGAACAATTGATGGGCAGGCATACTTCACAGCAAACTTGGCTCACTGGTCGGGCATAGCGGGGCTGGGGCTGTGTTCCAGGTCGCGAATCCTTCGATGGTCAGCTGACAGGCGCGTCAGCGCCGCACCGATCAAGCGAGAGGCACCCGGCGGTGTAACAAGTTACGGAATCTTTGATGGTTGCCTACAGTATAACTGATGCACTTAGGACATATCTAGCAGTCAACATTTCCTATCGACCTTACCCCTATCTAAGCGCGCCCAAGCTAGCTATTCCTGCTAGCAACGCCAGCCATCAAGATATCAACATAAACCACCTTGCTCAGGCTCAAGCATGTCAACTGCAACAGATCAGCAAAATCTGCCACAGGAAGGTGCACGCTACCCGACCAAGTATCGCCGCAACATTCCTAGGTCAAAGAATGGCTGCTTGACATGCCGCGCTAAACGGAAGAAGTGTGACGAACGCAGACCATGTTGCACGTCCTGTGCCCGCACCGGACGGGAATGCACATGGCCTGTATCTGCAGAAGATATCGTCAATAAGAGTACCAGAGACATCCTTCCAAAACAAATACCGTCAACAAATGAAACCTCGGAGAGCAATGGATCTGCTCAGCAGCATACGACGCTACCTAGTCGACCTAGAGCAACCGTTCCGACGACGGCATCTATCCCGGAAGTACTTGAGAACACATCATCTCTGCGCGCATCTCTCACATTTGGGACTCTTTCAAACTTAAGCAGCAGTTCAAGGCCGCTGTATGATCAATACCTCGATATGACCGCGGAGCTACTAGCTCGTGGTCCTAGCGCAGATGGTAACCCGTTTATCAACTATGTGTTACCTCTAGCGGCTTCCGATAGTCTTGTGATGGACTGCGTTCTCGCTATCGGAGGAGCACATATGGCCGTTCTAGAGCCTGATCGCCCGCAGTTGGAAGTCATGACTCGAAGGCATTATGCCCGGCTGCTTGAAGGACTACGAAAAGCGCTTTGTGACGATGCGGCGTGTCCATTTGGCGAACGCGATGAGGACAAGAAGCTCTACACGCTTCTGATTCTCATCATGCTATGCATTTTCGAAGTAAGTCATTTGTCTATTTCTCTTGTCAGCATGTTGCATCCGACTAACCTTGTGCAGGGGGTTCAAGGCGATAACTCGGGGGCCGTCTATCATCATATTCGAGCTAGCCGTCATTACGTGATGGAATTGGCAGCTGACACCTACAAGCCATCAGCTTCAAAGAAGACTGAGCATATCCGTGGCTTTCTCCTGGAGATATATGCCATGTTCGCTCTAAAGTTAGCAGTCACGCCACGAGGCTTGCAGGAGGAGAACCCCGTGACAGTGGATCCTTTTCTCGGCTCTCTAGAATTTCTGGGCCAATTCAAGTCGCGAGGATTCATGCTAGGTTTTGGCCATGGGCTCTTTGCCATGATACCAGATATCTCAAATCTTCTTGAGAAGCGTAGGAGAGAGGAACTGAGTGGGTCCACATCCGATGGTCTGTTCGAATCTTACAAGTCACTTTTGAAGAAGCTAGACTCATTGGATCCCTCATCCGACGTTCTTGAAGACGAAGACGCATGCCCTCGCTACCAACAATCAACAGCCGTCGCCATCTACCGCACCGCCTTAATTCTCATCGTCCATTCTGCCTTCCACCAAGATATACATAAGAACGCGAAACTCCTTGCTGAGATCGAATCTCGGATAGACAAGATATTGCCTCTCTGTTGGGCCGTTTATACCAGCAAGTCACCGCTGCGGAGGATGATGCTGTGGCCGGGGTCGATTTTGGCATCCTGTTGTAAGAAGCCAGAGCACGTCCACGCTTTTCGATTGGGACTAAACTCGAATCCGCGATCGCCAGGTGGTGTACGAGAAGCGGCTAAAGCGGTTGAACTGTTGTGGCAAGATGATGATCCGAGAGCTTATGGACCTCGAGGGTTGAACATGGTGATGAAGAAACACGGTCTTAGCTTTAGCATGTGCTGAACGGACTGCTTAGTAATCTGGGTAAATGGGATTCTTCTGGTTAGTAAGTTCACATGTTCTGTAAATATAGAGAGCTGCATTTAGGTACGCAAGTTCTCCGGCCTCCAAAGCGTACCTAAGTAGGTGGCTTACAGATCAGTCGTCCATAAGTGCATGAGTTCGTCCGAAGAAGTCTATAAGCATTATTCATAATCATTGTCTGCTAACGAAGAACAGGTATCGCAAGTCATAAAGGTATCGACGAAAGGCATCCGATCCACCACCTGTACTCCAAGTTTAGCAACCACCACCTCCACCGCCGCCCCCATCACCACCGCCTCCGCCTCCGCCACCTCCACCACCTCCATCGCAACCACCCCCTCCCCCATGGTGGCCGCCTCCCCCATGGTGACCACCTCCTCCGTGGTGTCCTCCACCGCCGCTATCACCGGCCCAGCCGAAGCCCCCAGCACTCACTCCCGTGTAGCCCGCGTTATAATCTCTGTGATTTCCGTGCATGCGGCTTCTGCGCCAGCCACCGCTGGAATCATTGACGTAGCCCGGCATGGCACCGTAATTTGGTGTACCGCCCATGGCTGGTCTTGGTGCGTACTCGGAGCCGCTATACGTGTGCTTCTTTGATCGAAATGGGATACACATCTTGAGCGTAAGGAATCGAGGTACCGAGAATCGTATGGAATTTGTTTGTAGTAGGTTGACCTTGAACAGTCCTTTTTGAAGAGGACTGTTGTATTTGAGGGTTTGGTATGAGTGCTTATTTTGTGTTCCCTTTGAGGTGGATGGAACGGTATGTCTATGTGATGAGATTGATATTGATGACGATGCAGATGTAGATACAGAGTACGGAGTAGATGGAAGGGACTGATGGCTTAAGTAGAATATCGAGTCATGGTAGAGAAAGTGAGGCTAAGTTTCCTGCCTATCCTACCTGTGTGCCTGCTAGGGGCGAAAGAACAAGCTTCGATGGAAGCCACGATCACCGGGAAGTCTGCCTTCCAGAAGGCTTCTAGCGGCGCGAAGGATCATGGATTATCCAGGATGAGCTCATAAAACTCCGAATAAGCGAATCGCAGGGTCCTAAAAGCTGTCACCTAAATCAGCCTTGCAATGAGCGACTTTCTGCCGCCCTGGGGACTTACGCAAAAGGGTAAGACATTGTACACTGATTTCAATCATCTGACCGGAGGGAGTGGATTCACGGGGCTGTTCCGCGTTGTGGGGCTCTTGCGGATTCCTGGAGGCAGGGAACGGGGACGAGCTAGCCGGAGCGGGGCCGGATCGGCGTCGTTGGCGAATGACGTAGCTCTACTGGCATAGCCGGGCACCGGGGCGCAGCGCACACAGCCTATGTACTGTGTATGCATTCAGCCCGCGATGATCAGCCGCACTCTCAGACCAACTATTACGTCATGCTTGGATCTGTCAAGCGATCAGTAGGGCCACGTGAGGGTGAGATGACTTGTCTTGCTGTAAGACTCACAGCTTCCCGCGGCCCGCTTTGCAGGCTGCAGGATTGAAGATATCACTGGAGGCTGGCTTATCATACACCGACGTTGAAATGTATGAGTGGTTTTGTTCAATTTGTTCTTGTAGAAATAAGCGTTGCTAATAATATGGCTTGAATGTTGGACGGCCTCTCACTCTGCTGCTTCTACTGACTTTCTTGCTCGCGACATGATCCACCCAACAGTCACTAGATAGGAACACCGTCCCGGTCCCTCTCTATCCTTGGATTTTTAGGCGTATTTGAATCGGACGAGAACTTGTCTTTGATTGACTGGACAATGCTCTCTATGCGAGACGGACCCTCAACTTCGCGTCGCTGCTCTTTCTCGGCTCTGCGCTCAGCCTTTTTTGCTGCTTTGAAATCGGCGGGACCGGGCTCAAACGCGGGGCCGGGGCCTTTGTGTGTAGGCCGCCTGTTGGATGCTTCAATGCCAGCGGTGAGAGGAATGCCGGACATTTTGAGAGTGAAACTTCTAGTCGGCGCGGTTGAAGTTTGGACAATGCTATTATACCTTCCGGTTGTGAAAATTTTGACTCCAGACTGGACTATGAAGCGTGATGCTGTTGTGAAGAAGATCCTTTTGCCCCGATGAATCGGTATTGAAGAGTTGTCGAAATGACAAAGTTTCTCGCCCGAAAAGGGATTATAAGATGGGGGCCTAGGTCAATTTGTGCAAAATCATTGAGAGACTCCGCGGATGCTCTCCTGACTGGAGTTTGGTGCTACGGTCTCACCGCCATGCGCAGCCAAGAACATCTACGTATCTGTATGACGCGAGTAGAGTCCCCTTGTCCCAACTGGTGCATCACCTTGATCTATGTCTCGAATACTTGTTAGAATAGCCCTACATCAAAGGCTACCACCATTGGTCATGAATCTCAATCAAAATATGTTGTCTTGATACCCTTGATGACTTCTAGATCATTGACCGAATTGTCACCATTGGACTGACTCGTGGCACCGATGTTCTTGATTATCCTCTCCCTCACCCACTCTCCTGCCTTCACAGGCTTACCGTCACTTCCAAGTACCACGCCCTCAGAGAGGCCAAGCTTCTGTAGAACGGGAGACTCCTTAATCGGGAGCAGGTCCGTATCATCTTCTATGCGAACCATGTAAATAACTCCCAGACGATCGATATGTGCTTGGTCTTTCGGAGGCGCTACGACTCTGTGGATGCTTGACTTAAGGTACCCGTCTACGGCGGTGTCAATACCACGGCGCTTAGAAGGCATCGAAAACAGGTCAACTTACTTGTGAGGAATTGCAGCGCATCAGCAATGTTCACTGTCAGCGCGTCCGTCTGCGGGCGCACCCACTTCCAGGTCCCGTCGTTCGTGAGGACCTGGAGCGCAGCTACAGGTTGCCGAAAGAGCAATGTCAGACTACCCATATCTGAGTGTCTTCAATCTCTTTGTTAGTATTGGGCACATGCCATTGGGGCGGACAGAAAGCATTTCTTCCAGGAGACATTCTTACCCCTTAAGCCAAACACCACCCAGCTTTCGATTCTCCTCCTCGGTTCTCGCGTAATACTTCATGTATCGGAGATGGTCGCCGCTAGACTTCTCGTAACGATGCTTCTTGACGAACCACTCCTCGTCCTCAAGACCAAGTGCCAGCGCAAATATGACGAGAAGCTTCCGGATAATCTCGTCGTTGACGTATCGGGAGAACTGCTCGATTGACGCGAAGTTCTCTGTGACTACATCGGGATGCGGTCGTGACGCATGCTCCGAGATGAACTTTGGGATGTTGTAAATCTCGAAGTTGTCCCGGACGCCTGGAATCAGCTCTCTGGTGCCTGGGGGCTTCCAACCATTGAAATCGCCGGCCTCAAGTGCTGCTCTGTATGGTGCCTTGTCTTCATGCGACAGACTGAGAACGGACGAGGCCAGAGCATACTGCTGATCGATGGCTTCCCGACTGAGACCATGGTTGATGACGTAAAAGAAGCCTTGAAAGTGGGATATCAGCTTTAACTGTCTAATGACTTTGATGATGAAAAAGTAATGCATGCGTTGTGATCGTACCTATCTGTTCAATCGCTCTCGTGAATTCTTCTGCAAGCTCCTCTTTACCCCCGGACTTGTCAAATTTTGATAGGTCCAAGGCCACCAGATCTGCCCAATCTAGCTGCTCGCTTGTCTCGGTAGCTTGAATGTAAGGTACATGGACTGGAGCTGTCTTTGAGGTTGTGGTTGTCATCTTGAAGGGAGGACGAGGGAACTTGTAGTTACCTAGGGGCTCGCTACGCCGAGACTGGCAGGTCTCTTGCTTCTTATCTTAATAGCGCGTGACGTTCGATGAACAGTAATACATGTAGCCCTTCTACAGCAGACACCCCTCCTCTATTCCAATTTCGTGAACGGAGGATGATTTCGTTGCAACGCCTTTGCGCTGCAAGGGTTTAGCCAAAGTATTGGTAATCCCATTGTCAGGTCTAGATTTCACCGAATGAAAATCTAGATCCTTTAAAAACAGAGGAAAGCCGATGTCGGGATATTACTATCGGACCACAGATACCGAGGCTTCCGGTTACATGTCCATAGATGTGCCGTCTGATCTTGAAGCTGGTCCCTGGCAGAGGATGCATCGCTGTGGGGCCGATGTATTCGTCAGGAAGGATCCAGATGAGGCAATCTGTCAATGCTGTGTCGAGGCATTCTTGGGAATGGCGTGGACAGGCCAAGATTTTGGAGTCGCAAGGATTAATCTGTTAGTCTTGACTGTTGTTTCTGCACGCGTTGCTGCCTGTACTCAGAAAACTCTCATCAAGGGTGGCCTCAAACAACCGAATGCCTCCAAACTATTGACACCGACGTCCTTCCCACAAGAATCGGCAATCATCAAAATGACAAACGATACTACTAGGGATAGCCGCCATACGGCTCTTGACGATGGATCATTCACAGTATCAGGAGCATATGACAAATATGCACCTAGTCAGGCGGTCAAACTGGAGACAATTGGCGAGGAAGCTCTTGCCATTGATCTTGTCATTGAGAAGAGGGTGCTCCAGAAAATCGATCTCTTCTTGATGCCAGCCATGGTCATAGGTAATTGCAGCAAAGTACCCAAAACTCTCAGTAACAGGTCGGGCGCGATGCTGACATGAAACGATGCGATCAAGGCTATGGTTTGGTTTACTATGATAAGGTGGGCACTTAAGAAGGCTCCTTGAACACTTGAACAAGACTCACAGCTGCGTATAGGCAATTCTTGGAAGTGCTGCGTTATTCGGAATGACTGATGACCTGCATCTTTCAGTTGTCGATACCTCTTTCAGCCCGCCAAAGACCGACACAACACGACTAAGTTGGGCAACTTCGATATTCTACTTTGGTCAGCTGATAGGTTCGTATCCAATGACGTATCTACTTCAACGCTTCAATACCAGATGGACACTTGGCCCCGTGGTCATGATTTGGGCAGTCATTTGTGCTGCGACAGCGGGAGTGACGACTTGGCAAGGTCTCCTGGTTCAAAGATTCTTCTTGGGTGAGGAGCCATCATCCCACGAGTTATTGAATAGCGATGGAGTTTGAGTAGAGACTGAAGTGACGCTCATCATGTGATATAGGTTTCACCGAGTCTGTCATTCCAACAGCTTTCATGACTACCGTCAGCGGCTATTACACCCAAAGAGAACAAGCACTCCGCCAGAGTTGGTGGTTTTCCGGAACTGGCTGGTTCACCATCATTGGAAGCGCTCTCAACTACGGATTCGCCCAAATACAAGGAGGCGCGTTGACTCCATGGCAGTACATCTATGTACTTGCTGGAGGCTTAACGTTCCTATTTGGTATTTGGTGTTTCTTCCTTCCCAACTCTCCCCTGACCGCCTGGTTTCTCACTCCGGAAGAGCGAGCTGTCGCAATTGAGAGATTGCGTCAGGGACAAACTGGAGTTAAGAATCAAACCATCAAGACTGCTCAGATCAAGGAAGCACTACTGGACGTCAAGGTCTGGCTAGTCGCCTTGACCATGGCCTCGGGGTAAGAGGAGTTCAAAATCTCCCCTCGAATGCGCAAACTAACTGGCTATCAGGTATACAGTCAACGGAGCTGTATCTGGGTTCGGTCCCCTCATCGTTTCGACATTCGGATACTCGGCTTTAGACAGCATTCTTTTTCAATTCCCGCTAGGTGCAATTTGCGCCATTGGTATCCCCGTCGCTGGATGGCTCTGCTCCAAATACCGCAATATCCGGATCCTAGTACTGATAGGATGCACTCTCCCAGTCATTGCGGGCTTTGTTATTATATGGAAGTCAGACTGGGGCCATCGTCCCATTGCCCCTGTTGTCGGATACTCACTTATTGGCTTCTTTGGGCCGGTCGTCAGCTTGACGGTCACCCTTGGGGCCAGCAATGTTGCAGGAGAAACCAAGAAGAGCTTCATGGCTTCTGCCGTATTTGTCGCATATTGCGTTGGAAACATAGTTGGGCCTCAGCTTGTGAAGAGCGAGACTAAACCCCAACATTATCCTCAGCTATGGACGGGGTTGATTATTTGGTATGTCAAAAGCCGACCTAGGCAACATCTTTTCAACTCCTCTAACACCGGTTTCCTAGCTACTGCATCACTATTCTGTCTTCTTTGGGCCTCTATGTTATCCTCTATAGAGAAAACAGGAGACGGGATGCTCTCGGTCTAGACGAAAGTGAGCGGGATAGACTTGCATTCAAGGACTTGACCGATAAGGAAAATGAGCACTTTAGATACGTTCTGTAGGAACCACATCTCGCCATTTACATGTTCAAATATGACCTCCCAAGTATTTGTGGTTCCAATTGTCGAGGACTCTACTCCATCCCGTTCACTGCCGTCATTGAGTGTATCTGTTTTGGAATGCCAAGTCTGATCAGTATAATTTTGGCTGTAGATCAATAATAACACATTACCTTAGTATGTGCCCCTCTTTCGTGATAGGAAAGGCTCCGTTGCATGTTCTTGTTCTGTCTGGATGAAACGAGTGACAACACGCGCATCCAGTCTACTTAGCGCAGGGACAAGTCCCGCGTTGCGTTTTCTTCAAGGGTTGTGATGCAATCACCGAAGGACTCCACCCTGACCAGTTATGTTGGTAAGCTACGCATGTTGATCGAGAGAGCTTATCACGACATCTCGGACTGTGTCCGACATGCGCTGATGCCGCAGCCGATATCGCCAATGGACGCTCGGGGATTAGCTCACTGTTCGATGAGACAGTTCGAATGGAACGAGACCGGCGTGGGATTGTTTCTTGCAAGCACCGCTGCGTATTGACAACGATTGCTCTCAACTAAGGTTAGCCTTCGTGAATCTTCATTTCAGCTTCTAAGAGTCCCGACGATTCAGGATGCCTGAGGAAATTCGGAGGGTCGCGGTCATTGGCGCCGGCCCGGCTGGAGCCATCGCAACGGACGCTTTGGCGAAGGAACAGGCGTTTGATGTTGTACGCGTCTTCGAACGGCGCGACTTGGCTGGAGGGACATGGTGAGTATATCCCTGAGGGCTAATATCCTCATATCAGTTGTGAACTGAATGAGATCTGACCTGTGTGTCTATACATGTAGGGTCTACACTCCGGAACTGCCACCCGGAATCCCTTCCTTGCGCGCATTAGTCAAACAACGCGCAAATGCGCCGATTGAAATCCCTCAAAGCTTCCCTACAGAAACTCCGAGATCCGAAAAGAACAACTCTCACCAGTTACGGTATTCGGACACGGGTATTCATGAGACGCTGCACAGTAATATCACTCCCGAAATCATGGCGTTTACGCAGGAGCCGATACCTCAGGTCCTATCCGACCGAACATTGGCACAATACGGCCCGGGCGCTCCATTCAGACATCGAGAATTGATTAGAGAATGGGTCGAGGGGATTTTCACTCGAGGAGGGCACGATAAGTTGATTGAGTTCAGCACCACGGTTGAACTTGCAGAAAAAAGGGGTGACGAATGGGTCCTCACGTTGCGAAAGGTTGTACCCGGAAAGTCGAAGGACTACTGGTGGCAAGAAACTTTCGATGCAGTGGTTGTGGCATCAGGTCACTTTTACTTGCCTTATATCCCCGAAATCCCCGGTCTTGTCGAATTCAACGAGAAATTTGCAGGCAGAATCAAGCATAGCAAGCATTTCCGTGACCCGGAAGAGTTCCAAGGAAAAGTATGCTGGCATTCGTACATTTGATATATTGAGATCTGAGCTGACTATTCACAGAAAGTTATTGTTGTCGGCGGCTCCGTGTCTGCGTTTGATGCGCTCCACGATATTCGGCTGGTGTCTCAAAAGCCAGTCATTGCATCACTTAGAGAACCCCTGGCCGCATTCGGGTGGGCGCCCTTTACGCACCCCGATATCACGATCAAGCCGCAGATCACTAATTTCTGTCCAAAAAGTGGACGCATTACGTTCAGCGATGGAAGTACCGTGGATGAAGTTGACACTGTCGTCTTTGCAACCGGTTATGACTTCAGCTTCCCATTCTTGCCCAAGCAGAAGGTGGAGAATAGACGAGTGCCGGGACTTTACCAGCATGTCTTCAATATCGACGACCCAACCCTTGCATTTATTGGGATGGTACGTCTTGATATCAGTAGAACTTCGTGCCTGGAGCTCATGTACTGACTCTATCGTGCAGGTCACGGGCGGCTTTACTTTCCGCGTCTTTGAGTGGCAAGCCGTTGCAGCGGCACGAGTCTTCGCGAGCCGCGGGAAATTGCCCCCTCGAATTGAGCAAGAAAAGTGGGAGAAGAAGAGGTTGGAGTACAAGGGTGATGGCATTCCCTTCTTCACTCTGTCGCCCGACTTCGAACAATACTTTGAAGCATTGCGGGCAATTGCCGGCGAGCCTGTGCAAGGAACTAAAGGCAGATTGCTGCCAAAGTTCGACCCTAAATGGCTTGAAGCGTTTTCTGAAGTTATCAACGCCAGGGTTGAGTGGTGGAAGAAGGAGACAAAGAAGGCAGAAGCGCAATCAAAGCTTGAGTTCAAGTCGAAGCTGTAGGGCAAAAAATGTGGTATTATTAACTAATTAGGCTGTTTCAATCTTGTCGTGTTTTGAAAGCGTCCATGCTAAGGTCAAACATGCGAGAAAGATTCCTTAATCGATGCTGGGTGCGGTGATCCACGTGCCCATTGAGATACCCTCTCACACTGTCTTCCGAGGCGTCAACCTCACGTTCAGAGGACCCTTCTTCCACAAACCAAACAGCTGCTGATCAGTCCAGTTCTTGCTGTCGTCTGCGACTTGCATGTCAAAGTTCCAGATGACTCTGGCAAGAATTACTCGCATTTCGGACATGGCCAGGCTGCAAAGGTCAAGTTAACACAAGTTTCGTGTCGTGCATCTTTTTTCAATGGCTTAACTTACTTCCTACCAATGCAGTTCCTGGGACCGAAAGAGAATGGCTGAAGAGCAGCTTTATCGTCGTTCTCGAAGCGGGAGTCTCCAAGCCATCTCTCCGGGATGAAAGAATCGGGCTCTGCGAAGTACTTATCGTTGTGGTACATGGGCCACTGGGAGACCATCACTCGCGTCTGTTGGTTTTTTGTCAGCAACGTGATTTGTTTAGATCTGCAGTTGTTTTGAAGACACTTACACCCGCCGGCACGAACCTTTCGCAGATGTAGTCGCCGCCCGGCTTGACAACTCGAGTGAGACCCATGGGTACGACTGGGTAAACGCGCATGCTCTCATCGAGGACTGCGAGCATGTAGCGGAGTTTCTGAACACTGAGAACATCGATTTCTTGCTCTGAGTTGAATGATGTGCGGACTTCTTGTGCCAATTTGGCCATGGCTTCGGGATGCATCGTTAGGAAGTAAGTTACTCCTGAAAGCACAGATGCCGTTGTTTCTGAGCCTGCAATGATCAAGGTGTCTGCGGTTTGCTCAATTTCCGGCTTTGACATCGCCTAAACAAATGTTTCGTCAGTTTCGGTACCCAGGGACAATGAGACATGCTAGGGACTACACGTACCAAAGGGCCCTCCTTCATCATCATAGACTGGACGAAGTCCGGCCTTGACTCGCCGAGTGCCATACGGCGTTGAACCTTCTCCTGGCTCATGTCATTGTGGAACTTTGTCTTGTTCTTCAGCTCTTTCGGAATCAACCACCTGGCAAATGGGCGTGTAATCCAGTATCGCTGGAACTGATTTCTCCATACACCGGCATGGATGTTGTCGAAAATGATTGACACCCACGGGTGATAGTCCGAGTTCTCCAGACAACCAAAGGGTTCGCCAAAGGCCAGGTCACCAATGATGTCAAAAGTCGTCCAATTATACCACGAAACCATATTCAGCGCTTTCCCTCCGTCATCACAGTTCTCATGAAGTCGCCGGATTAACAAGTCGATCTGAGCTTGAATCAGGGGTTGCTGATCGACCATGGCCTGAGCGGAAAATCCGTGGGCTAGAACGCGGCGAATACGTGCGTGATCCTCGCGGCCGGAGTTAATGATGCTGTGCGGCTTGTACCTAGCATTGACGGGGTCTTTGTAGTTCTCCATGCCACCACCGCCCTTGCTGTGGCCCATCAAGTCCTTGAAAGCCCGCGGGTCGGCCCAGTCGATTGTATCTGGGCCGAGCCTGACCACAGGTCCATATTGCTTGTGAAGCTCTGCCAGTCTCTTGTGAGCTTTACCGCTGGTGATCATTCGACTGAGCGGGATACGGGTAGCGGCGTGGAGCTTCGGCCCAGGGTAGTCTTTCAGTGGGTGGAAGTAAATGTTGTAAACCATCCTCGAGATCAGACGGAAAACACCCTGCATCAGCAATTAGCATGTGACGTCCTAGTATCAATGGCTCAATGCCGCGGTATCTACCAAAGCAAAGAGGACAATAGGCAATGCGACCGCCAGTCGTACATTGCCCAAGCTCGAAATATCGTGTGGAATAATCATATCGAGTGCTGTAGTGTTGTCGGCACGCCGTCCTATGATTGATGACTTAGTTCTGACGATAAGAAAAGTCTTTCTGCCAATAGTTCCCCGTTCTATCAGCAGGATGGCGAGCAGCTTATATCTGCCCAAATGCAGACGAACAACTTGTGCCCGGGTTCATGCTCGCCGAAGACGCGAAAGACACGTTTACGACCGGAGCCGAGCACGCCCCGGGGATGAACGGTGTAACCTCCAACCAATCGAAGCAACACGGCTTCCCGTCCGATGATCTCTGGTGACGTTATACTGGGCGACGTCGAGGCGGGGGAGCTGTGTTTGTTGGGGGCTTGAGCGTAGAACGGCATTTGGGATGGTGGGACGCCGCGTTTCATAGCGACACACATCTGACGGTGCCAGCCATGAGACCGCGGATTTCGGGATGCTGAAGGGTTCCGGGTAATGGTCCAATGTTTGTCCTTGCCTTATTCATTCGACTCGTCGAACGTCTTCAGTGTGTGGTGTTGGTACGAGCGAGGGTCCGAATGCGAATGCTGAAATACGATGTGTGTGGCAAGAGCCGTTTGGGGACAGGATTGCATTGATGTGGACGCGAGTCGTTTAGATGACAGCTCCTTACGCCACGGACGACGGAGAGCTCGATGATTTTGAGGGTCGTGGACTCGCGGCCCCCCGGACGAGCGTTGCCGATGCAGCACGGAGTGCATATGTAAGGGCAGGGCGCGGGTTTGGGAGAGAAGTCAGACTCTCCGCCGGCAGGAATTGGAGATTTCTTCGGCGCCGAATAGTCTTCTCCGTGACACCGATGCTCGGGTTGCTAGAGAGCTACAGTGTGCGGCAACGTTGCTGACTGGTGTCAAGATCGGCAAGGTTGTGCCACCATCACAAAGTTGTGTTCAGCTGAGGCGATGTGAACTGCTAATGCTCGTTGTAAGTTACGCGGACAGGCGGCTGATATGTCCAGTGTAACTCACCCTAAAAGGCGTTTACATGTTGGCAATGCGACGCCTCTTTGAGCACGGCTAAGGCCGTCCACATGGAGAGTTCAGTTGAGCCGCCATAATACCTAGACCATCGGACTTTGATAACTCCATACGGTAGGAGGTAATAGATCCACTGAAAGGCCGCTTGTATTGTGGCCCTTGGAATGTGGCTCGGTGTCAAATTGTCAGAGTTTAGTGGCGGATTTGCCTGCCGTTATATTTTAGCTCGAGACTGAAGGTTTGTCGGGGAGGTTCCCTTGAATTTAAGGGTTCTGAAAACCCCCGAACACTCTCGTGATCTAACCTAGAATGTTCAGTTAGCTGATGAATATCGGAAAATGTATCGTCAGATGCTAGACTGTGGCCACCTGGGAGTCTCTGCAACTTCTATTCGCATCACTTACCCCCAGCAGTTTCAATTTTCAGTCTCAGGCTCGCTAAGGTGACAATTATGGACGCTATGGCCAGTTGATCCTGGCAGGGAATGCTGCTGACTACACAGCATCAATCAACAGACCCATGAGCTCTTCTCAACACTTGACAGCTTGGCGACACGTGATGAGACACTTCCAGATTCATCGCAATCTCAGGGGGTTCGCAATCCTCGGATACGAGGTCTCGATAGGGAGTAGCCTCAACGATAGTCCGCTTCTTCGTCTTTTCATCGACACTCGCTAGAAGTCATAACCACAAGTCTCGTACCAGCGAGTTGTGAAGGGCTTTCCCAGGAACATTGCGTCCCCGCAGCATTCAAGAGGATCTGAGTGACCGGCAACGCCGGCCGAAGAGTCATGGAGACCGCTTTCAAGCGCAAACCCCTGCCGGGCCCTCCGCCAGGTCCGCCGCCGCCTCCGGATTTTGACCCCTTTCCCCAACGTCAACGCCCTCTCCGCGCCGCTCGGTCGACGCCAAACATTCGGCAGTCTGTAGCGACATCAATCTACGATCCACCGCCAGCGTATGAGGAGTTCCCTGTAGTCGACGCTAACAGTCGCCTGGCTTTCGCCGCTCCTGTACCGGACTTCAGACCTGGGAGGATTCCATCGCCAGGTCCTGCAATCCCAGCACCACACTTTTCTCCCAGTGTTTCTCCCGTTGCTGCTCACAAAGATTACCTACCTTATCGACCATCACCATCGCCATCACCGTCGCTTGTAGCAGGTGGTAAGGACTCGCCCGCGCCGTCCATTCCAGGGCCATCCTTTCCTGGCCCTTCAACAGCCCAAACGTTTCCGGTGGCAGGTCATCGTCCTTCTCCATCGCCCACACCGTCTAGCCCTGGATCTCTCGTCCCTGGTCCTCCCGCAACAGCAGAGACGTTTCCACTGGCACATCGACCCCCTTTATCACCCAATTACACCCCATCAGAAACCGTATCAACAGAGTCTCAATTGAAAGAAAAGACTTTCTGGCAAACCGCCCTAGACGAGACAAAGTATTTCGCGGGCGGGCTGATAAGTCATCCGTTCGAGTACACCAAGCACTACTCCATCCTCCGCCACTCGGGCGCGCTCGTATGGTACCGCGGCCCCTCAACCTCTATCACCATCACAATCTTCTCCGATGCTCCTCTGCCAGCAACCCGGACAGTATGGCTGCAGCAGAAGGGCTTCTCAGGCAACATGGGCATGAATCTCAAGTCTCTGGTTGGCGCAAACACATCATGGCTCGACGTGACGCCTTCTATGCAGGGGACACCCGCGGCCATGACCGAGGGCGATGAGAGGGGCTGTCAGCGCGACTTGAAGAAGTTTCTCAAAAAGGCACCCAAGAATCTGGCAAAGCATATGCCCAGAGAGACACACGTCGTGCGCATACCCGCGGCCGCCGATGATGGGTACTTCCGGCTCGTGCTATGCACTGGAGGCGGTGGTGACGGGGGCAAGAGGAAGGTTCTTTGCCCAAGCCCCGTCTTCCGTGTTGCGAGTACGTCTGCGGATATGAGTGTTACACGCGGCGCGAGCTTTGCCAGCATGCCTCTGGAGCTAGGGATCAAGGCCGGGTCTGTCGTAGCCACGACTGTCGTCAATAGGTATATCGGACCAGCTGCCGCTGTGGTCCAGTCTAGAACGAAGAAGATCTCGCAAGCAAAGTTTGTGACGAAGCACGCCGCTCATATCGCTTACGCAAAGTCGGGCATAGAAAAGTCCGGCATCAAGACGCATGTCACGGCATACGAGGAACAGTATGCCTCCACAAGGAGTGGGGGATACGACGCCTGGCAGTCCGGTGAAGCTGGGTTCCAAGAAGCCCCTCCCGAAGTAATTGGTCCCGACTCCGGTCCTACCAATCCATTTCCAATCAAGTTCGACGGCAAAATTGTCCGCGGTACAGGAAGAGGAGGGATGGAACTGGGCATCCCGACAGCGAACCTCGAGGGTATACCAGAAGACGTGAGGATGCGAATGCGTGGCGTTTACTTCGGCTGGGCGAGGGTCGTTCCCCGATCCGGACTGGAAGCAATATCGATAGACTGGCACGAGAGCATCATCACCGTCGGCCCCGCACCGTATGCCACACCACGTGTAGCCGCTAAGAACGTCGCCACGGTTCACCTGATCCACGAGTTTGGCGGCGCTCTGTTCCTCGACACAAAGCTCAAGGTTCTCGTCATGGGCCAGTTGCGGATGGCTGCGCCTCCCGTTGCTGGCTCTGAAGCCGCGCTTGAGGCCTACGGGGCGGATGTATTGCTCACTGTGGCTAGTCTGAGCCGTGACAACTGGTGTCCCATCGAGACGCGGGAGAGGATGAGAACCATGCGGAGCGAGATGAGCTTGGCTGATCGATATGTTGAGACGAGGGACAGAGTTCAGAAACAGGTAGACCGTATGCCGGTTCACTTGGCTGGGGTGAGAACGGAGGGTGCTGCCTTGAGAGACCGGGCATACGGGAATGGGGGAATTTGGATCCCGAGATGATCCAGATGCTCAATCGGCGATGGACGGGACACGTAATGTTCACCTGTCGACACCGGGCGTGTAGACTCCTTGTTACCTATTAGACATTTAATATTTTTCATACACTTAGGCAGGCAGGTACCGAACGTACCTTCCACACGTGTACCTGTATACTGATCTCGCCTACACGTATACACCACCCACAATACCCGTATAGGTCCCAACAATTCCAATCCGATCACCAGTCAGTAGGCGCCTCTCTAGGTCGGGGGGTCAGGTCAAACTGGCTGGGTGGTGGAAGGGTTACAGGTCCGACATTCAACACGCCCATAGCCTACTCGACGACAGGCTCCGAGTTCGATTCCCAGCGTTAGCGCCAAGAGATGTAGCCACACCGGTGGTGAACTCTTTTTTTGATCTTCTCGAATTCTTAATGCCTCAAAGGAAAAGAATCTGCTCTTTATGACGGGCTGATTTGGTAATCAAATTAAATTACACTATAAAAAACTCCAAAACATCTACTAGATAGTCCATCCAATTGAGCATTCGTTCCACTCTCCTCATCTCGCAGCGAAATCTTCACCTATCTCTCTGACTTTCTTTCATTATTAGCCTGAAATATATATCACACCGATTCTACCTGAGGTAGTACGTTGTTCTTGATGGCATCCCAGCAGTGATCGCAAAGCTTATGACTCTTTATGTCATCGATCGTCTCAGCGACCTGTCGAACGGATTGTTAGCATATTGATGGCTCCGCCGTATGAGACGGCAACGATCGACTGGTACAGCATAGGGATGACTCACTTCAGCCAGGCAGCCAAGCTTTTCCTTCTTGCCAACCTTTCCAATGCCTTTGGTACCCACAACTTCAATGAGGCACTTGACAGATGTGAAGCCGAGCTCCACTCCGCATCTCACGACGTTGCATCCATCGACCACAAGTTGGTCGTCACTTGCGAGCAGTTCCTGTTCAGCTTCATCGAGCTGATCCCATACAAATTTTCCGGCTTCGCTCAAAGCGTTAACAACATCAGAGAAGAAGTCCAGGATGTCATCAAAAATTCCCGGAACTGGAGCGGGTGCTGGCTTGGGAGACCGCGCTGTGTAGTTGGGTGCAAGCCCTGTTGAGAGCGAAAGCATGGAGAGTAAGGCAACGAAAAAGGTAAAGGTCTTCATCTTGTGTGTAGTACAACTTTTTGGTTTGGTTATCGAAGCAGTGTTTGGTTTTGTTGCAGCTCTAGGCTGATTTGTATGAGTTTATGGTCTTCGTCGTCGCAGAGGAATGCTCGCCCTTTATGTCAAGATCCTCCTACCCTCTCTTCATATTGGTTGTGCACTTCTCGTGCCTAAGATGACCTATTTTGAGACCAACAAACTTCAGACTCTCGTGCATGAGATTTCCTCTCAACTCCAATGTTTTCCATCACGCGCGAAGCCGTTATCTCCTATTTTTGCCAGAGCCTGCTTTCAAGCTGAGCTCTCAAATGCGGTTCTTTCCCTATGCGTCCGCAAAAGGGGCTGTGCGGATCCTTCACAACGAGGCTGCGATGAATCGGATGAGTGCTTGCATGTAAGCGCCGAAGACACTACGACAATGCATGTAAACTCCTGTTGGTATCCGCTTGCATGGTATGACAGGTATACTTGAGTGTTTCTAAGCTATTGCAAAAGGTTTTTCTAGAGCCTTACGATGGCACGTTCTCAGGCACCGGTACCTCATTCGAATCACGGCGACGATGTGCTTTGAAGTCACGTTAATACCTCAACTGTACATGATTCTTCATGTGTTCTCAGGTCTCAGTTACAGCCTGTAGGCTTTGATGCCACACGTAGCCTGCGCAGAAGGGGCTGTGTGACGTGTAAAAGCTAGGCGAGTACCTGCATGTACTTCGATGTTGCAGGTTGGATGCACAACGTCCGCTCCGGGCGTAGAGGTGTTACCAACATACAGGCCAGATACTTACAGCTATGTATACAGCTATGTTCCTTTCGTGAATAACACCAGTCTGGACCGTATGGTCTAATTGGCCGGGTTTGTTGGTCATTACCACATGCACTCTTGAGTCTTGACCGCAGTAGCGGGCCAGCCCTTCACCATTGAGCGATGCCAGGCTCCTACATAGGGGTAGAAAACGCAAATCAGCCCAAATCATTGTCTCTAAACTTTCTCAGTCTCTAATATCTAAAATAAACTACCTCAATTACTGGCTCTAGTTCTTGCAGTCTACTAGACTGCCCCAATCTGTAATGAAAATTCTAGTCATTAACCATCTCTCCCAGAATCAGCAAACTCGCTGAAGGGCGCAACAGCGTCAACGTATCTGTGAAACCTGACATTACAATCGCTGACTTGTAAGTAACGAGTAGTAACAGGCGTAGAATGAGTAGGCTATGCGCATATCCCAAGTCCTCACCTGACCATGTTAGGCTGGTGGTCGACCGCAAATAAACTGAAAACCCCGCGGCCTAAGCAGTCACAAACCTACTCCTTTGTCTCAACTTTCCGCCATACTTGAACAGAAGCCAAGGGATTGGTATCAGAGGAAGTGAGAGGAACGCAAATACGCTGCCAGCCCAGTGCACGCCAAGCTTCTCATACATCTGGAGGGTGAACAAGGGGAAGACAGCACCCAGAATGTATCGAAGGATACCATTTGCGGCCAGGGCTGAGGATGATGTTAGAATCACTTCCAACGAAATGAAAAGCTTCCAGAAAGAGGTACATCCACTTACCAGATGCCGCGGCCTTTTGGCCATAAAAGTCGACCATGTAGGTGATGACAGACAACTTGAATGAGTTAGTTACGCCCTCCGCTTCGGATCGGAAGCCTTATTACTCACGAATAGACAAAAGGCGCCGAGCCCGAATGGGATACCAGCCGCGACCAAGGCGGCCCAGTGACCCCCACGATGAGCTTCCCATGCATACCAGAATAATCCAGCAGGAAGAGCAACACTACCCACGAGCGCCGCATACAGTCGCTGCTCGGGAAAACCTTTGCCGGCTTGCACAGCAGGTATTCTGAACTTGGCATCGAGGAAAGCAAAAACAAAGGTTGCCAGGAAATAGCCAATGATGATGCTAAGGAAGCTCAATCCAACTTCTCTCAAATTGAAACCGTAGTACTTCTGGAGCACGTAGGAGCAGCTGCCGAAATAGCTGAAGATCATGGCATAGGCAAAAGCTGTGTAGATGGCCAGCGAGGAGACAATAACCTCAGTGAGGAGCATCTTTGTCGGTCTCATAACGGCGACTCGAATAATGCTGCCAAGTCGCGCGAAAGTGATGGGCTCTTCCCCTGACTCTTTGCGCAGGATCCAGGCTTTTGATGTCTCCTTCATCAATATAGCCCCGACCCAGATGGGAGCACCAACCATGAGGAGAACATATTGCGTCCATCTCCAGTCGTTGCCTCTGTCGTGTATGATATAAGCTCCAGCCAAAGGCCCCAAAGTCGGTCCCAGAAACGGGCCAAGGATGTACAACAGTGATGCGCCAGCTCCCTTGCCGAGTTCCCAAACATCAGCAATGGTTCCTGCGCCGACAGCGATGCCGGCAGAGCCCAGCGTTCCAGCTATGAAACGGCAGGCGAGAAGTCCAGAGAATGTTGTCACCGCCGACGCACCTCCAAGGAATGCGAGGAGGAAAGTGCAGGATCCGGCGTAGATCCACTTGCGACCGATTACTTCAGAGAACGGGGCAATGAAGAGGGGACCGATGGCGAGACCGAGTGTATAGAGCGTCAGAGGGAGGATGGATTTCGTGCGTGAGACGGAGAACTCGTCCATTATTAGGCTGGTCGCGGGGACTGTAATTGAGGTTGCGAACGTGCTGCAAGATTTCCCATGTCAGATTAGATTATATCGAAGGCATTATTAGGGAAGAAACCGACATTTCGAACGCCAAGAAGCATGGGATCGCAGTGTGAAAGAGCCTGGAAAGAAAACTCCAGTTCTTGGGGTTTCTCGACTCACGAGGGTCGTCCCATGCGAGTTGCTGTTGACCACCATCTTCGGAAGAAGTGCTGTCCTCACCTGCCCTTTTCTCAACATCTTCTTCTGGTCGGTCCATTACTGGAGGTTTGATGGAAGATTCTTGGCTTGTTGTGCTCATTTCGGCAGCAATAATCATGCATTAGAGACACTGCCGCTGATTCTTGTGATGAGGGGATGCTTGAGTAATCCAAAAACCCAGTGCCACGGCCCTGGGATAGGGAGATCTATATACCAGGCAGACTCTGGCGAAGATCTGTTAAGTTGATAGGAGTATCGGCGTCTAGCGTTGCTGAAATCCGTGTCATTGGTTATTGCCTTTCCGGAATTCGGGTGGCAGGTGGACTTGGCCAACTGTTCACGCCGAAACCTTGAAGCTTAAGAGAGCGGATGACCTTATCTTGTCTCTGATTCATATTTCTTCACCAGAGGGTCTGTAAGCACTACCTTACTGCTGGCCTTCATGACCCTCGGCCTATGGGTATTTTGGTTGGTAAGGTGATTACTGATCTCTGATGAACTGGAATCTAGCGGTGGGATAAGGCTATGAGATGAACCATGGTATTAAGCTATGGCCTGACCGTTGGCTCAACTTTCCACCCAGAACTCAAGATGTGCAATTTTATATCGTGGGATCTCTGAATTGATTATCCCTCAACAAATTTTCCATGACTATCAGATGTTGCGAAATCCCGACCATCGTCGTCTGCACAGTATTATCTTACATCGCAAACGCGGCACACTGTTGTTGATTAGTAAACTGGTCCTCGGCTGGCGCAGTGGCGCTAGTGTCCCAGGAATTTGCCAATGAATCAATGCGAACAGGACCCCTGTGAGCGCTGAGAAGCCAGAATTATGTCTTGAACGCATGAGTAGCGTGGGAGATCTACGGTCTGGTTGGTCCAGTCTTAGCAGCTGGATGAGATCAGAGCCAACATCGATGTCGTTTTACTAGCGCGGCTAGGATTCAAACTCGGAGCAAATTACATAATTCGAAGACCCCTAGAGCTTGGGACGCGCGGTACTTACAGGTACAAATTCATTCTGCTCACCGGCGTACACTTCCCACCTACCTCGCCATGCTCAACAACTGGGGCCAAGCATTCTGCATCATCTTTATCACTTACAAATAGCTCCCTTCGAATATTTTAATGCGCAATCGATTCTTTGATAGCACGGTCGCCGAAGGTATTGAGTTGCTCGATACCTTCTGGCTCTTGCAAGGCGATCAAAGAGAATCCGGGTAGCTCAGCTAGGCCATATCCCAGGTTGCAGAGCAACCAAGAAGGCTAAGACTGGGGTCCGCGGGAAGTAAAGTTTCTCGGTTCCTCTTTAGTGCATTGTTCTCTGCTATCTTAATGGAACCCTTACGTCGCAATGGCATCCTTGACTCTCAGTGGTGCAACAGCCCTCGGGAGGCCAGGGTCTCGTCGAGGCTGCAAACGAGACTGGATTTGATCCGCAAACTCAGCTTCCAAACAACTGATCATTTCCTCGATATCATAGTCCCAGATCTTGTGCGATCTTTCCTCGAGGTCTTTGAAACATTTGTCCCAGTCACGCATAGTGTCTGGATGGTTCCACTCGTAAATCTCGCAGGCTTCGCGGCTGCTCTTCACCAGCCACTTCCCACGAGGTGGTCGAACAGTATCGTAAGCCCGGAACATGGCCTCCAGTAAGTCAGACTTGTCGTTTTGTGTAGGTCTGGATAGGCCTTGCAATATCTTCGTGCCATTGTCAAGGAGTGTGGCCAAAGCTAGCGCATCCTCGACGCCCATACCTGCGCCGGCTCCGTGATGAGGAGTGGAGGCGTGAGCAGCATCACCTGCAAGACAAAGCCTCCCTTTGACGTACGTTGGAGCAGGGTAGTCGTAAGTATCAAAGATGGCCCATTTAGTAATTTCATCTGGCAGCAAGTCAATGAGACTCTTGACTGTAGGACCCCAGTCCTGGAATACATCAGCGACCTCCTTCCTTGTCGTCTGACTTGTCATGTTAGCAACTCCATCGCCCCTCTTGTCCCAATCAGTAGTATCATCGGCAAAGGCCACAAAGTTAAGAATCGTACCACCTGCCACCGCGAAATGCAGGACATGTGCTCGTGGACCGGTGTGGCAATGCTCGTTGTAGGCTTTGAAGCTTCCGATGGCGGCTACTGCGCGGTCCATGGGTATCAAGGCCCTATAGGCAACTTTGTGGCTGGAGTGAGGGTACGCGGCGGGGGTATCCGGTCCGAGAACCAGCTGTCGGACCTTGGATTTGATGCCGTCGCATCCAATAACTTGTAAGCATCAGTGACAAGGACAGTATTAATAATGTCATTGGGAGTCGACATTTGCCATGATGGAATCTTTGTTATGTGACTCTTACCTGCATCGGCGCTGGATGTGGTGCCGTCCTGAAAATACAGAAGCACCTTTCCCCCTATATCTTCATCTGTCACATTTACCAGTTTCTTACGGAATGCGACCGCATCGTCTGGGATGATCTTGACAAGCTCGTCTAAGAGATGAGCCCGATGACAGCCAATGAATCCCTCATGCCCAGTGTCGAGGTTATACAGAGGCATATCTTCTTCGCCAGGGCGATTCTCATCCCAGGTATATCCATCGTTGAAACGGAGGCACTCTTCGGGCTCGTCTTCGTTCTCACCGTTGTGTGTGGCTACGGCGTTGACGGCCTCCTCAATGAATGGATTTAGTAGGGCCATGCACTTTCTGGCATTGGTAGTGAAGCCAATTCCGGCACCGATCTCGCGGAAGGAGCGGGACTGTTCGTATATCTTGACAGGAATATTCCGCTTTAGTAAGCCCAGCGCTGTGATGAGACCTACAATTCCACCACCGACGATGGCAATCTCGAAATTTTCGTTGGAATCGGACATGATTGAAGAAAGGCTCTTTAAAACTATTTGTGAAGGAAGTCTGCAGCCGTTTGAATATGGAGCGAGGTAGTTATCATTAGATCAATTATACCTCAATCTGAGTGCGTTGGGCAAGAAGTACCTTGCTGTCGATGGCGCTTACTCATCTGGCTACACATGTGATGTCAACCTTTAACTGATATTAGGTGCACGTCCTGAAACACCGGAGTTCGCGGTCTTCCTGTCCGGCGGATGATGATCTCATCCGAATAGTGTTCAGAGCATTGACGGCCTCGCCGACGGACTTCGGCTCTCGGCCCATTGCCCTTTGGCAAATCACCTTTTCTCGGTGAAAACGAAGATAGGGTCGATGTACGCCGGGAACATTCTAGAGACAACGCGAGTATCTCATGTAGGTTTCTCAAGACAGCCGGTGCTTGTAGCTTGTAAGTAATGACTTTAATCACTGACAAATTCATTATGTAGGGGAAGAACCTTTGAAAATCAAGTGAGATACAGCTGAAGCAAGCGGCTGAATATTACTTTCATATTGATTTTACACACGCTCAGAATAGACCAACATTTCCATCCACCACTCGTGAACGATCCAGGGGATGTTCAGTCCCCCATACTCGGTTCCTCAATCAACAGGTCCATGAGAGAGTCAGGCGTCGCCAAGGCATCCTCATATCCAAACTGAGGCGGCTCTGGCTTCGGGATACCTTGGCAAAACCCATTTGCAGCTTTCAACTCCCCCAAAGCTTCATTCATCGTCTTAATCTCATCTTCTAACGCCATGCCACGTTCCTGAAACCTGACCAGAGCTTTCCGACATGAATGAAATGGCGCTGGCGTAAATGGGTGGATCTGGCAAATGTTAAAATCGGATAATAAAATTCTCGATAAGCGTGCAATCTCTCTAGCTGCTGCTACAGCTCTTTCCTCACAGCCATCGACGAGATGATGGTACTCTGCAGTAGTATCCGGCATGGTTGCGGCCACCTCCAGAAGTGATAGTGACGCTACTTGGGCCACTATCCTAGTAAGTAATGTCATAGATCCAGCGCGATGTGATACGGAGAGGCCCTGCAGACGGAAAATCTGCCGCGTGAGGACGGAGTCCACAAACATGTGGCGCTCCGAAAATTGGGCAGGCGACGTCCCACTTTCATGCCCAATCCTCGATCGATTCTTGTGGACTTGAATCTGCTCGGACATTGAGATGGATAGAATGAATTCCAAGAACGGATGTTGCTTTGCGGCTGTCTGCAGCTCCATAGCTTCTGAGAGAAACAGAGAGATGGTGGGCGTGCGGCTTTGAAATGCGTCTTCAGAGCAAGGAAGCCGAGTATATATCTGGATACATCCTATTATTAGTACAAGAATTCATAATGTATCTGCAGTAATATTTAAGAAAAGATTGGCGCATAATGCTGATGAACAGGGGTTGAGTGCGTACCTCAGATTCAGTGAACGTCCGGGGCAGATCATGCGCCAAGCAAATAACAGTATCTAGACAAAATACCATCCAAAACGTCCTTCTCTTCTCCTCTTTCTCGACAAAGTAATCTGGGTCCTCGGCTGATCCGGAGGCTTTGGAGCAACTTGAATCGATATTGCTCAGGCGCAGGAGCTGTATCAGGCGTATCGCTCGCCCCGTACTCACCCATGCGCGGTGGAAACCGACTGCCATCAGCTCATACATCGAGATGAGAATCCACGCCTGGGTCTGCTTCAATAAAACCTCCTCTTTATCCATTGGACTGCCAGGAGAGTCAAGATTCCCGAGGCGGTCGAGGGCTTCGCGATACATGGTGTCGCACAAATGTTGAAACTGCGACGACAGTGAAGACGCCATCGCCCACATTGCGTACTGTAGACATGTATGTGAAAGTTTGGATTCGTCCGAGGTAGAGCGGCTGTTCATTGTTGGTCTCTTTTCCAAATGCTTTGATATGCGAATGTACGAGGATTGGTGTAAGAACGGTGTAAATGAGTGAACTCTGTCGAAGTAGAGCTGGTCACTACATTCAATGTTCAGCGACAAGATACACAGGCATCAACATGGAGTCTCGAAGTATGCCCCGGGACAGTTACTCACAGATCAGCTCTCATTAAGGGCCCAATATCCCGAAAGGTGTCAAGCGCCTGAGCCGGCAACGTCGGAAGCACGTCCGTGTAGTTGAAGGCATCGTTGGCGATGATAGGCAGTGGGGTGGAATCTACAGGAGTGGATGTCTGAGTTGGGACATCTGCTCGTGCCGGGTAGGTCAAGTCCGCGTCAGATAATGAAGTGAAGTAGTCCGTAGCAACAGACAAGGTCTCTCGATGACTATCAAGACTGGAGCCATGAAGGTCCGAGCTTGCTGAAGATTCGCAACTCCGCCTCAGGGCTTTATTGACCTCGATTGAATCGCTCCTACTACTTCTCGCAAGGCGTCGTTCAAGAGTGGCTGCATTTACTCATCTTGTCAGTATCTGTAGTATGAATCCTAAATGTCCCACTTTAAGGCATTGCCCTTTACAGTGAAAATGTTGCTTACTGACCAATCCTTGATTGAAGCGTCTTAATATGATCTTTCTTGGATATTTGGGGTGGGGCAGCCGAGGCACTTCGACAACGTGAACCCGTACGAACACAACCGCTGCAAGGCTGTTTTCGATCACATCTAAGCTTGCCCTTTTGGCACTGCCGGCAGGTTGAATCAGGGCTGCGGCGGATATCATGGCTCGTTGCCGGGCTCCTGCGTGTTTCGGTCTCCTCCGTTATCGATGATGCCGCGGACCGGGGCGGTGTTGGGCCATTCGGCCCATTCTTCGGGTGCGACTGGCATAATACGCCACGTTCGAAGCAAGGGAGACAGAAGTTACTCCCGTCCATTGATGTTGTGAGCGTTGTGGTTGGAGAGTTGCCGATTATGATGCACTCAATGCTGCGTCTGTTTGACAATGAATACGTTCAACTTGCGCCAACCAGAACTTTGGATGCTCGTTAATGAAAACACCTGCTTGGAGACACCAAGACACGGTTATGTATGCTACATAGCTGCCAGCTTCCTCAGCGTTTGCCACTTTAGCGGCGTGATCTGAGTTCAGATAAGCAAAGATGCATCTCAATCAACATGGATAAAGTGTGACAGGACGATCCTGGTCTTTGATGAAAACCACATGAAATCTACCCAAAAGTGCCATTGCGAATTTGTGGTGATGCTAAGGAAAAGGAAATCAACCCCTGGAGGTTCCCATCACCGACGCTAGTCGCCTGGTAAAGAGCAAACTTTGCTGCTTGTTTGTTACCAAGGGTGTTTGCCCCTTTCCTCGGAATACTGATCCGTTGTGCCGCCCGCTTCATATTCCTTCTGCAGACCCCGCTTTTCCTTTTCTTTTGGCCGTTGTGTTTGCTTGTTTGCTCCCTCGGCTGATAGTTTGCCTATTAGTGCCTGACGGTTCATGTATGAGAGATTTTGCACAATTACCGGGATGCCGGGGTCGTTCCCTTGTCAGTCACCTTGCTGACCGGGCCCGGCCTTGCGATTCCCGGATCGGTGGAGTTCGCGACCTTCCGGGGTTGGAAGATGGCAAACCCGATCCCCTCCATGGTAGCTGATAGGGCATGAATAACGTGGATCGAGATCTTCGTAAGCGATGGCAGTTACGTGCCTGCCTTGGTCTTCGATGCGCCAGAAAGTGAGTTCTCAATTATATAGTATCGAAAGTACAGGCCAACCTCAAAATCTTACACGTGCACGCCGCTTATTCTCCGTCTACTCACTGGGGACTGCAAGTGCCTCGTCAATCGTCTTCCAAGTGTGATCTTTGACCTTTTTCAAATCCTCCTCAGTGAAAATAGCCTTGTTGCCGACAACCTTACCATTTTGATCGATACAACTCCAAGATGCGCCGTCCTTCCCCGAGGCCCCGTCCACTCCCTCCAGAAGTCTCTCGGCGCAGGTATCGGCCGGTACGCCCATCACATTGGTCAGGAGTTTTGTCGCAGTCCGAAGATACCACGGCATGGTATGGAAGAGATTGGTCTGTACGATGCCAGGGTACGCGTGGATGAAGTGTTGCCTCTTGTCCTTGTTCTCGGCCGCATAGGCCTGGATCATGGCGTCCGTCATGGACAGGCAGTGGTCCGCTGCTTTTTGCAAGCTGAAGTTCTTCTTCAGGTCCAAGTCGTCCCAAATCAGCTTCGTCGGGCTTCCGCGGGTGCTATCAAGGACGATGAGGACTTTGGCATCGTCCTTTAGGATGGGGCTCAGCTCGCGGATGAGAAGCTGCCTGCCGTAGTAGTGAAGGGCCATCTTGCGGTCGATTCCCTCGGACGTCTCGGTTCTACCTGCCATGGTGAGAATGCCTTGGGTGAGGACGAGCAAGTCGAGTTGTGGGTCTTGGAGGGACTTGTAGTCGTCCGTGTATCGCTTGATGGAGCGCATGGAAGATGCGTCCAAGGCGCGGAACTTGATGTTGGGGTGAGGGACGTCCTTGGGTTCGGTGCGGCCACTGATAGTCACTTGTGAGGATGCCGAAGCTGCGGCGAGGCGGCAGGCAATGGCGAAGCCAATGCCACCCGTTCCTCCTACGACTAATGATCGTGTAGCCATGACTTGCTATGAGAGTTGGATGAGATAGATGGTGGGATGTGAGGATGTCTTGGGGATTTCAAGCTCCTTATCAAACTTGGAAGCTGAGCTTGGCTCGGCGTGTGGTTAGGCCGATTCCGAAAACAATTCAAAGCTTCCCTAAGTCCGCATTTCCGCGTCATCTGATTGGCTCAATTCATCTGGCATTTTCCATTTCATGCAAAGGAAGCTTTCTAAGTCCGCAAAATCCGCCCACAACTTGTGTTTCGCAGCTGTCCATGAGTATGGTTTGGTATGACATTGCTTTGAAGCTCTTGGCTGAGAACATATGACAGTTAAGATAGATCCTCAAGGTCACTCCGACTTTCCGTTCAGTGTCCTTCCTTGTGGAACCTCCATTGCTTACGCCCCTACCTCTTGTCTTCTTGCGGCTTGTCGCCTCTTTCGGGTTTTGGTGGTACCGACATGGGGAACATAGGCTTATGCCGGGGATGAGATGACGACGGAACGGATGGAAAGGGGATGGAAAGTGCCCTCGAGCCCGGGCTCCGCAGCTTCCACTTCGCCGTATTTCGGAAAATCCTACGCCCATTTCCCGGGGATGTTATTTATAGCCTCGATTATATCCAGACTCCACGTGACCCTCACAGACCTTACGTAAGTACCAAGGATGAGCCGAAGTGCCGGACTGGGGATCTTCCCTTGAACCAAGTCGGCCACCTTACTGCATCAGTGCATAGCAGGACCCCAAGAGCTCCGATTCCCCTGCTCGCGGCTCTGCGGCAACGTTAACTCTGGGCGAGCGGGGCCGCTGACGCGTTACTGGTCTTCTGGCGGTTCAGCGCCAGCCAAAGAGAGACATCGCGGGACGCATGGGCTGCCGATGTTCCAGGTGAGAGAAGTCTCTGCCTGGGAAGCCTGGCACGCCTGGCCTGGTGTTTCCTGGCAGGGCGAGATCTTCCAAAGTGGTTGAGTTTTGAAAGGGATTGAAATCTGGAGCCAGAGCCACATTTCCCCCGTCTATTTCGCACCCCCGGGCCCCGGCCGTATGTTCCGTGGTCCGTCATACGGATACTCTTGTTCCCTTGAGGGCTGAAGTTTCGATCTCCTGCAAATCTGTTCCCTTTTTTTCCCATTTCCTCTCCTTGTGGTCCGAGTCTTGACCTACGCCCAACGGTTGTCATTGTCACACGTCACACGTCATACACACTACCACAGTGACCGCACCACACACAAAGGTTGACGACTGGACAAAAGAGGTGTTCACTGGTCGGTCGTCTGGGATGTCATTCTCGGCCCTACCACAGTACTTCAGCCCTTCGGACGGATCTGTGGGATCCAACGTGCTGGGTCACACCTAAACTGGGTCTCTACTCCGAATCTTTTGCCCATCCCACCGCTCCTCATTCCATTCTCCTTGGCGAACTACGGAGGGGCCCCCTCTGGTTCATCAACTTCGGTTCTTCGATTTGTTCCATTTGTTAAAATTTGTCCCGCCCCAGCCCGTGGAGCACTGGAGACGTTTCTTCACGTCGGCGGTGCCGAGTTTCCATTCTTGACCCTTCTACCCTACATAATCACGCCTTCTCCCCCTCGCGCTGCGCGAGGTCTTGTAGAGGGACGATGGGCATAATGGAGAAACTAGGGGTGACAGACCCCTTGGCAAAGCTTCCCCACAAGCCGCAGTCTTACAACGACAAATATGTCGTCGTCTACGACTTCAGTGAAGTCGGTACGTCAATTTCTCATTCGTCTTTCTATCATGATCGGGAACTATCGTTGGAATGGGGCTGGCCGACTGACTGTGCCCCAGATTCTGAGACCTCCGTCAAGGAGCTCACTACACTCCTTAACGAACTCGAGTCTGCTGGTCTCCAGACGGAAGTGAGGGCCGGCTATGACCAGACCCTTCTTATCTTCGTGAAGGCTCCTCGGGAGCTTCTAGGAAACACCGTCTACAAGTCGAGGTCAGTTGGACCAACCATCGTCACGGTCAGCTGAAGCCCTTGGCTGACATTTCCACCAGAGTAAAGGACTGGCTCTATGGCATCGTCCCCGAACATCCCGGCGGCACCAAGACCACCGTCGTCGACGGCGCCTTTGAGGCAGAGGACATTCTTTCAGTCTACCACCTCGTCAACTGGCCCAAGTCTCTCGGTGGTGCTGGAATCACGCCCGAGACGGGCCAGTGGAAGAATGTCAAGGCCATTTTCCCCCTGCACAATGAGGAGACGAACCAATCCCTCATGAAGCATCTCAGCAAGCGGCTGTTCCTGACGCCCGACGATATCGATTCCATTCGCGACCTCTGGGGAACCAAAGTGAGTCCCGCTAACCTGCGTTCTCTGCCCATGCCGTCTAACAGAATATTCGCATAGGTCGCTTTCTACTTTGCCTTCATTCAGACCTATCTTCTCTTCCTCACCTTCCCCGCAATCACTGGTGTCATTGCCTGGATGTACTTCTCAAAGTACTCCCTCACCTACGCTATCGCGACATGTGTCTGGTGTACCGTCTTCCTGGAATACTGGAAGATCCAGGAAGTTGATCTCAGTATCCGGTGGAACGTGCAGGGAATCGGCAAGGTCAAAGTCAACAGGCCGCAGTTCAAGTACGACAAGATTATCAAGGACGAGGCTGGCCAGGAGAAGCATTATTTCCCCAAGTGGAAGACGGTCTCCCGCCAACTGCTCCAAATCCCCTTTGTCTTGCTTTCCGCTCTGGCGCTGGGTGCCATCATCGTCCTTGTCTTTGCCATTGAGGTGCTTATTTCAGAAGGCTACGACGGCCCCTACAAGAACTTGATTGTAAGTTCTCTTTAGCATGCGTTGGTGCTTCAACGGGGTGCTAACCATAAGCAGGAATACGTTCCGACCTGCTTGCTCGCTATCGCGTTGCCCTACATCAGCAGCGGCCTCGAAGAAGTCGCCACGATGCTCACAAACTACGAAAACCACCGAACGGCCGATTACCACGAAATGTCTCTGACGCAAAAGATCTTCGTCCTCAACATCATCACAAACTACCTACCGATTCTCATCACGGCCTTCATTTACGTTCCCTTTGGCGACACCTTTGTCCCCTGGCTCGAGGGCATGACGAAGGGATTCCTCGGCGCCATTGGCCAAAAGTACATGGACGACGACCTTAGCTTCCACGTTGACGCTGACAGACTTCGTGACGAGGTCATCGCGCTCGTCGTCACAGGACAGATTTCCGGATTCTTCGACGAGAACATCATGCCGGTCCTCAAGCACAAGGCGCAAGGGATCTACCGCGAGTACAAGCGCTCGCACTCAAAGGATACGATGCTCATGTCCATCGTCAAGGATGCCCCCGAGGAAGCTAGATTCCTCCGCAGCGCACGCAACCAGGCCACCCTGGAAAAGTACAACGTCCAGGACGACATTGCCGAGATCGTCCTCCAGTTCGGCTACCTCGCCCTCTTCTCCCCCGTATGGCCCCTCATCCCCATCGGGTTCCTCATCAACAACATCGTCGAGCTACGCACCGACTTCCTCAAGATCTGCATGGAACATCGCCGCCCGCCCCCGGTGCGCACCGATGGCATCGGCCCGTGGATCAACTCCCTCGACTTCCTCACCTGGGCCGGCAGTCTCTCGACCGGCGCCATCGTGCACCTGTTCGGCGCAAACAGCATCGGCGGTGGAGCGTGGTGGGCGCTCCCCATCACCATCTTCATCAGCGAGCACGTGTTCCTCGGCTTGCGCTCGGTCGTCCGCTTCTGTCTAGAGAGCATCGGGTCGGAGCAAATTCGCAAGCAGAGGCACCAGCGATACGCGACGCGTGTGAAGCACCTCGAAGAGATGGAGGCCAACAAGCAGGCTGGGCTTATGCTCTCAGTCGCCGAGCGCGAGCGTCGCAAGTCAATCCGGGCGATGGGGCAGGAGTCCTTCTGGACGACACAGATTGACGACGGCGCGAGTGCCGCTGTGGGTATTGGTTTGATCCAATCGGTCAAGAGGGCTGAAGTGTTGAAAGCCGGGCAACCGAAGATTGACTAGTAGGATGTCTGTTTACTATACTGGTCAGATCATCTACACAAAATCGGCGTCTTGTTTGATTAGAGGAGTAAAATTTAGAGCATGAACACCGTGCCAATAGAATGCCATACAACATCAGTCCGTCCGCCTGCTCCCCGAGTTGGTGACTGAAGCTAAGTGAAGAGCTAAGTGGAGATTGGACGAAGAGGTATAGTGACATGTCTTTGACATCACATCACAGCACTGACATCATCGGATCGCATCCGCGCCATCAACAAACACAGCATCAACATCAACCTGACTTTCGAGCATCGATCACAAGACTGACAAACAGGTCCTTTTGAGACGATATCGACGGACAATTCGAGTTGTAACCACCAAGGCTCAGGACAGATCACTACGACTCATCCAAAATGTCCAAAATCACATCCCCCTTCAACAACCCAATCTCCTTCGCTTCTTGCTCCATCGGCCTCCCTCGACACACCCTCGAAGACAAACTGGCAGCACTCTCCGCCGCCGGCTTCAACGGCATCGAACTCTCCTTCCCGGATCTTCGAACCTACGCCACTCAACACCTCAACAAGGGCGAAATCGCGGCCGACGACTATCACTCCCTCTGCGAAGCCGGCAAGCTCATCCACGAGCTATGCGCGGAGCTCAACCTACAAATCATGGTCTTACAGCCCTTTGCGAACTTCGAAGGGTGGCCAAAGGGCAGCAAGCAGCGAGAAGAAGCGTTTGAGCGCGCGAGGGGATGGATGGAGATCATGAGCGCCGTGGGGACAGATATGCTGCAGGTCGGATCGTCGGATTCGCCGGATATCACGTCGTCGATCGGAGACCTTGTCGCCGATCTCGCAGAGTTGGCGGATCTTCTTGCGACGAGGGGGTTCAAGATCGCGTATGAGAATTGGTGCTGGGCCACGCACGTGCCGTCGTGGAAGGATGTGTGGAAGATTGTGCAGCTTGCTAATCGGCCTAACTTGGGGCTCTGCTTGGATACTTTCCAGTCTGCTGGTGGAGAATGGGGAGATCCGACGACGGAATCGGGACGCATTGAGACTGGTGGTGTGAGCGAGCAAGATCTCAAGATGTCGTATGAGATCTCTCTTCAGGAACTTGCAAAGACAGTTCCGCCGGAGAAGATCTATTTTCTCCAGATCAGCGACGCGTACAAGGTCTCACCGCCGTTGAGCAAAGAAGCGGATGAGAGTGGGTTGAGACCCCGGGGGCGCTGGAGCCATGATCATAGACCGCTGCCGTTCGACGGTGGGTATCTGCCCATCTTGCAGTTTTTGGAGGCTGTCATGAGCACCGGCTTCAGAGGGTGGTTGTCAGTCGAAGTGTTTGATGGGAAATTTGAGGAGAAGTACGGGGATGACCTGTCGGGATACGCCAAGAAGGGGAGGGACGGGGTTGTCAAGATGCTGGGCGAGATGATTGTCGATGGGAGTGGCCTCTGATTCTATGAGTAGCGCGATGATGCTACAACAATACACGAGCGAAGCCACTCGAGCGGCTCAACCTTTCAAGTCGAGACTCATACCAACCCATTCCTCCTCTCCTCGAGCTCATCAAACCTCACAGGCGTCTCATCCTCTGTCCACGGTACCACCTTCAATTCCTTCCAAATCCCCATCCACCTCCTCGCCTTCTTCTCATACGCCTCCCGCACACCAACTGTGGGATTCGGCCTCACAATCATCGAAAAGAACTCAGACAACCCTTTCGGCGCATACACCCTCCACGCCCCATCCGCCTCCACCCGGACCCCAATCATCGCGCTAGTCGTGATCCACGTATCGATTCCAGCCTCAGTCGACTCGTGCGCCGGGCAAGGGACCCCAAACTTCTCCTCATACCATAGGTGCACCCGCGCCTGGTTCCTGATCTCCACTCCTTCGCCGGGGATGCCCGCGAACAGCTCGCGCCCGCGGCAGATCACGGCGTCCTCGGCCTCGTAGGAGAGGTCCGAGTCGTCGTGGTAGACGAGGTCGTAGTCTGAGATGCCTGTCGTGGGCGGGAGCGATGAGACGTGGTTCCAGATTGTTTGGGAGACGGCGCCGCCTGCGAGGTACCAGTTTGGGAGGTTTAGGGTGGTGGCGAGGGAGAGGACTTTGATGAGTGTGTCGTTGGTTTCGAGGACTTGACGGACGAGGGTGAGCTGTTCGCCCAGCGGGAGTCTTGCGGGATTTACGGCGGGCATTTTGGTTTTGCGTGTGAGGAAAGGCCCTTGGCGAGGTTTCTGGGTGAGGCTTTTGTTGATGAAAACACTTTTTCGACGCGCTATCAATGACTCAGGCGCGTTGCGAACGTGTTTAAATTGGTGTTGAATGATGAGGATCAATCGCATCACGTTAGAGGTTTTGCGCCTGGCTTACCTAAGGTAAGTTGTGATTATGCCAGGCTTTCTTATTTCACATTGCGAATCGCGATGCGTCATTTTGAAATTCGTCGCTGTAAATTGAGTTTTAGAAGCATTCATTCCCTGCATTCCCAGAACGATTAGCTCTGTCGCAATGAACTCGGGCTTACTTGGAGACGAAGCACCGGAATCTCATAAGCTGAGAGCTCGTCGTATACTACAAGAAATCAATACACCTTAGCTATCACGGATACGCTTCATTTGCTACATAGGCAACTCAGAGACAACGCAATTTGTTGCGCCATCTGTCATGATCTCTTGCATCCTGATGTAAGACCATCAATGGCCCCTCCAGGTCATGATTTCTGATGAAGCATGCGAGCTTTCACATTTCACAGGAATTGTGTCGGCAGCTTGTCGTCCCCGCAATTACCCCGCAATCATGAGGGGCATTGTACCTTCAGTCGCAGATTGAGCGGTCATTTTTCAGCTTTGAGAAACAGGACTTACTGGCCTGCTGACAGCGGCACGTAGAGTGAAGTATCTCATTTGCGCTTCACGAAATTATTGAACATACGCGGAGGCTCGTCTATAGAATCACGTTTTTAGCCTCATCGGGCGAATTTCTATGCGAATATTGCGGCAATGAAGTAGTGGTGTTGAGGGTGTATAGCTTCACCGTGACTTATCAACTCACACAAGCCCCGCAATGATAGGTAGAAAATAATAGAAGTTCTTGTCTTGTTAAGATGTCGCATTATGTATTTGCTGCAATTATATTAATGTAAGTGAATACCTACATGTAGCTGTCTTTAGCCTGCATTGCTGCATAAGGCAGAAATAAATGACAAGCGCTCAACTGCAGCCTACTCATCTAGCCTGGGCAGATTCAGCTCAGGTACCAACGCATGATGACAAGCTGGCCATCAAAACATAATAGGTCGGAGAAGAAATAATGAAGGGTCGAACCAGCAATGTGCAATTAACGTAAAGCTGATATCAAACTCCATCTTCAAGCCTTTCAGAAGTAGGGCTTCCCCTCGCAAGGCTGCGGAGTGAGCACGTCTGTGATCTTTTGAACACAGCGAAGCTAGACCTCTAGCCCTTCACGCCTGCTCCACCCCTCCGCCGCTCGTACGAAAAAGCGTCTAAACATTTTCACGATGTACATTTTGTTCGGAACCATGAAAGTATGCTCGAAAGGTATTACGTGTTGCTTCGGTCACAAGCTGCAAACGGAAAACAAAGCGCAGTGGTCAATCTCCTCGGACCAGGATCTAACAGAACACTGATCTCAAGAAAGATTCTCGAGACTAGAAGGAGGCAAAGGGTTCGTATAGCATTGCCTGAAAGTGGCGAGCGGAAGTTGACTCTGAACGCTTTCTCAACACCGTCGAAATACGCCCAGATGCCATCGTTGCAGAAGTGGGAACGCCTCTAGATATTGGTGAGCGGAGTAATCGAGAAAGCTCTGTAGGTGGGGACGAACAAGAAGACGACCAACATGGCCCTAACCTCGTTGATCTTGAGAATGCCAGAAGCTATCTTGTCTCCGGAGCATCGCTGATGCCAGTCAAAGCTGAGTCTCGAGAATCCCTTCACCTACCCCGAATGGCCGTGGAGAAGCAAACACGAATGCAAAGCCAAACGGAAACGGAGACAGGGCGAGGGGCAAAGACCAAGTCACGTGGTTAGTCTTGTAGCGTTGGCTTTTGGAAAAGCAAACTATCTTCCTGGCTTTATTATACGTGTTATCCACCAAAACCGGGCTATCAGAGAGTTCGGTACGTCTGTGTAGGTGGTGCATTTCCATCGTCATATCGCTTCTAAGAGTTAGGAGCCGGAGCCCCCCAAAAGGTTTCGACTCGTTCCGATGGGAGAATCGACTAACCCGCAACATTTCAAATGTAGGGAATATCCTCCTGTCTCCGAAGTATTAGAAGCGAAAAGCTATTAACACAATCCAGTACCGACTGATGTAGCTGTTGATTCCATTCCATTGTGGCATCTAACGCTCCCTGGGCGCCGACACAGCGACAACTACTGGATCACAACATTTCCCAAAAAGCTTCGGGGTCTGGTACATCGCCTACCAGGAACCCGCGAAAGAGTAATTGGGTGGGGCATATGGATCAACGAACGCTTCAATTGGCACCTGGTTTTCTCTCTTCTTTTTGTAATCACGGTGATTATCTGGGCAATTGTGGCCATTTATCTTGCATGCAAGGCTGATGACTCTTCTGGTTTTGGTTTCGGGACTTTGCTCGCAGCACTTGTTGCGATTTATATGCCTCTTCAGTATTTTACTTAGAACGAAAAGCTGAAATAGAACTGTCAGCGACCTACCTTGTATGGCACCGCCTTACGCTACCATGACTTTATGGATTAAGGTAGTCAGTTAATTCACTTGTTCCTAGATGTCCACGAAACCACGTCTCATGTCAGCATCAGTGCAAATAGGAATAGTTTTGTGTTCAATGTCCTAAGCAACTGTCGTACAAAAACGGAACCGTAATTGCCGGCCAGCAATTACGCCTTATTTACCACAGCAACAAAAGATGTGCAGGGCATAATACCGACATAGCCTGTACTAGTTCCAAGTGTGTCATAAGGCCTCGCTTTTACGTAGACGGATCAATCTGGCCCTGGGATCAAAAGTGCTCGTCGGAACGGTATGAGAGGGAACTAGACGTCTTACAAGTGCGGCTATCATAGTTGTGTGGTGGTGCTAGAGATCCAGAATCTCTAACCTCCGAGTACTGCCTTGCCAGAGATCAGGAAAGGCGATCTCTAGGAATCGACCATCATATCATACTATTTCCAATGATGAACGCAGAGATCGAGCGTCTTTTCACCTAAGAAAGCGGTACATTACGTTCACCACGATTAAGCTAACGTGATATATTATACTAGCCCTGGCAGATTTGACCATCACTGGCCTTCGGCCACAGTTGTCAGACTCATCATCATTGCTTTGTTATTACTCAAATAGGGTATTATGCTTTTACTAAGATTTGTGGTCGTCATGTCGGATACATCAAATTCACGAGTCCTTCTGCTCATCGACAATGAGGAAGCTCTGTGGCACCACCCTCTCATTGTCATGCGAAGCCTCCCTCGTCGACCTTCCTCCATAAGTCAATTCTTCCTCACTCCCATTCTCACTGACACTCTTAATGTGCGACAAGGCCTCAACATCACCTTTGCTTGCTCTTGCTGAGAAGCCCATACTCGATCTCCTCTTCCCAGAAGTCGCCTCACTCTGCCTCTTTTGACACTTGAAGGTGCCGCAGCATTTGCAAGGAAAGTATGACATGCTGTAGACATCTTCGTGCCCGGACTGCGGCGGACCGTTGCTGGACTTGGCAAAGGTTGTGGCTGCGAAGGCCGATGGTCGGCGAGTAGCGTCGTCGGTAACGCGGTGGGGGGATGGGTTTGAGGTCATGCCTAACTTGTAGCCGATGGCTTTGAGAAGGGGTCGAAGCGTTGCGAGGCTGCCGGCGGTGATTGCTAGGCCTTGTTCTACGGATGACCAGATAGCGATGTCAAGGGTGGACCCTTTATTGAAGTTAGTTGACTTGTCCCTGGAAATAGACAACTTGAAACGGTAGACTTACAGAGGAAATCGGCGTCCTTGAGGCCCATGAGATACCCAAAGCGAACCAAGACAGCTGAGCTGGCACTAATAGGATGGTCAGCTTCGTTCATGTTGCCAATAAGGTTTGATTGTACTCACACGCAACCCATGATCAATAACGGGATCAAAGCAAACTTCGTCTTCTTTCGCAGTTGGAGGTTCCAAACCAAAAAGGCTGGGAGAATGGCGAATGTCAAGTCCGATATGACACTGAAGGCACTGTACAAGTATGCCAATGCAATAACAATGTTGACATCGATGCAGCTTCCTGGCTGACTCTTGTTCCAGAAGAACGAGATGGGGTGGCACTGAAATAGCGTCACGAAGAAGAATACGACTCCGGCTAGGACAGTGAACATCATAGCCACGTAGATGATCCAGCTGTGTAATCTGCGGGTAGTAATTCGCAAGAGAAAGAATCCGATGGACATTTTCGAGACGATCATGCTGAGGGAGTAAAAGAGGTAGCAGAACCACCAGCACTACAAGGTTGTGTTAGTACACTTGTAACCAGTGGAAATCGTATCGTCTTGAGTAGTTGCTGACCTCGAGCGCCTTGGTGATATGGTCATCTTCGATATCCGCGAAATGCCTTCCGGTGCCGTAGTGAACACCTAGTATCGAGAAGGTTGAGTAGCATATGAAGGAGGCCTTTGATGGAGTTAGTCATGTCTTCCTGTCTGTATACACAGTCATCATGCAAATCGAGTAATGCATACCAGAGCCAAGACCATGAGCCAGTCATCCGTTCCGAAAGCCTTGACCAGGCCAGCCCGGACGTAGCATCGCAATGCAGTGGCCAACACCGCCGCCGAGACGAAGAAGATGTTGACGGCCAGGAGCTCGGGTCCGCGGTTCTCAACCATGGGTGCCATGTTGACTCGTAGATCTCACGTTTCGATGTCTACCAGGGGTCCTTTCTTTAGAGCAGGCCCTCCCAGTTCCCACTTGAAGAGATGCAAGGTTTATGGGGATCGTGGGGAGGGAGGGGGGAGGCAAGCAAAGGTCGTACGATTCTTTATAATTCCCCATCCTTGAACAAGTACGAAAATGAAAAGAGGGATACGGGCCGCAGAAATCACAAGACTCCGTCGTTACCGTGCACCGGGCGCTAACGCCAGGGGTAGATGGGTCCTGTTGTGTTGCGTTTCCATCTTCAGAGCTCAATCCGAAGCCTTCAGTCGACGGCGTCGGGTCGTGCGTCCGGACAGCTCGGCATGCGCCGTTCGTCCCTCATTGAAGACTCAAAAGAAGGGAAAGTATCTGTCTTGACCCCACCGGAGCTCTCCTAGCTTCAAAGAACATTTGATTTTTGGGGATCATTTGCGATGAGGTAAGGCAACACCAACGAGCAGCTAGCTCCGAGCCTCTGGAAAGCTTTGCCTTGAAGAAAATGTCCAGATCCGGCGACGGACTCGGGACGGCGGCGGGAGGAATGCCTCATCCGCGTTAAGTCAAGCTCTAGAGCGTCTGCCACCAGTCCTTCTTAGGACACGGGCTCCGGTGAACGGACGAGGAAGCTGACCAGTGGAATAACTGTGGCTTGCTTTCTCGAAGGAGCGCTAGAACAGATCTATCACCGTTCCGACACGCCACGTCGGAAATGGTGGCCGTGCAAAACATCTCGCGTACGTCTAGCTTGTCGTCTAGCGGCTTTTCACTTGCTGTTTCTCTACTACTGATCGAACCAGTGGTTAAGCCTCTAAGCACAATCCTTGAAACAAACTGAGTTGCCCTCTGGCTTGAGTGGCATGAGTAATTCCATTAGGTAAGCGGCAGCAAACCTGACTTTGTTAAAAGCATGGTTTTTGCTGTCGGGATACCTCCGACCCATACCCACTTGGCGAGGGAGATCGGCCCGGGGATGTGTGCCGGGTTATGACCCGGAAGTGCCGCGATGCAACACAGTCATGGCCTCCCAGGCCCTTCTTTGCACACGTTAATCGAATGCCCAGTCGCATCAAGATGCCAAACGACAATATCCGTCACTTGTCAGATTGAAAGTTCGGTAGCTACAACTCTAATGCCATACACGAGGCACTACTGCGAGACACAAAACAGTGTGGCTATGAACAGGAACGCGACGGCTTAAATCAACAGCCCAGGGGAACTGAGACAACCTTCACGTCCTTTTCTAGGGCGCCACAAGTGCAAACTTCTCCAGCATTTTAACGCCAGCCTCCTCTTTGACATTAGCAGCTACACACCCTAATTCAGGACGTTGTGAGCATATTTCCCCAGCGATTTTGCTTTCCTGTCCCGGCTTTGATTCAACATGTGAGACATTTACCTCAGACTCCTTATTATTGTTCTTGAAGGAAATCATAGGCTCGAAGGATCAAGTCAAAGGGCTGAATGGTCAATGGCACACTCGCTAGAGCGTCTTGGCTTCCGGCCGGTTCCTCGCTGCGGTATCCTCCCGACATGGGTTCGTCGGCAGATTCTTTGCCGTGCGCACAAGCCAGGAAACAAGACATCCAGACGGCTCTTGGATGAGACCTGTGGATCTCCTGCTACCAGGATCCAGGTACACGGATGACGGACGGATGACGGGGCTGGTAATAGTTTGTTTGCAGGATGGGTCTGGAAGGGGTCCGGAAATGACCCCTTATGTGACAGACTGTGGGCCAGATTCACATGCACGGTTGAATGGACAATCCAAGCGTTGTCTCCAGCATCTCACGGTTCTCATCATGTCGCCTTGTTCAATCGGGAAGAGCAGGGACGATGTTGGGTGTCCCGTGGAAGCCCAGACAATGTGGAGGAAGGCCTGGTGAACTTTACACCTGCATGCAGCGGGAACTGCTGTTTCTTGGCAGGCTAGCACGCTCTAAGGATCTGCCGTTCCCTACAAACACGTAGCGGGGTTGAAACATTGGGATAGACGTCAATAGACGACAGAACTACCATGGCTATATGCGACAGGGCTATCACTAAGAGCTGTTGAATTGATCAAAGTACGGCCTCTCCGCTTGCGGCGTGATCCTCAACATATGCCGCCTAGTTGTCCCCTCTTCGACCCTGAAGTCTCGCAGCGCAGAGTGCTGAGTGTTCCTGTTGTCGTAGACCACCACCGTGCCCGGCCTCCAATGAACCCGCAGGTGCCAGTCCTGACCTCTTTCGATATGGTCAAACAAGAATCCTAGTAAGGCGGCACTCTCTTCCTGCTTCATACCGACAATTCGTTTTGTGTACAGCCGATTGACGTAGAGAGAAAACTGCTTAGTGACGGGATGGGTTCTCACGACTGGATGGATGGTTTCAATGGGTTCCCGGATGTATCGGTCGCGGGGTCGTTCACCGAAGCTTGAGAGAAGCCGGAGTGAACAGCCTTCAAGCTGTGAAGTAACGTACGATAAGTTTCTGAGAGAGCGTAGTAGGCTGCTGTGGTGGAGAGGTAAAGAGTATCCCCTCCAGATGCCGGAGTGCTCAGAGGCAAGAACGTTGTCGTACCCATCCCGTTGCTGTATGCTTTCAGGTTCCAATTCGATGACGTGTGTTCATTGGCAACGGACTTACATCTCATAGCTCATGTCGCTGTGCCACTTCACGCTGGTGACATTGTCTTTGATCTCGTTATCTACAGCACCTGCTCTGCGTTGTCTGTCAATCGTCCATGTCTGCTTTCGTCGTCGCGGTGGACTTACGTGAAGTCGCGGTACACAGGGAGTAGTTCTGGGTAGTCCTTGATCTGACCGCCCATCTGATGGACATGCAGTGAACCGAAATGTCTTCCGTAGGCTTTCTGCTTTTCGGGTCCAATATCTGCGAAATCTTGGTCTCGGAAAATCACCACGCCACGCTCAGCTGCGAAGAGTGCCAGTTCATCAAGCTGGGCAAAGCTCAGTTGACTAAGTTGGATTCCACGGATTTCAGTGCCGACCGCTGGGGTAACCTCTTCATAGCTGACCCCAGTTGCCCCTAAAAGATTCTCCTTGGTCGGATCAGCCCTCAAACCGACATCGTCATGGTGGAACTCTTCCAATGGAGGCTGAGTTCCGGGTACGAAATGTGGCAGGTAGCTTTCATATTTATACTAGAAGCAATCAGAATTTGCCCATTAATATTTCATGATGGTTGATACCTACGTTCTCCTTGTCGTAGTTGATAGACGTTTCTGCCCGAAGCTGAAACGTTGGAGGGTCTTCTGTGACCTTCGTGCTTACTTCTGTCGCCATTGAGGTGGAGTTTATTGGTAACCTGGTAGAAAACGCACTCTAAATACCTCGATTACGCCAGAGTTGTCCAGTCTAATATAGAAATGGCCGGATGCTTATTTCCGTGTTGGAGGTTGTACAAGCTAGCACGCGATCTTGTTGTCCTTGTTGCGACATCATCCTTGGAGATTCGTCATGACATCTGTGCCCTCACATTGGTTGAAGGCACCGTATCATGTCTGCATCTTATCTCTCGTGACAATGCTGCCGACATCAATATCATCGAATTTCCCGGTAAAATATTTGGACATACGGCAGTTCTCCTCTTTTCTGATTGCGAATTCCAAATGCATTGCTTATTGCCGAAGACCCTGGGAAGCATGCACTTGCCGGCATACCTCATGCCTTTTGTATGGCTTGCATCGGACAGTTTCCGAATTTCTTGCCGCACTGAAGACATGGGATGCCTCAGAAGAGGATAGAGGATCATCATAATCAGAAACAATGGCGTGCTTCAAGTAGAAACGGGGTACGCTATAAGGATTGCACATGGCGAGGGATGAAGATTGCCTTCACACTTCAGTCAGCTTAGCAATTTGTTCACTTAACATTAAGAAACATGACCAGTGACGGCAGAAAGCAAGATTTTGAGGTGTCTACAGGCCCTGAGGTCCAACTCGCATCTAGCGAGGTTGGTAGATGGAGGGTTCTCTCACACGTCTCACGAAAGGTCTGGGGGGATGACCCACGAGAGCGTAAGTATGTTCGGAAGTTGGACACCTTCCTCTTGTGAGTCGGGCTCTTATTGACTTGATTTTGTTGCAACTGACCTTGAAGACAGCTCTTACGTACTTCTCGGGTATTTCATCAAGTACCTCGATCAGAATAACTACAGCAATGCGTTCGTCAGCGGCATGCAAGAAGAGCTTGATCTTTATGGCAATGAGAGAAACCTCCTAAACACATACTTTAACATTGGTATCATTTTGGGTACTATCCCAGCCCAGATGATCCAGTTAAAATATGTACGTCCGTCGATTTGGATACCGGCGTGTGAACTCGGGTGGTCTGCCTTGACAATGATCATGGCGAGTGCCAAGAATGTGGAGACGGTATGCTCAGTCTCTGTCGCTCTCAAAGACTTGAAAGTAGAACATTGCTGACCAAGAATCGTTAGCTTTACGCTTTGCGATTTTTCATAGGACTTCTCGAGTCATGTTCCTTCCCAGGTTTCGCTAGCATACTGGGTAGTTGGTACGGCAAGTCTCAACTCGCCAAGCGTATGGCTTTGTTTGAGCAGACAGCTGCGATTGCTGGTATGTTCAGTGGATACCTCCAGGCAGGGCTTTACACTGGCATGAATGGGACAGCTGGGCTGTCTGGCTGGAGGTGGCTCTTCATCATGGATGGTCAGTCATCGGCACAACTCCGAGGCAATGTGGAGCTGGTGTTGATCGTTCATAGGAGTCATCTCGATACCGATCGCTTTGTATGGATTCTTTGCGCTTCCTGACTTACCACACAATACCAGGGCTTTCTACCTCCAAAAAGAAGTAAGGGGCCATCTCCTGTATGAAGTTAGTGGAGATCGACGTATAATGCAGGCTGACCATGATCAACAGGACCGTGAATATGGCATGGAGCGCATCAAAGCTATGGGTCGCAAACCACCATCGAAGCTGACTCTGAAGGCCATTAAGGAGATATACACTTCATGGCAGCTTTGGGCTTTCATACTTCCGTACCTGATGGTGGCTGAAGCTGGGTCCGGTACCGGATATTTCAACCTCTTTCTTAAGTCGGAGGGTTATAGCGTCGTCAAGACGAACATCCTCCCGACGATAGGTTTGTCTAACAATTACTGCGATTAGCTTCGACATGAAGAGTGCTGAGACCTTATGTATTTCCAGGAAACGCCATACAGATAGTCGCAGCGTTTGGTATGGGCTGGCTTTCAGATGCCACGGGTAGTCGAGTACTGACGGTAATGTTCGTACAGGCAATGGTGCTTGTGTCGAACATCATCCTGTCAATATGGAACGTTCCTAAGGCGGCCTTGTTTGCGGCCTTCTACTTGAGCTATACCGGCGGTGCGGCTCAGCCAATTGTCATCAGCTATGGGCACGAGATCACGCAATCCAATGCAAATCTCCGACAACTGCTGGTCGCTACGGGCAATATCTTTACCTACACCTTCAGTGCTTGGATGCCCGGTAAGTCTTATATCATGCGGAGTGCTTTTTATCTTGCAAGTCTTAATGTTCGGAATGCTAATGAAGTCCTGAAGTTGTGCTATTTCCGACATATGACGCCCCCAAGTACAAGTATGGTTACCAGATACTAATTCTCTTCGGCGGGCTGGCCGTTGCGGGCATGTATCTGCTTGACTTTCTGTACAAACGGGACTTGTTAGTTCAAAATCTTGGAAATGAAACCATAGGAGAAGCATTAACGTTCAAGTAGGAAACGCAACCCACAGCTTTACGAGGTCGAGCAGCAATCCGATAACGATCATCTCACGTCAGAGAGACGTCGTGACGATAGTTTGAGGCCCAGTCGCAATGATTTTGAGAGCCGATACGGAACCGTCGGACACGTAGAGACATCACTCCGGGCGAAGTAAATCGAAAACCGCTCATCGGACTAGTCAGGATCTTCCAAGTTTAGTGATGATCTAGACAAAGAACGGGAGAATTGGCAATGAACTGTGCGCTATCTATAGACGTAGGCATCTAGTTGGTCTGGATGGCAAGTCCAAGAATGCATGCCGGTGAACATTTACCAAACCGCAAAGAAAGTGGCCATGAGCGTTCGACGTAGAAATCACGGCTGGGGGAACTTTTGATAAAAGGTAGAAAACTTCAAGTTATCTACAACTTGGTATACAAGCTTGGGGGCATATCATAGAAAAGTGCCATAAGCGAGCTATATACTCATGTCTTCCGGCCAGTTCCATGACTTCTTCAAGTGCGCTAGTCTACCTCAAGATGTCAGCTCCCTACTCTAGGTTCCAAGGCGAAAACTGGCAAAGAAGACGGGCCAACTTACATCAATGATACATCCCAGCTGAAGTCATCTGCAGTATTTGATAACAACTCATAGAGTACATCTTGTTCTTCCCGTATGGTGAAACGGTCGCCCGCCAAGACTATTGCCATGCAGGCCGATCTGTTGATGAGTGAGTGATTATTCAGAAATCCCGAGAGCTCATCAACCTACATATGAGCCGGATTACATGGGCTGATCGAGTCTGCCATGCCGGCAAGAATTTTCACGTCGGTAAAGATCTCATTCTACAACATATACGTAAGCAAAAAAAGAAGAAAAAAAGAGAGAGACAAAGAAAGTGCGGCTCCCAGGCAGTGAAGACTTGCATTGATCGACCGAGCTGCTTGCTTGGATACTTTAGCCAAGAGTTGAGCATCAGGATTATGTATCGTTAAGAGAATACGGTTGATGTGATAGAACAGAAGCCCCATTACGACAGAATCGTTTAACAGGAATATCTCTGGAAAGAGGCTACCACGTAATGGGGCTTTTACCAAGACCGGCATGAACGACTCTGGAACTGACCTCATCCACTTCGCAGCGTAAGATACCAGCTGGTCATAGGTCTCGCGGGACTTGTTTTCCCCATAGCAGTAGTTGAGTACGTCGACGGTGTGGAGGCACATCCGCCATGCCCAGATATCGTCGTCCGCTGGTCGGAGGGAGCGATCGAAGTCAACATGCTCTATTTCGAGGTCTAGCTTTTCGTTTCGCATGACGGACCGGAAGATTTCGATGCGTATCCAGGCCCACATTGCTGCCTCCAGGAGAGTGCCATGCTCGGGAGTCTTGATGTGCGTGGAAAGGAACCTCCATATCGGGGTTACAGGTGTCTTTTGACACAACGGTGTGACTATTATGAAAGTCAGCGAGACTGAGTGCATGGCATGATGTCACAAATGCTTTGCCAGGTTCTCGAGTTCCATGCAGCCAGGCAATGAAGCCATAGCCTTAGGCAGTGGGAGGACGCACTATAAATATTCTCATAAAGCCTGAGCAGAACGGCGGCAGCAATATGTGCCTCATCGACCTCGGGAACAGCGTCATCCAAGGCAGGCTGTAGAAGCTCCATAGTCATCTCATAGTATCGTTCTGCAGGCTTATCAAAGAAGTTTAGGCTATCGCCCTCATCCTTCGACTTTGCCGACACAGCTAAGACAGCATTGAGCAGCACGGGGCTGAGAGCAGCATGCTGCAGAAGAAGAACCGAGATCCGATTGTGTGGGTCGCCATAGTCGAAGGAGGCCGCGATGAACTCCCTGAAGTGGCGAACTAAATCTGCCTCACGACGGTCTTCTAACGGAAAGTTGGCGGAACTGAAGGATCGACGCGGCTCGGGCAAGCTAGGGTCGTCGCAGTGGCTCCCGCTACCAATTTCGCTGATGGCGCTTCGAGGCACTGGTGAGAAGGACCGCGGCGCATCGTCTGACTCCAAGTGGCCTGACGATGGGCTTCGGAAAGCAGGATGAGGGTGTAGGGCGGGTAGCTTCGTCAAGGGGTACGGCTGGCCTTTCTCGATGGGTAAAGGACTCTGGCCAGTTTCGTTGGCAGCAGCGTCCGAGTTTCGGCTTGGACGATTGGTCGATGACGGCTTGATGAATTCATCTTGTCTTTTCTTGGTCCGTCGCGGTGGTAGTGCTGGTGGACTCGGGGGATAATCTTCGATCGAGATGAAGTCTTCGTCGTCGGAGTCGAATCCATCGTTGTGGAGGCTGTTTATATCGGCGGTCTCGTCGATGAAGCGTATCCTCTTCCCCGCCACCCGGCACCACTTTTGCGTATCTGAGAACTCATATTGGGGCTCCCCTCGATTACCATCTGTGTCACTGTAGGTTGGAAGCAGTCAGATGCGTGCCTTTGGGCTGGGGAGACAACTAATAAGAGAGAATAGGGATAAGCAATTCACCTTGGCACGGTAATGTGTCTGAACTTGAGCTTGGTACCGCGGACACAAGCCCTGCCTTTCCGAACACACTGCCCGCAAGGGGCTCCTTTATCGCCTTTATGAATAAGTCAGCTATTGGAACGGAATGCCGTCAATACTCCCACTGTCGAAGGGGGGCGTATCCACCCCCGCACTTACATTTGATATGTCTGGGGAAGGCAATACAAAATCAGGTTAGTGAACTGTCCGGGGCCACGCGGTAGATCGATCCGTTCTCGGTCTCGGGCTGGGAGCGAGGGGTTCTGCGGCAGAGGGAAATGGCAGCCATCCCCGCGGGTTCCGCAAACCTATCCGAGAGGCCGGGGCATTGGCTACCCTTCCTACCAAAGTAAAGAGGGAATGATTTACAGATGAATGACAGCTTGAGTAAATGGTCTCCAGTAACGTACCTTGAGCGACAGCTTTCGCAGCCCGGCCTCCTTACGGTTCCCGGACTGGGCATTTGAGGCAAGAAAACAGCGACTGTCTCTCACTTGCACTGCAAGGCGGTTATTCCTCTTGGGCGGCGGCAAACGGCTCAGGTGGGACGACAGAAGGTGAGCAACATGTTTGTGGGGGAAAGGCGAACAAGAACTGGCGGCTGGTATGGGATGTGGGCAATGTACACACCATTGTAACTCGGACGATTGACCGGGGCCTTTCGCGCAGTTTTTTCCAAGTCTGTCGAACTAAGGAGGGATTTCCGTGCGGGGATAATAATTGGAGACGTGCGGTAAGAACGCCGAATGTCGCCGATGGCGCGTCAAAGTCATCGTGGCCAGATGTTACAATGATAGTCTCGTGCAAACTGCGTGCCGGTAGGCGTCTGGTATTGAATTTGGGTTTGAGCTTATGTAGTCTTTTGGGGTTGATAGACAATCACAATTGAGTTCATAGCAATTCGCGAAGAAGGCGCGATCAAAACCGTAAGCTAAATTTATAAAAGAAATCATGGGTATCCTCATCTAATCTCGTTATTTCCGCCTTACGGGGAGCCTCAAACCCCAATGAAGCTTTAACACCATATCTTTTTGCGAGTAAACTACCTTACGCTGGCTTCTGCTGGGAATCGGCACCTGCTTGAGTTGATCATGATCTCATAACTGTCTGGGGTAATGGGAATTCAAAAAGTCTCCGGATTTCTAGACCCAAGTCTAACAACAGACCGTCGCGGAAAGCATTGCTCTATTCAACTAAAAGAGTAAAACTTGAGCGAAACCCCCAAAAGATGATCCACTGACTCGGCCTCTGCCCCGGACCCACTTCCCCGCGCTCGGGATCGCCACGGCGCGCGCGAATTTTGCCTCGTTGGTTGTGAAGGGTAAGGCTTTCCGTTGGCTGACAATTGCTCAGACGAATTGGGGGTCATGATTGGTCTGTTCAGCCAACCTTTCTCGATGTTGTTTGCAACAGCTTCAGCCTCTAGCCATGGCATTTTGCGCTATCAGTTTCCCGAATGCCGCAGAACACCGGTAGGAAGGAAGTTCCAACCGTATTCAGTATCATCGTGAGTATGTCTCGTTCATATAATCACTGTAGATGCTCCATATTCGTGCATGCCAGCGCCTTGGTCGCCTATATAAGATGAGGAGCTCGTGCCTGGTCTGCCAGATGATTCCAGCATGCCAGTCTTCTCTCTTCATCCATCTTGTTGACTCACCTGCATTCATACCCCTTCAAAGACGCTTGAGTAAATTTTCCTGTCTATCCACGAATCACATACACAAAAATGGTCCAGAAACTCAGAATCGCGGCGTCTGGCCTTGGCCGTATGGGCAAGCGTCATGCCATCAACTTCCTGCACCGCACCCCCCGCGCGCAGCTCGTTGCCGCCTTCACACCGGATGAGAATGAGCTTGTTTGGGCACGACAAGAGCTAGAGCCTCACGGAGTCACTCTCTATACCGACTACGACGAGATGCTCACTCACGAGGGCCTCCAAGCCGTCGTCATTGCCACCGTTACCAAGGTGCATGCCGATCAGGCTATCAAGGCCATCAACAAGGATCTTCACGTCCTGTGCGAGAAGCCCATCTCTCTCGACCTCGCCAAGGTCAGTAGCTTCCAACCATCAATCTTGCAGACTCATTGCTTATACTCCGCAGTCCATGGAGGTCGTCACTGCTGCCCAGCACAAGCCTCATCTCAAGGTCATGTGCGGCTTCTCCCGCCGTTTCGACTCATCATACAGGGACGCCTTTGAGAAGATTGAGACGGGCTTGATCGGCAGACCTTCCGTTATCAGATCTCAAACATGTGACAAGCATGATCCCAGTGGCTTCTTTGTCAAGTATGCGGCCCTGAACGGCGGTTGTTTCGTTGACATGAGTGGTTAGTATCTCTCCCGATTATCCAAAAGTGATTGGCTGCCTATACTAATAAACACTACAGTCCATGACATTGACCTGTCATTATGGTTCTTTGGCGAGGACTCCCAAGTCAAGTCAGTGTCAGCATCCGGTATTACAGCTGTCTCTCCTGAGCTGAAGGAGCACGGCGACTGCGATAATGCCGTCGGCATTGTTGAGTTCTGGGGCGGCAAGATCGCCTACTTCTACAACTCGCGTATGATGGCGCACGGACAAGAGGATACCACAGAGCTCATCGGCACCGGCGGCAAGCTCACAGTCAATGGAAACCCCCAAGCCAACTTTGTCAACTACTACGGGCCCCAGGGTATCACCAGGGAAGTCCCCGCCCACTACTACGGTCGGTTCGAGTATGCCTTCGTCCAGGAGGCAAACGAATTCACTGCCGCTGCACTGGACAACACCAAGTTGCCTCTCAAGTTGACCAACGCTGTCAAGGCTGTCCAGATTGGGTCTTACCTGCAAGAGGCGCTGGAGTCAGGCAAGAAGTTGTACTTTGACGAGATTGGTCGGCGCCTTGAGAAGCAGGCGAAGTTGTAGACGATGTTATAGGGGACAGATAGAAAGTTTTCCCTTGCTTAATGAAATAGAAAGTCTTTATTCAGTTGCTGTCTACTGAAGATGCTGTACCAGTCTGCTCACTCCCGTTTAACTGCTTTATACAAACGGGCACGTAGATTCATACGCACAAACTTCGGCATTAAGGTCAACTAAGAGCTAGGATATGATTTATAGATTATGATTCCTTGGCAGGAAGCAGAGATAGCCCGCAGGCTGCATTGACTTTGCCGAAACCTAACGTCTGTCCTAGATATTGGCTAAAAGCTTCTTCTCCGCGGAAAAACGTGATAGAGACAAGCAAGGCCGTGGAGACTTTCGGTTTTATCACTTCCGAGCGTCTGCAAAAAGATGCCCAAAGGCACTGTTGCAACTATCTTGTGACCACTGAGAGTTCAGTTGCTCCTCCAAGTCTTTCGTGCGCCATCCAGTCCGTTGATGTAGTTTGTCGAGTAAATCTAGGCTTTCGCGTTGCTCTTTGGGGTCCGTGAGATATATGCCACCTGTAAATGCGAACACGGACGCACTAGTCAGTCATATGCTCATTCAATACAGGATCAGGCAGGGGCGCTTACAGGCTCTCAATGCATGGGCAGCTGTAAAACTAGCATTGACTACCAGCGGGTTGCTGATCGCGAGACCTAGAAGGAGACGGAAGTTATCCAGAACTGCTTGCTGAGCGGTGTCAGTCTGATGGTACGTTGATGCCAAAGGCTTGGAACTGCCGACTCACCTCTGACTCCCTTCTCCGCCTAAAGGTATCAAGACTCGGTTTGCTTAGATATGGGTTGAAAATGTGCAAGATCATGCGTGCAAGACTGTAATGTTGATATCCCACCACTAAAAGCACAAGTTGTTAGCTTCCACAAGGAAAGAAGGCGAACTTTCGATATTTAGTCTCACCATGAGCAGGATGCGTCATCCATACCGTTGGAAAAGCAGACCCGTTGGCACTGGTATCATGCGGCGGGTCTACCCAGAGAGGATCCGCATGCCAAGGGTTAGAGACGAGCCAGTTTCCGAGCTCCTGGTTGAGTTTATTCCATCGATCGAGGTCTCTGACCATGGTGGGTTGGAAGGCGTAGGCGCAGGCCTGGGCGCACAAAAAGACGGCACGGTTGGCAAGGCACTCGGGATCGGAAACGACGAACGAGCTAGAACCTTTGTAGCTGTCCAAGTTGATGCTCAGAGGCTGGGATTTGACCAAGGCGACCCAATAGTCCTGGCGCAATACGATCCAACTCGCTGCTTCTCCCAGTCCACCTTTACTCGCGAGGCTGAACATGGAGTTGAGAAGTTTGGAACTGCCGGATAAATGAACGCCAAAGTCGGTATCTTCAAAAAGAAAGTCAATTTTCAAAAGACAATCGCAACCAAAGTTGGCAACTCTCACCAGTCATTTCTTCGTATTGTCTCAAGATTACGATCGCCGCCAGAACTTCTTCATTCAGGGCCTCTGTAGAGCTACCCAGGATCGGTATCAAGATTTGCAAGGCGTGGCTGTAGTAGGTAGAAGGTTTGGAGTCATCGGTTCCTTTGATGGAGCAGAGGCTTCGAGATGCCAATGCTATGATCGCGTATGCAAGCAGGGGTGAATGACATGCTCTTTTGGGCACTTCTGTTCCGAAATGTCGACGTTTGTCGCTCACATCTACCTGTACGATTCTCAACATTAGCTCTCGACCACTATGTCTGAGTCCATGTACTTTCAAGACGATCACTTACCCATGTAGAGAGATCATGAATGTAGTGCATGAACAATCTCGCCTTTTCCCTGTCTTCGAATGGTCTTCCGACGCCATGTTGACTCAACGACGGGGAAATTGAGATGGATTGGAAAGAGTCATCCTGGCTGTCTCTGTATCACTGCGTCAACAAAAGCTTGAAACATAACGCAACGCGCCAGACTTACTTTGCGACTATATCTTCATCTAGGCCTCTTTGGCCAGCCCGCCTCGCAACGCTGATGTCTAGGAGCGACGGCAGAGGGCTCTTCCATATCTCGCCAGCCAAATCATGCTCAGACATCCCTCAACATGCCCACGATGCTGTCTTGAGGCAAGTTGATGTCGTCGTGATCGAGCCGAGATGAACCAAAGTCATCAAGCTGTACATACTCAGACAGGCGTCCGGACCAAGGATTGTTACAATAGGCCTCGTGGTTACGGATACACGTACGGCTATTCGTAGAGACGTGGACTTCGCGTAGGAAAATGTACGCGGAGTTTGGCGGATTACATTTCCTCTTTCGGGCTAGGATGTGGCGGTGCGGAGAGGGAAAGATTACCCTCTTGGATCTTTTCGCATGTTCTCAAGGAGCTACCCGCAGGCCGAAGGCCCAATCATAACAACCCCGCTTTTCATGGAGCCGACACGGAGTAGTCCGCGACCTCGGGCGTCACTTCAGCCTCGTTATTTTTGAAGCTGAAAATATCACTAAAGTTCAAGATCCTGTATAATCTCAAAGGTTATTATGTTATTTCTGAAGAATACCCAATAAGGTCGATCAGTAGAACTCTTTTTTTAATTGCCGGTGATTCAGGCGTTTATCAGTTGAGTCAGTCACTCACAAATTAAGCATATTCCGGTCCAAGGCCTGCAGTATCAACGCACGAGATGGCTGTCATCTCATTGCGCTCAGACTTCGGCTAACATGTGAAACTCGATTATGCAGCTTTAACTTCTGGATCACTACGTAGATCATTGGCTCTCCACTAAACCTACAGATGTACTCGAACCCTAGGTTCGCGATTTGACTAGGGTACTAATTTCATCATCATTGGCGTCTCTGAAGATGGCATGCATCAAGCTATTGGGGCCTTTTCGATTCGCACTTTACCGGTGTAATGATGTACTGCTAAGGCTCATGTAGTTACTATAATGCAATTGCTACGAAACAGGGCGGTGAAGGTAAATATGCAGCATCGGTGGGTTACAGGGATAAACATACTGGACACTTGTGGTTTGCAACATTCTGGATTCGATGTGTATCCCACCGCTTATACTGTAGTGGTCAGTCTCGGCATCTTAATGGCATTGATGTATATCTTTGCAGACTCCAATAGCCCACCTAGTACGAGTCGGAGTAGTAGCACGAGATACTGTAACAAGGTACTTACTGGGATGACGTGCAGAAGTGTAGAAGAACTCGGACCGAAGTATCGCGATGGAATTACTAATACTGTAAAGCCACAGAGCGCCACGGAGATGGCCGGTGGTCACGTTATGGAACTTCCTGTCAAACTGAAGAGCAAATGGCAAGCCAACTTCAATGAATGGTGGATTATCGGCAACTGGACCGATCCGCGACCCACGCCCGATCCTATATCTGTAAATAACAAGGTGCCGGGCGCTGCCAAGGTTCATGGCACGCTCGCCAAGCCAACTTTGAGATGAATCTAGCCGAAGTAGCCAATTGCTTTAGAGTTGCCCGACCGGCAGGTCGGCCGGCAAGTCAAACCTCGGCGTTAGCAGAAGTCGCTCACAAAATATCATCACGGACTTATGTGTGCATGATCTTGGAAGCAATCTTTACGCAGTGACACAAGTTTATTGAGACATCTAATTGCAAGAAGCCGAATGTAAGATACGTGTACGAAGGAGAACACTCGGCATCCTGCACAGGACTCGGAGGGGAGATGCTGCCTAGGCGATTTTCCACCCATCGCTAAGATCCGCGGGTCTGTTTCGTGAAGTCATTCGTTGGGAGCATCTAGAGAATCTGGCATTTAGCCGCCAGGCCGATAATTTTCAGCATCGGTAAGAAAGGATGAGCTCCAGTCACTAATTGACGATTATCATGAGACCATGGGCTTGACTTATCTATTGCGCGGAAAGGTTGCAGAACGCGGATTGACTTTGGGAGTAACACTCGGCGTGGCGCCGTACATGCGTTTCAGCGGGCCTGGTGACTTGGGAAAGACAGACTCCGACCCCATACCCATATGCGATTCCAGCGTGAACTCAGTTAGCCTTGCCACTGGAATCGGAGTAATACGGTCCTGGAAGCAAGTGATAGCTTTGGTGAACGCGGACAGCCAGTCTGTCTTCTCCGATGACTTTGCGAGCGAGTTTTCAGAGGCCTTTCCCGTAGACTCTGGGCTCATCCTCTTGAGTGGGCCTCCCAAACTGAAACCAGCTATGGCATATCTGATTGACGGGCCTCAAGAGGATATGTTCATGAATGACCCCACCCCTCATCTGTGGCAAAGCCTAGGTGGGGCCGTCGGACGAGGAGATATTGTTCTCGCATTCATGGATGAATAGATTTAGCGGATGTGAGGAGGAGACTTATTCAAGATCAAAATGGCGGAAAATGCGAATGAGCATTTCCTAAATCCGAAGAGCTCGAGTAAATAATCTGGCCTCTGGCAGAGTAAACTACCTGAAGCCGTTGCGGTCCCGAATCAGGCAGACGAGAGGCGCCATTGAAGTCAAGGCCACTACCACAGAAGAGCGTGGTAAGATCCCTAGAATTGTATCAGGTAAACATTAGCTATACCATCAAAATTTCCTGCGGAAGCGCAGCCTCCGAATGCACACTGATTCCTTCAGGAAGGTTATCATGCTCATCTTCGCTAGAAGCCGATATTGAAAACCGCCCGGGCTCATCTAGGGCTTTCAGATACGTGTCTATCACGTGAACCGGCGGCGCGACGGGCAAGGCGTGATGCCACTGAACTCCCACCACTCTCGGTTTGACAGACACTTCAGATCCGTATTCGGCAACTTGAATAGCCGTATTACATAGAAGAGCTGAACCTCTGGATTAACACTCTCCATAATAACCAGGGTAATTGCTGGAGTTGAGATCTCGTGAAGTCGATGCTTCATGAAGCCGTCGACGGGCCTACCTCACACTCCGACCCTCGTATTCCATCGTGTACGACCATAAGCTACATGTACATGATGACAGCACCTATAGCGTCCATTAAGCCTGCGATTCTTACCCTCTACAATATGATCCTTTGAAGTCGCAATTATAAGTATGATATAGAAGAACATTGCCGACAATGGACGACTAGAATTAATCACTTTCACAGAACTTGCGTCTTAGGATAAGGTAAGTAGCGATATTAATCATATTAAGCGCATTGCTGCTACCCGAGACACAAAAGCACGCTGATATCAACAAAAAGCCTCCCAGATCCGCTTCCCACCCCCTCATCGTCTACTGATTCTGGCTCAAGATCACATCGGCAGCCTTCTCACCGACCATGTACGTAGACACGGCAGTAAACGTGCCAGGAATCCTCGGGTACACCGACGCGTCAACAACTCTCAAGCCATTAACCCCACGCACCCTGAAGCTGGAGTCGAGCACAGCCATCGGATCATTATCGGCGCCGATAGGGCACGTCGACGAAGCATGGTGACCCCACGCCGTATCCTTGATATACTGCTTCACAGCCGCGTCGCCCTGGACGCCTGCGCCAGGCAACTCCTCCTTGATGGGCACCAACTGCCGCTTGAACGCGTCGCGAGTAAGCTTCACGGTCTCCGTCATGGCCTGTAAATCAGCCTCGGCGTTGCCGGAGCCGGTATCAAAGTAGTTGTAGAGAATATCCGGCACGTCGAGCGGATCAGCCGTGCGCAGCGTCACCGAGCCGGCCGTGTTGCGCGGGTGAGACTTGAGAATCGCCCAGGTGAACCAGTCGTGCTCAATGGTCGCGTTGACGCTGTAGCCGGGGAAGTAGCCCCTAAAGTTGACGGGTCCGCCGAACGCGAACACGTCCCACTCGTTACGCTCGGTGGTGCTGCTCTTGTAGAACATTGTCGCCGCAAAGCCCGAGGACTCGTAGATGCCGCGGTCGCCGAGGATAGGGGTGTTCCAGCGCGCGAGGCACGGGTCGGATTGCCCGTTGAAGCCGAAGGTGCAACCGTTAAGAGCGCTAAAGTCGGCGGGCGTGCGACCCTGGACGGCGATTTCGTAGTGGTCTTGCAGGTTCGTGCCGACGCCGGGGAGGTCTTTAACGATGGGGATGTTGAACTTGCGCAGCTCGGCGGCCGGGCCGATGCCACTAAGCTTAAGGATCTGCGGGGAGTTGTAGGCGCCGCCGGCAATGATGACCTCGCGGGAGGCGGTTGCTGTGCCGCGGGTGCCGGCGCCGGCATTGCGGGAGCGGGGGCTTGCGCGGTACAGGTATTTTCCGTCGAGGAACTCTACACCGGTAGCCTTAGGCGGAGAGGAGTTGTCGAAGAGGACTTTGGTGACGTGACAGCTAGTGCGGACGTCGAGGGGGTATCGCTTCGCGCCGGTGATAGTCTTTGCGTCACGGACGGCGACGATGAACTCGCGGGAACCGACACGGTGGGCGTCGTTGGAGGAGATGGGGATCTGGTAAAAGCCAGGCGTCGTGTCGCGGCTGGCGGCCACGTTGTTACCATCGCCAGCGAGCAGGGTGGCGATGTTGAAGACTAAATTTGTCTCGTTTCCGAGGGCGAATGCGCCTCCGGTGACAAGGCTCAAGAGCTGAGGGTCGAGAAGGGCGAGGTTGAGAGGGGCAGTCTCGGTGCTGTACCAGCCATTGTATCCATGGCCAGGAACACCGGGGAGAAGGTAGCGGTTGTTTTCCATCCGGATGAAATAGTTTCGCATGTTGTCTGCTGACCAAGACGAATCACCGGTGAGGCTGGCGATGTAGTCAAAGTCGGAGCGGTGAGGGTAGACAGCAATGAGTGCATTATGGGCGGTGCAGCCTCCGAGGGTGCCAGAGCGAGGGTACAGAGTTCCCTTCATCGTGGAGCCGGAGGGCGGGTTGAGGCCGGTGTACTCGCCGCCACCTGGTGTCTCGTATGTGGTCTTGAAGTCGCGAGCTTGCCTTGCTTCGTCGGCATAGTGGCGGACGAAGAAGTCCCATGCCATGGCGTCGTCTTCGGTGGACTTTGCTTGGTAGGCTGGGACGGTGTAGTTCTCGTTGGCTCCCTGGTCATCGCCGGCTTCGATGAGAAGGGTTTTGCGACCGGCGAGGGCGAGACGGGCAGCCAAGACTCCGCCGCCGGCGCCGGAACCGACGACGATGAACTCATAGCCGGTCAGGTCGACAGCAGCGACGAGACTTGTGGAAGCGGCGAGGAGGCCGAAGAGATTTGTTAACCTCATGGCGATGTCTATTGTGAAAAGCGGCTTGACTGGAGTTGTAGGTTGAGTCAGACATGGGAAATCCAGAAGACGATGATAAACTTGGGATAATACACACCTTGAGAGATTCGTCGACGCCGAGGTATCCGTAATTACTTGCAGATCTTGATACCCATCCCACGAGGGATCGCCAGCTCTTATAAGCCACGATCGACGAGGAACATATAGGCGCATATGGTGGTGATCTCTTTGGGGAGGCAGCTAGTGGGCAATTAATCTCCAGGGACTCGGCATGACGAAGAATGCCACCTTGATCCATGTCCGCGCCGCTGCGCTTAGAATTAGTCGATAGCCCGGACACTGTTCCGGGCCTTCTCGGCGCGGGGTCACTGGCTCGGTCCGCCAAGACATTGCTGGCGCCTCCCTTTCGTGCTTGATTGAGTCAAGCTTTTGAGTTGTCTTTTTGGGAGAGACAAAGGAAAGTGACGACATTGTAGATATTTGCGAATTCCAAACCAGATCAAGGGGCTTTAAGAAGCGGCGAAGGTTTATCAAGGGATACGAGAACCTCAACTATTAGACCAGGCACGAAGGGTTGGTAGGATATTGAGTTATTTTCTCCTGAACCTAAGGAGCCAGTGAGAGGAGAAAGCTGATGGGGGAAATATCGAGATTGGTCCATCTGGAAGAAGAATATCGGATCGAGAAGTTATCGATGTTGGGTTACTTCGGGGCTGCGCTCGTGTTGAGCAGCACAGATCATCTGATGCAGACATAGTAGTCACTCAGCCGGGCCATTCCTTGCACAGGTCCTCATCTCAACTTTTGGATCCCTGTCGTCCGAATGCTCGCAGGCTACGCAAAACGATTTGCGGTTGCTGTTTGCCCCCTTGGACTAGGTAAAATTTACAGTTCACTAGACCGCGCGGGATGGCCCTTCGCCGGACAGGGTATCCCATGCTCTCAACGCCAGCAATTCAACGACCTCGAGGACGACATTAGACGTGCGGAGCGGCGTTCGCAGGCGGCTTCACTTTTCGGAAGTGGCTGCGATGACGATCATTGTCGCATACAGCAGTGCTCTAGCAATCTGCCGAGACTGTTAGCACACCTCTTTCAGTGATGGCGGTTCGCTAGTCTTTTGCTAGTGCTTGCCTCACCCTCCGCCGCGAGCGCTGCAATGCAACACTGAATCTTGAATTGGCGGGTCTTCCCCGCACTGCACTCACTGCAGTTCTGTACTCCGTAGTCTGCTCTGCGGGTTTGGTTGATCTCGGCCGTGAATGTGCTCCGTCGAGAGAGGGGTGGTTCGGGATCTCATGCAAGACTGAGACTGCGAGGTGATGAGTTACGCGCGAAGTGATGGAAGCTACCGAGGTAAGTTGTGAGACTGACAGCGGGCGGGCGACTCAACATGACGGAGATGGCGTAGGAGTAATTCTTGAGCCGGTGGGAGGCTTAGCGGCTCATTTTCCGCAAGTCAATTCGGGCGGTAATGGAGTTGGGGCCAGATTGTGATTTTGGATTTGTTGTTGAGCAGCAACTGTCGAGGATATCTCAACCGGCCCTTCTCTATCGCATCTTGCGTCAATGCCCATCAGAGCGTCTGCCGTTCAAGGAGAAAGCATGCTGAGATTGGAGATATCGTCACCACTGTCAAGGCGAGTGAAGGGTAGCATTCGAGGTCATGTCAGGGCGTCAGCATATCCTCCCTGTTTCTTGCTTCTTCCTGTGTCCCTCCCTTTCAAGTGTCCCATACCTAGCGGACATGGAATACCCCGAGACCCCAACGGACTCGAAAAGACGACAAGGATGGGAAGAATCGCTGCAGCGAAGTTTGCGAATATCTTGCTGTTCACGTGCGAAAGCAATGAATCGCTCCTCGAAAGATCGACAGTCCTTGCTCGTTGACGTGGTACCCATAGAGTTCGGACAAAGATCGACCGGCTCCCCAGTCCCAGCCACGTTGTCGCGACCTCGCACATCCGCACTGACTTGCCAGCCTCGGATCTCTTCACCGTTGCCAGTCAACCGGATTCAATGTCGGGCAATTGAAGTAATATGTTGCGAGGTCCTCGCATTATTCAACATCACCAGTCTGCGCTGCCTCTTCGAGACGACATGGTTGCCGAATCAAGCTAGAGGTAAGGTAGCGTGAGGGGGAGGATTCGTGGAGCGGAGTCGTGAATAAGCTTAATACGCCGAAGCCCAAGTCGTGCAGCACAAGTGCAGTTTTTTCGCCGCCGGCTGTGCTGTTGACTCGGGAAGACTTGATGTTTTGGCTACGATGTTTGGCCGGTAGGGGGAACAAACCTTCCGGGGAGTTCGTTCGCTCGTTGGAGCCGGAAGGGAAGGAGATGGGAGCTCTTTGCATACGGCTCTCTGATTGGCCCCTCGGCAGCCCGCGGTATCCCGTGGTTGAGACCCACCCGACGGAGCTCTGACCCGACAACTCATCCTTCAATTACAAGCTGAAGCGCACACGTCTCAACAACCAGCATCTGTAGTGTAGTGGTTATCATCCTTGCCTTCCATTCTTCGGATCAGCAAGGGACCCGGTTTCGATTACCGGCGGATGCATCACGCTGGTTAACTTTTTGCATTTTCCGTGAATGATCTTAGACCCCTCCCATTTTTGATTCCTTTCAACGTAGTTTCCATCATTTTGTTTTCGAATCTCTCGGAAAGGTGTGCAATCGCACGGTTGGTGGTGTCCAATTGGACGCGCAGGTGCAGAGTTCGAATGAAGCGTTTCGGGGAAGACCTGCGATTACGTGACTCCGACCAGGCACTTTGGAGAATGATGAAGGGTATGTATGTATGCACGAAGTCTTATATCTCCCCTCTAATTCTCAGTGAACGACTTCAACAGGTGCAATGTACAATTATTTCAAAAGCTGTCATTGTCTTGAAGAGAGGAGTGGACTTGGATTTCTCGTTCCTGGCAGTGTATGTATTTGAACGCAACATGCGGCCACATTGATTATCATCATCATCATCATTACAACTACCTCGAGCTACATCCCTGCCTCAGACGATAATAGCATTAAAGTAACCCCCCCCCCCCCCCAATATTTCATCCACCCTCCCTCCACTCAAATAGTAAAAGTCCCATTCACCCTCAAATCCCGACTGCTAGCCCCAACCCAAACCCCATACTCACCCTCACTCAACCGCCACTGCTGTGCACTCACATCCCAAAAGCTCAAATCCCGCCTCGTTAGCGCAAACTCCACCGTCGCGCTTCCGCCCGCCTCGACATATACCCTCTCGAAGCCCCTCAACTGCTTCGCGGGCGTGCCCTCTACGGGAATACCAACATACAGCTGCGCGACCTCATGGCCGCCCACGCCGCCCGTATTCTGGACCGTCACGCTCACGGAGACGACTTCCTCCCAGAGTGCGGGGTGTCCGCCCTGAACAATCGCGACGCTCGGATCCGGGATACCGGCGCTCACGCCCGACGCGGCACTCGCGGAGAGGGAAGAGTAGCCAAAGGTAGTATACGATAGCCCGAAGCCGAATTCGTACCGGGGCGAGATCCCGTCGCGGTCAAAGGCGCGGTAATCGATGAATAGACCCTCCGTGAAATCGTCCTGCGGGAACGGGCCCGCTTCGACAGTCGAGTTGAGGAGGTTACCGTAGTCTGTCTCGGCGCGGGCGACGGTGTAAGGGAGTCTGCCGCTGGGGTTGACGTCGCCGTAGAGGATGTCGACGAGGGAGTTGCCCGATTCCTGGCCGGGTAAGCCGGCAAAGAGGATTGCTGTCACGTTGGGATGGTCTGCCCAGGCTTCGACAACGCGGGTTCCTGTAGGAACTTCGGTTAGCGGTGGCTATGCTAGATAGTAGCATAAGACTTACCGGCAGAGTGCAACACGACAATCGTGTTGGAGCAGTTGGCCGCGACGTTGTTGACCAAGTTATCGCTAAACTCGTCCGTCAGGCTTGGTCGGTCGTATCCCTCTGAGGCCCACGCGTTGATAAAGACCAGACATGCCTCCGAGTTGACGTAGTTGGGCTGCGGGTTCTCAGAGTAGAAATCCCACTTAACCACTCCGCCGTCCGCGATAACACGGTCCTGGATGGCCTGGAAAGGAGTAATGACATATGGCGGCGTCGTCGTTCCAGAGCCGCCACCAGAAAGCAACGTCCCGTTGAAGGTATCCGCCAGTACAGTACCCCATGACGGGCCATAACTCGTGCTGCCCCACGGCGTGGGAGGCAAGCTAGCATCGTAACCGTACACCGTCAAGAACTTGGGGTTCTTGAACGGCAACGTGCCATTGACGTTCTTCACCAGCACGGTACCGGCGGCGCCGATCTCGCGAATGATCGCCTTGTGCCCGTTCTGCACGTCGACGGGCGCGTGCTTCTGGAGGTTCGAGTAGGCTCCGACGGCTGGGTAGTCGTCGCTGTCCTGGCCGATGTAGTACCACGCCGCAAGGATTCTTGTCGTCATGTCCTCGACGCGTTCACGGGTGACACTGCCGTTGTTGACTGCCTCGACGAGGGATGCGCCCCAGAAGGCTTCGTTTGGCATGACCAGGTCGAGACCTGCGTTTGCGGTTGCCACGCCGGCGTGTTGTGCGCCCCCTGTGGTAATTGTAAGCAGCGGCCATGGAGACCAGAAAGCAAGAGAAACTTACAGTCGCTGACAACGAACCCTTCAAACCCGAGCTCAGTCTTGAGGACTCCATTGAGCAACTTGGAGTTTTGGCATCCGTACGAGTTGTTGGCGCGATTGTAAGAACACATGACCGACGCAGCGCCCTCCTTCAACGCATCCATGAAAGGGAAAACATAAAGCTCATGCAACGTCCTATCATCAACATTGGATGATCCGGCCTCGCCTTCTTCAACACTCGGGTTCCGGCGGTACTCCTGCTCGTTGAGAATCCAGTGCTTCGGGCACGCAATGGTTCCAGCATCCTGCATTCCCTTGGTAATACCACCGACGCCAACAGATGACAGGTACGGATCATTACTCAGACCCTCCCAGTTTCTGCCGCCGCGCGCGATACGACCCAGGGGTCCGCCGACGGGTCCAAGGCCGACATTGATACCCTTACCTCGGAACTCGGCGCCCAGGGCCTCGCCGTAGGCATACGAGAGGTTCTTGTCCCATGTCGCACCGAGGTGGATGCCGGAGGGGAACGCCGAGACAAATTCCTGCGCGCGGACGCCATCGGGGCCGTCTTGGAGGCAGATGGGCTCGATGCCGAGACGAGGAACGGAGCCTGTGTTGCCGGTGCAGAGGCCATCCCAGCCATGGGTGAAGTTTGCGAGTTCCTCGACGGTCATCTGAGCGGCGAGGGACTTTGCGCGCTGGTACGCTGTGGCCCATTTCTCATTGGTCGTTCCGTTTCCCACGGCTATTTGGTTCTTGGTTAGGTTCATGTCACGGTATGCTCAGGTTAAGAGAGAAGTCAGTACTGACGCGTGGGGTAGACGGCTGGACTTTGGCCATAGTAAGGATCTGTATCATTGGTATAGCTATCTTGAGCAGCGCAGAGCGTGAGGCCAGCAAGGGCCGTCGCCAACGTCGAAATCAAGTTGTTGACCATGTTGAGGACCCAATTGAAGAGCACAGCTTGAGCTTGCAAACTCTCTGCTCCATGGTCCCCGTACGCAGGAAATCCAACCACTTAAGAACTTCCCCTCTTGTCGTGCCTTTTCCCACGTCATCTGTCCAACTTCTCCTCGGACTGAGATGAGTCGACGGCCGACATCTAGTCCCCGGCACCGCTGCGCAGTACTGTGCACGCCGTCGGCCCTTCTCCCTAGTCGACGGTGTTCCCATGATCACATTCAACTTTTCGCCGCAGCCAGATCCACCTCCACTCGGAATCCGTCTTCCAGGAGTCAAAAGGCACAATGATGATCTCATCAACGATGCGACGCCGGCCACTTGGGCAAGCTTTTTACGGTGGTAGTCTGTGTGGAAACCCCATGTCTCCCCAAGTCGGGAAAAACTCCATGTCGGTCCACGTTGTTGGTGCCATTTCTCAACGGTGCGGGGGAGAAAGGTGTGGATGGCCGTTGGTGGCTAGTTTGCCTAGTTTTGGTAGTCCCATCGCAGGTTCAACCAGCTAAGGATGCGAAGCCAGGCCACGAGTAGTTCGTCTGGAGATATTCCATGCAGCCTGGAGGCTCTTCGGCGGTATTTTCTTCGGCGCGCGGGGAAATCGTGGGGAATGGAGAATGGAGAATGGAACGACCGGGGTTGTTTTAGATGGCAGGTATTATAGGTAGCAATACCGGAGAGTATTCCCATGTCACCTCCGCATCTCCAGCGCGATGCGATGCCGGCATGTGGGAGAATGCGGGGAACGTCGTAAGATTGGGACTGGTCGAATTCCACATCTAGACTAGTTGGAGTCCTGGGACGGAAAGCTCTTCGGCAATGAAGTTGGTCAACTCGTGTCCGAAGTCGGTTTGTAAGTATCAATTCACACAATACTCCTCCATCATCGTCGATGAACGCGGTGGGGTGGCAGCCATCGGGAAAACACCGGTTGTGAGAACGTCTGACTCACGAAGAGCGTGCGAGCAAGACGTAGAAGCGAGCCGGTTCGATTGGCTCTTCGTCCTTGCTGGCCTATTTCAGATGGAGACGATTGTAATCCCCTGTTGGTTCGTCCGAGTGGCGTGGTGTATGAATTCTGGAGTAATATCTCCCGGGTCATGCCTGTCGGTACTATGCCATGGATTACCACCGATGACGGGAGGGCGGCCACACACGACGTCGGGCATAATTGTCTCGAGCAGTGTACTCTAACGGAAGAGCAACCTCGGCAAAAAAGATGAAGATCATCACGGGACATCGTCCTCAGGCCGAATGTACCCCAGCCTCGGGTAGGGAGTAGGATAGTTATAGCTGGTGTCCATGACGAAGGGTGGGTGATCCGGGTTCTACAAGGACTGTAAGTGATTGCTTCCAACCCTCCCAACGTAGATTGAACATACATAGAACGAACCCCCCGGTTTATCAAGTCGGGCAAGCTGATTTCTTTCATCTAACCATTCGTCCTGGGTCTTGACACGGCGCTTGCACCAAGTGCATCTTGGGACGGTCTCTTGCGCAACGCCGGCACCGCAAGGGCAATAGAACTGACGGCAGAGCTATTAGCAGGTGTAAAGCAACTACTCACGTGGCTCAATTGACAGGAACTCACATTGCGCCATTTGCCATATATCTCGAGTTGCTTGGTCTCTGAGGCTTCATCGGGACCCCATTCCTCTGGTTGGTTGAGCACATTGTTTTGGCCCGACGCTTCCTGAGTTCGCGTGTCGTAATACGCTGTGGTCTCTTTTCTCTGCGCGTCTTCACATTTGGTACAAAGCCACCTTAGACATAGGTTGCAATCGCATGTGTCGCTGAGTTGTAGCTTCCGATTATCACCTTCGAGCTGGAAGTCACAATCGCGGCAAAGACACATGATGTTGAGAGGGCGCCAGTTGTAGCGCGGCTCGACATAGCTTTCCTCCACGGACAGAAGCCGATCGTAGTACCTGCACTCCTCACAGACGTTGATACCACATCTCCGGCAGGGCAGAGCTCCAGCCTCGTCGCATTTGATGTTGTACAGCTTGACTTCGATTTCCTCGTCCCCGACAACCATGGGAGGGAGGCCGCAGAGAAGAGTCCAGTAGTTTGGACAGTAGCGTCCGCTAAAGTTTTGGCGTTGCACTAAGCCGCGGCCATCGCAGAGACAGAGGCTTTTCAGCTTCTCGAATATTGTACGGGAACCGAGGATGTGGGCGTGGTGGTTACGGTTCGTCTGAGCTATGTGAAGAAGGTCCAAGGCTGAAACATATTCCGCGAGGATGGACAAGATCGGATAAGACGAGATGAGGTGCGAAATGGACGGAGTCGGTGATTTCGGGGCCATGGAGAACATCGAGTGCCCGACAGATCGCGCGGCATACAGATCGATGTCGCATGAGCCTGTGAGGTTGTCTTTTCTGAAAATTTACGACACGTGTGTTCAGGAGTAGATTGTTGCCCGGCCACGGCTCATGGAAGGCGAGTCATCACTGGGATGTGCCTGTCTCAAACCAGGGGGCCGGCCGGGGATGGCGCAGTCCGAAGGTGCTGAGGCCGAGCCACATGTGGCTGGATGAACCACTCGCCTCAAGTCTGTGCCTGATATTATCGTGCTGACGATGAGGTGAGCATCGTGCTGGTCGCCGTTGGTCGAAAGAGAGTCGATTTCGTCAGTTTCGCCGAGAATTCCTGATGGAGCTTTTGCTTTGCTGCATCGGATGACAGGAATTCAAATTGACGGCACCTCAAGGCCGCATCAGGTTCGAGCCTTTGTCCGTAAAGGATGGTGTGCCATGGAGCGACGCCGGGTAGCTGCCGAAGATTGAAGCAGGCCATTGGATCATTCTCCACAGCTGCCAGAGTCAAGAAAGTGATCGGCACGACGGGAGCTTCGAGATTTCCGTAGAGCTCGGAGCTGGCGACGTCAGCTTCGGTCTTCGTCTTTGATGGCTTTACGTTGGACTGGAATTGATACAAGTGTCAGAGAGCGTCTGGTTTCATCGGATGTTGGTGGAAAAGGTTGTTTCAGTCGGTAGCTTCGGCAGGGTCCAGCCTTGACAGCCCCTTTTCTAGCTGTTCTAGAACGTTGAGCCGTGGTGGGAGGATGAACCACTGTGACGTTGATTTGGTTCCAAGGTGAACATGGGAATGGATAAGTCAAGGTGAGCAAGGTGACATTGGTGACATTCAAAGGTGAGCAGTGGATATTCCAGATTTCCAGATATTTTCCGGACGCAGCGATGATCAAGTGCCTGGGGAGGTGTGAGATCATCTGGATCGCTCCTGCTGGAATGGCGCTGAAGAGTGTTGGAGAAGGAGCTACTGGGAGCTCCCCAGGCAGAAAGACCCATAAAAGTGAGTCACAGCCAATCATCGCCGCCATTTGACTGTGGTTCCAGGGGGAGGTCTCCGCTCTAGTGGCCTGTGCGACATAAGGCTGCACCGCAAACGGCCAACAGCAACGCAGCAGCAGCAGCCAAAGAGGTCCTCACAGTGCAGGTGGCAGGCACTCTCGGGGGTGGTGCGCGGATGAGATAAGCCAGGTCCGATAAGGATAACACACCTGACCGAAGCTCCAACCTTATCGCGACATCATCCTCGTCGCCTACACCATCCCATCCTGTCCTGTCCTATCCCGTCCCGTCCCATCCCAACCGTCTTCCCGTCCTTCTCTCTATCGCTTCCTTGTTCCTCTTTACATCCTCATCCTCCCCTGGCTCACCTTGGCTTCGCATCTTGGCTTTGCTCTTCACATCAACACCTTAATCCTATTCCTTTCTACTTAAATATGAATCGCTCCAACTCTTGACCTTTTTGTCGTGAAGCACTTCCTCTCTTTCTCCCCCATTCAACATGGCCAATTCCCCGTCCCACAGGTCCAGCCGGAGCCCAGCCTCGTCCACCTCGGCCGGCCGAGACTCCACGTCCCCTTCACATTCCAGAGACCGCCGTGATGCACCCTCCACGTCAGCCTCCGCCGCTGCCGACCATGTGCCGGTTGAGACATTGGTGGAACACTTGCTCGCCGCCAAACGCTCGCTCTCGTCCATGACGGCCGTCTTGCGAGCAAACGAAATCGCGACCGATGCACGCCAGGCCCATGAGGAGGCAGTTATCTTGTATGCCGAAACCCAGTTCCTGCGACGTGCCATCTCTGAGCAGCTGGCGCTGTTGATGAAGGTTCGCCGTGGTCTCAAGAGAACCTACGATGCCGGCAAGCGCGACTTCAAGCACCTGGTCAAGACCATGGATGCAACCAATGAGAAGCTGCAGGAGACTATGGCCATGCTCAAGAATACAACTGTGGAAGCTGTCTTCAGACCGCCGGGCGAAGAGCGCCGCAATCTGATGGACTTTGTGGACGAAAAGAGCGTCCACGTCATGGTCGAGGCTCTGAAGCAGAGCCTCGGCGAGCTGCAGGTGTGTAAACGTACCCCTGCTGCCTCTGGATTTCCCACACTATCTATGATAGTCTAGACGACTGACGGAATGAATTACCTGCAGGCTATCCAAACATCCTTTGATGGCGATCTCCTTCGCTTCGACGATGACCTGCGAGCACTAAAGAAAACGATGACGACGACACCCCTGCCTCGAATGCCCTCCGACTCGTCACAATACGACCCGATACCCGAGCTTCTCGGTTCTCTCGTAGACAGTTCACATGACATGGCCCAACTGCTCACGTCCTTGACTAAACACTTTGACTTGTGCGTCACAGCGGTGCGGACGACAGAGGGCGGCGCGGCTCTTGCTCGTCGTAGGGCGGCGGAGGTGACGCAGTCACAAGGCGGCGATGGTGTATCGTTGTCTGGTGTAATCGCTGACCAAGAGTCGCAAATGCCCGACCTCGAACCGATAACGATGAAAGACCGGGCGGACATGCTGAATGTTGTGGTTAGCGATGCATCAGAGGTCGAGAGTGTCATCCAGGAAATCAACAAGACACTCCAGACCATGGAAGAGGAATTTTCAGCCATGACTGGACAAACAGGACAGATTAAATTGGCGTTCCTCGGCACCCTGCAAGGGTTCACTGCGCTGGAAGAGATGGGCGCTCGTATGGCCAGCTACATTGCGAGCGAGGCCGAGTTCCTCCAGCGGTGGGAGGATGAGACATACACCATCTACAACAAACTTGGCGAAATGGACGACCTTCGAGACTTTTACGAAAAGTACGCGGGCGCTTATGATAACCTGATCCTGGAGGTCGAGCGGCGCCGCATGGTAGAGGACAAGATTACAAACATTTGGAAGAAGGCGATGGATAGCGTTGACAAACTCGTCGAAAATGATCGACGGGAGCGCGAAGGATTCCGCCAGGATATTGGCGAGTTCATCCCCACGGATCTATGGCCGGGCATGGACGGCGGAATGAAGAGGTGGGAACTCGTCGCGGTTGACGACGGCAACGCCGAGGACGACGTGTCTGGCGGGCAGCGAAGCACGCCGGCACTGGACCGAAGCGTCGTGGACGCTGCTCGAGACCGATTGGAGAGGAGCCAGCAGCGGTAGGAGCATTGCAGTCTTTCGGATTGGCTCCTGTGTTGATTTAGATTGTTTGAGTGTAAGGATTCACCGGGATCTGGTTTCATTGGCGTTCATAACAGGGTAAAGACGGCAGCCTCCAGATAGGCAAGGGATAGTCTCATGGTTTCATGGTTTGGACGGCGGCAGAGTCTGTTTGGATTATTATTTGGCTGGGCATTTCATCTTCTCCGGTCTTGTATGAAGTGAAGTATCTTATCAATACCACAGGAACATCGATCAACGACCATAACGGCTTCAGTGTAGATTGCCACTAGCTCCGCCGTCCGCTTTGCGTTGCTCACTGGGTCTACTTGAGTTGGTCGAAGGAAGCCTCACGGCCAAATGGGATTCAGTCTACGAGGTGTCTTGCACAGCAGCGGTCACGTAGCGAGGAACCTTTATACTTAAACGATATTGAGTGTAGAACAGAGTGGTTGCAGTGGTATTGACGTACCTGACATTCAGTCTGTGGACAAGAGACGATAGTGATGATCCAGCACGGTTTGGCGAGCGGCAACGGGCGCCAGGCCGTATCTTGCCATCCATGCATGTGCTTCTACGGCCATGCTACTGTGAGAACAGCGTTTGATGTCTATAAGAGAGTGTATGGACACTTGCTACAAGCGCAGTCCCATCATGACGACATCAGGAACAGGACGCCAGCTTTCCGCAATGGCCAGGTAAGGTACCGGGACCGAGAAACTGTACGTTATGAACATAGATCTAGAGACAGGGACCAGGAAATCATGATCCTACTTGCCTTCTGAAAACGAGACGAAGCCAGCTTCGGGTCTTTTCATATCAAGGGCAAGCCTCTCGATGCCGCCTACGGTGCTCCCCTTGGAACATTGAACCGCTCGGCAGGCTAAGGCGCTGTCTCATGCATTGGCCTTGACAAATCGGTGGCGGACAGGAGTAGACGGACCCGCTCATTGTGTGTACGATCGATACACGCTGGCTGGATTGAAACACACTAATTTTCAGTCAACTTATGACCAAAGCGAAAGTATTCTGTATGATTGACAATCAATATTAAACCAGCGACCGAAAATAACCTCCTCACTACTGAGTACGACCACAAGCACGAATTGCATGATACATAGTTGACCCTCGCCCTCAAGACCCGACATGGTACTGAGCATTCTCATTCGGACCGTTCACCTGGAGCCCTCCAACGGTGCTAGCCTGCGTACCTTTTCCGTTATGCAGCATCATGATTCCGTTACCGTACTGAATTTGAGTGTTTGATCCATGCTGTTTCTTTTGCAGTGAAGGAGGAAGCTGTGTGATTTCACCTAAAGCAATGTCCAGCTCGGTGACAACCTCGTCAGCTACCCAAGGCGGTTTCGCTACCACCATCATCTGGTTGAGCACATCTTCCATCAGCTTCTCCACTACCTGATCGCCGTTCGCTTCCACCACAGCTGCATATTGCGCTGCCTTTTCCATGGCATTTGTCCCTTTCTTGATCGCACTGAACATAGACTCGATGATCTTGGCGAGACCATCGCAAGCTTCAGCAGATTGCTTGATTTGGTGGAAAGACTGGCGCTGCTCCGATGTTTCAGAACCCCCCCTGGTAATGCCTTCAAGATGTGAGTGAATAGAGGTAAAGACTTGCGGCAACAGCGGAAGCCATTTTGCGACACCTGGAAATGCCGGAGGTAGACCCTCCTCGTCCTTGATCGTGCCTCCAACGTTGCCCACTCTTTTGAAGCGACGGGAGGTGTCATCGACTGCATTCATTGCTTCATCGACAGTTGTTTCTTTGGCAGTCATGATGACGGTCGGCGCCTGGTCGAAAAGATCGGAGGGTGCAAGTAAGGTGATGAAACTAAGGTAGACCAGGTGTCAAGGAACATGAATTACTATTCTACGGTACTCCTTAACCGTGTCAAAACTCTTTAGCAGTCGCCTTTATACATGTGTTCGGTCATCTTTTTGATTTCCTTTTCCTTTTTTCTTCTTCTTTCGCAGAGCGACACCTCAGGTGTCACAGCAAATCAGGATACGGACTCCTTAGACCAGTTGCACCCCTCGGGCAATCTATGAAGTACCTATCTACATCAGTTCATCGTGCGCTTGACATGCACCTGACTTGACCGGTACTAACGATTCCACGCAGAGCTCCCCTCAATGGGCTTGAATATTTCTGGGCATGCAGCAGCAGCTGACCGCATGATGGACAATTATGCAGACCCTCAGAGATTTTCGTATGTCCAACAATCAGATATCAATATTTAGGCAGCACAGCCTGCCCGTACGTGGAATGTATGATTGCCTGCAGCAGGCGAGCCACTGAGCCTGCTTGATCCCACCATCTTTCCTTTCCAGGTGGTCAGTTATCATTTGACTGCGCCGGGGCGGGCACCCGATAGAGAAACCGGTCAACTGTCGGGGCCAACTATTAGCTTCCCTTCCTTCAGTCAGGAAGTCTGTCTTGAGGGCCAGGACTAAGGAGTGACCTCTCTCTCACATCATCACATACCAGGGCAACTTTTCTTAGTCTTAACACGAGAATGTCAGGAGCCGAGGTTCTAGGCATCATATCTGCCATAATATCGGTCATCGATGCATCAATCCAACTTTACAAAGCCGCCAATGACGTCTCCGGCTTGCCCTTCGCCTTTCGCCAAGTCTACTCACGCTTGCCGCTCGTTCTGGACACTCTGAAAGCCGCAGAGAATGGATTCGACGATCAAGGGGACTCTCCAAATAGCCGCGAGGCCCTCGTCAGACTTTTGGAAAGTTGCGAAAACAAGGCGAGGTCCCTCGAGGAAATTTTCCGAGACACTATCTCCCCTCCCCGCATTTCGAAAGTGAAGAAATTCTTCAAGGCTATGAAGACGGTCCCCAAGAATGGCGAACTTGAAGCGCTATCCGAAGGCATTCTCGCAGACCTCAGCGTGTTGACAAGCAATTACGCCGTGAAATTCACCACACGACAGGAGATGGAGAGATTGGTTAGGCTGTTGGAGGGGGAACCTCGGGACCCGGGAAATTCCCGTGATATGATGAATAACAGTATGGGATCAAATCAACAGTACATTAAGTTGGATGAGGGCAACCAGTACGTTGCTATCGGGAATAGCATGCAAATCAATGGTCCGTCCAGTGGTACTTTCAACTATAATTCACGCTAGATTAGGAACAGAATGACAGGCTGAATTCGATCGACATACTCTTCAGTGCTAGCCGTGTATCTGCCGGGCTCTTGGCTGTAGTCGCGAAGCGATTGCAAATAATATGAACCCTCATCTCTTGCTTCTTGATATACCCATATTCGCTGCTCCCCGTTGCAGCTGGCGAGCCTTGTCCTCTCTTTTGAGCTGCGCGCATAACATCAAAGGCGTTCTACCGTGCTCATCTTTTGCATATAAACTCACCCCACCTTGGGCTAGAAGACGCACAATTTCTGTGTCGGCATCATCACTGTTAACTGCATGATGGAGTGCATTGAACCCATGGAAATCTGCCAGATTCCTGTCGCAGCCCCAGTCCAGAAGCAATTGCACAATATCGTGGAATCCTAATCTAGCAGCGTGGTGAAGCGCAGTTACGCCTGCCTTATCATGAGCGTCCACTGCTGCGCCGCATTTGAGCAACGCGTCCACGATGCGCATTTCTTCCATGAGAGTAGCGAGAATAAGTGGCGTTCTCTCTTCGGAGTCTTTGGCATCTATCATGACACCATATCGAAGTAAAAATCTCACTGCTTCAAGGAGGCCGCTTTTCGCGGCCCAGTGTAGGGGCCTCTCTCTTTTGGCATCAGGAGCATCCGTGACATTTGCTTGTTGGGAAACAAGCATTGCCAGGGATAGCTTTCCATGTGCAAGACACCAGCAAAACAGGTTCGGATAGTCGTGAACGGGGTATTCTATCGAAGCCCCCTTGGAAATGAGCAACCATGCAATGCTTTCGTCGTTCTTCATGACTGCGTGAACAAGGGCGGTGCGTCCTTGATTGTCTTTGGTATCCACAGATGCTCCTGCTTCAAGGAGAACCCAAACCACGTCTCTATGCTCCTTGATTATTGCATAAATCAAAGGTGTTGATCCGTTGTCGTCAACGACCAAGTTCTGATCAGCCCCATGATCGATGAGGAGTTTCACTATTGATGGCCTATTTGTGGTGATTGCTAGTCGAAGTGGTGTTTCTCCCCCAGCCCCTAGGTTGGGGTCTGACGGACGGGGGTCTCTCTTCAGTAGCTTCTCAATCTTCGATGGATCGTTATACATGTGTAGGATTGCATGTTTCAGAGGAGTCCATTCATCCCTAGAGGGCTGGTTCAGGCTCGCGCCTCTGTCCAATAATAGATCTATCAACTGCTGAGCATGTCTCTCGACGGCTCGTTTGAGTGGTTTGGATCCGTCCGTGTTGCTATCTTCGGTGTTGCGTTTTTCTAGCATCTCTCGACCGTGACAGTAGACCTGTCTCAACATGCTGTAGCCGTCGAAGGCTTCGGCGTCCAAGTCCTTTTGACTTTCGATCAAAATCTTTGCGATTGAAGTGGGCCCATACTTGATCGCAAAAGTCATCGCAGAGTAACCTCGAGAGTTCTTTAGCTCCGATCTAGCTCCGTATTTGACCAGTTCTCTGGCGATATTCGCGTCCTCGTTGGCTACTGGCTTGATCAGAGCTTCATGGAGCGGAGTTTGCTGTTTGTTATCGTATTTATTCGGGTTTGCCGAGTTCCGCAAGAGGACCTGAACGAGCTGAAGGTGACCATATCTAACCGCCCAGTGGAGAGGAGTCTGGCCATTTGAGCTTTCCATGTTTACGTCGACTCCCGATTCCGAGATGAGACGCTTCGCCCAATAAGGGAGGTTGAAGTAGACTAATGCATGCAGACCGGATATGCCTTCAAATGATTTCTTCTTGGTAGGATGAAGGGAAAAAAACGAGCGTTCAAGACTGGCGGAGTTTTGCAGGAACTTCATTGCATCGGCTTCAACCTTGCCTATATCTTCGCGGGGGGTGAGGTCAAGATGATGCCCCCAATAACGAGCAGCATACTCGAGTAGTGGCGGCTGTTCTTCATGCGCATCGGATGTCGGGATGCAAAAGAACTTGAGGCAAATGGAAGCCATGTCTCCTGTTGGTTTTGGTAGTAAAACTTTTCTTTCGAAAAGCAAGTCCTTCACTGAATCATGGACAAGACAAAGAATACGCGATTGCTCATCGGACTTTTTGGCAACCAAGCCATCGCATGAAGAGACCAGATCGTCAATACTGGGTCGATACGACTTGTAATCCCCACCTTGGCTTTGCGAGATGGCGAAGCCGTCTCGAATTTGGTCGGCAGTAAGGCCTGGCCTCCCGTGAACCAGCCAAGTCAGAACGTGCTTCGCCCACCTCCATGTGAGCCTCGACTTCTCGTCTCTCTTATTCTCGAGAATCAGTAATCGTTGAACAGAAGGCTCGAATACCTCCTCGGTATGATTTGGAAGCTGGCGCAGAGCTTCGCTTATCTCTGCGCGAGTGGACTGCTTGCTGAGGAGATTCATGTGTAGTTCGGCCAAGAGAAATCTGGAATAAGTCAACTTCACACCTTCAAAGCAGAATTTGAGAGATTCAAAGCGGACATTTTGCTCTTGCAAGCAATACTGGTCACCGTCTCAACAACATCTTCCTCCGCCTCCTTGAGATGCGGTTTTCGTTCAGGGGCATTGTCAATCCTATGTCGCACGTAGGCCTCAATATCTTCACATTGAGGCTTGATTTCAATGTCCAGCTTCTGCCCAAGATTGAGCTCTAGCCAGCTGCTGTCGGTGGTGAAGAGCACGCGAATCTTAGGCGGAAGGCCTTTGAGCGCCTTTTGCATCGTTTCGCGGAGAGTGTCCTCTCTCAAGCTGTCAAGTGAGTCGATGATCAGATAAACTGTCTGATAAGTTTCGGCTTGGGATTTGAAAAGATCAGCGAGTTTTGCAACTGAGGCACTGGACGAGTCCCTTAGTGAGTCGTTGAAACTGTCGGTTAGGCTATTTGCAAGTGCCCGATCTCGCCCTGAGTCCAGCAGCTGAACCAAAAGTGTGGCCCAAAGGTGGTCTATGGAACTTCGATGCTGTTCCTCTTTACCCTTTTTCGGGAAATAGAAGTAGACGCAGGCCACATTCAGGCTTTGGTGAGCCTGAATTTCTTGCCAGATGGTTTCCGCAACCAAAGATCTAAAAAAATATCAAAGGTTTCAGAGACTATGATAGCGATGATAGAGGTACTTGTCAACCCACAAGAGTAAGGTCTTCCCTGAACCGACTATTATGAACTCAGTCAGTCGATTTCTGGTAGGTGATTTAAGATGGGGGCACATACGGATACCGTGGAGCCGGAGATATTGACACTCTTCTCCTGCCTTCCAAGAAACATATTCTTTGCATCCAAAAATCCATTTACCGGTATCATTCAATAGTTTTCCTAGGCTCTCTTCGTGGTAGGCCTTGGTTCGGGCATGTTCACCAGCCGCTTGGTCCACGAACCAGTCTCTGATCGTTTGAACTGCAAATCAATATCAGCAATAATCATTCTGACATACCAGTTCATCACCGTATTATCAAAAAAGTTTCGCACTCACTATTAGGACTTTTGCTCCAATTTCTATTCAATTCCATCTCACCGAGCGTCGGTATACCAGATGTGACAGCTCCAGATGATCAGCCATGTCTAATCCTGTAAATTGGTGTTAGAAGTCGGGATAGTTCACTTACTATGGATAGGACCTTGGTAGTAGTGGTTGGTTTGTGTATAGCTCTGATTTCCATCACCGTTCTTCGCAAGCTGAGTCCCTGCTCCATGGCTTTGGAGGGAAGTGCTGGGATAGCCACGCTCACTTTCTGATGTCATTGCTTAAGGTAAAGTAGGTAGCACAAGCTTAACGTGAAGATTGTAACCACTAAGCCAGAGTATCATGTTGAAAGAGCGCAAGCTCAGATTATTTTATGACTACTTGTATCAAAAGTTTGACACAATTTCATAGCACTTTCAAGGCTGAGATGACCTGGCACATACTCGTGACACGCCATTTTGGCCAATGTCCTCAGTGACTAATACGGGCATTAAGGCAGGCTGCCAGCCTCACGAACGAAGATGGTGTGAGGGAATTTGAAGCTGCAGATGTGAGGGATGTGGTTCCCCGGCTTATTGCAACCTTTGAGACTCTCCAATAAGAGTTGCAGCTGTGGCTACCAGGTGGTTCCAATAGCTGCGACCCATCAGCAGATTTCGCCAAGCCTCGCTCAATTAGGACGAAGTCTCTTGAAGCATGCGTGATTTGACCGGGAATAAAGAAGAAGCAGGCTTGAGTACAAATCAGAGAAGCTGTATATGGACAGTGTATCATTAGCAAGCAGTCATTTCTTGGCGGGCATTCGGATATGTGGTGGTAAACCCTCTCAGCCTGATCTACTTTTCGGTTTTGTCAATCCCCCACGACAGCATTCTCCGTGAGAAGAAATGATCGCGAAGAGACTGAAACTCTTCTCCTTTTGCCGCATATCATCATAGACGATCAGACCAGTCCTGTCAAGTATCTCAATGCCAGACGATCACCAGGATGAGGCGCGTCGCAATCGGTCCTGGGAAAGGAGAAGGTATTATATTAGATGCAATGATGAGGAAGACTCTACTGACAACATGCGAAGACCTCGTCCAGTCCACGAATACGAGCGTGAAGCCGACGGGCGAAGAAGCCACGTGCATCGCGTAACGATCCGTGATGTTCGACCCAATCTAGAAAGCCCGAATGTCAGGCCTTCAGGGCTCCCCAGCCCGCCGCCACCTCCACGTCGGCAAGACTCTGGTTACAGTGCATCACATCGAATGTCATATTCCAGCGCTCCAAGGAACAACAGAGACCTGCCATCCGGCCCATTGTATCCCCCACCCCTCGAACCTGAGCTTGATCCCGAACCTTACGAACGCGAACATATACGTAGGGGAAAAAGGAGACGTTCGAATTTTCACCGTGACAGATTCGAGGATCGGAAGGTTGGTAATAGGGATTTACCGAGCTACCGCGTCGGACCAAAAGAATCCCTTCAACTTCTTGGGGCAGACCGTGACCGTGCCGACTATTACCTGCGGCCCTCGAGACATGGACGGTCGCATTTCCATTCGCATGGGCGAGACAGGAGATCAAGATCGAGTTCTTCGGGCTCGTATGACTCTACCGAAAGCCTAGAGACTACAGAGATAACATGGAGGGAAGAGTTGGAAAGATACAAGAGAGCTGACGAAGAGAAAATACTCACGGACAAGGTAAGAAGAGAGACAGAAGAGACAATAGAGCGTAACTTGATGGAGAAGAAGCGAGAAGAAGATGAACAGCAACAAATTTACAATCGCGTGCGAGTCGAGGCGGAGTTTAACGAGAGAAGACGGATCGAAACGGAAGCACAGGAAGTAAGAGACCAAGAAGCGGCTACTATTGAGCAAATGAACGCGATGGAGAGAAGCATTAGAGGCAAATTGGAAGCAGAGAAATGGGCCGAAGAGGCAGAAAAGAAGGCAAAAGCTAGGCAAATTGAAGAAACTGCCAGGCTGTCGCGAGAGAAGATGATGGAGGCCATGGAAGATATCGCAACCCTTACCAAGGAGAAGGTCCTGGACGATATTGCAAACGAGAGGCAGATAGATACTGCAAAACGAGGGGAGCACGACTTCATGATGACCGAACTATTATCAGAGCTCCGAGCAATTATCAGATCGGACTTGCGTCAGGAAATTCGCTCAGAGGTACGCCGAGAGATAGAGGAGGAGGAATATGAAGCAAGAACGGGTAGGCCATCACGCCATTACTGGCGGTATCGCCAGGATCCTTCCACACCAAGATACACAACACCGGAACCACGACGTCGCTCCCCGCGGCCAGAGCGATATCGCGAAGCTTCTTACGGGACAGCATACCGATATCGAAGATACCGAGAGCCGCAGGACGGAAGATACCCTAGGGCACCCATGGTACATTCTTCAGATGACGAATCAAGGAGACATAACGAGGAAGGTATTGCTAGCCCAGTATCAAGCCACTTTGGGTCTTATCACCATCCAGTCCCCGAACCGAGGCTGAGGCGGAGATCCAGGCAGGAATACCGCATACCATCCTCCAATGGATCATCTAGGGGGTCTGCAACAGATCCTGTGGTGCATCATATGGAGCAGCCCGAGATCAATCTCAATGCCGCAAATGTGAACCAACCTCCGGCAAGAAGGTCTGCGTCTAGGAGGAAGTATCGTGAGTCTAATGATAGAGGTTTGGTAGTATATATACCGGCAACCTCAGAGTTTGAGCCGCCGCCGATAGGGAGTCTGGCTGAGAGTACTACGGCGTTTGGCACACAGCATGATCCGGAAATTGAGCTTAGCAGTAGGCCAAACAAGGTCGAGGAGGTTGAGGTTTGGAACGATGTGGAAACTAGAAGTCTTTCGCCGACGGACAGTTCATACCAGACACCGAGTGAGGTGTGAGAAACGCAGACACATGCCGTAATAGAAAAAGATATCTCCAAACTGAAGAGCGAGTGACCTGCACTCAATGTTAGAAATGCAGTACTGGATTGCCGCAGATCTCTCCCCCTAGCGGTTTCGTCATTCGACTAAGAGTCCACCTTGAATTGAGGGACTTGAACCCATGCACATTTTGGAGAAGGCGTCAGCCGTACGGTTTGAGGTTGCTGGGTAGGTATTTGGGCTGGCAGACATGGTAGCCACACTTAGTTGTTTCTTTGAAGAACAAAGACTCTATTGTTTGGCTCTTACCTGCAGCCACCTCTTAATCATCCCTCAACCACGTAACACCTCCCGCAACAACTTGGTAGATCCATCCATTGGGGGACATCTGCGTAGGGGCTACATTGTTGTTATACGTACCCCCGGCTCCGGCCCGAATCCGCCAGACAATCTCGCCAGTCCGGAAGTCTATGGCGGTGAAGTACCATACATACAATCCCTGGCCAGCAAGTTCCTCGTCCTGCGTGTAAGAGTACACGAGACCATTCGCAGTCGAGAGACTAAGAACGCTCGTCGAGCGGACCTCCAAAGCCCACCGGACCTCACACTTACCCTCAGGCGTAATGTCCACCCGCGTAATTCCAGGTGCCAGGGGCGCAAAGTCGTTGAACTCGCCGTTGATATCCGCCCCTTCGCCTAGATCCTGCAGTTCCGGGGCCCCGTAGTTGTTATTCACGACGACGCTGTACGTCGACCCGTCAAAGTACCCGACCATGGCATTCTCATTCGCGCTGGCGCCGGGTTCGAATAACGGGACCTTGCAGACTAGAGGCAGCTCGCCTTCCGCGAGGCTCCCGGCTGAAGAGGCGACTTGGCGGTAGATCAAGAGCTTCACTTGCGCGTCGGCGTTATCCGTGATGGCGACGTACTTGTCACCGACTAGGGACGGGGTTGACCCCGAACCCTGCGAGAAGCCGCCTGGCTTAGCAGCGGTACCGGCGTCATATGTCTCGTTCCACAGCGCGGTGATTTTTCCGTCGCTTTTGCTCGGTCTGAAGGCGAACATGTGACCGGTGCTGCTCCTGTTGGTCTCTGATGCGAGGGGACCGGTGTTGAGGTAGACTGTCTTCCCGCTGACGGCGATTGAGTTTTCGATTCTCTGGCCGTCGAGGGTGATAGTCCGGATCATTCCGTCTGGGGTCACGTATCCGAGGATGGAGGAGTCACTGGCAGTAGAGGTTGTCGCGAGCGCAACGGACGTGAACCACACGTTCTGATCCTCGTCGACGTAGCTGCTCACGACGCCGTGGTTCTGAGGCAGGGTCGTAGTGAGATCGATGTCTCGACGAGGGATGAACGTGGTACCGTTCGCGTCGTCGACTCTCTCGACTTCGAAGATGTGCCTTTCCATTGTGGGCAGGATTACGGAATCCCCAGCGACGGTGGCGTACGGAGAGAGCAATGTCTGTCCTTCAGGGGCCCAAGACCCTAGCATGTTCATAGCATCCGGGTCAAAGGCTGCGATGCAGAAGTACGGCTCTGCGGCATCCGTGCAGACGGAGCGCGCCGTCAGTCGGTTGTCGCTGTGCCAGTACTGCGCTGATATGGCAACAGACCGGCTGGAGACGTTGGGAGACACGCCGAGGGGACCATCCCAGTCGTTCGTCCTCGTGTTGCCGCCGTCCTGGTGGAAGCCAACTACGTCAGGGCTATAGCGAGTCTTCTTTAGTAGAGGCTGTGCTTGAGCTGGAAGTCCGATGAATGACTGAGTAGAGACGTTCTGGCTTTCGAGAACGACGCCGGTGTCTTCTAGGGGCGACGGAGAAGCCTATGTTTGTTAGAACATGATGTCTATGGCTTTAATATTGAAGAGACGTCTGGGAACTTACGAATTGGCCTAATACAGGGTGAGGCTGTAGCGCATTGGCCAGAAGAGCCGCAATGAGCTTCTTATAGTTGATCATATTGAAGGTGTCTAAAGTGAATGTAGTAGCGAAACAGCTATTGAAATGTGTCCCGTCGTGAAAGGAATTCTACTGAAGTTCTTTCCCATTTATATATGTATAAGAACATTGGAATTCCAATGTCTGTATGTGTATGCTTCATAGCACCCGACTGATGGTATGAGTCGCGGGCCTACCGGTCAGGACGGTGCTTTATCTTGGCATAGCGTGCCAACACTATAATTGATTGTCAACTCATTTCCGCGGTGTTGACTGTCTGCGCGGGAACTCAGCCACACCACCGCCGTCCACATTTTTGTTCCTCGGACTGAGTATCGTCAGCCTTGCATTCGCATAGAGGTCAATTTGTGCTCCCTCGATGATTCTGGAGCGAGGCGCTAGGAAAGTCGTATTCGCTATCCGAAGCTATTGGCTCCTTACCAGACTTGGCGGCGGCGTCAACCTACAGCCTGGCATTCTCTACTCGTATATTCAATCTCAAGAGAGCGGAAATGAGAAGCAATGTGTCGGCCTTCTTTATGAAGCTTTTGAGCGGATCCTAACTTTCAGGGTAGACCAGGATAAAGGGGGTGCTTGGAAGGCCGGCCTTTTCAGGTTGCGAACGTCTCACCAAGACATACGAACACAGTGGCAATCCGAGCCAGATAATGACATCAGCTATGAGGCATGCTACACGGCGAACGGTATTGATGGTATGATGTGTCTCGGTGTAGAAGAAGGGATGCTCTTGCATAAGATCGATGCCATCGAATGAGGCCCGGGGGCGGGCAGAAGATGTTACGGCATGATTGATAGGTGTCCATAGGTCAAATAGCTCACGATAACCAAGCCTTACGCATAAGAATCAAAGAAAAGCCAAAATATGTACAGCCCTTTTGTAAATTGTGCTTCACTCCTTCATACCTGCGCACTTTGGTAAAGGAGGTGATGTGTTGCGATAACCTCAACATCATCAATATCATGTGACCTAGCTTAGGTAAGGTAAATAGCTTTGTTTTTCTGCGCATTGCGAGTAGGCCACGATACCTGGATAGTAACCTACCTACCTAAACAGCTTACCTAAGATTTCGAGGTCCATCAGTCGCATTCAACAAGTAACTCACTACAGGTAGCCGGCAACGAATGAATGGCAAAGGTCACAGGCTGCCAACAGTCTGTCGAGGGCCCAGGCTCAAGCAGCGAGCTTGGTGTTTATTCAACGGGGTCCCTGCAAGTCGCGGGACCTTGTTTTGGGGGCCACCAAGGTGTGAGGATTCTGGGCCGACGTCTCGCTTGGCCCAGGGCCTCGAGTGAATTGAGTGGCTGCGAGCTTCGAAGTGGGGTGTTTCCACGGTGCCGATACCCGAGGAGTTGTCTCAGTCATGAGCTGTTCAGTCACCAGATTCGACAATGACATGAGGTACCTTACACATTGTGCCTTGTTGCTGCGGGAATGTCGCACAACAACACCAACTCATCGCCTGTCAACCGTCGAGCTATCGCTAATTTTCTGTACCTTGGTGAGAATACTGAGACAGCATTAGTTCGTCCCATATCCATCGATGATTTGGTACCAGGAAATATGGAGAGAAGACGCGAACTTTGGGGACCTGGGTGCTGTAAGGTAGGTGAAGAAAGAGTTACATAAGCAATCTCGACAGATTGGGGGCCCGCCAAGAACCGGGAAGGCCCAGACAAGCCTTGGCACGTGACGCTCGGCACATCGACGCGTAACCCCTGCGCAGCTGAGGGAAGCTGCCAATCCCTGTGACGATGGCCGATTCAAATTCAAGGTCTCGATGTTCCTGCCCAATGACGTTACTATGCACGGGGCACGGGTCGGGGCTAAACTGGATTGGCTTTTAAACTTACTTTATGGATTCCAGTTGGGGCCTTTTGGGTTTGGGTGTTTCTCTACGAACAAGGTGCGATGATGGTTTGATCCAAGGCAGGCATGGTACCTTAGGTAGGTGGGAGGCCTTTTGGAGAACCAACTGATTGATTCCAATTGTTCCTGCTTGCGCTACGCCAGTGAACAGTCCGCGCAAAGCGCACACGCACAGGTACCTGAATAATAATCAAGGTACCTTGAATATGGTACACAGATGAGCGAGGGAGATGGGTAGAAAGAGGGACCAAAGAGGAAAAGAGCGGCCTGCGGTGGCTGCTCCTCCCGTTATTAGTCGATTCAATAGCTCCGTCATTGAATTTGCATTCCAACCACATCTGAGACTGAGACCCTTTCTAATCACCCAGTGCTGTGTTTTGTTTTCTTCCAACCTACCTCACTTCGCCAAGAGCTTGCTTTCTGGACAGCAATCACCACACCATTCGTCCATCGTCCACCCGGGCTGACATTTCCACGACCGACAAACGAGGTCAATTGCATCGTCGTCGAAGCAATGTCGCAACCCTACGGCGAGTCTGCTGGCTACTACGGTGGCCAGCAGCAACAACAGCAGCCTCCCTACGATCAAAAGTATACCCAGCAGTACAATAATGGATACCAGCAAGACTACAATCAACAACAAAACTACCAGCAGGGCGGTTACCAGCAAGGCTACGCCCCTCCGCCGCCTCCTCAGCAGGGCTTCGATAATGGGAGCAACGGCTACGGATACAATGCGCCGCCCCAGGGCTACGATCCCGAGAAGTACACTTTTGAGGAAGCATTCAAGATTGAGAAGCCCAAGTGGAACGACCTCTGGGCTGCTATTCTGGTAAGATATATCCTGTCGCGGCGACACCTCCAACACCACGTCAATCCGATGGCATTCAATTGCTAATAACTCTGTGCAGTTCCTTGCCGTCTTCCTTGGCTTCGCGGCCGTCTCAGGCCTGACGATATCCGGCTACTCTGCGACAAAGGGCCTCAATGGCGGCGGCATCTACGATGGAGGTAACACCTTCGGCCTCAGCACGAACACAATCGTCCTCTTCGCCTTCGTTCTCGCGGTCGCAATCGTTCTAAGCTATGCGTACGTCTGGATGGCGCGCCTCTTCCCCAAGGCCTTCATCTGGGTCACGGGCATCCTCAACATCGTCTTCGCCCTCGTCACCGCAATCTACATGCTCTCGCGCAAGTACTACTCGGGCGGGATTGTCTTCCTCATCTTTGGCGTCTTCCTCGTCTTCGCCTTCATCAGCTGGATCCCCCGCATCCCCTTCTCCGCTCTGATGCTCAAGACTTCGATCCAGGTCTCCAAGAAGTACGGCCACGTCTACTTGGTCTCCTTCCTGGGCGGCATGCTCGGTGCCGCATTCGCGGCTTGGTACTCCGTCACCCTTGTCGCGACCTACTCCAAGTACCAGCCGTCGCAGAACAACCCTCAGTGCAGGAGTGGCCAGTGCAGCCAGGGCAAGGTTATCGGACTGATCGTCTTCATCACCTTTGCCATGTACTGGATCTCGGAGGTGCTCAAGAACGTGATTCACGTCACCATTTCAGGGGTCTACGGCTCGTGGTACTTCTGCGTCAACAACTTCCCCAAGGGCGCGACTCGCGGCGCGCTCAAGCGCTCTCTGACCTACAGCTTCGGCTCCATCAGCTTCGGTAGCTTGATCGTCGCCATTATCAACCTCCTCCGCCACCTGTGTTCCGTCGCCCAACAGCAGTCGGCCGCGGACGGCAACATTGTTTCGTACGTGCTCTTCTGCATCTTGAGCTGCCTCATCTCTCTGCTCGACTGGGCCGTGACGTTCCTCAACCGATATGCCTTCTCGCACATTGCCCTCTACGGCAAGGCCTACATCCCCGCGGCCAAGGACACCTGGAAGATGATTAAGGATCGCGGCATCGACGCCCTTGTCAATGTGAGTATCTCCTTAAAGCCTCCTTTTTCTCGCATCAGTAGACTCATATGTCCCAGGAATGCCTCATCGGCCCCGTTCTCTCCTTCGGCGCCACGTTCATCGGTTATGCTTGCGCTTTCCTTGCCTATCTGTACATGGTCTTCACCAACCCCGCCTACAACCAGAGCGGCAACTACACCCCTGTCGTCGTGGCCTTCTCCTTCCTCATCGGCTTGCAGATCGCCAACGTCTTCACCACGCCCATCTCGAGTGGTATCGATACTATTTTCGTGGCCTCTGCATGGGACCCCCAGGTTCTCATGCGCGATCACCCTCAACTGTACGATGAGATGGTTCGCGTGTACCCTCAGGTCCAGCAGGCTATCCACGCCTAATGTGGAGCATAATTGTGTAGGAGTGTGAGTCAGTGGAGAGAGTCTCAGAGGAGACGTTGGAAGAGACTGGATACCCCAAGAGAAGTGCAAACCGTTCACTTGGACGACAAACTTAGTACTAATGAAATGGCATTTTATCAATACGTCTTTATGTTCGAGTCACTTGCGCTGAGCCTGACCATGTGCTTGTTCGCTGTTGACCCGAGCAGAAGTCCGACGCACCAACCTACCGACGTCCTCAGTCAGCCGACTTGAAAAAAAGGAACATTCAACAAAAGATAATGTCCCTAGCAAGGCTCGAACTTGCGACCTTTGGATATCCCTAGATGTTCTAGAGTCATACGTATTTGATATGAGACCAACGCTCTACCGACTGAGCCATAGAGACAGATGTTCATGTCTGCCTCCGACGGATAGATGGCCAAGGACCCTCAGGGTGGCAGAGGCGGTGAAAAGAAGGGGTTGGGGAACCCGGATGAGCAAAAGATATTGACCAGCCTGGGGGTCGAACCCAGAATCTCCTGATTACACGAATCTCTCAACTCTCGATCAGAGGGATGAAGGGGATCGTAGTCAGACGCCTTGCCATTGGGCCAACCGGCCTTGGAAGAAGATCCAAGTGGAACTGCTTGATGGTAAGAGCTGGCATATTGGAGTCCATGAAGGAGAAGAGACGGGTTTGCGGGGCTGCTGCGAGAAAGGATTAGTCGTGGAGATCATGAAAAATTCTGCAAAGAGTTTTCGCGGATTTGGATGCAGATTTTTCACGATGGGGGTCGGCCGGCGGTGTTACGGTGGATTGTGGAGGCGGGTTGTCCGGGTCGGTGACGAGCGGATCGGAGGCGGGGGCCGGTGGTCTGTGGACGGCGAGTTTGGGTGGGGAACGCGGGGTCGGAATGGCGTCCGGAAGAGAATGGCAGCGGGGTGCTATCTATCACGGCAAACATTTCACAGAAGGCAGGGTGGGCTTTGGCCCTGGCTTCTCCTTCAAGCAGTGTCCAGTAAGGTATCAACGTTGGGTCACAGCGGCGGTCCATTAGTACAACACTCTCCAACAGCAGGTAAGCAGTTCAATCAAGTCCATAAGATCATTCAGTTTGGTTGCCACTACTATAGCACTCATAACGCGTCCATCTTCACCAATTTTCACCTAATTCCCGTCCTTCATCCGCCTCTCCTCCCCCGAGCTCGCCTACTGTCGACTGCAACTCAGCCGGAATCTCCGCTTTTCCGCTCAAAGGCTGGAAAGCGCGTTCCGCATCGTACCACGCAACGCTGGCTGCCATCCCTCCCTCCCTCAACCAGAGGGCATTGTTCATCTCCCGATGCAACATTCACGCGTCACCGACGCGGGTCTCAGCAACTTACCAGTCACTGTTGGCCATCTGGACATCCTCAGATGTCTCTCCCACTTGGGTGTTCTCAACGGAGAACGTTCGGTGAGGGGTAATACTCAATTGCGCGACTCCGCAGGTGATTTTTTCCATTCCGTCTGAATCGTCAATCGTCAATTCTTTCAATTCTCTAGTGAGTGATTCTATTCCTCCCGAATAGATTTTAGTAAACACAATCCCCCCCTCGGCCGGTTGAATCGGCGGGGCATCAGTCATGATTACATCTTCATCATGCTGTTCATTCGACTGTTCGGCCTCACGGCGCTCGACGTTCACCAAGAAGTCCACACGATCTTCGTTGCCGATTGCAGTCACCATCTCCCCTTTCCCACAAAATCAGCCAACGCACGCGTTCTCAACACGCCCACGGCACGAATGCCTGAACTTACTGTACACGTAGCCCCCGGCTTCATCGATTTCGATCACCAACAAGATGCCGTTGATGCGGCGCACGCGGAACCAGCTGTTCTCTCCCGCGATCACCGCGGGCCGCGACTTCGCGACCTCAATCACGATGCTAGCGACCTGGCTGCGCAGCGCTTCGAAGTCTATGGTTACATGAGGTGAACTCATCGTGTCTTACCTGACGCGTCTCTTCTTACGCGTTCTGTATCCAAACGAAGCGTGTCCCAGACACTGCTCGAACTCCAAGCTCGCGCGAAGCAAAACGAGAAAGAAGAAAGAAAATGCTGAAAAGGAAGCCACCGCTGCCTCGTTCTCCCCCGGTTGATGGAAGGAAAGGTGAATGATGAAAGGAAGAAGAAGAAAGAGGGAGGGAAGGAAACGAAAGGCGACAGGCTGAGCCAATTTATCCTACGACGCGTGAAGGCCTTCCAACCGCGTTTACCAAGAGTGTCCGGTCAGCTGACTTGCTGACTACCCTTCAAGAATCATCCACCAATCAGTGTCTCTTCTCGGCAGGACATCAGTTGGAGTGATAAGATCCAACAGTCTCTCAACGTCGGCGGATCGTTTTTCCCCTCTGATGACTTAGTAATGCAGCCAAGGGGATTTCATGGTTGTGATTGGTTAGAGAGCTTCAGGCTTGGTTTGCTGTAGTTGACTGCAAAGGAGAAGTATATCAGAAGGGAGGGCTGGAGCATCGTGTATCAACACCATCATTGCCATAATTCACATATGTAGGTAAGACGCTTTGATACTTAGCATAGACCATGTTGGCCTAGGCCACCATGTCCCTCTTGACTAGCGGATGTCAATTACATCTTCGTCGTCACGAGTTATGGCACGCATCAACGGGCATATGTGGTGTCGTAAAGTGGCTTACTGTACCCAAGCGGAAATAGACCAAAGGAAAAGGTCTATATGAGATATATGTGATACACGTGATACATATTGTGATGGGCAATTCGTGGGTTGCGGCTCCTATCTTTATCATGTGACAATCATCATCATCACTAACGTCGCTGAGTCCTCACTGGTACCGACGGTGTAATCAGTGAAAAGGCAACGGCCACTGTTCAGGACATGTATATACTATGGCCTGAGCCTAGCCCATAGGCTGTCAGACTTCCATGGCTCTTCAACTAGCAACTTCGCAAACATTCTTCGGAGTATTTTCAGCTTAGCTTCGCTGTGAATTACCTTGAACAGTCTATAGCTAGTCACCTTAGTCTCTGTCCTATAGTCATAATAGGGGCTTCGATGTGAAACGTAGAGAACGGTTGTTGATCAAAAGTAGGAATTGGGCTCGAATCTCGCCATGAAAAAGAGGGTGTAAGTGATTATCGAACTCGGTGATTCTATTACCGAGGCTTCGTGACATGCGGTGAGGCCACGGAAGTTTAAAGCCATTCCGGGCGAGTGGGGAGGTCTCAGGATCATGCAGGACTCTGCGGATGCGTAGAATGGCCGCTCCACTGTCAAAGAGACTGGCCACTTGCTTTGTCACATACTTGGCTAGTAATCCTATCGTGTCTGTCAGTACCAGGTCGGTCTCATGCTTCTTGGCCCGCACAGGGCCACGGAAGCACGGGTTCTTTTCGCGCCTGTTTGCCTATGGATCGACAGCGAAGAATACCAGGTTTCCGCCGAAAGTGGGTGGAGTGATGATAGGAAAACCTTGGGAAAGCAGGAGTTCCAGGAGATTAAGTTGAAACCAGGCAATTGCGATATAAATGTGAAGTGGGTTGGATGAGATGCTTAGCGTGGACTTCACTGCGACGCTGATGAGCTCTGCCATGTGATTTATGTCGGTCAAATGGATAGAGTATTGGTTTTTCTAGCTTAAGGCCGAATGCCAGGTCGCTTTGTGTTGGTGTTTTGTGGAAGAATGGGAGACATCCTATATTGATGGGTCTTCTTTCCACTAAGCCTCAGTCCACTTTCGGACACGAATTGCTCAGATCGATCACTATTGCAAAAGTACCTGCATGGCTAGAAACGGGCATGGTCTCTATCGGCACAGTACCACGTGGAGAAGTGCCACAAGCTGCAATCAGTTGAGGCGTTCCGAAAGATAACGTTGGGATTCACTTCAGCCTTCACCAAGAGGACCAAGAGGAGTGACGTACCATAATCGGCTACGCTCACAGTTCCGACAAGAAGTGTACAAGTAAGGCTTCAACAAGTTTCCGATGCTGTGAAATGGAAAGTCCTAGAATCAATTTAGCCAATAATATTGAGGTTTTCAAATTCTTTCGAGCCACGATCTCACGTGAAGTGTCTTCAGGACTTTTGATGTCATATCCGCAAAACCGGCATGACTACGATGTCCCTTTTGCGACGGCAAGCGTTATAACTTGGGCATGATACATATTCTTAAGTTTTGAATCCCTGTCGTATGGTCATATGGCCCATAACCGTTGAAACTCAAGTGGGAGCCGGCCGATTAGTAATCTACCCCTTGACTTCAACGACTGCCTAGGAATGACTCGGAAACCATACGTGTCGAGATACATCATATGAAGGCAAGTACTTAGTTGCCTCCTGTTTCTTTGCTTGGTAACGGTTTCCTTTTAACCGATAGAAACGTGAAAGCAAGTCTATGCACCGTAACGTCGGTTTTCCAAAATTTTATTTCACATCTACGCTAGCAACTCAACCTTATCATTACTTGTGCAGCAAGACATGGCGAAATCGTTCTTTACGAGAATCTTTCGACCGCCTTGGTCCAACACGACTTCACAAGGGTCACAATTTCTCAGCAACGAAAATCCTGAGAATGCGTATGACTTAATTGAACCATGGATCAAGACCGACTTGGATATACCTATAGATGCAACCAACCGCGATAGATGGCCCAGCCTCATCTTGCAGGCCCGAAGGCATATGAGATGCCACCCCTATCATCCAAAACGCCTGCCCAAAGGCTATCGCCCTTTCCAAATGATCGTGGACTCTCCAGAAGACGAAGACGAGAGGTCAAAGAAGGAAGTCGATATATCCGAACCGCCTACGTTCTTTCTATTCACGGACCTACCAAAAGAGCTTAGAGACAAGATCTTGCTCTCGTCACAGACTCCGATCATCATGGAGGGTTTCGCAGTGATGGACGAGGAATGGAGAGGGGGCCCGCAAGTACATTTCCGCTCGTACAGGTCCTGGGCTCGAATACCTCTCTATGCCGTGAGCCGCGAGACGAGAGCGCTGGCCATCACCTTCTTCGGCAAACCGGATCCGCTCTCTGTACCGTTCAACCCGTCTCAAGACGCCATTTTCTTGGACTGGGATGATTCCAAGCAGGCTGAGCGTCGCTGGACGGGCAACCACAGAAACCCAGGGCCCGTACTGATGACTCCCCGATGGAACGCAGCCGAGGAGTGGGCTATGCCGAGGGAACTGTGTGATAGAATCTGCCACATCAAGGTTGACGCGCGCCACGCCTCTTCCGAGAATGCAGACAAGGGAGACAAGGTGCCTTGGCGGCTTGTTTTTGGGCTGCTCAAAGAGCACTTCCCTAACATTACGATGTTGGAGGTGAAGCTATCGGACTTGGACGATAAGAGGTTCGAGGGAACGTACGATCCGGTCGTTCAGGAGCTTTATAGGATTGATCAGCTGGATCTTTTGGACGAGCTGGAAGAAATGTCTAGGGATGGGCGGGTGCCGTTCCAGAGCTTAAGGCGCTTTATCATCACACCGGAACTCCCGACTCCTCTCCAGGCTGAGAGAGAGATTCTCAAGTTTCGAAAGGTGGGGGGCAGCCATTTCAAAGTCTTTAGACAGGGTCAAATTCCCAAGGTTGGATAGTGAACCATGTTTCTACAAGGTAGTTTATGGATCATGGGCGGGACCTCAACTGGATAGTATCATTTGGCCAAGTCTTCTTTGAAACTTCTGGCCATGTAGCTATCTGGTACTAATACATAGTTCATGCCAGACACCTCACAACACCGTTGTGTGAATGAGCGAATTGCCTACCTGGGCAAGCCTCCGCACCTCCTATTCAAAATATGGTGAGCTACAGGTGACTTTCCTGGAGTCCAGACTTCAAGAAATCTGGCTATCATTCCGGCCGTTTGTAATCAGAGGCAGGAATCCCGAAGATTTGATCAAATTTCCACAGAGCGTCCGGAAACTCGTCCAAATCCCTCACATCCGCCCCGCTTTCAAGTAGCAGTCTGGCCGTCTTCCCAGCGTGACCTCGCTCGTACCTAAAGACCTCCGATGTACGCAGAGCAACAACAAGTGGAGGCAAGTGTCCGATCCTACCCAAGGACAGCCAACGTCCACCGGTAAGGCCTGCACCAGCCTCCAGCAGGGCGCGGACAACGTCTACCTCCCGACCCTCAGCTGCGATGGACAAGGCCGTCCGTAGGATCAGTTGACCAAAAGCCCCAGTCAAAGTCGGTGCTATGGACTTTACGAATGCCAACCGCGACGCGTGCCAGACCTGGTATCTCGCCTCTGCTTGGGCGTCGCCTCTCGCGGAATAATATAACAACCCATATGAAAAGGCGTGCATACTCGGCAGACACGCAATCTCAAGGGGCGTGAAGTCCTGGACCTGAAGACCGTTGCCGTTGCACCTCATGTGGTACACGCCGCCCTGCGAGAGAGACCGTTGAACCAATACAGGACAGCCGGCGCGAATGAATGCTGTAGTGGGCGAAGCTCCGATCGAGAGGAGGACACGCGCCTGGTCAAAAATGCCCATGTAGCAGGCTTCTATGAGGAGCGTGTGTCCCAAGCCGCGGTCGTCGTCAACATTGGCCCCGTGAAGAACCAGTAAGGCAGCCCAATCCGCAAAGAAGTCTGGCCGTCTTTTCTTGTTGATTGACAGATAGAAGGCATGCATCAGAGCGGTTCGGCCATCCATGTACGTCCATCTTACATTGACGTCGGCGCCAAAGAAAAAATAATTGCCAATGACTATGTAGTAGTTGTTGAAGGATAAATGTCGAAGGAAGAACGCCGCCACCCTCAAGAAATCATGATTCATGAGGCTTGCCAGTGTCAGTCTCGTGTAGAATCGGACGAGATAACCCAAGTCCATTGCTAGCACTGTTGGCAAGACCCTCAGCAGCATCTCTTCGTCGTCGTGGTCAAGAGCCATGTCGCAGAGACGCCAATATACCCCGCGTGTCTTTCCTTCTGCGTCGAGAAGTTCAGGATTGAGTAGTATTTTCCAATTGGGTTTGTGGTTGCACAGCAAGGTGAGGGCTTCGTAGTTGGCTTGATGGACAGCGATACTGAGCGGCGTCAGACAAAGTTCGTCGGGCATTGCTCGTCGGAGGCGGTGTATTTTGACGGCCGGTCTTGTGTGACAACGCGTCACGAAAATCTCGTCAAATTCCTGGTAAAAGAACCGCCGAAAAATGTTCGTCGGACTAACAAGAAACGGCGGATAGGACAGTAGTCGACTGGCAAGTTCCATATTGCGAATCTTTGCATTCTGGCTTGCTCCCGCCTTGAGGAATCTCTTCATGAGATCAATTCTGCCGAGTACGGTGGCCCAGTTGAGTAGATAGGGGTGTCTGTCAACTACCCTTTTGTGATAGATGAGGATGCAGCAATGATAAAAGCCTTTGCACGTTCGAGATAGTGCGTATATATCATCTACTACTCGAACGTCGACGCATTGAGCAATCCTCTCGATGATTTCCATTGGAAGAGCGGATATTGACGTCGGGGCCGAGGCCGACGACGCCGTCTCAACTTGAGTGGAAGCATCACTAAGATGCTCTGCTCTCATTCTTTCTCTTGTCTGGATGTGTTGATTCGGTACCCAGTATGTTGCTGAAAGTTATAAGGTGGATGTGAAGCTCCAGTTTCCAACTTCTAGAGGGCGACTTGCGGGAATGTAATTTCTTACATTTGAATAAAACAGGCAACATTTAGTTTTCAGATCGAATAGCTTGATCATGAAGTTGAAGATGGGCTAGCTGCCGCGGGGGCTGCAAGGTCTAATAAAAGCTTTATTTTGACATTTCGGAGATACTTATGGCGTCAATACCTTGAAGAAGTCGGTTTGCAGGTGTTTAAGGAACTCCATGGTTGCGTTTCGGAGATGGCTACGGTATCATCGATACGTTCAAATCACAGACAATTCCAGTCAATCAGATCTTCGAGGTTGCCGTCATCGCTTCCTAGATTATCATCAACCGTGAGAGCGAGCGAGAAATAAACCGCGGCCCCCTTCAAACAACAAAGCTAAGAGAAATTAACCATCTCAGGTGAGTGATAAAGACTATCGTCAATGAACGAAAGAATTTGAACCATGCCAGCTGTAGTAAACTTAACATTCACTTACATCACGATATCCTTCAAGGTCAATGGATTGCTATGGAGATAATGTGTATGTGTATGGCACAGAATGAGAGCCGCCACAATTCCCATGATGTTCTTCGCCAGAACCAAATTTATTCTCAGAACAGAATCACAATAACCTTCACGGCATGATATGTCGTCTGGAGAATGTCTATCTCAACAAAACTATTACCAAATCTATCTCCGACTAGGTTCTCAACGCAGATGACTGATACCACAGCCATCTCCGTTACCATGCCATCGCACGGTCGACAAAGCAACCGATACGGATAGAGCAATATTTTGACTCAAAGGCCGTCTCATTTGGGCCAGGAATAAATTGAAAATCGTCATCTGGTCAAGCTCTGATAGTACGACTGAGCACCTTAGGCAGGGCGGCCGCGAGCACTCAACCCGCGGCATTATAAGCGTTCCAGACACCGAGTACCGCAATATCGCGGCAATGATGTTGACCAGTGATCCTATTCAGACAAGGGACAAGTATTTGTGATTGAGAACTTGAAGGTAGCAAGGCAAGTCATTATAGCATCTGATCAGGGTACGACCTGGTCTCTCGTACTACGATGGATGTCACCGGCCCGTGACGACTTCAAGAGTAACTATTCCGCAACCGCCTACAGCGTCTCGTAACATGTTCCACATCATTCACATTATAGAAACGCACCATAATACTCTCTCCGACTCAGCTTACTCTAACACCCAATCTTCACACAAGATGCTGTCTTCATCTCCCATACTTGATCCAGACCGCACACCCTCCCACAAAGAAAATCCCTAACAGTATCAAATTCGTCAATACCCCTTCAACCCACCTCTTAATCGCCATCTCCTCCCTCGCCTTCCAGCCGCCCCCAGGCCCAGCGGCATTCGCGTGCGGGAACGGCACATCGGGCACCTCCTTACCCAGGAACTTGCACAGAGGCTCCCATCCTTCATCGGCGGACCACTCGAGCAATCGGTCAGCGGGCACCATGCCTCGGATCATGTCGCAGTGTTCTAATACGTGCCGTTAGTCCCGTCATCCCACCAGGTTTTCCTGCCATGAGACGTGGGTCCGTTTTGTCGGCGGAGGTCTCGTAGATCAGACCACGAGCATCCACTCAAGGCCAGGCAAGACTCTTGTGACGCGCGTGCAGAAAAGGCTTGTGCTTGAAAGAAGCAATAGAAAAGGCTTGACCCCCCCAAAAGCAACATTGAGCCGACACTAAAACAGTAGTCAGGACAAGAAAAAGAAAAATACTTACCACGATAAACCCACTTGCCGTTCCTCCTAATCGCTCTCGCCATATCGCCATCCGGCGCGCGGAAGAACAAGGCCCACAAGAACCTCTCATACACGTGCCACGCCCAAAACGCCTCTCGATCCAACAGACTCGACACCCAGAAGCTCCAGCTCTCGTTCACGTGAACCAGCGTTTTGACCGCGCTCTTATGCCACGAGTCAAGGTCCCGCCGCACATTGAGCACAACTTTGGCCTCGGGGTACGCTCGGATCATCTCCGCCGCAAAGCAACTCGCCGCTGCGTCCGTCACCGCGACACAGTGGCCCAGCAGCTCGTCAAATTCCTCAGCTGTGATCTTGCAGTCGCCTTCTGATGATGTGTCATCAATCTCTTTGCCTCCTTTGCGTTTCGGCGAGGATGACCCGCCACCGCCGTACCACTTCTTCCGAGCAAGCTTCACCCATCCCGTAGCAGGAATCGGCGGGTCGTCGTAGACGATATCCCAGCCGTGATAGGTATGATCGTACCCGAGCGCAAGTAGAGCCTGCTGCAGGGACTCGGTAGCGCTGCGCGGCGGACCGACGCAGAGAACTTGCATCGGCTTCGTGCGCTTGCGCTTCGGCGGTGGAGGGATGCGGTAGACGTGGTTCTCTAGGAAGCGCCACCACCAATGGTCGAGGCTTGACATTGGCGAATGCATGGCGGCACGGTACGTTTTGTTTCGTTCCGTTTCGTTTCGTTGGCGGCAAATTCGTCCCCCGCGGTCGCTAGTTTAGTCCCGCGTCTGTCGGTTGTTCCCGTAGCTCGACCCGATGTTTCTCGCGGGTATTTCGTCTCGTTCCGTTAGTACTTCGCTATGAATTGCGAGTGTCTTTGAGCGCCGGTGATCTCAAGATTCCCAAAGACCGAAGATGAGCTGAGCTGAAGATGAAAAGAAGCCACAACCGAGCGTGCATATGTTCGTGCCGCAGACATCAAAACGTGCGACAGCTCTCATATTATATAACAGCAGAGAGCTCTCTACCCCCAGTCAGGTCACTCCACCGAGAGGAAACAGGAGACATGTGCTCACAGACAATGGAAACGTTTTGTTGGAGACCGTCGTGCCGCCATAGCGTTTGGAGAGCTGACTTTTTCGTTTCTTCTCCTGTTACAATAAGTAGCAAGCAAGCGGCAGGAAGATTGCATGATCCATCCCTACAAATTCCGAGAACGAAGGAGGGTTACTTTACAAAACGCTGGCGCGGAAGGGGAGAACATGGGTATCGGATGAGGGGCAGAGGCACAGAAGCATGAAGGACAGCCTCCGCACGGCGCACGGCTCGGCCGCGGTGCTCTCGCCTTCCCCACATCCGATACCTCCGCAAAGCGTCAGCACTCGAGAACTAGAAAGCTTGCTTCCAGGACAGCTCTGCGTAATCAGAGAAGTGAACCAACTTGACAGACGTCTGTTTGGAACTTGAAATGCCTTGGTATAGTGTGATGCGCCGGCCGAACGAGGCGAGCCTCAGACGAACCGTGACGTGTGACGGGGCCTATACATGAACCGAGACAAGCCTGCCTTTTAGGCTGTCAACCTTCGGTCTCGGCTTCTCAGCCATGCTTGCAAACCCAGTATCCAGTCTTGCTCCCCTCTGCTGAGTCTAACGACCGCCAGAACTTGGTCCATCCAGGGCGACCGTCGCTCCGCAGGTACTCCACCTCCTTGACCTCGCCCTCGCTCTTCTGGCTCTCTGCTGTGAGAAGTGCTGTGTAGAGTGATTGATAAAACAGAACCTGCTTCTCAATCTCCACTGGCATCGTGTCAATGGGACCTAGGATGAGAGACTCCAGCTCGTCTGTGTCCACCTCACCGAGAGTGGAGATGAGGAGCGTTGTCACATTTGGTCGAGGAACCGGGACCCTACGAACGGAGCCCTCAAACGAAATATGTAACCGACGGAGGGCAGGGAAGTTTGGCGCGATGCTTTTAATAATGTTCAGATACTGATCTCGGGGGCTCAGTGCGCGAAGCTCAGTGATCGTGGGTGCTCCAGGTGATGGCCGCGGGGACTTGTCTAACGATTTGTCGACAAGGGACTCATCACGATCCGGTATGCGTAATTCTAGAGATGTGATCCAAGTGAGGTGCGGCGTAGCGATGGCGTACGGAAAATACATAGCCTCAAGCCTCTGCTCGAACTTGAATGTGTTGCTCGCGTACAAGACCTGTATCGTCTCTTCGTAGCTGTAATTCAGTCAGTACTGGTCTTCTGATGTGACACAACCGCTGTTGGCTTAGTCTCATGCGTCACGATGAACTCGCCCAGGTGCGGAGAGCAAACTCACGCTCTTCGGCATGTCAGCAGCCAGGGGAGTATACCCAGATATGTCTCCTTAGGACCACACGTCTGGTAGAACCCTCTAGGGCACTGATCAGACAGTTTGGTCTCAAGCTTGCGGTCCTCGGGGCCGCACACGCAGCTCCACCAGTACCACTGCGGCGTCATACTCGCATCGGCAAAAGGCGGATCCATAGGCGACACGCTCGGTGAATGGGGGTACCAAGCCGGCACAGGCTGATGGCCTTTCCTCCATCTCACATCTGGCTGGAGGCTGCGGCGATACAGTAAGTACAGGTGTAGAATCTTGCGGCCAAAAGCCAGCTGGTAAATCTGGTAGCGGAGGTCGGATGAGAGGACCTCGAAGAACGGCCCCGCAGAGCCACCCGCACGCTTCTTCGCTTCCCAGGGCGGCTGCCGTGTCCGAATAGGCAGGGAAATCTGGTAAGAGGCCACGGCCTCGGCGTCGGGGGTTGCTTCGGCTCGGTCGTCTCCCTTGATCGACGTGGCCGGGACTGCGTCCGCATCCGGAGCGGTGAGAGGCGCGTCGCGCGGCATGGTCCGCGGTACTGTGTCGCGACCCAGGGTTGGTATTTGGAGGGGTAGTTCCGACATGGCTGCTGGGCGCCGTACCTAACGGCAGAGCAGATGGCGGCGCAGATCTTGATCAGTTTGCCCGACTATCTGCTGTTCTTGTTGAAGTTAAGAGAGCAAGAGAGTTGCAAGAGTAAGGAAACCCAGTGAGGTAAGGCAGCAGATGGTCTTGCAGACTTGAAGTACCGCCTAAATGAACTATCTGGACGCCGGGCATGACTCCGAGAAGGTCCCGGATCGGTGCGACTGCCCTGAATTTGGCGATAAGGCGGTATTCGGTACGTACTCTTCATTAGGTCCCAGTTCCAGGAAGGCCGTCCACACAGTACGAAATTTGGCAGGGAAGAGCAGCCAGCGGATTGATAAACGGCCATGTTACAGTGCCTAGACTGTACCCCTGAATTCTGCCATTGAAGCAACCGCAAGCGGCCTTAGGTCAAGAATGCAGATGCGTCTAGGAGGATTCAGCCATGAGGGCAACTCTGGAAGAAATCAATCACTAAGGCAACCCGGATTGGCGGCGCATCTACGAGGGCTCAACCTCACGTTTGTCAAGATATCACTGGCAAGTCAGCCTCGGGAATAAGACAGATGATTCTCTTAATGTTCGCGTCTTGACAAGAGCCTGAGACTATGCTAGCAACTTTCCCCAGCATCACGCCCCTGAACTAATGGCTGTCGGTGACTATCAGGCCTCAGAGCCTCCAAAAATCTTCCAAGCAAGTAACATTCTCGCCGTCCACCCTTGTTTCTCGTTGTTTCTTTCTCGTAAATGCTCATACATGAGCGGTAAGTAACTAGGAACCCATCGCGATCAGAACCCCAACGACGATGCCAATGCCCGAGACTGTGAGCTGCTGCGCTAGGCTCTGAGTCACGACGGCTGGCGTGGATGTCGCGGTGGCAGCAGGAGGGTCGTCCGTCAGAATGAGAGTCTGGAACATCGGTCCATCGGGGGTCGATGTAGCAACGGGAACAGTGACATTGCCGGGAGGAGGAACGGCAACGGGAGGGTCGTCGTACGAGGTCAGACTGGTGACATCGGGGTCGCTGGGAGTCGTCTGAGATGGTGAGGACGGGTTGGTGTATGTCTCAGTCATCGGCGCAGCCGGTGGTGCGGTAGCCACGGGAGGATCCGACTGGACACTACCGTAACTCTGCAATCCAGGGGTGCTCTTCGGCGAGACATGAACGATGACCGTCTGAACGACGACTGTGGGAGCTGAAGGAGACGCTGGCGCCAGAATAGTGGGAGTGCCCGACAGTACTGTACAGGAAGTTGTCAGACCATCACTCCCAGGCGTGACGCTCTGGATGATGACGGTAGATCTCGTAGCCAGTTTCACGGTACGGATGATGGGAGGGAGACGGATGGTGGAGTACGTGATATCTGAACCTGGATCATTGCCAACTGGACTAGTCGAGGCCGGGCCAGCGGGAGACGGATCAGAGGGGAGCGGCATCTCGTTACAAGCCTTGTACACATTGGCATAGCTGCAGGTCGGTGGGTTGAAAAATCCACACTGGCCAAGCGCGGTGTTGCGGTTGCACGGGTAGCTACAGAGAGCCTCGTTCACGACTGGGAAGCTCTGGATGCTGCTCCCACAACGACAACCACTATTGCGGCGGAACAATCCATCATCAGTATCAATGTTCAGTTGGGATGATAATGTAGAGAATGGCCACGCATATGCCCTGGGAGATGACTTACTCGGGGAAAGTAGCAGCGTAGTTGCGACCGGTGCAAGCAGACTGGCACTGCTCAGGGGTGTAGCCTTTACCAAAGTCGACAAAAGCGTCAAACTTGTCCGAGGTGACACTGACGCATCCGAGATACTCGAAGCCGTAGATGACATGGTTGGCCTGAGCCGCGACCATGACAGCCACCAGCAAGATGAGGAGAGGCTTCAACATGTTGAGCGGTCGTCGGGAGTAACGAGTGGAGGTAGTTTTGCCTTGAAAAAGGTCGGAAATGGGCAATGTCTTAGTGAAGGTGGAAGAAACGAGTGATGATGGACTCAGAATTGACGATAAAGAGTGTCCGAAGTGTGATCCTGTGGAGGGTTGAAGGAATTTGTGGAAGAAAAAGAGGCGAGACCTAAGGATCCGTGAGAAGAGGCAAGAACGGGGTGCCTCGATACCTTCCGCCGTCAACGTGAAATGGCGGAAGGCAAGAGTAAGGTGCAGGGAGGCGGGAATACGTGCCTTCCTCACCTTCGAACGTCGCTTACCTTCGCAGCTAAGTACTCTGGTACCATACGAGGCAGGTAGGCACCCGTCCCACCTTGGGCAGAGGGAAAGAGGCATCTTGAGGAAAGGGCAGGGTGTCACATCACGAAGTCCAAAGGAAGAAATGGCGAAGAAGATGCCTTTGATTATCTGCTCGGTCTATGTCGTCACAAATGGATGGGCTCGACCTGAATAGCCCACACTCTTCCATGCCCAGGTTCTAACACCGCCGCAGAATGGTAGCAATCGTCAGAGCTCTCCTTGATCATCACGATACCCTCGAGGCGTGTGAAACCTCCAGAGCATTCTAGAGCCAGTTATGACGGGCAAGGAGCGGTTACGGCGCAAGAGCCAAAACACGGCATCCCGCCCGTCCGTGGCCGATCGAGTCTTCATCACCCGATTGCATACACATGAATATGTCCTCCGCCGCCAGACCTATCCTCGCTGGAGCCCATGCGGCTCGCTTGCTCTAGTCCCCGAGTCAGCAGTTTAGTGCTTCTTTCTTGACGACGCAGAGACGAGCTTCTTCTTGACGCTCTTGGGAATCTTCTCCTTGCGCTTCTCGCGCTTGGCCTCCTTGACCGCTTGCTTGTGTTGCTGTGTTGTGTTAGTAACGCTACTCCTCAAAGACCACGCGATTAGACTTGCCTTCTTCTCCTCCTTGTCCTCGTGCTTGCGCCCCCTAGGCCGGCCCTTGTCAAACTTGGAATCGTCCTCCTCGCCACTGGCCAGAGAAGCTCCGCTGCCTGACTCGTCCTCTGACGTCTCTTCCTCCTCTTCCTCTTCCTTCTCTTCGTCCTTGACAACAGTGTCGGCCAAGAGGTTCTTGTAGACAAGCTTATCACCATCACCCTGCCCGATCTTGGCGGCATCCTTCTCAATGTCGTAGACCTGTTCGAGGGTCTGGGGAATGTACTGTTTCCGGAAGACCTCGTTGTCAACCTCTTGCTCGGCAGCAGCTTCCTCGTTGTCCGCAGGTCTGTTGGTGTACAACTGCTCGATAGCCTCGCCCAGGGCGGGCTCTTCGACAGGGCCGTCTGTCGCAGAGATGAAGTCAAAGATGCTGCGGTCGCTGAGCGTATCGACGCCCTTTCTCCTGAAGAAGTCGCCGACGTTCTTGATATCCATGCGCAGGAACTCCAACGCCCGCGGGTGATCGGGCTCTACACTCTGGGATACATCAATGATATACAGCTTTCCAGCGTTGTACAGGATGTTGTACTCGCTCAAATCGGCGTGGACGAGCCTGCAAATCTGGTATATCCGGCGCATGAGGCCAAGCAGCTGAACATACAGTGCCCTCCACTGCTCTTCGACGTCGTCCCCAGTCAGATTTGCGTCTCTCAGGCGGGGATACGCCCATCCCTTCTTATCGCCAAGGAAACCCATGGCCAGAACGTGCAGCTTCAGGCTGATGGGTTCTGGGCACGGGATGCCCGCAGCGTGTATTCTCCTTAGGTTACGGAACTCCTTCTCAGCCCACAGCTTGACCATCTTTCTGTTGCTGCTCTTGTCGAAACCCTTCTGGAAACGATGCTCGCCAGCGATGTATCTTTCGCGATCCTTGAAGACGAGAATCGAAGTCTTGTACACTTTAATGGCGCGCTGAACATTAGGACCGTCTCCCTCGGGGTGCAGAATGGCGTGGTAGACATTGGCCTCTTTTCCAGTGCTGATGGCACCGTGGATTTCACTGACGATGCCGCGGTTGATCATCTGCAGCAGGATCATGCGCGTACGCTGATCCAGAACCTGCTCACTTGTCGCGCGATCCGCCTTGTCCTTGCTCTTCTCATCGTTATCCTTGACGCTATCCAATCTGATCTTGGCAGCATGCTTGGAGAGTGCTGTGATCTGGTCGTCGACGCTCGACTTGGTATTGGCGGTCGGTCTCTGGACGTTGGAACGCGGAACGGCATTGTCGTTGCTGTTGAACATGCGCTGGCGGTTGTAGGACTTTGTCAGATCGCCAGAGTCGGCAGTCCAGTCCTCGTCGTCAATCTCTTCATCCTCGCCAAAGACGTCCTCCAAGTCATCGTCGTCTTCTTCCTGGCCTGTGGCATCGTGGGGCACGGTTCTCAGCTCGGCGGGGATGTCTTCGGTCTGTTCGTAGCCCTGGTTGGGGCGGTATGTATAGGGGGGCTCATGGGGAGCAGCGGGAGACTCGTTGGAAGCCATGTTGAGCACTTCTCCTTTGGATTGGCGGTGCTCGTGATGTAGCTTGTCTGTGGCTTGGTGCTGGCTTGAGGCTATTCAAGGTAGAAACAGTGATTGCTTAGAGCGTGGATGTTGAGTACCCCTCTGCCCCTCCATCGTCGCCCGGGATTTTTGAATTTTTTATCTTATCAGCGGTGGCGGGCGTGGCGGGGTCGTTGGACTCATTTTAGGGGGGATTGGGGTCCGTGCCCAATGATGAGTCAACATCACGGCGAGTGACTGCGGTTTCTCAGTGAATCAAGGTGAATCACCGCTGGAAATTTGGAAAGGTGAGCACTACATAGAAGCTAAAGAAATAGGCGAAGCTCGCGCCGCATCCGACAAGTGGGTCCAATTGACATGCGTTCCAAGTCAGGTACGAAGAGGCACGGAGTACCTGCACCTCCCATTAATTCTCCGTGAGTAAGGAGACACCTCAGGCGCTGACCGCCAACTTCATCTCGTGACAAGACAACACACCGCGAGCCGAGAAATGGACGCCCCAACTCCACCCCGACATCGCCTCGATGCGGCAAGGTGTCTGACTACCTATGCAGCATGCAACATGCATACAACGCACCTCATCATGGATCGTCTCAAGGTTGCGTCTGCCGCGGCATGCGAACGTGACCGCCTTGGTCCACGAACAAGCCAACGGGGTTCCGAGATGTCGCCTCGGGTGTGGTTCCTTAAGTCTCGGCCGGATGTTTTAGTCTAGACAAGCTGTTGTGAAAGTCCTGGACGGTTATATTTCCATTTTTGCTTCACCGATTACGTCTCATTCTAGGACACGAGGGCGTCCGCTTTAACAACAGAGACCGAGACGGACGTTCCAGGGTGCATTCCAGGCTAGTTTGGAATAGACATCATGATCCTAGAAACTCTATCGAACCCTCCCCGATTCTCTGTCTTCACGTTCTGTTGAGCTCAAACTGATGAACTATCCAAGACACCCCGTGTTCTATGCCTTAGCCGGGCATCATCTCTCGCGACTTCGTCGGGATTCGCCCATCATTTCAACGCTCTGGGCATCTGTTTGCGCTTGGGTCTTCATCATCCCACTTTACACATGGCATTGCCGTCCTGCCGTCATCGACTGATGCGGGTTATTGTTCTAGTCACAACAACTTTTTCTTCCGCTGAATCCCGCAAGATCATGAGCTCGCTCAAGCAGTCTGAGAGGCATTTAGATTTGCCGCCCGAACCTTTCAATTGCTTATGCACAAACTCTCGCCAAGATGTCAAGTCTCGCGGGAAACGGCGCTCTACCGGTATCGGGCATGTTGTCTCGCGTTGCCGAAATACGTTGCGCGCAAACCCAGAACAGTCTCTGCCCTCAACTTGGTTTACCCAAGGCAGGCGACTAGACAAGCTCTACTCCCACGCTTCACCTGTTAGGTTCATTTCAGCTACTGCAACTGTCTGGGGACTCAGTTCAAGGTGATACCATGAATTCAAAGCTACGACGAACACCGCAGACATCAAGCTCATATTTGGCTTCGTAGCTTAGCCTTCAGCCCCTTCACCATTCCTCCCTTCGGGAACCAGCGCGGCCGAGAAGTGTGCCGATCGAACCCACGCCGTTCCCCTTTGCCGAAAGTCACTATGCACTACCGGCAGCTGTCAACGGGCAAGCGAGATGTACCAGGGCGGTGGTGCCGCCGCCGAAGCGACCATCTCCAGGCACGGCCCTTGAGCGGGGAGCAAAAGGTTATTATAACGTTTGCCAACCAAGACTCCCAACGCTACGCACAGCCAATGACACCCGTTCACCAGATCATAGGCAATAGTTCTCAGGCTAAGACAGGGTCAGCCTACCCATCCATGCACAAATAACCTCTGTCTCATCGCAATATGGTAGTTCCCTATACTTTGCCTAGTCTTTGCTGCTTGAAACTAGCCGATGGCTAGGATCTGCGCTCTTGTCTTCTTATATCGTCAATCTTCCCTGCCCCAATTTCCTGTCTCCTACCTCTTAGGGACTGATGCTTGATGTCTTTCTGATTCTATAATCTTTCGTTTGCGGTGAATATTGCTCAGCATCAGTCAGTATCCTCCTAGCTTAGTCGCCAGGCGTGATGACTTCCTGCAAGCGTTGGGCCTGGCTGTTTGGAGCTACCTTCGTGCTTCTCACACTCACTACGCCCGGTAACGCTCATCATAAGAAGAAACCGGACACGTTAGCCCCGCCGCCGGCCCCAATACCGAGACCATCCGTATCTCAAGGGCCAAGACCAAAGCCTCCCCCAGCGCCTGTTCCGATAGCACCGCCGGGTCCCAAGCCAAAGCCAACGGTAACTCCAACTTCAATACCAAAGGCACCTCCTGCGCCGGTGCCCATCGCACCGCCGGCGCCTAAGCCGAAGCCGAATCCACCAAAGGCGAAGCCCGAGTTCACAGAGGAGGAGATTAATAATGGAACGGCTCTGGCAAAACTCAACAAGAGGGCACTCGAGAATGTGCGGAGGATCAATGTGCCACAGAAACATCCAATATCCAACATTACGACCAATGGTACGAGGTTATGCCAGGGAGAAGGCGTGTTGATGAGGAAAGAATGGTGAGTAGATGAACTCCGTCCTCTTGGGTTCCCAGGGACGATTACTAATCTCTTGATAGGCGGAAGTTGACTGTCACGGAAAGAAAGTCCTTCATAACCGCCGTGCAATGCATTATGAACGAGCCGGTCATATCGGATCCCAAGAGAGTGCCGATGGCAAAGTCTCTTTATGACGATTTTGTAGCTGTTCACTACACTAGCTTCCGCAACACACATCTTACAGTAAGTCTTTGCCATGATACGACACACATCATAATACCTACCTCGTGACTGGTATGCTGACGATCACCCTAGGCCTCATTCTTTGCATGGCATCGTTATTACTTGGCTAGCTTCGAGCAAAGACTACGCACTCAATGTAGATACAAAGGTTCGCACTTCGGTGTATGGTTTTTGCCATGGCAACTTTCGCGAAGCTAATTTCAACAGGTGCTCTTCCATACTGGGAATGGGGACTCGATGTAAACAACCCAGCCGCCTCACCCCTCTTTGACGGCACCGAGCTCTCACTAGGAAGTGATGGCGAGTTCATCCCCCACGATGGCCTGCAACTACGTCAGCCCTTCTCAAACAACACTATCAAACTCAAACCCGGGACCGGAGGAGGTTGCATCAAGTCAGGCCCCTTCCAGAACATGACCGTCCACATTGGTCCCGCCGCACTCGCGCAATACGGCACCACGAAGCCCTTCAACGTCACAGATCCCCTACAAGACCTGCCTAGATGTCTGAAGCGGGACCTGAACAAGGATGTGGCCCAGCGGTTCAACTCATTCAGGAACACGACGACTCTCATTCTCGAGCAGACCAACATTAAGAACTTTTCTTCGCTACTACAAGGGGACGATCGCTTCTTCCCCAACACACTGGGAATCCACGGCGGTGGTCATTTCATTATTGGTGGCGACCCCGGGGCGGATGGTGTCATCGCACCCGGCGACCCGGCATTCTGGGTCCATCAAGCCCAGGTCGATCGTGTGTACTGGATCTGGCAGAACCTTGATTTGAAGAATCGCCAGGGAGTGTTTGGTACGATGACTCTTCAGGATAACCCAAAAAGCCCTGAGGGCAGTGTCGAGGATGATATTGACCTCACGCCTCTCAACTCGCCAGTAAAGATCAAGGACCTCATGAACACGGTTTCTGGGGCGCCGCTTTGCTACATGTACGAATAGTAGAATCCTGTTAGCGACTGTTTGACTCTCAATAGATTTGATACCCCTTGGCTTCTCTTCTCATATGGCTTAACACCGATGACACCGTTTCAGCGTTGGACCTAAGTATTTGGATGTCTTGCCTATCTATAAACACCCAACCTAAAGTTTCTTCTTTCAGTGACGTATAGGATCGTCTACATTTTAAGCCGTAACAGCAAGCCGCCTCAATCACCATCGGTGTATCCTACTCAAGTTGGAACCATGGCTTCAAGCGTTGAGGTGGGGTGGCGAGCGCCGCAGCGGCTGATCATTAAACGGGTCCACGGGAGTCTTGTAAAGAGCGACCAATATACTTTGTGACTGGGTTTGCATTTGCATTCCGATGTTACTGGTCCACTGTATAGAGATACTCTGTCCCGAGTCAGGGTTTGCGATGATCTACATGGAGCTGATGCCTCAACTCATACAACTCTCAGTTAACTCTCCTCCGCCTCAAAATCGCCTCGTTCTCGTAAGTCCAGTGAGTGCGAAAGACCGGACGAGAAGCCTTCTCGAAAAGGAAGCTGCTCGTTACATTTTAGAACTCTAGAAAAAAGGGAAGGAAAGAAGGGTGCACAAGTTCACTCCAACCGACTGAGCTTCCCAGTCATCCAGCGAAACCCAGGACCACCGTTCGTGGCCCGACATTCACCCCGTCCGCTCCTCGCGACGAGGAACAACCTAGTGACGATCGAAAACAAGCTTTTCTAAGATTAGACGGTAGCGCCCACAAGAGCCGTACGTCCTCCCACTTCGGGTCCCCGCCGAGAGCCCCTTTCATCCTCGTAGCCTGTAGCTTGGGGGGGACGTGCCCCGTCGTCGGTCGATCGGGCCCGTCAAAGCGTCACCCGCCAAGGTCCAACCCCGGGGCTTTGGGGGGAAGGGAAACGCGTGGCTCTGGTGTTTTGAAACATCTGATGTTAGCTCTTCGCTAGCAGTCTGGTTTTGGTATTGGAGCTTAGCGTTGGCGTTGGAGAGTGGTGAGTGTTGGTGTGGGTATGGATTGTTTGTGTGGCGGTGACGTCTACAAACATTCTCCCAAAACCCGTTCAACACATGCTCTCCTTCACTTAAAAGTCTGTTTGCTTATCGCCCGGAGCGTTTCTTTTGCAATCTTTGCCGAAGGGGGTGATTCTGTTGGTTTCCGTTTTCCGTCCGCTCATCAAACAAAGGAACTCTTTTGTCATTTTCTGTTGGATAATGTCAGGTGTTATTATCTAATTCGTTTCTGGTTTCCTTCGTCCCATACTTCTCGAAGACGCCGCCCTCAACCATACTGTCCCAACTCTGTGCATAACGGCATTCTACGTCAGGTTTATCACCATATGTATTCAACCCTCCGAATGTAGCGGATAGCAGCATTCAATTCGATTTCAACGCAAGCGAATTCCTTATCAACTTGTTCATGAGAGACCCGAATCAGCGTGTAACGCAAACAAGATATTGTGGAACGGACGTGTAAGAAGCTGGGGAGGAAAACAGCATTGCTTCCTTACACAAGAGTATCACGACGTCAAACAGACCGGCTCTCAGACCGACGTCACCAACCACAAACGGGAACGTCTCTGCTTCTTGTTTTCAACCAGCGAATGAGGCGCAACGCCTTTGTTGCCGTATATCCGTCCATTTCGTATCACTTATCTTGGACAACGCGAACACGTCACCCTTCGTGTCTTACAAGACACTAGAGCAACTAGCTGCAAGTTCGACCCGTCGCGACCGCTTCCCACCAAACGCCCAACGGTCGTTAGATTTCGCCACGGCGATTCGGATTTCACCCTTTCTTCACATCGAATTCATCAACCATAGACTCACAATGTTGTCGATGCCAGCACCTCGGATGCTCTCAATGACGGGTTCAAGATCCAGTCGGAACGTTCCCATCATCTACGTCTTGTTGGCAATCTGCCTCTTACTCTTCTTCGTCCAAACCGAGTTCGGATACACAGTCATCGAGAAGGTGGCCGACGCGAAACCACCAAAGATCAACAGCCTCACATCGACACCGACACCGAAACCCAAATACAAGCCGCAACCGACATGGACACCATCACCCGTCAAAGATCCTTTCCCGCTCCTCTCTTCGGGCATGCCGCCGCCGGTTCCATCGTGGAATAGACCCGAAAAGCCCAACGTCTACCACAAATACTCCTTGACGACCGCGCCGCCCCTGATGATCGGCTTCACGCGGAGTTGGCCGATGCTGCTGCAGACAGTTGTCGGATACATCACCGCTGGGTGGCCAGCCGAGCAGATCTATGTCGTGGAGAATACCGGCGTTCACGATTCGAATGCTCGGGGCCGGTTATCGCTGCAAAACCCGTTCTATCTCAATTACACGCAGCTCCACATGCTCGGCGTTCACGTCATGCGCACGCCGGTCCTGCTCAACTTTGCGCAGCTCCAAAATTTCTTCATCACAGTGGCAAAGGAGAAGCCGTGGTCGTACTACTTCTGGAGCCACATGGACGCTTTCGTCCTCTCTAGCGAGGAAGGAATCCCAGGAGTCTCTGGTGCGGTCGGCACGCCCGAGTATCAGACCATCTACGAGCTGGCCGTCAAGGAGCTGAATGAGACGATGCGATCAGATCACAAGTGGGGCGCACGCTTCTTCGCATACGACCACCTCGCCCTGGTGAACCCGCGCGCTTACGAAGACGTCGGTGGCTTCGACACGTTCATCCCGTACTACATGACTGACTGCGACATGCATTGGCGGCTCGAAGAGGCGGGATGGAGCATCAAAGAGGCGCAGGCGGGTATCGTCCAGGATGTTGCGTCAGTGCTGGATGACTTACGCGTCCTTTACCGCGAGGGGGAGGTTCCCGAGGGGTTTGGCTTCACGGATCCGAACCCACCACAGAGCAAGGTTTTAGGCGAGGTCCCCCTGGAAGACGACAAGCGGAGCCTGCCGGTACCTGACGCTGTTCCGGAATTGGATGAGACGGGAGCGCCGGTGGACGATGCGGCTGATGGCGTGGAGGAAGATTCAACGACGGCTGTTGATCCTTTGACATCTTTCAGAAGGCTGCACAGAATCAGCCAGGATATGTTCAACCATAAGCATGCGGATCGCGAGAGGAATACTTGGCAGTTGGGTCAGAGGGGAGGAGATCCACGGGAGCCTTATTCATATGATGCCCTTGGGTTCCAGATTGGGATAGACGTCATGACGGAGGCCGGACGGGAAACCTTCCGTCGGAAATGGGGTCATAGAGGTTGCGATTTCGGTGCTGCTGGATTGAGGCCCAGCGATGCGTGGAAAGTAGAAAAGGATTGGGAATAATGGAGTTTGGAGGCAGGGAAGAGGAGTACGGACATACACGGAATCGGCGTCAAGGAACAGTGTCCTAATGAATTCATATTTGTTTCACTTTACGAAATGGTAGTCGGATCTTCAAATAAATACCACTTTCTTTCTTGTTTCGTTTGATTCAACCCGCTGTTGACTCCGTCCGAACTTAGGGAATCCATCAGTCGTGGAGAGGTCAAGACTCAGAGACCTTTGAAGCTAGCGCAGGTTCCAATCAAGGATGTCAATTCCAATATCTTGACGCAAAGGCCTCCAGTGTAATAGCCAGTCGGAGAGGGCTAGGTACCTTACCTACTCACTCCGAAGACGACAGGGAATCAGCGTTGCATCACATCTTCGAGTTGCACAGGGGAGCTAACTGTGTCCAGGCACGGCTAGCTGCTTACTGAAGTGGGGTAGACAGGCAGCAATCTTCAGCAGGCTGGAAGCTTATTCCTCATTCTCATGAACTTCTAGCTGACAACAACCGTTCTCATTCAACGGTCTTGAGCCATTTATTTTCTGCTACATACATTTGCCTGAATAGATACACTGTGCTTACGCAGTATGCTAGCTACCAAACTCGAAAATCTTCCTCCAGAGGTGTTGACTGCGATCTGTACATCACTCGGAGACGACCAAGCGGGACTCTTGTCGATCTCTAAGGCTTCAAAATATCTGCGGGCTATTTCAGCCCCCATCATATTCAAACATATCACCGTCACGACAAGCACGGGGACACGTCGACCTCGAAGATCTAGCCCTCGTTCAACTCGCGATACCCGAGCGAACTTACTGCGCACCATAATCACCAAACCAACAATCGCCGCGCATGTCTCTAGTGTCCATTGTCCATCATCACGGGGCGCCGTGCCTGCCATCAACGAGGAAGACATGGATTTCATCCTTCAGACAGCCTCCAAATTTGACGTCCCGGTTCCGGAACTACTCCGCCTCGGCGGTGCTCACCCTTCTCTCGAGGGTAGGCGGGGTTGGGCCCTTAGTGACGACGATATGCAGCGGCTCGTCACTGTGCGTGCGTTCTTCGCAGAACTCATCATCGCACATACGCCCAACATCCTCACACTCGACTATAGTATAGGCCGCTATCGGAATGCCTTCCAAGTGTTAATGACGATTCAAGACTCATCCTCGTTCCACCGCCAGCCCATGTTCCCCTTGTTGAAAAACGTCCACCTGCGGCTATTCGGGCCCGGCACCTTTCTACGGCCACTGAGTGAGATGGCTCCCAATCTTCAAACCCTCCGTATACAGGGCGTAACGGCACCGATGGAAGGCTGGCATTTTGAAAAGGTCAAGGATCTCCGACTTGGCTCATCAAACTTCACGGGCTCAGAGCTCAGGGGCATCTTGACAGGGTGTCCCGCTTTAACTAACTTTGAGTACGATTACTATTCTCTCAGAGACGAAAGATGTGCTCCGCAAGATGTGGTTGACGCTTTGGAGAGCTTTGAACCACAATTGGAAGGACTTTCTTTAAAGTTCCATTCCAACACGTGGGCAGGCCGGAGAAGAGAGCCATCGATTACGGATCAGAATCAGCCCAATTCGGGGCTCATCACCTCTCTAAAGCATTTCACAGCCTTGATGAATTTACAGCTTGACAGTGTGTGCTTGTGGGAAGACGCAGTTGAGGGATCGGCCGGCGAGGATCAAGGAAATGGGACGGAACAAATATTCGTCAATCTTCTACCAAGAGCCGTAAGGAGTTTGCGCGTCACATACAAGAGCCCTAGACCGTTCCATGATGCCCTGCCCGTTTTTGCGCGCAATCTTGGGGATTGCTGCCCTGAGTTGCAACTAGTTCACAACAAACTGCTTTTTGATGGTCCGTTGTCTCAAGGTCTCTTGGACCAACTGCGGCAGGTTAGAAAACAGTTTGTGTTACTTGGTCTCACTTTTGAATTCGATGTTTCGAGGCTAAATGGATGTGTGTATGTCAACTTGGATGATGGAGGTCTGCCGGTTTCCATTGAGACGATGACTGAAGAAGAATGGATTCTTTCTGAATTAGGCTGATATGGAAAACATTGAATCGTTTGATAATTGAAGACTAAAAGATAAATTTGTCCTCAGTATCAGTACTTCTCTACGAAACATCGAAGAAACCAATTCTTGTCATCGAAACAGGTTCAATGATGAAAGAAGCGTACTGGTGACCAAGTCGCATCCAAGAGTCATCTGCACCAGCTTTTACTCGGGCAAGACCCTTGAAATTTGCAATCACCTATTAAGAACAGAGACCAGTATCTGTTCGGATGACTCACCAAAAAAGACCATGTGATATGAAAGCTTGTTATTGGCTGAGTGGCTCTTAGGAAGTAGGCGTCACACTGTCACAGCGGGGTCGAATAGGCAGCCGTAGGCTCACTAGAACTCCTGGAAAGTTACTGAGTTTTCTGGAGGACATGATGAAATCTGGCATATAAGGCTCAAAATCACTTGAATTTCAGGAAAGACGTTGAATCACTTTCGTGACTCTGCAGCTTTTCTCAATAAGGTAGTCTCAAACTTCTCAGCTCAAGATCCTAGCCGCAAGGGGCCGTCAATCGCACACCAAGCCCCCAATGGCTACATCGACAAGCCTAGAGCACCTTCCGACAGAGATTCTTTCCCAAATCTGTATTCAATTGAATGAAAATGGAGGTTCGCACATATTGAGACTATCATTGACCTCGAGAAGATTTCGGGTTATCACGGTCCCACACATATTCGAGCGACTGTTCTTTATGACGCCTCCTTACTCAAACATTTTCGACGAGAACACTACAGATAGCCGGATAGGCCTTCTTAGAACGGTTGTCACTAATTCTAAGATTGCCGTTGAGGTCAAAGATATTGAGGGCTTATTCGGTGGAAAAGGACAAATGGCCAAAGAAGACCTCGGTATCATCATTCGGGCAACCAACGACTTCGGAATCACACCACCAAAAGCTCTTACTCGGCTTTACGAACAGTTGAGGCCTTTAGAAACGGCGCCAGATATCCAGTTTGGTATCAATCATGGAGTTTGCAAGCACTTGAGCTGTTTCATGACAGAAATGCTTGTTGCTCATACACCCAACCTCCGAAGTTTAGAGTACAATGTCCACGGCTGCTCGAACGCATTTAAAACACTTGAAGAGGCGGTCAGAACTCACTTCAGGGTTCCGCTGCTGCCTAATCTGATAGATGCTTACATCGAGTTGAACGGTCCAGCGGATCAGGTCAACTCTTTGGCAGAGGCTGCTCCGGCTCTAGACAGCCTCTGGCTGAGTTCCGTTTGCGGACTTCAATCCGGCATGCAATTCAACAGCGTCAGAGTCTTAATCTTAACCCAAGTAGATTTGAGTCCTGCCGAGCTCAAGAAACTCCTGAGCGGTTTTCCTGGCCTCAAGAAGTTTTGGTTCACATCAAGCTACCGCCCGATGCGAATGGGGGGCACGTCCCTGCTGTGCCGACCCCAAGAGGTGGTAGATGCCCTCTGCGGTCTTAACCTGGGGATCACAGAGCTGACGCTGCACTTCAATTCTTGGGACTGTAATGAGCCGAGCCAGGACTCTGATATCCCTCTGCCTGGTCTTCTTACCTCGATTCAGGGGCTCGACAAACTGGAGGATCTGGATTTTGACGGGATGTGCTTCTGGGGTAGAGGCTATTTCTTACATGGATCACCGACTTATGATCCTGTGAAAGTTCAGGCCCTCGCAGGGCTTCTTCCTTGTAGCCTCAAAAAGCTAACACTGACGAATTTGAAGAATGGCCCATTTTATGAAGATTTGGAAGCATTGCCGGAGAGGGTATCGGAAATCTTGCCGGAGCTGAGAGTGCTGGAGTGTGGACTGCGACATGGAAAGAAGATGCCACAGGATAAGTTGCGGTACCTGACGGAACGCTTCACGGCCCAGGGAGTCAAGTTTCAAGACTCGGCAAATATTCATTCGAGCGACGATGAGGACGGTTAGATAACTTGGGCTTGACCTACTTACAAACTTGCCAATCTGGACCGAAATTACTCTCAATCAACCCAAAGGCTCACAAAACCACTTCCCGTCTGTCTAAATTTAGACTGGCAATGGAACTAGGAAGCTTTTGATGTACCGTGAAGGGAGCGAGGTGGAATCACTAGGTGTCTATTGTGCTGCTGCGATGATTGCGCTCGAGCGATGAAGGAATATCCGCATCGACTTTGACTCTTTTGACACTGAGGCTGGATAATCATGACCACAAGTCAGCGATTCTTGGCAGCTGGGATAATTGGACTGAAAACTCGCTTTTGTCCTTGGCCTGCATTTTAGAGCCTTGGCAATTAATCACCATCTTATCGAGCTGCCTTTTGTGAAATCCCCCCTCTCTGCGGAGTTGCTTCCGCCCCAACCTTTACTTGCCTCTTGATAGAGTGGTCGACCAAAGCCATATACATCAACCCGAACGTTGACGCCCAAGAAACCAGGCGACTTCTTTGGACTCAGGAATAGCTTCAAAAGTCCCTGCGGCCTCCCAAATACAGACGTTTGTTCTAGAACCCAATGGCCCTGGGTAAATCAGAACCATCGCCAGTAAGCTGCAGGCCACTATTCGGACTGAATTGGGTCCTAACCGCCGCGCGGGGTGACATTCGGGGGTCTAGCATGGCCTACCCCGGGCCATGCAGATCGGCTCGTTCCACTAGCACGCTGGCCACCAATCGTCGCCGTTGAGGGAGCTTTAAGCTTAAACCTTAAGGGCAGGTGAGAAGGATTTCGAAGGGTTGCGTGCGAGTTGCGTGCCCAAGTCGCTTGGCAAAGGCGAGCATGTCAACTACCCGCCTTCCTCATTCTATTCTGACTTGTCTGCAAATCATCAGCCGGATGTCTTGGGAAAAAGACTTATGTAGGCTTTGCCCTTGAGTGAGGCTCGCTAATCTCTCTCCATATCCAGGTAAGGAAGGTGATCAGATAACATTTACAGTCAAACTCAGATGTTATTCAAGGTTTGCACTAAGCTAGCAAAGGTCCTCGACTGACAGCCCGACGCCTGACCAACTCATAGCTCCTCACTGGCATAGCAGCTGCCCGAGCTAGGCATGCAAGCCCCAGAGTGTTCATCCCTACTCCGAGGTGGAGTTATTGTCACGGCAGTGGCTGGTCGGACCCTTGACGACTGGTTTGTTGCACCCGAACTGGTCAGGCCATGTCCTCGGGAAGGCTAGCGACGTATGGCAAAGCCCTGATATTTCGAACCTGTATGGCTACAACCGAATCTGGTAAAATTGACCATGGAACTGTAAGCCGAGTGACCGGGGCCATAGTCTCGCGGGGATGCTGGGATTAGACCGCAACCCCAGAGCTTATCAGGGTACTACCAAGACAGCAGCAATCACACCTACCACTTTCTGCAAAAGGCCGTTGGTGACACTGCGTCGAAATAGCTTACCGAAAGACTTCAACTGGTGACATCAGCAATTTGCTTTACCATCTGATCTCCATAAATAGAGACGGGTGATCGCTCCCGCTATCCCAGCTTTTCTCTAGCACTCCAGTCTTCAGCTCACTGCACCGCCAAGCCGTTTTTGGAGTCTGCCGTTGACAATGAAGTTCCTCGCTGGTCTGTCCCTCGTCCTGCCGCTGGCATCCGCCGCGGCTGTGGTCCCTCTCGAGAAGAAGATCACCTACGACGGCTTCAAGGCCTTCCGTATTTCCACGCATAACGACCCCGCGTCGATCAAGAAGAAGATTGCCAACATTGCGGCGATCCCATTCAACCTCGACAACAGCGAACACCTTGACGTTGCAATCCCCGCTGGCGATGTCTCCAAGTTTGAGGAGCTTGGTCTCGAGACATCCATCCTTCACGAGGACCTTGGTGCTGACATCGCCGAAGAGGGCACTTTTGCTCCCTACAAGAGTACGTCTCTCCATGCCGAACTTCAAAGAAGATTTAGTGAAGAAGACTTGGTCTGACATTGAACAGGCAACGACGATATCTCTCTTCAGGCTCTCCCCAGCCTGACGTGGTTTGACTCGTACCACACTTTTGCCGACCACCAGCAGTTCATCCGCGATCTGCAATCCAACTTCCCATCCAACTCCGAGTTGATCAACGCTGGTAACTCTTACGGCGGACGCTCCCTCCTCGGTATCCACCTGTGGGGTAGCGGTGGTAAGGGCTCCAAGCCGGCCATCTACTGGCACGGCACCGTCCACGCTCGCGAATGGATCACCACCATGGTAAGTTGTCGAAATTGGATGTCGATATGATTTGTGTTGCTAATATGCGACAGGTTGTCGAATACCTCACCTACCAGCTCATCGACGGCTACCAGAAGAATGATGCCGCTGTCAAGGCTCTCCTTGACAAGTACGACTTTTACATTCTGCCCATTGTCAACCCTGACGGTAAGACGCATCGATCAATGAACCGTCGCCCTTTGACCAAATAGCTGATTTCACCAAGGCTTTGCTTACACTCAGACAAACGACCGCCTTTGGCGCAAGAACCGTCAAGTCAGATCCGGCAGCACTTGCGTCGGTACTGACATCAACCGGTGCGTCCATCACTTCATTGATTACGAGAATCAGAACTGACGCCCAATAGCAACTGGCCTTTCAACTGGCAACTCCCCGGCGGAGCCTCGACTAACTACTGCTCCGAGACATACAAGGGCCAGGCCGCCGGCGACACCCCTGAGATGGTCGCCCTGAAGGCTTACACCGACCGCCTCGCCGCCGGCAACGGAATCAAGCTCTTCATCGACTGGCACAGCTACGGCCAGTACATCCTCCTGCCCTACGGCTACGACTGCTCTGCCCGAGCCTCCAACCACGCCCGCCAGATGACTCTCGCAACAAACACTGCCAACACCATTGCCCAGGCCTACGGCACTCGCTTCACCTACGGACCTAGCTGCTCGACTCTATATGCCACCACTGGTAGCGCTCCGGACTACCTCACTGGGGCTGCTGGCGCTGAAGTCGCTTGGACTATTGAGCTGAGACCCTCTGGATCTGCTGGCGGTGGGTTTGTTCTTCCTGCTGCTCAAATCCTTCCCAGTGCGATTGAGCAGTGGAACGGCATGAAGTACCTGCTAGCAAATGTATAATTGATGACATCAAGACGTTGAGTCAGGCTCTTGATTCAAGATTAGCGATGGCTAGAATCTCTTTTGGAGCTGAATGAGAAATCACAATGGCACTCACCCATTTTTGACACCTAACAAAGCTTCGGGAAGAGAAGAATGACAAAGATTTGATTCCAGTCCATATGAACAGCAACGACGGGTGGAAGTAAGGAGGCGCTACATTGTTTTTATTTTCGCCATGGTTCTATCCCATCTTCTGCCATCTGGCGCTAGTACGTCCGTCTCTAGCCTCTCTCCAACTTCAATTTGCTCCCCAAATTAATTCGTAAGCGGATATAAAGGGAAAAAGAGGCATGACAGATACAGAATCCTGCATCACTCGTTAGGAAAGTACTTTCATATAGAACCGCGCCATCTAGCAGTTGACAAGATACACTACCAGAGAAAATTGTTTGCAGAATCGCTGCGTTAAGGTCAAGCGGAATCTGGATCACATCACTAACCCACAACTAGGAAATGCCTACCTCTCGACTCAAGTAATTCGTCCAGCCAGAGTCCTTTGCCCCTCATGCCGTATCGCCATCTGTTGTGTTTATTTGTCAAATTCAAGGCACAGGTAGTTTGGGAAACCCGTTAAGGCACCCAGAATAATGAAGCCATCAACATGCTCTACCCTTTCGCTCGTCTTAACTCCTACTCATCGCCGCTTCCGGGCTTTGACAACCTTGCGACGCTCAGGGCCCTACACCGCCTTGGGTAATCTGAATAACACGGCTGAGTAATATTATGATGAAAAAAGTGTTGTTTCTGCGTTGTCTCTCTGCATTCAAAGAGTATTCGTGCTTTCCCCATTTCAGGCCTTGTATCGTCGTGACCGCAAAGGTTTCCGGGTTCATTCCCATCGTCCCTTTGTTCTTTGCCTTTATATGTCGCCATTTTATCTTATTAGCGTTCCCAACGTCTTCGCCCTTGGAAAATGTGTTTAGTAGAAGATTCTGGCGGCCGATCCAGCAATCACTTTTCAATATCATCGGCCTCTGAATCGAAGTGAATGAAGCGATCTGAAATAAATATGGAGCCTAATTCTAATGCATCAATGAAGTTCCCCGCTGACGTCTCCCGATCCCAACATCTCCCCAGCTCCGGGAATGCCGTTTGCCAATCTATCTGAATTGCTCCGCGGCATGCTCCAAGAACTTGAGCATTTCCCGCTTAGACGCCTGCTCTCTAAGGCGTGCCGACTCTTGCTTCTCTGCCAGCGCAAGCATATAGTCACCTTCCATAGTAACTCCAATATTTTTGATATCGGCCGCCATGTCTTCACCAACCATCTTCAAGCCGTCACCAAGAACGTCTTTGACGTTTCCGATTGCGTCGCGGAACATCTTGACCTTCCGGTTGAGGACATATTCCTCAATTTTGGCTTTGGCCTTCTTCACTGATCCTTTTCCTATATTGGTTTGCAATGTGATTAGTATGGGTACCCAAAAGGTTCTCCCAGAGACCTCCGGAAGACATCCAGATTAACGGAACCATACTTACCACGCATCTGAGAACACTCCTCATAGCCAAGAGCCATCGCTTCGGCAACTGGCGTGGTCAACGCTCTGTTGGCGTCCTTCTGAGCCTCATCGACTCCCATTCGACTTTGAGCGGCAAGTCTAACAACTTTTGACTTGTGAAGGTCGAGTTGCCTACTAAGCTGCACGATTGCGGGTGATTCATCGTGATCGTAGTCTTGGATCCCAAGTTGCTTCATGACATCCTCGTGAAACACGCCTAGTCGGTGAGTCGCGGAGACAGAGAAGTTGTCGAGCACGCCTGGGATAGTGAACCGAAAGAAGTTTGCCCAGGTCTCTGTCAGGTTATCAGTGATAGGTCGCAACAAGTCTTCGTTGAAATTGTTCATCTTCCATATGCCGCCGCGGCGAAAAGTTGCCTTTAGCGTAGAGAAGTTCATGTTGCCCCAGCCAATTGCCGTAGGAACTGCCGCGCGACTGGCAGCAGAGCTCAAGCGCTTCATCTCCTCATACAGACCAGTCTCTGCTGCCACGTGCAACTTGTCGCGGCAATCCTCGACCTCGCCATTCAAATCCTGCCGAGTGTCAATTCCTTGTTTCATTAAACCAAGATGGAAGCAGTACTCACGGCATTGAAGCGTGCCAACATCCACTTTAGACGCTCCCCGTCAATCGTGGCTGTAGTCTCTGCCGTGTCCTGCGCCCATATTGCGATGGAGTTGAGGATTTGACATATACTGTTAAGTATTTCTTGGTACTTCGCGATTCGAAGCTCTTCGGTCAACTTCTGAGCATGAGCTTGAAGCTGGGGGATTTCTGTGTCCTGCTCGGTGTCAAAGCCAGGAGTCTCATCATCGTTATCGGCCACAAGACCTTGCATCTTTTGGTAAACGAGGCTGCTGGTGCAAAAGATAGGAGTCAAAGCGGACATTTCGTCGTAGTCTCGGAACTCCTCATCAGCTTGCCCATGTCCGTTGGCGTTGGCTGAATCTTGCCGATCAAGACTAAATTGGTTATCGATTAGTCCCAATGACTTTCTGGCGTGGTTTCTCACTTACTCTTTGAAACCCTTAGCGAGGTGCTTCCTGACAGCATCTCGGCAAAGCTGGTTGCGTCTCCGAATCAGACGTGCATGGACCTCGTCCATCAGCTCTCGCTTTTCTTCTTTCAACTCTGCAAGCTCTTCGTGCTTCTCAGCATTCGGATCGCAGTCAACGACACCATCATTGGCTAGTTCAGAGGAACTATCAAACATGGCTCTCTCCACTTGCTTACCGGGCGGCTCGGTTCGCGCTCTCTTCGCTGTGCGGCCCGTGTCGAGGCTACTGGTTGAGGCCCGGGATGTCTTGCGTCGACCTCGGACAACCATGAGCTCCTTTTCCAGAGCCGCGGTGCGGCGACCTAGGGCTTGGACCCGGCCCCATGCTGCCTTAGTATCCTTGTCCAACTTCGACTTCATGCTTTCTATTCCGGAGCTGAGCGTCATGTCGTCAGTCTTTGAGCAAATGATGGTCAAAGCCGAGAATGCTCCATCAAGCTTGAGCTGACGCTTGATAGAGTTGCTCATGATGTCCTTGGCTGTTTTGTTATCAACAGCTCTGTTGATTGGAGCCACTACCCAGACTCCCGAACAGCACTTGATGTACTCGCTTGCTACTGCAGCTCTGGCTGCATCCCAATCCTGGTGGCCGGGCTACCAGACCTGATGTCAGCTACCTTCCATAAAATCGAGTTCCACCAAAAGAATAACATACCAAGTCTACGATTGTGACACCGTTAGCGAGCACTCTGGCTTTGGTAAAGATTCTGACAACCTTCACCAAAGGCCAGTATGCCGCCGTCTCATCATCCTTGTCGTTCGAGTCGACGTAGGGCTCGAGTTGCTCGCGGATATCCTGCGTATTGCCGCTTTTCACCGTCATGGTGGTACCTAGAAGGTGGTTCACGCTTGGATGGGTAGCCAGCTGGGCCGAAGTGCTGCTAGTCAAGTGTTCCAGGCTCAATGAAGGATAGACCGCTTGAACTTTCGCTAAAGCTTTCGCTGCATCGCTTTCCGGGTCCAAATCATTTCTCTCATCAGTCTCTTCAGCGAGGAATTCCATGAGCAGTATGTTGACTTCCTTGGACCATTCCTCTCGAGAGATGAACTCGACTTCCGCGCGGTATGGGTTCTCTTCGTCTTCATCATTGTTGTAAGACACCTCGGTGGCGACAGCGGTGCACGCGCGCATACAGTTCGTGGGAAGTAAGCTAAGAATAATCAGCTGGGTTCCATCTTGCGAGATGAGTGTTCGATCATACCTCTCTTCATCTAGTAGAGCATTGATGGTTGAGCTTTTGCCATCTCCCGTATTGCCCAGGACACCAATGACAGTTCGATGGGACCGCTTCGCCTGATCACGAAGATCAGAGATTTGGTCAACCCAGTGAGCCGCTGCCTTCGTCAGAGCAGGTTGAAGCTTGCGAGAGGAAGAAATGGTCTCGCAAGCTGGCTGGAGTACGTCCAAAAGCGGAAGAACCTTTTGGTAAAACAGCTGCCAAAGATCTGGGTCTTTAACTCTTCTCATCTTTTCCATGTATGAGAATGTCAGTAGAGCACACTGCTCAGTAGATCTTGATCTTGCGTTGAGAGGGGCATCTGTCGTAACCTCCTCATGCTGCTCGCCCTTCACTTTGATTTCTTCTTTGAAGGGAGCATCTGGTTTGATGTCATCATGCTGCTCTTTCTTCACTCCAACAACTGCCTGACTGGGGTCCATTGTGCAACTGGGAAGGAAGGTATCTTAGCTAGATTGAGCCTGAAGTAACGCCTCGTGATTCTGAAGACTCGCAAAGAAGAAAAAGAAAGTTGCTTGTCCAAATGAAGATAGGCGCCAAATCAGAAAGATGATGTAGAATTGGCTCGCCTAAGACCCCAAGGTGCGATGCCAGATGTTGACGATGATGAGGAATATGAAAGGTAGTATGGTTGAATGAAGAGTAAGAAGAAGAGAATGTTGAACTTGGAGGAATTTGGGGAAAGGTACTTAAGTTGACGAAGTGGTTGGGTTGAAGTTGTCTGGGGGAAGTGAGGCTGAGAGTATCGGTGTGGTTAAATACCTGTTGTAACTGGGAATTGCCTTCGAAGTCTGGCAGGATGTGAACGAAGGAGCAATGGAACCTAAGCAAGTGTAGGCAGCAAGTACCTTACCTCGAAGAGACAAGGAATCTCAAAGGTTTCGAGAGAGACATGGAAGGTTCGACCGACGTCCGAAGAAATACCAAGAGGGATCTGAAAGATAATGTTAAAAGTTGCAAGACCGTCTTTCGGTAAGGTAGAAGTTGGGGCTCAAGTGTCAAGTCGATTTTCCAAGATATCCAGGGCTCAAGTGGGAATAGCCTCAATTCTTATATGGACCATGAGGAAGGTTGCCGCGACTGGCTCTGGATCGGCTCACTGTACAGTCTAATTTTGCTACCGGTGGTTCTTTCCCTTCTCGAGTCCTTCCTATTTCGCGGTGCTGGATGAAGAAGGCATCAACACATTCACCACGGTGAAGCGAATCCCTCACCGTCCCTTGACCGAGTACACCGAGATAAGATAAGTGACCAGGGGCGGTGTGGAAAAGAACTCATATCAGATCTTATCAGATCCTTCCCAGCGCAACCCCACCATGCGAACCCCGCGGTCCGCAATCCGCAGCGACGCAGGCCGAGGCGGGCTGCCCCTCACCAGCAAAGCCGACCATATCCCTCCCTCACACCACCCGAGTCAATAACGACACATTGCAACGACACACATAGGCGCAAACGGATTTCCTCTTTAGCAAAGCATTTTGAGCATACGGAATTGGGCGCAAACGCAAGGATAGAAACATCACAATCATGGCGCAAACTGCAAATCAAGTAGCAGGCGGAGGGGAGCTCTTCGTCAACGGGCGCATCTTTCTGCACAACGCCGAAGCCGGCCTTGAGACACAGCCCGCCTTTGCCGAGAGCATGTTCGTCGCCAACGGCATTATTGAGAACATTGGCACAACAGAGGACCTTAAGGCAAAACACACATCGGGAGAGGTCACCACGCATGACTTGGAAGGCAGAACAGTCCTGCCGGGCTTCATCGACGGCCACGTGCATCTCCTCCTCCTCGGCCAGTCGCTGCGCAAAGTGAGCCTCGAAAATTGCACGTCACTGGAAGAGATACGCGCCGCCATCAAGGCATACGCCGTCGCCAACCCGGACGTCCCGCGCATCATGTGCAAGCTGTGGATGCACTCCATGACTCCCGACGGCGTCGACAAGACCATGCTTGACGACATTGACCCCCGACCAATCTTCATCGACACAAAGGACCTCCACTCGACCTGGTGCAACACAGCCGCCATCAAGGAGCTCGGCATCGAAAACATGCCGGACCCGTCAGGAGGCAAGATCCACCGCGACGCCGAGGGCAAAGCGACGGGTCTCCTCAGCGAGGCCGCCGTGCTCACCATCGTGTGGCCTCATCTCGCCCAGGTGGCCCCCAAGAGAGATCGGATGGACGCCATGCAGGATGCCGTGCAGACCTACAACGCATCAGGCTACACAGGGCTGATTGAGATGGCCATGGACGAGCCGGCATGGGACGCAGCGTGCTCGCTCCGCGCCGAGGAGCCCAACTTGCCCATGCGCATCCACGCCTACTGGCTCATCAAACCATCCGAATCCGAGGAGGAGCGCTTCAAGCAGGTCGATCGGGCCATTGAACTCCACAACGAGCTGAACAAGGCCACCTCCCCTGACCTGCGCATCGTAGGCATCAAGATCATCACCGACGGCATCATCGACGCCTGTACCGCACACCTGTCAGAGCCCTATGCCGAGGTGGGTTCCCCCCCGCCCTTCTGGAGCGCCGAGTGGCTCGGCCCCGTGGTCGCGAGGGCAGACGCCGCCGGATTGCAAATCGCCCTGCACGCGATAGGCGACGCAGCCATCAAGAACGCAGTCAACGCCCTCGCCAACCACGCCACGCCTGGCCGCCGCCACCGCCTCGAGCACATCGAGATGGCATCTTCCGAGGACGCGAAACGCCTGGGCGATCTGGGCCTCACGGCTTCCATCCAGCCCGTCCACGCCGACCCGGCCATCCTCCGCGCCTGGCCGCGCCTCATTGGCGCCCACCGCTGCGAGCGCGCCTTTGCCTACCGCGAGTTCGCAGACCACGGCGCGCTGCTCGCACTCGGCAGCGACAGCCCCACGGCCCCCTGGGCGCCGCTGCAAAACGCCTACGTCGCGACGACGCGGCGGTCCGCCAGGGAGCCGGGATACGATGTGGTCGTCAACGAGCACTTCAAGTTGGGTGTGTGCGAGGCCATCACGGCGGGCGCATTCGGAACTGCAAAGAGCGTGTTTGCGGAGGATCGGACGGGTTCTTTGCAGATTGGCAAGCGCGCGGACTTTGTGGTGGCGGAGATGGATTGGACGCCGCAAGGTCTGCTCAAGGGCGAGATCAAGGCCACCTGGTTTGACGGGCGGAGGGTGTGGCCGTCTCCCGATGCGTAGGGTGTTATCCGGGAGATGGGGACTTGCTCTCCTCCTGCCGTTCATGTTGAGAATCAGACTTTCTGTTGTGCCGCGGTCGCTGCTACTGACTGCTGCATTTCAGTACATACGCCCCATATATGCAGCCGAGAGGCAAAAAACATGAAGCCCAGCCAATTGGTGGTGTTCGTGTACAATAGTTTGTCGGCTCCCACATGACATGTTCAGATATTTGTAAACAAAGGTTCGTGTGTACTTCTGTCGTGTGTGTGTGCGTTTGCGTGTGTCTGTATGCGAAAGAGAGAACGCAAGTCAGTTTGATTTGTGTGAGTAAGGTAGTAGTCGTGTGTGTGTGTGTGTGTGTGTGTATGAGTGTGTCAGTATTCCAGCCGGCGCAGTATTCTGGGAATAGTTTCATCCCATCTCGTGCGTGTTTCCGGCTCTGCGGCAAGATGGCACTGGCCGCTCTCCTGCCCTCCCCCAATGCCCAAATCCCCCCATCCCCCAGTCTCTTCTCACACGATGCCCCGATCGGGGAAAGGTTGCAAATCCACACCAACTCGGGATAAAGTCGCGCTGAAGTTCTCCAGGGGTTCTTCGTGAGTGGCTCGGACGTGGGTGAGCACGTCAAGGGTGTTCTCGGGAAGAGAAGGGCGCCTGCCAACAGGCAAATCACCCAACCCCAGACAGGGATCATCCTGTTTTCTTCTGCATGTCTGTGATATCAGAGATTCCAAAAGAGGCTCTGGCAGCGGATGTCAAAACCCCCATTTCAGCACATGGAGGGTGTGGTGGTGGCCCACTCCTCTCGAGATGCCGAGGGACGTGTCGTTCTCTCTCGTCCCAGACTCTGGATGGAGGTCAGTACAAGAAGACGGTCATGACCCCATGAACTTGGACGGATCGGGCCAGCCAACCTTTTTACTCCATTCAGATTTCGTTCTCGACTTTGGTTCTTCCAATAAAATACGCGGACATCTTTCACATTCTGTTGTGGTCCACCTACTCCGGAAAGAACAACATCTCGCAGTCGAAAAGATGCAGCCTCAAAGTAGTCTGTCGGCGCTTGCCGCCCTCGCCCCCATGGTTCTGGCCTTGCCTCAACAGCAGCCTCCCCCGCCAGGCCCTCCAGCTGCTTGTGCACCGGTCAACATCATCGTCGCCCGTGGCAGTCTCGAGGCGCAGGGTGCCGGTTTGTTAGGCAATATCGCCATGAACGCGTCGATGCAGATTCCCGGCTCCGTCATTACGCCATTGGTGTACCCGGCACAACTCGACCCGTATCCGCCTTCCGTGTCGGCTGGTGTGATGAACATGACGACTCTTCTCAATCAACAAGCGCAGCAGTGCCCCCAGTCGAAGCTCGTTCTGATGGGATACTCTCAGGTATGTCTTTCTCGTGAAGTGAAGGCTCGGCGTCGCGTCTGACATGTCGCAGGGCGCACAAGTGTCGCTGGACACTCTTTGCGGTACCACGGATGGCCCGAACTTCAACACGACTGTTGCCCAGGCACCCATGGTCGGAAGCAAGAGTAGGTTTAGAGACCTTTGATGCCGTGTGATGGTCATGGCCAGTTTGCTGACATGGCTCAATAGTCGCTGCCGTCGTCTTGTTCGGTGACCCAACCTTCATCGCCGGCCAGCCCTTCGCCAAGGGAACCTCAAAGAAGAACGGCGTATGTCCTTTGGACCTCGATCTTATCTCTGCTCTCGCGTGACTAACCATTGCCTCACAGATCTTCCCTCGTATGGATCTCGGCCCATGCCAGACCCTGACGAGCAAGTTCGCATCATTCTGTGATGACACGGATCTCTTCTGCGCCTCGGGCCAGAACTTGACCGTCCATCTCGGCTACTTCTCCAAGCAGGACTACGTAGCCCAGGCATCTTCATTCATCGTGCAGCAGACCAAGTAAAGGTCTGAAGCAATGAAATGGCGATAATAGCATCCAGAACTCGAGGAGCTGGCGACTCGGGCAACTAGAATGACTCTTGATGGAGACGAGGAGGTAATGCTTTCACGATTCTTGACGATAAACTTCTTTTTTCCTTCTTTCTGCTGCAGTAGCATTCTCAGTCCGGTCTTGATGATCGACGCATGGCGTTTCGTGGTGGAGGCAAAAAGTCACACTAGCCGTAGCGTTTTCCTTTCTCCTGATATCAGCAGAGGCCTTTGAGCCAAAACAACTTGAATAAACGAAAAGATTAATTCTCAAGGAACTGGAACATTTGTCGTCCGTGCTCGTTTCGTCACCGAGAGAAGTGGGCCGGCCGTGGAAAAGCAGAGTGGGGCTGTCACACCTGCCTACTAGCCGAATGCGGAAGCGGGCTGGTGGTGAGAAGCATCCGTGCACCGGCAAGCTACGATTGACCAAAGTCTCACCTTAGGTACACACCGAAAAATGGTCTTACCTAAGGTATCTTACCTGACCAATTGGAAGGTGCCGGCCTGCCGATAAGATAACCGGCCATAAGCGATAAGAAACCATAAACAGCCACAGCCACCTCGCCGTGGCTTGCACCCAAGCCCTCGACTTATTCCTTTCATAAGATTAAGACACACTCAACTGGACAGATATCATGATGGTAGGTGTTTTGCCTCTCAAAATCGATATACAGACAAGTGCTCCGTCACACGACGGTATGTCTTCCAATTTCTAGTACACAAAGATGAAATCCTCGTTCTTTAGATCCGTCATGTCCTGCAGGCCGTGGTCTTCCTCAATAGCACGGTGTTGAGGTTGGGGGTCCTCTTCGATCTCGACTGCCTTGCCCTCCTGCTTATCCTTGTTGCGCATCATCGACTCGTCGACGATTAGTGTGCTCTTGCCGAGTGCTTCACGACGCTTGGCGTGCTGAACGTTGAGGTACTTGAGGTAAAGAGGAATAAGGCTGAACAACCAGTCAGTCAACATTATGCGAGAGGAGAAAGGAGGGATGTGGCCACTTACGCTCCCATGATTGCAACGAGGACGAACATGATAAGGTTGGAAATCAGACCGGGACGGTACACCGGGGCGTCATCAACGGAATACAACAGCGGTCCAATGATGTTGCCTGTGCACATCCCGATGAAGACAACAGCAGATGTAGTCTTCTTCTTGGTGTCACCGGCGGTATTTTGTGCCTGCCATGTGAAGATGAGAGGCGTGATGGCAGCCAATGCAGAGACCTAAGTGTCTCAAGTCAGTACGTTGTGCAGCTAGCAGTATCATCAACTGGACCCTTACCAAGTAGTATCCGAACAGCAAGACACCCTTGTGCTCACGCGGTACGGTAAGCATCAGGACGGTACCGATGGCAGGGATGATTGCCACGCCTGCAATGACGATGCCCTTCTTTTGGATCCGAGTGGCAATCCAGCCGCTTCCCATGATGGCGATGATCTGGATGGCTCCAAACGGAATGTTGAACAGGATGGTAGTGAAACTGCTGTATCCAAATGACTGAACGATCAAGTTACCAAAGGTCGAGATTCCACCACTGGCGATGCTGTACAAGATTGTTAATATTACAGCAGTGTCAGTCGAAGGTGGTCCGAGGAACGTACGAAATAGCGATGATGAGAATAAACCAGCACCATGTCTTCAAGTCAAGGAATGTCTCCCAGACGTGGTCCCAGCGCCAGACTCCAGACTGAATACCCATCTGGTTCGCACGTAGTCTCTCAACGGCGATGACCTTTTCTCTCTCGGTCAGGTACTTGGCAGACATTGGCGAGTCGGGCATGAAGATGAGAACAACGGCGGAGTAGGTGACGGTGAGCAAGCCGCAGAACCTATGTCACGCACAGCATTAGCAACGCATTTCCAGCGTCAATATTGTCCGCCTCAACACCGTTGGTCCATGACTTACAGAAAGATGATCTGGTACTTGTAGAGCTTATCGCTATTAATGTGGCCCAGACCATAGGTGAAGAGACTTCCGACGATGAACGTTACACCGTTCATGGCGTTCCACGAACTAGTGACAAGTGTCTGCTCGCTTCTTCTCCACCAGGTAGTCGTAACAGCCAAGCAGGACGGCGCGATCATTGCTTCGAAGGACCCGAGCATGAATCTTAAGCCGAGGAGTGATTTGAAGTCGGTGCAGGAAGACATGATGGCCAGTGAAGAGCCCCAAAGGAAGATGGCAGCAGCGATGACTTTTCCGTTGGGGAGTTTGACGAGGATCCAAGCAGCGACGGGTTGCATGACGAGTTGAGCGATGTACAAGATAGAACCGAGCCAGGAGTACTGCTTGCCGACGAGGTGTGCGTCTTCCTTGATGCCGAAGATGGAAACATAACTGTCGGAATCGATCCATCAGCGATCCAGTTATGTCTGCCGTCCTGGATGCGGGTTTCACTCACCTAAGGGAACTCTTGTCCATCTGCTGAAAGAAATACGCTCCGAGAATCAAGGGAAGAATGCGAAAGTTGATCCGCTTCAGAACGGCTTGCTCTTCCTCGTATGTAAAAGTCGTGTCACCGCCTCCGTGCTCTGCGAGGAACTTTGCCGCCTTTTCTTGGACCGTGTTCGCCGGTGCTGATGGTTCGGGGATGGGCTCGATCGCGTCGACGGCAGGACCGCCGGCCCGCTCCTCGGCCGGAGTTTGAGAAGCCATGATGGATCGTTGATAGCGCACAAAGATGACCCTGATAGGTGTCGTTGAAGTTCAAGAACGACGTGCTAGTACCGTGCGAGTGGTACAGATGTCGAGCACACCTTTCGAAAATGACACTGCAGCACCCTGATGGAAAGAAGGAGAGTAGCGGAAACCCAGCGATGTGGTTCGGGCTCGTTCATCTTATCCGTCATATACCCTCATGCAACATGGCCCCTTGTCCGCCCCCAATAACCGGTTTCCTCTCAGCCGGAGGCGAACGGCAAAGCCGAGCGTGGAGGCTCAACATCGATCTACCTTGGCAACACCTGACTCCCGTGTTGCGTGTGCCCATCGCATGGTCTCTGTTGGTCTTCTTTGCTAATACCCGGAGATTAAGTCTGCCCTCCAAGTCGGATGGCACGTTGCCAAGATTGCTTGCCGGGTGCTTGACAGAACCCAAGAGATCCCTCGGAAACACCCCCAGTCCAATTTTGAATAATGCTTCTCATTGGAGGGAAAACTCCAGGCTATTTGCGAAGCCGAGACATCAGGGGTCTCTGTCGAATCAAGTCCCAGCTCAACGCCTGAGGGCCGTCGTTGACCTTACGAGTCGTGCGCAACCATGCCAGGTATATCCAGGCTTAGTGCCAAAGAGTCTGGGGTAACGATCTACCATTTACGAGCGGGTGGCTGGAATAGCCAAGTTGAGAGAACACAACAAGGGGGTTCCTCTGGGCTGACGTTGCACTTGTTCCCACTTCTTCCCCAAACTCTCTCCGCACGCTACTCCTTTCAGATGTCTAGTCCTCGGTTTACCCCAGTATCCCCGACATTTCCGACATTTGAAGCGGAGAGCCCCCGCGTTCCGCTACATCTTCTCTCCGCAAGAGCGTCGAGTGACTGGTCCATGAGTCGGGCATTCAAACCCCCGCGCCCAGAAACGGGTTGCCATTTTGGCTAAATTCGGGCATTTGGGGTATCTGATCCCGAGTAGGATCCCTGACGGGGGCCGTCGATTGCATGAGATCTCGCGGATTTTGAGTGCCATCTGCCGAAGTCATGACGATTGACGACTCCGATAACGCGGGCGTGTGTCTCTCAATAAACTCGCCGTGCCCATTACAATTCATCGTTTAACAAAGGACGCCGCAGTGTACTCGAATCTGACGCTTCCTTGCACTGGACGTTCTCATACCCGACCACTTTCAAGCCATCGACACGACCTAAGCACACAATCGACCTCTACAATGGGCGAGTCAACGCAAAAGAAGCGTTATGCCATCGTAGGCACCGGCGGCCGATCGGGCTTCTTCTACACAGCCATTGCAAAGGACTACAGCAGCACTTCAGTCATCGTCGGTCTCTGCGACACGAACCAGACGCGCATGAACTATGCCAACTCAAGATTGAAAGAACTCGGCCACGGCGAGGTCCCGACCTACATCGCAGCCAACTTTGACCAGATGATCAAAGACACCAAGCCGGACGAGGTCATTGTCACAACCATGGACCGCACACACAACATCTACATCGTCAGAGCAATGGAGCTAGGCTGCAATGTCGTCACCGAGAAGCCAATGACCATCGACGCGCCGCGGTGCAGGGAGATCTTCTCGGCAGTCGAACGAACAGGCCAAAAGGTGCGCGTAACGTTCAACTACCGCTACGCGCCACACAACACAAAGATATTTGAGATTATCAAGTCAGGCGCCATTGGCAAGGTGACGAGCGTGCACTTTGAGTGGATGCTCAACGAGAACCATGGCGCCGACTATTTCCGCCGCTGGCATCGCGACAAGCGCAACTCGGGCGGCCTCCTTGTGCACAAGTCGACGCACCACTTTGACTTGGTCAATTTTTGGCTTCAGACGCGGCCGCAGACGGTGTATGCCCAGGGTGACCTCAAGTTCTACGGACGAGAAAACGCAGAGGCGAGGGGCGTGACGAAGTTTTATACCAGGGCCCACGGGAGCGAAGCAGCCAAAGACGATCCCTTTGCACTGCAACTGGATCAGAACCCGCAGCTCAAGGCCATGTACCTCGACGCAGAGCACGAGGATAGTTACTACAGAGACCAGAGCGTGTTTGGCGATGGTATAAGCATCGAGGACACGATGAACCTGCTTATCCGATACCGCAACGGCGCGGTAATGACATACTCCCTCACAGCATACGCGCCGTGGGAGGGCTTCCGCGTCAACTTCAATGGTACGGGTGGTCGTCTCGAGGTCGAGGTTGTGGAGAAGAGCTACGTGAACTCTGGAGGTAGCCAAGCTTTGGAGGGCGCGATTGAGAAACGGACGATGCTGCTTCGGCCGCTCTTCGGACCGCCTCAGGAGATCGATCTCGGTGAGGCCAAGGGTGCTCATGGCGGTGGAGATCTCGTTCTGCTTGCGGACCTGTTTGGTGAGCCAGTGTCTGACGAGTACATGCGGGCGGCTAGTCACATTGATGGTGCCGCATCAATCTTGACTGGTATTGCTGCCAATCGGTCACTGGCAACTGGACAAGCTGTCAATGTCGACGACATCCTGGTGGTGCCCGAGAAATGAGTAACACACGCATGAAGGCCAATGATTCAATTTTATGATAATCATGCAACGCAGTAGGATAGAATGAACCACGAATAGATACACATATGAGCAGTGACACTCCCTTGAGTCTTCATCACAATGTCATCTACAGGGACCCGATAAGTGAGCGACCTAACTATCGGTGTGAGACAGCCAACGTGGAGCATCAATTGATACGACAACGCTCTTGACGCTCTTTAATCATGCTACGATAACTCGCATTCTATCAAACTTTCGACGCCATTGCCGCCACCATAGATACCTAAGATTCTCAAACCAGCCTTCTCTAGGAGACTCTGCCACTCCACCCGAGTACGCTCCTTGCTACTGACTAGCGTCAACATCATGATATCCTGGCCAGTGTTCTGCCAGTCGGCACCGGTGTCGGGGATGCAGTTCTCATTAACCAACAACCTGCTGTATCCAGGCTTCATCGCAGCTGTAGTCCGCGCAAGAATCTCTTCACACTTTTTGTCCGGCCAGTCATGAAGGACCGAATGCATGTAATAGGCTCGGGCACCTGAGTGCGGAGCGCATTAGTCTTGGATATCTTGTACAACAGATGAAATGTGCGTTCTCACCTTTGATCGGCTGCTCAGTGAAGAAGTCATGTCCCATCCTCTCGATCTTTTCGTCCAGTTTCTCAATCTGATTGATAACGGTTGGAAGATCCTGGACCACAAGCCTACCAGGGGCCTCGGGATGCTTTCTGCGGAACTCATCAATGTCATGGCCAAAACTTCCTCCGACGTCAACAAGGAGCACGTTATCTTGAGAGTCGTCAAAGCCGTCGAGCAACCGGTGTTTCACGGGGTAAATGCCTTCATCCATCCAGCTCGGTCGGCCTTGCCGGTATGCGCCCATGTGCTGTGCGAATTGCATCTCGTAAGGATGGCTTGCTGCGAGCCAGCTGAAGCAGTCGAGTTTGGTGTTGTATCCGTATTGTAGGGGTCCGTTGAAGACATCGTTGGGCTCGCGGTAGTTGGTCTTCTTAGCGAACTCGTGGAATTTGGCTAGGGACTCCATACAGGCTCCGGCGCTGACGATGACAAGGGTCAGCTTACATTTTAGATTCATAGAAAGGCACGCGCAAAAGAATATAGCTTGTTTTTGAGTGGGTTGGATAATCGGGAGGTATAGATCACTTACACACACGGGTAGCCAGCGCCCATGCTGGTGATTGTGAGCGCATCTGAGAAGTTTGTTGACTTATATTCGTCTGGTCCAGTCTCAGTGATGTAAAGCATCGCGCCGAGATGTCGCATTATTCGTCCTGCATTACGAGAAAAGGAGTCAGTATAGACTCGGTGAGGGAGTAACGTCCTGCGGGAGATGACACACCCAATAGGGCAGGATCGTGTCCTAATTTCAGAGCTAGATCAGACACGTTTTGAGACTTTTTGCTCTGTGATAACAGAGCAAAGAGACCCGAGTCAACTGCGTATGTAAGGGCTGTGAAAGCGGCTGGCTGGTTGGCGATATTTAGCGAGTGCGTTGAAGTTCAAGAAGAAGGCCATCTTACTTGCGCCCAGCAGTGCTTGATCATGGTCTCCCGCGGTGTCTCCAATGCATGTACCAACAAACGAGCGCTCTGCAGCATGCTCAGGCGTGCAGTGTTATCACCCTCAGCAACTGCGCTGGTAAGATTGGCAATATTCTTCACGTGTTGATTCACGCTTGGAAGGTCGCACGCGGCCAAGGCAACAGATATGTCAACCTCGCGAGGTATCTCGCTTGGGATAGAGCCCATGATGAACAAATATGCAGGTCAATGAGTTCAGATGTCAAAATGATGGTGTAATAGAGAGGTGAATTTAGGTATCACTCGAGGGGTGGAAAGAATCGAGAAATCGAAGGAGAGTGGAGGGCTAAAGGGACAAATTATAAGGTTTGCCGGACACACTTGTTAGCCACGCAGATATATCGAGTACAAATTATCCTGCACAGCAAACTGAAGAGGCACCTTCTACTTGTGACAAATCCGCACGAGGGAACGACATGGGTCTGGAACCATATGGAAGTACAGGGCGGAACACATGAGTTGATGGAAGTCCCACACAACACGGAGGGGGCGAAGAGTCAATTCAACATGGGTTCGCGACATGGTGTGTATGTGAATGTCAGGAATTTTCCTCATATTATCAACGTTTCATGGATAAAGTATACATAGTAGGTACTTTCAGCAGATGTCTGAGATAGGCACAGTGAGTTTGCAGACCGCACGTCCATAATTGGTTGATACTCCGTCCTCAGCACCAGGAACTGAGGACCCATAGGCGTACGTATGTTTGTTGGACGGTCGTGCTCTTAACCCTGTTCCAACGCCGACAGAGATCCAATCCCTAAAATTTACGCAATGTACGTTTGTTGTCGAACTAAACTAATTTGTGGAAGCGTTCGAGCCAATAAGACTGCCCGGGAGGAGCGGGCAAAGATTCAACGAGGATTCTTTCCACTTGGAATTTTGGTCAGCGCATGGAAATATGAAATCACTCAAAATACTGCGTGAGTTACCTATGAGGACCCCAGTCGGAGACACCAGGCAGTAGATGTTGTTGTTTGCTGTTGGTTCTGGAGTCTTTCAACACGATCGCCTGATTGGCAACGGAATCAATGCCGGGTGGAGAGGAGCGAGGGACCCCTGGACCATTCGGCGGGGCTGCTATAGACTCTGCACCACGTCCGGGCCGATGTTGCGCAACTAACAGCTCACAATACCTCGTGGGTTAATGTCCAACCAACACGATGTCTTTCTTCCGAGCAGACTCTCCTGGTTGAAAGAGGCAACCAATATCGAAAACGGCAGCACCCACACGAGATTGATGGCAAACTGGCTATGATTACTTTGGTCTCGACCTTGAAAATGGGCGAAAGCCTCGGGTCTACTTGATCTAACCCTTGAAACGTTGTTGGAATCATTGGTACGTTGTCAAGCGACCTTCTTCTTTTCAATTTTGTTTTCAATTTTGGATCAAGGATGTACGGGCCGGCTCAGGTGAGAGTGCTTGCGTCTGCATGAGGCGATAGACGTCGCCACCGGATCCCCCTTAATCACCATTTTCCAACCGCGGCACCTCACTCTGCGAGCCTGATCCAACTGCTTCTTGGCGCATATCACCGCAAGAAACCTTTAGCGGAGACGCTGGAGCATTGTCTTTTGTGTCTCGCGTCCGGGCCAAAATTTTACTTCCGACGGAGTGAGTCTGAATCCTACCTTTGAGAGTACTGGGACGTTTTGAGTTTATCTTTTGGCCGCAAACCGAGCTCAGTTCTGCAAGATGACAAGTCCGGATTCGACTACAACGTCTTACTCAACAGACAACAAAGGACCTGGAATCATTGTTGCGATATGTATCATTGTCGGTATCAGCACTCTTTTCGTCGCCATGCGGCTGTTTGTCCGCATCAAGATTCTTGGACAAACCCATTTGGATGATCACCTTACTGTTCTTTCTCTGGTTCGTTCAATGAATCCATTCCAAGAAGCAATGCCTGAATCATAAAGATGGCCAAATGTTTCGCTGACACATCGCAACTTGGCTAGCTCCTCAGCTACACGACGATAGCTCTAGAAATTTGGGCCATTCGATGCGGTAACGGTCGGCATGCGGATACCCTTTCTCAAGAACAGCAATCCGCGGCAATCCTATCCACAATATCAGGATTTCCTCCAAACGTCCTCGCATACACTATACCGAAGTTTGCCGTCGTGGCACTCCTCGTGAGGATATTGAATCCAGGAAGGATGCATCAAGTACTGCTCTGGGGCATGGCGACCGGGTGTCTGGTGCTGGTGTCCCTCTGCATCATCATTCTCTTTGCTCAGTGCACCCCTACTCACGCTCAATGGGACTTGAAAGTGACTGAAAAGAGCTGTTGGAGTCCATGGGTTCTTGTGAACGTCGCGATATTGACAGGAGGTTAGTGTTCGGTCCAGTTTACGGTGCGTTCGACGTGGCTTTCGCTGACTACAACCCGATTAAGCATACTCCGCGGCGCTTGACTTATACCTTGCAGTTTATCCAGCGACGGTTTTGATGAGGCTTCAGATGAATATCAAGAAGAAAGTGATCCTGAGTACTGCTCTTGGGATTGGATCGATGTATGGAGCCAAAGTTCAATGCGTCTTTTTTTCCATTATGACATGTCTGACGGAACCCTCAGCTCTTGCTTCATCTCCATTTACAAAAGTACAAGACTACCATCTCTCGCCAGCAAAGACTTCACGTGTAAGAGACACTTCACAAGCATTTTTGTGCTAACTAACAGCCCACTAGATGACAGTGCGGAGCTTGTTGTGTGGACCATGTCAGTAACGAAAAGATTTGGATTGTTTAATTAGATATGTCCAGCTAACAATCTTGGTAGTGTAGAGGGCAATACTCTTATCATCGCTACCTGTATCCCAATTCTCGGGCCTCTCGTAGAGTTGGCTCTTGGGCGACGCGTCCTAAGTTCAACAGATCGAAAATATCAAAAGCAAAGTGACCCAATGGGATTGCGGTCGGGTGGAATTGAGATGAACGGGTCTCAATCATTTCCAAGGAACGGAAATGTCGTCGGCAAAACATCAACAACTATAGGTTCGCGAATTGACATGGAAGACACGAGTAGTCAAGATAGTATTGTCGGGGCGGAGACTGGACCGAGCTCTAGAGTTGTAGGGATCACGAGGAGACAGGACATCACGGTCTCTTATGAGAGCGAACGCGCCGGTCGTGATCAGAGACATATTCAAGACAACATGAGGTCAGGAAATTGGGACTCGTCCTAGGACGAGCTACTGGACGGTACTGCCATGACAGATTGATAAGCTCAAGATTGGTAGGCTTTTATCTTTCCAGTTTGGCGACCAGACGGGAGGGTATGAGGACAAGAGACGCAATAGTAGAAAACCGCTTTGTTTGAGGCAGTAGCTGGGTCAATCTCATAGACTGGAAGGTTTATCAGTTGACACATCACCACAGTATCGTATGAGAGAGACCAGACAGCTGGTGATCAGGAGCGCCCAGATAGGTGTCAGAGGTGAGTACCTTACTATACTTGATTCGACCAATTCCAACCCGCCTAGAACATCTGTGAGCTTTCAGTCCCTTTCTTCATTATAACATGGCAGTGAACTTTTCAAAGCCAGGAAGGTTTCGGCAGGGTGTAGTCAGATTCCTGCCCTTGCATCGGAATCGGACTGTGGGGTGGGGGTGGGTAATGGAGGTGGAGGTGGACGTGTTGCTGCAACGTGAATCTACCGCGTCTACGCTACTGATTTCCTCATTCAGAATACCGAGCCAGGATCCATTCTAAAAACTGTACTCCTTACGGAGGGAGTAGAGCTGCAGATGATGGACGGTTGAAGAAGCTCGCAAGCTAGCGGAAAGGTCCTGGCTATCATTCCCGACTTCCTTGACTTATACTGTCACACCACTATGCCTCCGGTATGAGATGTTTAAGTATCCCACCTATCCATGACGAACCCCTTCTTCCTCTCAGAGAGCGACTGATACTTATCAATCCTCTTCAAGTTACTGCCGGAATTCTGCTACAATGGATGCCGCAACCCCCTCAACTGCGTTCCAGCCAGATCTAAAGATACTGCCTTGGAGCCGTAGAGGGTCGTTTCTAAGCCTCAGCCGCACCACTCGACTTGCGCCTCCTCTGAATCTCGTGCCACAGACCGACCTCTACCTTGTATCTCAATGCGTCGCTTTGTCAGTACCCATGTTTGCTCTCCGGCCTCTGCCCGGGGGTCTTGGCCTAAATGAACCTCCCGGCTTCCACGACTCGCCGTCGCCGACCACCATCCAAGCCACAATATCGTCTATCCAATGGAGCTATGAGAGTAAGATCGTCTGTGAGGCAACATTTCAGGACCTGCGCTCCATTCGACTCAGAGGAAATGTACCTCTAGCCTTTGATAGCGACGCTCGATCAGACCCTAGTGTCTATATGGGGATGTACGTCTTCGAGCGTCTACCATACGATGGGCTCAAAGCTGGCGTTGAGGTCACGTACAAGACCTTCCCTGGCTACCGCTTTCTTCCCACCAAGGGAAACTTGACAACTGTCAATGGCCAGACCAACGCCTTCCGAGTCAACCGCCGTATCCAGATTCAGGGCACGGATGACGATCCGCAGTGGGAGCTCATCATTCACGAGCTCGATGTGCGTGAAAATCTGCCGCAAATGACGTGGAAAGAAAATTCGTGCAAATTGGCACTCGAGGAAGCCAAAAATACCACATTTGAGAGGATGGGAGAAAAGATGGCCAAGGAATTCGATGACTTCGTTGTCGCCATGTGCCCTTGTGCAGAGGGCAAGCCAACAGAGGCCGAAGTACTTGCTAGCTATGTGACCTGGACCTCCATGGTCCGCGCAGAGCACAAGTTTACAAAAGAAGCTGTCTTGATGTCCAAGCTCTGGATGAATAAAGTCTGGAGCTGGGATCACTGCTTCAATGCGCTGGCCATAGCTGCTCTCGATCAGCAGCTGGGCCTTGACCAGCTCACCGTCGTCTTCGTCCACCAAGCGCCGGACGGTCGTCTCCCCGACTCAGTTGACTGGCAGAACGTCGAGTGGGGGTTTACAAAGCCTCCTATCCAGGGCTGGGCTCTTTCCAGGCTCCTTGCCCAATTTCCGGGCATGAGTGACGACAAAGTGCAGCCACTCTACGATGCCACCGCCAGACTGACGGACTTCTGGATGGACACACGTAGAGGTGACACCTCGCGTCTTCCGTTCTGGGCTCATGGTAACGACTCTGGTTGGGACAACTCCATAGCTTTCGACAGCACGCCAATGATCGTCGGGCCGGACCTGGCGGCTTACCTTCTTCTCCAGGCCAGCTGCCTAGAACAGGTCGCCAAACGCTTACGACACGAGAATGATTCCGAGAAGTGGGCAAATATGAGAAGTTTCTTGGTCAATGCTCTCATCGAAGAATTATGGGATGGCGAGTCTTTCCTCCTCAAGAATGCTATAACAGGCGAGACCTTCAAAACCACCTCCCTTCTACAGTTTATGCCTCTCGCTGCCGCGCGACATCTACCAGATGAAGTCGTTGACAAGATGGTCACAAGCATTGTGTCCAAGCACCTGAGCGAATGGGGTCCCGCGACCGAGAAGCTCGCCTCGCCGGACTACGAGAGCGACGGATACTGGCGAGGCCCCATCTGGGCTCCCTCGACTCATCTGGTCGAAACTGGCCTGCGTGATGCTGGACGAATTGATCTGGCCGATGAGATCAGCACGCGCTTTTTGCGGTTGTGCGAGAAGTCAGGATTTGCAGAGAACTTTGATGCTATCACGGGGGAGGGGTTGCGGGACCTGTCATACACGTGGACCTCGGCGGTTTACTTGGTCATGCGACGAGAGGCCATTGAGAGGGGAGACGCCAAATAGTTTCAGGAAATAAGGGAGACGTTTGGAAAAATTGGGGTGTAAGTATCGTTGAAGCCCCGGCTGGTAGCTAGGTCATGATGTAAATGCCCTTCATCCGTAGGGACTTATTGGTTGGGATAGTAGACCAACGTTAACATTCTGTGTAGGGGCTGCGACTGTAGCCACTTGACAGGCGAAACGAGAAGAAGGAAGTATTAATCAAGTCGCGGATTTCGAACATTGAAATTGATTCTTTAGCTCAGATAATTCGCGGGGTTGATGACAAAGTGGCCGCGTGCGGATTGGTGCGGCAATCGGCTCATGCAACCGAGCACATAAACATGAGGGAATGTTGGATTCCGTAGCCGCCCAAAGCTTCCCTAGACACAACCAAGCGGACAGGCACCTGTCTGAAGTTCACCTTTCATAGTCATACTCATCCACGTTGTATATCAAAGATCTGACGAGCAATCTGTCTTCTAAAGCGTCATGTCATCCTTGCCCATGGCCTCCCAATCAGCCGAGACACCTGCTGCGACAGAACCATCATTGCACGTGTGCAGCATATGTGATAGGAGCTTCATGCGAAGGGATCATCTGAAGCGTCACAAGCAGACTCACATCACCGAAAAGCCCATCGAATGCAACTACTGTGGGAGAAAGTTCGCGCGCAGGTAACGTTGTCTCGTTCTTTTCAGACAGCTATCCATCTTCCCGGACCCTATCACCTGAAATCGTTTTGTCCATTTCCACGCCAGGTGCAGTTGACGACTGAGAAGCGTCCGACCTATATTCTTATGTCCCTTGTACAAGTTGGTCGTATCCCTAACAATTCTTTCATAGAGACGCAGCGCGACGCCACGAGCAGCTTCACGTCGGCCCAAAGCAGCCGGGCTTGAGAGGCTCCACGGCCTCATCTCGCCTCCTCAAAACATGCTCATTCTGCGCCATCTCACATATCAGGTGCTCCGGCGATTTTCCATGCAGTCGCTGCGAGGAAAAGAGTCTCCAGTGTCAATACAACCCCCCTCAACGTAGATATACTAGCTACGAGGATGAGACAACATTATCAATGGGGACTCTTAGCCATAGTCATCAAGGATATCACCCTCGACTAGATGATGGATTGCCGGCGTTTCAACGCGGCGAGCGATATCACTCTCAAAGAACTGGTTGCTCGGGCAGTTCCCAATCTTATCCAACCAGGTCAAGGCAATCCCCTGATCAAGGTACTTGGAATGAAAAGCAGAGCACAGGCTCGAACCTGGACAGAGACGCGAGTTCTTACATCCAGGACATTGGAGGAAGTCACGAGACCGAGAATGATGCTGGAATAGAGATGGATATAAGCCTCCAGGACTGCGACATGGCGCCATGGGAGGAGCCGGCTGTCAACATAGGCCACGCTCATGTTCATCAGCCAGTCGTGCCCCAAGATGTCGCTACGACCAATGATTCCATTGCACGATCTCGGATTACGGTTACCTCACAAACAGACATTCGATCCATTGCGGGAAATAGTACCTCCAGCCCGAGAGGTTCGAACTTGGTCTCAGATCTGGATGAATCCTCCCTGAATCATCAAGATCAGATGTCAGCGTTCATCACATACATGCGCGATGGATCAACAGCCACAGATACTTCGTCTCTTGATAGAAGCTATGATACGACCAGCCACAGACAGCTCTACGTAAATGGCCGTGGTTTTCGCCAGTCGCAGGCCGACCGTGGCTTTCAAGAAAGACATGCTACTGTTCTGCGACGGGGAGTACCCGACCACGACTCTCATCCTGGTGCTTCTTGGTTGGCGGTGCTTCTGGAGGAAATCAAACAAACAAAAAGTCAGCAACAAAAGTCTCGCTTCACTATTCCAGAGTCCGTATACCAGGAAATACAAACGAAGCTGCTATCAGGTGCCGGAAGGCCTTTGCTGCCCGAAAGGTTTAATGCAGATTTGGATGTTCTTCTTGGCCGAGATACGTTTGAACACCTTATTGAGCAGTACTTTGAACATTTCCATCACTTGCACCCATTCGTCGACAGGTCCCTTCTCAGCATTCCTGTCTGGGGTTGGAGTCTGTGCATTGGGGTTGCAGCTATTGGATCCCGTTATCTGAGTCTCCCCAATTTGACCGACTTTGGCGAGCAACTCTGTAGCGCTTTACACGACCTGCTGCTACGTGAGGTAGGTCTTCTACAGTTCCATTAGTAGTTTGCTGAATCCACGTCATAGCTGACATGAAATCGGTTTCATAGTTAGATTTTGGTCGTGTACAAGACTGTCTTCCTTACATACAGGCTCGAACACTCGCTGCCGTGGGTATGTGCCAAAGCCGTACCAACCCGCTGGTCAAATGTGGCTATAGCGCCATCTCTCTCGTATACAATTCCTGTCTTCAACTACAGCTCCTTGAAGAGGATGACAAAATTGGGCTCTATGTCGAAGGCCAGAGCGTGGAGCAAGTGTGGCTGGCATGGCGCTTTCGTGAAACAAGACGACGAACTGGACTTTTCATATGGGTAAGAATAGCGAGAATACCTGCTATTACCACCCTTTGTCTGGCCGGAAATGACTGACATATATGATGTTTGGAGCTTCTCGATGCTTGGCTTGCATTAGCTGCGAACCGTCCTCCAAGTATACCGTCTAGCAAACTGGCGCTCAAAATGCCCAGCGCCGAAGGTTTGTGGGAAGCAGACTCCGCTCAAAGCTGGTCTAAAGCATTCGCTTCTCCTACCATCACGAAGAGTGGAGTGGACGTAATTCTGTCGGAGGAGTCTCTCCGACTAAGTGTGCGAAGTTCATTCGGCAAGCTCTGGAGCAGTCAGAGCTCTCCTCAACCTGAGAATCAACTAGGAGTCATCATTATGATACATATGCTGCTTCGCCGGAAATGGGATATCGTACAGTATTTCAGTGAAGCAGTACACCTCAAGATTACCTACAGTCATAAACTAGGCGGAAGAGAGGCGCAGCAGCAACAATACCTAGGCTCTATACCTGAGTACGCTGAGTGGAGGGACTATACCTGCGACTGCCTGGACCTTCTTCATTGGGACGCTATTGGCTTCATATCACAGCAGTCCATGTTTGAGAGTCCATCAATCCTACATCTGCACCTTTCCCGCTTACTCATACTGGCACCTGTCGAGGCCCTCCTGCGGTGCGCTCAGACAACCGCAGCTAGTACGTCCATTGACAGCCTGCCTCATTCGATATACGCATCATCCGAAGATCGGACTACATGGCATACTACAATTCTCTCCTGGGTTCGAGAGGACATGTATAAAGCCCGCCTAGCTGTTATCCACGCTGGTGCTGTCCTTTGGCACGTTAGGCGATTCTCCTCCCACCCCATCGTGGAACCATTCGCAGTCTTTCTGGCAGCGTTGACCCTCTGGGCTTTCGGAAACTTTGGTCCTCGACGTGAACATACTTGCTCCAGCTTGACCTGCAGCCAACACACAGAGCGATTTCCCTCGGGCGAGACTCCTTCGACTATCGGCCTATCTCCTTGCGTAGATTCATCCGACACATCGTCACCGGCGACTGGCAACTCCAGCATAAATATGAATCATTCACAAAACCGTCGTCCTGCATCGACACGCTGCGAGGTATCCTTGACAAAGCGTCGCATGCCACGCATGTTACAGCTCGATCGCCCGCTAGACGATGAGTTTGTGCAATATTTCATCCGATATGGCGGTAATACTCAGCTCTTTCTTGAAGGTGTCGATGATCTGTGCTCTGAGGAGGGTCCCGCCGAGATTCTGCAAGAGGCATCAAGGATCTTGATTGAGCAGCCCATGTTTTGGACCATATCGGCGGGTTATGCGGCTCAGCTGGACGTAATCTCAGCCAACACTACATGTAATACTACTACCGAAGATGTAAGGGAACTTCTTTCATGAGCGAAGAGTTAATCTCACAGATCAAACTCTCATGTACTTGGCAGAAGAAAGGGATCAGCGCCAATCTTGATTGAATGTTTGAAGCAGCAAAAGTTGAATTTCTAAACACTATCAGCTCGATTGTAAATGAAGTCATAGCTGTCTCTTGTTTCTGATCCGGAAGCCATTCGTGTCTACCGGGCCCACTCATGATGAAAGTCGTTGAGGCGCCTGAACTGGGCATGCCCAGTATCTAGACAACGTCTCGCATGCTGTCCCGTATGTGCCAAACAAGTAAACCTCCAGACCCAGACGACGCCTGCAGAGGCATGACTCTGTGTAAGTCCAGAGTAGCAATATTATTCTCCACTTCAGACGTAAGAACCCTGCCAATGGCGTGGCGGCGGGAGCACAACTTTTGCCCCATTTGTCGGAATGCGTCGTGGGGTTACTGGTGCGTCAGAGAACCTCAAAAATCGTCTGTGGTTGTCGGCATATTCTTCTGCGACCATAAGCGAGCGAGGCAAGACAGGTTGATCCGACATTGCTTGGTATGTTCTGAATTTGGAGGATCCTAACTGTAGTCTGACCCGCTTAGCAATATTCTCCTCGACCACGGAGCAGACCATGGATGCAATTGCTCGTCAAGTCGCCCGTTTGGGTCAGTAGTATGACATGGGGTCCTACCTACAGTCCCCAAGCCTCACCTCTGCCTCCACCCCCACCTCCACCTCCACCTTCGGTATAGAGGGTACATCTTGAGCATGGGTACGAAACATTTCAGGTGTCTAGATTCAAGAACATGTGACCATGATCACTACCGTTTGGCTCCAAGTGTTCAGGACCAGTGAGCTAATGCAAGTCGGACTTCGGTAATTGTGGATTCAATAATGCCACAAGCCGGGGTGCTGCCCTTACATAGACCAGACGGATGAGCTTGAATCGGACCCCAGATCCGGCGGCTCGGCCCAGCACCGAGACTTCACCTTAGCATCACGCCGGGACAATCTTCTTCCGCCAGGTAGGGAGGTAGGGCGAAATTCAATCCGTTCAGACATGAGATTTTTTCCATGTGCCTATGTCGATCTGGAAACGATTTCCCCGCAATCACAACTCTTGCGCTCTCGCCATTGATTCAGATGTCGGCAAAGAGAGGCCAAGCTGGGGGCAGGATTCGATCGAGTGAAGGCAAGAACTTAGGCAAAAGAGCAGAGAGAGAGGAGCTGAACTGATGACACGATATCCTACTGCTACCTTGAAGGCAAACGCTGAAATGAAAAGATTGCAAGCAGCATTATAAAAAGCCCTTGATTTCTGGGGATCACGGCAATATCTCCCTTCGTGCATCAGCAAATAGCAGCATCTCACCAGTCAAGCTTCTTCTCAAACGATCTGAAGACACATCCTCGTTCACAGCTCGAGCTCTCATTATGATGTTGCGCGCCGTTGTATGCTTGGTTACGACTGTGACTGCCATGACTTTGACGCGTCGTGATGTCAGTCCGGACGCCATCTCTGTCGTTAACCTCGCAGTGGACCGTGGGGAGTCTCAACATGGCGCCTCGGGTGTCCTTTACGGCCTGCCCCTGGAACTGAACCAGATCCCTGATAAGTGGTTTATCGACATGGATTACGGTTATTCGCGCGGCGGCGGCTCCTCGCTGACAGCCGGAGGCCACGCGTGGATTACTTCGTTTGATGACTACAAGGTATGTAACCTGCGCTTTTGTTGTATGATCTTATTCCACTCAAGAGAGAGCGCTAACGGTGACAGGTCCGCATGAATGGCGTTATATCCAACTACCGTATCGTACGCAAGTACAATGGCACATACACGACCATGATGAGCGACCTCTGGGGTGCCGATGGCGGCCAGCGTGAAACAGACGGGCCCTACCCCGGTGATGGCGGCGACTGGACCCAGTGGGACGAGTTTCTCGCCCAAGTTGTCAAGGATCTGCGCGAGAACGACGCTCTTGAGGGCATGTCACTCGATATCTGGAACGAGCCCAACGGTGAAGTTTACTGGGACCGACCTCAGGCTCAGTACCACGAAGCCTGGGCCCATGCCTATGCCTACTTGCGCAAGGAGCTGCCCGACACTAAGCTTGGTGGTCCTGCCGTCAATACGGATCCATCTGTCTTAAACGAGTGGTGGACCAACTTTGCCTCCTTCCTTCAGGTCAACGGCACCATTCCCGACGAGTGGGAGTGGCATGTCCTGGGCAACCCGGACTTTGAGACATCTCGTAACCTCTTGTGGGAACTTCTCGACAAGTATGGTCTGCCCCACAAGCCCATCAACATCAACGAATACGCCCTTGACAGCGAGCAGACCCCTGTCTTCAGCGCTTGGTACATTGCCAGCTTCGAGCGGATCGATGCCAAGGGGGCCCGGAGCTGTTGGATTCCCGCCTTCCAGGCCTACGATATGCTGAGCGGTCTTCTGACCAAGCCCGGTGGTGGTGACGCCAACGTCTACGACCCCAAGAACCAGGATTACAGGGCAACTGGTCAGTACCTCGTCTACAAGTACTACGGCACCGGGATGCAGGGTCACCGTGTTGAGACACTGCTGTCTGCCAATAAGGACTTTGATGTCTACGCCACCGTCGAGGGCAACCATCTCAAGATGCTCTATGGTTCTCGCCGTCAGACTGGTGAGTCAGCCATCCGTGTCAACAACCTCGACATCATCGGTCTACCATCTTCTGGCGAGACCAAGATCAAAGTTTTGGCATTCCCTTTCCCTGGTGGGCTCGAAAATGGCCGCTTTACACCTGTCGACGAGCCCGTCGATGTGGGCACCTTTGATGTATCGTACAACGATAACTTCATCCAATTCCCAGTTTGGCCCAGTGATGAGTTCACTGCCTACGCCTTTGAGATTGTTGGATCTCAGTAAAGAGCCCATAAAAATTCTATGGACATTTTTGGGGGCAGCATCATGGATGTGTGGCTCATCAACAAAAGCTTTGCAAGGAATGGTTGATTCTTTTGGGCGACGACGGCCTATCACATGTCGCTGCTGAAGAAGTTGCGGAGATTCCTCATCTAATCCTCAAAGACAAAGCAATCTTCAATTCTCTCTGCCTGACACAAGCAACATCAGGTTTTACAAATGTTATTCAGAAAACAATAAACAATCAAAATTTTCTCTCAATCAAGTACAAGGCGCTGTGTAAAATGAAGAAACAAGGGGTGGTAAGCTGACTTCCTCGAAGCGGCTTCGAGTAAATGAAAATGCATGTACTTCAGGTGATCAAATAATTTTCAGCTGATATCAGTCTTGATGATGTTCACAATTACTTGAAGACCCTAGCCTGGAAAATCTTCCTCAAGGCCGGTTGAGTTGTTGATAGAACCTTGAATGTCAAAGCCAGAACCACGTGATGAACAGATACGGCAGCTTAGAGTGTCTTGAGCACGCATGTAAGTACTGTGTGCCTAGGTATGCTTTGCCGAATTCGTCCGGCCCAAAACACATGAGATCGCACTTCTCGAGTTCTATGCATCGATCACAATGTCAGCTCACAGAACCATACCAGTCATTTTGCAACGGTCTAGCAATGATTCGAATCGAGCTACAAGACCGCAAACATTTCAACCACGGCCCATCATCCTGCGATTCCCCACAACTTTCCGTCTAGTCTTTTGCAGAGTGGATATGTGGAGATCCCCGTCCGCTACCCCCGCGAAGCCGATTTGTCGATGTCTCTATGCAGCCTACCGCGCCAATCATATAACATTATTGAAGAGATGTTTGGGGCTGGAACTTTCTCCTTTCAGCTCCTTGCTGCGGGAGCATTAGGCATTTAAAACTAGCTCTGTTGGCTCTAGGTACATGGCCAGTTAGTCGTCCGATTATCTGCTCCAACAAGCCTCAGTGGCGGGGTCCCCTCGTATTGGAAGCTAGTGCGTCTTCATTCCCCAGAAATTCCTTGTAAGTGAAGAGGATAGAGCTAGGAACGATTTGTGGAGGTGGAGTCTAACGCCATTGCGCCGAATCCCTGGCATTGAAGGTACCCCGATCTGGGTACACACTTGTGTCTTTCCCCGCGATGCGGGCGTGATGTTCCCATGAACTGTCTCTCTCCTGATGAGCCCAGCGCTGGCCCGGATATTCACCTTTGAGCTCACCATGCACAAAAAAAAAAAAAAGAAAGAAAAAAAAAGCTCCACCATCTGGCTTGATTAGGCGCCTCGTCGTGTTCTTCATCACACGGGAAGTATGATTCAAGCCGTCAATGGTTGAAGGACGCGAATCAGCCTAACATGAAGAAGCTATCACTCTCACTCGCCAGCCGGACAATGTGGGGGTGGAGGGCTAGATAGCATGTTAATCCTAGAGCACACATACAAGCCATACGTACATGGTTGAAATGTACTTTCACATTCCACGTGGCTCTCTCTTCAGTAATCTAACGGCTACGTAACGCCTGACTGGCACTTGGTTAAGTCGCGTGCGAATGAAGCAGGAGTATAAGGCTCGCTGAGAACCTCGTCGCCCAGGCCCTTACTCGGACTGGACCCTTGGACCCCTTTGAAGAGTCATCGTCTCGAAAAGGCTTGATATTGCAATCAAACTCAACTCGCCTCTACTTCTAGCCTCTCACAGGCCAGTATCAGCCGTCATGGCAGCATCCAATATCACGGTGGCTCAAGGGCATCTTGACAAGACCGACATTGTCAGCCCTGAGTTTAAGAAAATGGTTGAGGACGCCAAGGCCAGCAACGAGGCCGACGCGCAGCTAAAAGTTCGGGAGGCTCTCAAGAAATACAAGGCTGCCATGTTCTGGGCCATGCTTCTGTCTGTGGCCTTGATTATGGAGGGTTTTGACGGCAACATGGTACTTATTCCATAGGAACAACTTCTCCCCCCACCATTCCTATTCTCTACTCATGTTGTCGTGGGCTTGACTGACGTACACGCTCTTCCCTAGATGAGCTCATTCTATGGACAGGCGCAATTTCAGGCTCGATTCGGCACCTACAGTGAAAAAGAAGGCAAAAATCTTATCCCGACTCAGTGGCAGACAGGGCTGTCCAATTCATCCGCGGTCTCCCAGCTAGTCGGTCTCGTCATCAACGCTTGGGCACAAGACAGATTCGGATCGCGCAAAACACTCATGTTTTTCATGGTCATCATGGCACTTGCTATCTTCATCCCTTTTTTCTCCACCAGTCTAACGATGCTGGCCATTGGTCAATTTGCTTGCGGCATCCCCTGGGGTGTCTTCCAGGTATGTGACCTGACCTTCGTTTTTCTTGCCGAATAAAATAGTCTCCTGAAATGGCTGACATCGTATACAGACGCTCAGCACATCGTACGCCTCCGAGCTTGTACCGACCGTCCTACGGCCATACGTCACTGCATGGGTCTGCATGTGCTGGGGTTTCGGTCTCACTATCTCGGCCGGAATTCTTCGCGTCGTCCTTACCGTTCCTGGTGACTGGGGCTGGCGGCTGCCCATCTCACTCCAGTGGATCTGGCCGTTACCTCTCTTCATCGCCGCCTATTTTGCGCCTGAGTCGCCCTGGAATGCGGTTCGCCGAGGAAACATTGAGGAAGCTCGCAAGAGCTTACACCGTCTGCGCAATGCCGACGGAAACAACGACCACGAGGTCGAGACTACCCTGGCTTACATCCGCTACACAACCGAGCTAGAGCGCGCGGAAACGGAAAACGCAAATTTCATCGACTGCTTCAAGGGCACTAATCTACGCCGCACTGAGATCGTGAGTATTTTTCCACTTCACCAACCATTACTGCGGTGTGATATGCGTGCTTGCAGTATGCTATGGGCGACTCAACTGGCAGGGTTCGCTGATATCGTGTCGCTAGAACATCGTCGTTTGGTGTGCGCAAATCTTGTGTGGCAACGCGATCCAGGGCTTTGCTATCCTGTTTCTTCAATCTGCCGGCTTCAGCGTCGAGCAGTCATTTGATCTCAACATCTCGCTCAACGCCTGCTTCATCATCGGTGGCTTCATCTGCTGGCTGCTCTTCCCCCATTTTGGTCGCGCGACCATCTACATGAGCGGCTTGACGTACATGTTCTTCTCACTCATCGTTATCGGTGGCTTGGGCTTTGCCCACTCTTCCGCGGCCCGTCTCGCCATAGGCATTGTCATGATTGTATGCCAGCTGGTGAACGTCATCACCATTGGCCCTGTCGCCTACCCAATTGTGGCCGAGACGCCTTCTGGCAAGCTACGTTACAAAACCATCACCATTGGTCGCTTCGCATATGTCTGCACGGGTATCGTCAATAACATCATCACCCCACGAATGCTTTCCCCTGATGGTAGGCAATGTTTAGTTCTTTCTCATTTTCTCTCTGCTCATATTTTCTTCTATTCATGTCTCCGTAGATCTCCGTTCATGGCTTTCTCAGGACCCTACACATATTGGAAGTCCGGAAACGCTAACGTGAATGACAGATTGGAACTGGGGTGCCAAAGCTGCTCTCTTCTACGCCGGCACTAATCTCCTTTGCAACATATGGTGCTGGTTCCGTTTGCCCGAAACCAAGGACCGCCCCTTTGGTGAGATCGATCTACTCTTTGACAACAAAGTGCCCGCTCGCAAGTGGAAGTATACCAATGTCGACCGTAAGTCTGCTCCTATGCTTGGAAGCCATACCACCTCCTTATCTACTCACCCAGGGTCTGCTTCAACTGGCAAGTGTATTAATAATCCTGCGTACAGAGTTTGCCGACATCGATCGTCACATATCGAAAGAGAAACACGACATCGTCACCACAACCACAATCGAGAATGCTTGAGAAACCGCCAGAAAGAACATTGAACCACACTTGTTGTACCATGTGCTGTAGAGCTCGATAGATGGAAAAGAAGACAGCAGTGGAAAGTCATCGACACTCAATATCTGAAAGAGAATGGACGTGTCATGCGCGCATATGTGATTAGATAGGGCAGAGGTAAAGGTAAATTACACGCAAGCAAAACACCATGTAAACACGGTGCCTGTCAGAGAGTTATTCCTACTTCAATCTTATCCAGATGCAAAAATATGCCGCATTTATTTTTTTAAATAAAAAACTGTATTTATACGCCATCTGATCTCGCGACACCAAGCAGTAAATGGGCGTACGTGCCTCTGAGCTTCTGAAGCCTTCGTAGACGGTGTGGTAATGAAGACTATAGATGATTGAAAATCTTGTGTCATTTCTAGGCTGCTATATATCACCAAAGACGTGTGGTCTCCATCATAATGGCATTTAGTGAAAAGTGGGATTTTGGAACACGAGCTGAGATCGTCGAGCCGCCTTGGAAAATGGGACACCGCTCCTCGAGTACCATTCTTTGGGGCTTAGCTCAAGATAGATGGAAGTGGTTTTGTCGATACCGGGAGTGGAGTAGTTCGCGGGAATGAGGTGGGGGAGTGACAGAGAGGACAAGGGGGAGGGGGGGAGGGGGAGTAGTCATTATCACGCCAATAGGAATGGGACTTAGGTCAGACAACCATGCACTAAGACTACCGTTTGTTTATTCGGAAGACTGTGGGGGAGAGGGGTTCTCTCAAAGCCGCGATTCTGTACTTTGCATTAGGCTGGTGCACTGTTCTCAACGCCATCGTGTCTACAGCATGCAAGGGCATATTGGCATGACTACTCGAACACAGAAAATCTCTAGCGTACGTAGAATGGGTCTGAACAAACCTCGCTCGACACTGTACCAAACTAGGCCCCCTCCCCTTAATGAGGCGCGGATCCCTTGCCGCCAACCTCATCCAAGTCTGGCTTGTCACTTCAAATGGCCACAAGACTTCCAGAGTTGAAGAATCAATAATTAAGAAGGTGAGGACTTCTTCTCCTTGTTTTCTTCTGGCTTCTTCCTCATTGACGCTTCCCTCTGCCTTCTCACATCTTAGTCAACCTCGCCCATTCCGAAGCTGACATCTCATCTCGGAAAAGTACCGAGTTACAGGACATCGAACATAGGATTCTTGTTCCGCCACCCAGCATGCCACTTAGTAGCGTGTCCTTTCAGAGCGCTCGCGTGACATCACCGTTCTGGGCCAAGTTTCAGCGATGTGTCCGCGAGTCCACGGTGCCTTCTATCATCAAGGCGCAAAAGACCGAGGGTCACTGGGATTGCCTTACATGGGAAGAAGGCCACCAACCGCAGCCCCACGCCTTTTGGGACAGCGATATCTACAAGACTACAGAGGCAGCCTGTAACTTTCTACTCATCCACCCGAACGAGGATATGTTACGCGTTGTGGAGGAGACTGTCGACATGATTCGCGATGCCCAGCATCCTGACGGCTATATCAACTCTTTCTACACGGTCCGTGGCCTCGAGAATCGCTGGTCCAACCTGCGCGACCTCCACGAGCTCTACTGCCTTGGGCATCTATACGAGGCGACTGTAGCCTACGAGACTCTCACCAAAAGCGGACGCCTTCTGGAAGTGGCTACTAAATCGATGCATCACATCGATTCGGTCTTTGGCCGCGAGGAGGGCAAAAAGCGCGGATATCCCGGCCACCAGGAAGTCGAGCTAGGGTTGCTGCGCCTTTACGATATGACGGGTGACCCCTTGGCCCTGAAACTCGCCAAGTACTTCATCATGGAGCGAGGCACACAAGACGATAAGGGCGAGACATATTTTGACCACGAAGCCTTTGCACGCGGTGCCGATCCGTACGACGGTCTGGGCAGTGAGGTCAAAGGCTGGTTCCATGGCCCTAGAGATTATGCCTACAACCAGGCTGACCTACCCATACGCGAGCAGACCGAGATCAAGGGACATGCCGTGCGCGCTATATACTACTACACGGCCGTCACGGACCTTATCCGCCTCGAGGCCGCGTCGGATCCTGAAGTGGCCGAGTGCAAGCAGGCGCTTCAGCGGCTGTGGAGGAACATGGTGGACTGCAAGATGTACGTTACGGGTGCGATTGGCTCGTACCGCCAGAACGAGGGCTTCGGTGAAGCCTTCATCCTCAACGACCTAGAGATGGAGGGATGCTACGGCGAGACTTGCGCAGCTTTCGCTCTCATTATGTGGTGTCAGAGAATGCTCCAGATGGAGCTCAAATCAGAGTACGCGGATGTCATGGAGACCTGCTTGTACAACGGCTTTCTCGGCGCCATCAGCTCTGACGGAGAGGCCTTCTACTACCAGAACGTCCTACGAACCAAGACCGGACAGTCCAAGGATCGTGAGCGCTGGTTTGGCGTCGCCTGCTGCCCACCCAACGTAGCTAAGCTAGTCGGATCGCTGGGTTCACTCCTCTACTCAACCGATGATGCTGAGGGCCTTGTGGCCGTCCACATGTACGTCCAGAGTGAGGTAGAACTGACGCTGGCAGGCAAAGGGGTCAAGCTATCCGTCATAACCGAGATGCCCTGGTCCGGCGAGGTCACTATCCGCATTGATGGTGCCGCCAGGCTCGCATTGCGGATTCCTGACTGGGTGCAGGACCAAGGGTACACATGCTCTGAGCAAGGCGAGCTCAATCAGGGGTATCTACACATCACCAACGTCCTCGCAGACACTGAACTACGCCTCTCACTTCCAACGCCGGCTCACCGGCTGTATGCGCACCCCAAGACGGGCAAAGACGCGGTCTGCCTCCGTCGGGGCCCGTTTGTGTACTGCCTGGAGGATGTAGACAACGAAGCCGTAGACATTGACTACATCGCCCTGGAAGATGAGCGAGCACCCCAGGAGGGACCCCCTGTGTCTGTTGCGACTACTCATAACGTCGTTCCCCTCCAGGTCACAGGCCGGAAGCTGGCCGATGTGGGCGTTGTCACGGGCGAGCCGAGTCGGCTTTACGGTCCTAAGGCATGGGAATATGATGTCGAGCCACTGCAGTTGACAGCTATTCCCTATTTCCTACGCGCCAATCGTGGAGGCAACGGCGCCATGAGAGTCTGGACGCCAAGGCTCAAGGTGAGGTAGAATGGTGGTGATAGAAGTTAGTAGTCCGTCAATAATAGAGATTTTCAACTCAATGAGGCAAAGCCACTGCACAATGAAATCTTTTCAATAAACTATCGTGATGGGCCAGAAGCTGGCTATGGTTCCTGCGACAGGTTCTGGAATTGGGGAACTATGCAACCTACATGGACTAACAGGGAGTTAAAGCAAATGACCATCGTGAATAGTTACCCATTGATATACAAGTTCATAGTATTGACCGATGAAGGAGATATGTTTTCACTCAATGATTCTCATTACGCTTTCATTTACAAGAACACAGCATCGGCCTGCAAGTTTTGGAAGGAGACTGTGCCAATGAAGCATGACTACTGGGGAGACCTTTGGATAGACCAGGTCTGGAATAAACATGAGAGTCATTGCCAGATTGTGGGTGGAAGACGAGAATGGTGACGGTCATGCATCCACTGAGTGAACCCCCACCCCCACCTACCTTCAGCCCCCGTACGCACACGAGGTAATGGTCGCCTTCGGTACTGGCTTAATGTGAAGAAGGATAGTTCGTGGCTATCACCCTGGACTGCATCCAGACAAGTTGCGTTGTTAAGATCGATCGATGCGGCAAGCTGCAGAACGATGCCAACAGTACTGTGCTGTTCCTTACTCACAGCCCCGGAGCCGCGATCGACTTTCGGGCCCGGGTGTGGGGGTGGAGGTGGGGCTAATCGCGGCGCCGTCTCCGCGACGCTCGATCGGCCGCTCAATGCAATTCGTTGACGATACGAGCCTTTGGCGTGATGCTTGTTACAATGCACAGATTCAGGAGCTCGTGATATCTCATCAAGCAAGCATTACTTGCCACAGTTCATCATCCGAGCTCCATAAGGGATCATCAAGAAAGGCTTGCTAAATGTAAAATGCGTCGTAGTCACTTCTCGATCCCAAAGCCGCTCTCATCTGTTGTGTTGATATTGCCTTGTTCTTTCATGGCACAACGCGACACCACACCACACCGCAGACCAACTCTACTAAGACTTGTATCCAAAGGCCGAAGATGGGTGAAAAGCAGACAAGGACAATTCAATGGCATACTGATGCCCTGAAAATTGACTTTTCGATCAACAAGGACGGCGTCATCTGCGTTGATCGTATCTTGCCAACCACTGTGGAGCCATCTCCACATTCTTCGCCCAATTTCGAATCGTCTGAGCTTCCGCTCGTCAGCATCCGTGTGAGCGGCGAAGGCAGTGGTGACATCAAAACGGCCAAGACGCTCGTTGGCACCACCCTTTCTGACCGACTGCGGTACCAGAGCCACAGAATCATTAAAAGTGACGATGGCTCTCAAGAGACGCTGGTTATCGAGTGTAGCGACGATGCCACAAACATTCATGTGGAAGCTAGGTTCACCATCTACGGCAGCATTCCCGTGGTGCGCGCCCAAACCACCGTTACAAACCAGTCTACCAGCAATGCAGACATCGTCCTCACCAACATATCCACTCTGACGGTGGGTAACATGACGTGCACTTCTTACCGATGGTTTGAAGACTACTCGCTCTTCTACGCCAACAGCACCTGGTTCCGCGAGGGGCAATGGGAAGAGCGCTCCCTCCCAAGCGTCGGTCTCGACAATAACGGCATCCTGGAGCTGGGAGACGGCCTCCTGGCTTCGCTTGCCCACTTCGAGCTGAGCTCCCGCGGATCCTTTTCCACGGGTGGTCATCTTCCCATGGGCGCTCTCAAACACAAAAACAATGAGGACACATGGATGTGGCAGGTCGAGCACAATGGATCGTGGAGATGGGACCTAGGCGACTTCAAAGATAGCATCTACCTTGCCGCCGGCGGACCTATGCTGAGCAGCCACGGCTGGAAGAAGCGGTTATCACCTGGCCAGTCTTTCACGACTGTTCCGGTTGCTTGCTGTCGCGTCCAGGGCGACGAACAGGCGGCCTTTGCAGCCATGACTGACTACAGAAGGGAAATTCGAAGGCCGCACGACGACATGGAAAGGATGCCAATCATCTTCAATGATTATATGAACTGTCTCATGGGAGACCCAGATGAGGACAAAGTACGCGCGCTGCTGGACCCAGTCGTGCAGCTCGGCGCCGAGTACTTTGTGATAGACGCTGGTTGGTACGCCGACGACGGCAACTGGTGGGACGACGTGGGTCTGTGGGAGCCGTCCACCAAGCGCTTTCCGTCAGGCTTCATGAAGCTTATGGACGACATCCGAAGCAAGGGACTGATTCCCGGCCTATGGCTTGAGCCAGAGGTGGTTGGCATCCGTAGCCCTGTAGGCAGCCAGCTGCCCGATGAGGCTTTCTTCCAAGAGGATGGTCATCGTGTGGTGGAGAAACGCCGCTGGACACTAGACTACCGGCACCCCGAAGTTATAGCCTGGATGAAAAAGGTTATGCATAATCTCATCGACCACTATGGTGTCAGATATTTCAAGTTCGATTATAACATCGACGTGGTGCAGGGCACCGATGTGGATGGCCAAGGTACCGCAGGTGCCGCCCATCTCGAGCACCAGCGCGCCTATCTAGCCTGGGTCAGGGCACTTCTGGACAACTATCCCGGCGTCGTCATTGAGACATGCTCTGGAGGAGCGAACCGTCTCGACTACGCCATGCTGGCCGTCCACTCAATCCAGTCTACGAGCGACCAGCAGGATCCTAAGCTCTACGCGGCTATCGCAGCCGCATGTCCCACGGCTGTGACTCCGGAGCAGAGCGCCAGCTGGGCCTACCCTCAGCCCGGATGGAGTGATGAGCTCAATGCTCTGAGCGTCGTCAATAGTATGATGGGTCGCGTCTACCTATCCGGCCGCGTCGACCTGCTCAGTGACAATCAGCTGGCCATCGTGAAAGAAGGCTTGGAAGTCTACAAGAGCATGCGAGGAGACCTGCGTCATGCGCACGCCGCGTGGCCCTTGGGTCTACCCAAATGGCATGACGATTGGGTGGCTCTAGCCTTAACTTCGGCAGACGGCAAGACTACCTACCTCGCTGTCTGGAGACGAGATGGGCCGACTGAAATGAACTTTTCGCTCGGAAAAGGCTTGAGAACACACAAAGACAGCCGGATCAGCGTGCTTTACCCGACCAGTTTTGCAACGAAGGTGGACTTGGCCGGTGCTAACAGCACGCTGCGGTTGCAACTCCCAGAGGAACCTTGCGCGCGCATTTTCAAGATTAAGCGATGAAGCGGTCGATGTAGTTGGCCAAAGCCGAATGCGCTCGCGGGGTCCTGACAACCATCTTACCCGTGATTGATGTTATTTGTCTTCATACGAAAGATTACCGGTAGTGCAGGAAGATTAAAGAAGAGATATGACCTCGTCTAACTTATAAGACTCTTCGCTGATTCCTATTTCATACATGCTGTTCAGGCCAGGTGCGGAAGAGATCATTCCACGGTGTATGAACAGGATGGCTTTCGACATCAAATCCTTACCTGCGCTGTTCTGGAGCTTGAATTTGAGATGGTGCCAGCTTGACACTCCCTGAGCTGCGTAGAATCCCTCGTAGATTACTATGAGATACCTCATCACAGGATATCATCCACCACCTAGGTACCCACGTACACGTTCTTTGTCTTCGGAGATGCTGAATCCTGCATGGATCAGGATCTTGCTTGCGCCATGAACCTCATTGAATAGCGCCTCCAACTACATCTGGTCAATGACAAACGACATCCAGGAGATCAAGCCTAGTTTCAAACTAGTTATAGGGATCAATCTCATTTCCCCGCACTTCGTTTGCTTGCCCTTCATGCTGCCAAAACTCAAGTGGCATCCTGATTCCCTCTTCATGTCTTCAATCCTTGGAATACTAGCTACAATTTCGTGGACCTTGAAATGACATCCAACGCCCAGGCTTTCCATTTGATGACATCAGTCCTGCTTATTTCAAGGACCCATCGTGACATTCCATCATTTTGTGTGAAACTCAAAGTCTTATTAATGAATGCAATACATGGCCTTTGTCATAAAATTGTCAGTTTGCTCGTTGACATCGTTCAGAGTAGAGAGTTAAGCTTAATGCACTTGCTCCGCCTATATTACTACGGTGGCGCTACTGTTTGCCTTCAATATTCTCACACTCATTGATTCCCAAGGAACAAAGGCAGCATACAAGTACAAATGTCGGGTATTGGAGGCAAAGTACCGCTAGAAGAAGTTTGATTCTTGATATTCCTTCGAAGAAACATCTCTTCAGATATTTCAGAATGCATCCTAAGTTCATTGCCCTGACTCTCGGCTCGATCTGCGGTGTTTTTGCAACACTCCCCAGGACATTTGAGCTTCTTGCATTCGAAAACGGCCAAAGGATTGGCTGTATTAACGGGTACGGCAACTTCATCACAGGCAGTCTAGCGTGCTATCCATTCAACACTGTCGGAACCCCTGTCGAAAATGTCGCCATCCGTGGCTACGAGCCCTGCAGCGCAAGCAACGGCAGTCTTGTCTGTTATCAAGCAGCTGGCCCGTCATCCCTACTCGGTGTAAGTGAACACTTCATGTGCCTGCAGTCTCTGTGAAATAGCATTCTGACAGACAACATCAGCTCACCGGCGCCGACCTTGATCTTATCGGCAACGGTACACTATTCTCCGCAGATTCGTTTCCACAGACGTCTGATAGGGTCGGCGTTCCTGTAGGTGTCGGTGCTAATGGAAGCGTTGCCATGAATCTCCGGGTTGGGGGTCTCAGTGGATGAATACAATTGCGATACACGATACTCAGCTGAGAGACGCCCAAAGGTATAATGGGATGCCCCTCCTCAGTTCTTGACCAAACATTCGAATTCTCATTTTCTGTTCAAAAGAGTAGTATTACAACAAAACGTCGCCAGTAGCGCTCATAGCCATATGATCGTACAATTTTGCTGATTCTCCTTGATTGCGGTTGAATAAGATCAAGGCTGAGGTACTTATTCGACCAAGACAATCCATTCTTCACTCGCCTCACCGGCCTTGGATTCCACAATCAAGGAAGGCTTCTCCAGGACTCCGGTAGGCTTCAACAGGTATTCCTCGCTCCAAGCCCATCCACCAGCTGTTGAGAATCACGTCAGCATGCTGCCATGCAGAGATTACCACTAGATTACTTACTTCGCCACATGTCAGGCCAGCATCCAAAGACGCCGTCTGTGAGGTGTATATGGCCAAATGAATTGTACCGGTAACCAAAGGCTGTAATCGAGATTTCGTGTTTGCCGGATTCTAGTTCACCAAGATCTAGTTTCCTTGGCTGCAGGGCAATATGCCCGCTCTTCCCCTTCCATTGAACCTTGATGACGGGCGTCGCAAACTTTGGAATCGAGAGGGTGACAGCCGAGCGAGATTTCAGTGAGAAGCTGCAGTTATACGTCACGTTACCAGCATAAAATGGGTGACCTTGTGTAACCACATCGCCCCAACCCAAGCTCTGTCTTCGCTCACATAGTATAGGCAGATTGTTCTTCAGCTCAACGCTGAAGCTGCCAAGTAAGTATATCCTCTCTAGGTTGGTCAAAACACCAAAGGGCATACTGAGCTCGATGATGTTTTTCCCCTTGCGAATCGTTCTCTTCGGCACCGAAATGGTCTTGATATCCTCATCGACCCACCAAGAGAGCCTTTTCTCTTGGACTGGGAGTTTGTTGCCGTTGATGGTGATTCTCGCGTTTTCGGGGTTTTCCATCGCGAGGTAGGCTGGAGTCTTGATAATGACGGTGGAATCAAACTCGAACCTGAGGTCGACATAGACCTTTGCTGCTCGCTCCGACTGCGGGACGGACCAGGGCTGCTTCCAGGCGGAACCCTTAGCCGGGATGCGCAGACGTCCTCGAATTTCATTGTCGATCTTGAGGATTTCTTGTCGTGCAGAGTCCTCCCAGGGGTCATCGTCGATCCTGTACAGCGCGTAATCGAGCATCAGAACGTTTGGCTCCGAGAGCACGACTTCCTCGAGCTTGAGTTCCGCAGAAGAGTGCTGAGCTGGAGCCAGCGCTAGTGCTTCTTCGATACTGACAAAAGACAGTTCTTCCCCTGGCACGGGGTAAAGTCTCAGGAGTAGACTTGCGCAACCTTCAAATCTGTGATCGAAGATGGTCCAACCACCTTCATAACGAGTTTTGCGGTGATGAGTTGAACCGGTGAAAGTATCCAAAACCTCCACGTCCCATTCGCCTTTAATATTGACTAGCGTGTCGTACGGATTATTTCTATCCGTGTTGCAGATGAAGACAAATCTTTCTTCCTCATCCTGGCGCATCTGATAGAGTAGGGTATCGGTCGGCCCTCCATCCTTCAAGTCGATCTTCAAGTCACGGTTTTGAGATACCGCAGAGAGGATATCGCCTTGACCCCAAGCCACCTTGACCGACGGCTCGATGTCAAGGCTAAGATCCGGCGGCGCAGCCTGAGCATCGATAAGAACCGGACCGTCACCAGCGATTATGACGGTACCCCCAGCAGCAGCGAATTTCTTCACGACTTCGAAGGTCGATGACCGAATAGTTCGTAGGTTCGGCAGAATGACAACATCGTACTCGCACTGACCAACTTTGAGAGGCTTCGAGACATCTACGCCGATTTGATTCGGGAGAAGGCTCTCGGAGATGAAGTCAAAATCAACCAAGCCATGCAGCAGCCAGTTTGTGAGCTCGGCGAAAGCCTGATCACGGCGACCAATCTCATCATCGCCGCTGTTATTGGGACCGAAGCACAACCAAAAGCTCTCAATGGGGTGGATCACACCAACTCGCGTGACGGCCTTGCCGCGCGTCAAGGCGACACCAACACGGGCGAAATGGTCCTCGACGTAGCCGTACTCTTTATACCATGGACTCTGATATCCGATGCTGGCGGGATAATCACGTTTGCCCTCGCCGGCCATGCTGACCCAGCTGAGGTGCTGCACGCGGAACGTGATGCCTAGAGCCGCGTGCCAGTCTCCGCAGCCCTTGTGCCCTTCGAAAGTGAAGTACCAGTGGGTGCACCCATAAATCTCACTCATGGCGCCGCGAACACCGTTCTGGCGGGCGACGCTCGTGCACTGCTTCGCAGTATTGTACTCGACCCAGTCATTTAGAAGGTCCATGCCCGGAAGCGTCTGGTTTCGGTAGCAACGCATTGCTTCGCCGTGGGCAGTTGTTTGCGAACGCAGTGTGGGTTCCTCCATCATGTGGCCGTTGAGAATGATTTTATTCTTTCTGCACCAATTTGCCAGCAGATCGAGAAACGATGTAACGAATCTTTCGCTGACATGATCGTGGAAGCGGTAGCGGGATAAGCTTGGTGTGTCTCCCGGGAGATCCCAGAGCAGTTCCGGGATGCTAGCGACGAGATCTGCATCCTCGCCATACGTCGCTCTGAATGTGTCGGGCAGATCTGCTGTCCATGGAAGAAAGACGTCTTCCACTCCAGTCGGACTGGAGAGTTGTGTTTTGATAGCCACCTGAGGCTCATCGGTGAAGATACAGGGCACCGTCGTGCCAAATTTGTCGCCAATCTTATTCTTGTAAACCTCGTGGGTGCTCTCTAAGAAGCGGTTCATGGCCTCGGTGCTCATTGTATCGATGTACGTCTGCCCGTTGAACCAAGATGAAGGGGGGTTGATCTCGACATATGCGTACCAGACTCTCCCACCTGGTTCAGCATCCTCACCCTCTTCAAGTTTCTTGTTCGACTTCAGGCGTCCATTCTCATCTAGGGTGATTGAGAAGCGTGCCAAGAGGTATCCCTCTTCACTCCGGCAGGCCTGTGCTGAACTTGGAGCGCACCCACTAAAACTCGCGTCAGATGGATGCGAGAATGATGGCCTGAAGACTTACCCGCCGAGCTCAACTGAGCCATATGGATACGGCGTGAAAAGAACGTGCTTCGTCTTATGCTCTGGGTACTGTTTGACTACCTTGCCCCCAGCAACGCCAGAGGGCCATCGATCATCGTCATATCTGATGAGTGTCATCAGCAATCTCATTGAAGAATGATCGGGATTTGGGGTTCCTTACAAGCAGGCGAGCATCCCCTTACTCTCCGCATACTCCACGCAGTCTCGTACACGATCCATGAACTCCGGACCCATGTACTCGGTATCTAGTCCGGTCCGGACGTGCATGTGGAAACCTCCCATGCCCATCTCACTGAGATGATCAATCTGGCGGAGGAGCTTCTTCTTTTCCAGCTTCGTATTCCATGACCACAGAGGGCATCCTCGATACTCCGATGTTGGGTTCTTGAAGAGGTCCTGACTGAATGGCTCAGCCGCCTTGGGGTACGTCAGTGGGTTCGCCGTCTCCGCCGAGCTCCGGGCATTACCCCGGCCGCCGGCCTTCCCCGGCATTTCATCCTCAATCGCGGCAAATGATGAGTCCATATCGTGAGATTCATGCACAAGTCATTCGAATCGGAGCTTGAGCAATCTGATTAGATAGATGTTGTAGAAAGGACAATGAGCTCGCATTTCATGTCGCAGACTTTCAGGCACGCAGGGAGGCTTTGTGATCTCATGACTTGTTTCAACCTTAGCGCACATCCCCGCACGCGAGGACAAGCTGTATTAGCTTTCGGCTGAAAACGGCGGCGTTTGCTGACTGAAAACGAAACCTTTTTCCCCTTCTATTCGTTTTAATGTACGTGTAGGCGACATGGAACGCTCGCCGAGAAAGAAAGTCTGGTGTAGCGACCAGATAGTATGAGCAAGGGTGGGAGGCATCTCACAGCGTCACTGCCGCATGCACTCATCCTTCTCACCTGAGTTCGGTGAGCCGATACTCGCTTCAAGCCTGAAGAGCCGCCTATTGTGACCATGTTTTCAGGCATCTTGCGCCCAGACTGCCTTGTTCCTCTCAGCAAAGTCACGGAACTTCTTTGGCTGTTTCCCAGTCACCGCAAGGACGACGCTGTTGGTCCTGTCCTCGCTCCCGTTCTTGATGGCCGTATCCAGCCCACCCATCATCTCCGCGTAATCCCGCGGCATGCCCTGAGCGGCGTAACGGTCCACCAGCTCCTGTGATGAAAGACGTTTGTGCACAATCTTTCGTCCCAGAACGTCGGAGAGTATGCCAGCGACCTGCCACGGAAAGATCAGCAATTAACATTTTCGTATATTACTTAAGAATAGGGTTACCGGCGCTCACCTCGTCGTAAGTGAGTAGCTCAGGCCCAAGAATGAGATATTCGTCATTCGGCGCGTCTTCTTGAGTGAGTAGCTGGAACGCACAGGCAGCGATGTCCTCTGTAGCCACCCAGGGAATCCTGCCGTCGGCGGTGGCGGAATACACGGTGCTCTCGTTGATAATCGCCAGGCGATGATGTTCCTGCTCTGCGAAGTTTTCTGCTCTCATATCAGCTCACTGGCATTAAACTAGGATGGTGAACACAAAAGCTCACGTTGGAACCACGTTGGTCGCAATGCAGCCCATTCCACCTCGCCCTTGTCGCCGAGCTCCTTTAAGTACGCATGCGGCCGACCCATCGCATACCCATTAATGTCAGGCTCAACTGGGCTGCCGCTCAGCAGCACAAATCTCGTTTTGCGACTCTGGATCCTCGCTTGGTCAATGAATGACCGCATCGGCGGAAGCATATCCATCACCGGCGGTGCCACAAGAAAGATACTAGCAGCGCCGATGCTTAGGACCGTGGCCCATGTCTGCTCATTCTCCCAGTCAAACGCGACGGCATGAACGTTTTCGGCGTCCGGCTCCGTTGTGGAGGCCCCGCTCCGGGAACTTTGGTAGACGGGGGTTGATGTTTGTGCGAACAGCTTCGTGATCTGGCGACCAACCTTGCCGGTGCCGCCGAGGATCAGTATGTTTTGAGTTGTTCTTGTCGCCATCTTTGGCCAGAAAGAAAGATGTGTGGGAACAATCAGATCACTTGAGACTACTCCAGCGTTATTTATGAGCCCACAGCTCAATGTTTATGATCACCGCCAGGGGATTAGCGGAGCTAAGGGAAGAATCCGTCGCGGATTTAAGCCGCTCGAGCATCAAGACGCGAAGTCGAATCCTTCGAGACCTTTGGAATTCTGTCGTTAGACTCTGAACATTTGTGATTTAATAATCCGCTTTTTCTCTCGATATTTGATCTGCCTACCTGTGTAGAGATCATGGTGGGACGAGAGCTACCAACGCGCTGAGGGGTTCTGTCCACGTCCTACGTAGATCCGCTGCACGTCTGCGTCACTTGCGACACCAATTTCGGCGAGGGGAGGACGCGTCCTCTCCATCTTCAAGCGGCATGTCCTAGCGAGCCGAGACGAGGAAGATTTGGTCATGAGATTCAATTCAGCTCGGGATGCTTCGCAACCCATCAATGGAATTCATGCATACATGCCGGCCAGTTAAATCTGGTGCTTGAGCAAAGGAGTTATACGCGCCGAAGCCCTGCAGAGGTGACGGCGGAAGTTCCATCGGAGAATCGTGAAAAAAGTCAGCAGTTATTCTCTTCTAGGTAAATAAAGTAACTTTTAAACGACCTTACACAATGGCTGGGTATGTTTTACCACGTGAGGGTATTTTCGGAGCCTCTTCTTCATATCAACTGCCCCCCCGTTCAACAGAATGATAATGCTTCACCCAGAGACGCTGCCATTCTCCTGCTGACATTGTACTTGCAGTTCACAATACCACTCGTGTCTAACTTTTTGCAATCCACCAACTCCAATTTGAATCCCCCAAGCGGCGTGAGCGCTGAGTCAGGCAGCATTCTGGTCCCTTTCCTCAGCATCACAGGCATGATCGCGGTCTCGACGGAGTCTAGGATCCCCGCATCCAGACACGGCCCCGCCAGCTGCCCGCCGCCCATGAGCCAGATGTCCCGGCCCTCCGCGTTTTTGAGGTCCGCCACGTAGCCGGTGAAGTTGTGCGATACGATAGTCACAGCCGGGTGATCGTCGCTCCTCAGAATCCTGCTAACAACAACCAGGTTCTGCTTTGGATATTGTCGTAGGGGATTTTGCTCGCCCATAGCGAACATGCACTGATACGTCTTGCGGCCCATAACAAACGTGTCAAACTGGGCATAAAGTGCATGGAAGTCGATATTGTCGTCTTGTACGATCCAATCCGTTAATCCATCTGGAGGTGCAATGAAGCCATCGAGTGATATGGCGACATTGTATCGTAATCGTCGCTGTGGTTCTTTCATCTTGAAGTATAGACGTCAAATTGATTGCATGGGATACTATCACGATGCACTTGCTTTCTCGTCAGGAAACGAGGGGAGACCCCTTATAAATGCACGATCACAATCTGATCTTTCATGAAATGCCAACTCGAAAACATTGGCAAAGAGACGCTGAATCAGATGCCATCCTTGGCACGACAAACGGACATCCAAGTCCCAGGGTGCCATGTGATGTCATTTCCTCCAACCGTTCGTGCGCGGCCTCCGTTGATTTGCGAAGCGGACCGCGGCGATCCGAGTGCGGCCATCGCCTACACTCGGCTGCCGCTGCCGGGCAGAAGCAGCGCTTATACCCATATAAACAAATTAAATATAAGGTTCGTATTTGATTATTTAGCTTATTTCTCGCGCTATATTTGATTATTTAATAATTAATTAATAAATTTAACTAATTTCCTAATTAGGAATTAAATAAAGCTATTATAAAAGTCCTTATAATATTAACTTATAAACTTTATTTTAATTAGCTTTTTTAATTAAAAAATTAACCTCTTATTTTTATAATACTACTATAAAACTAGTTTTTAAAATATTAAACTTTTTTTAATATAGAGGATCTCATTAATAATCGCTATAAAATTAAAATTAACTTTATAAAGCTAAATATCCTCTCGTAATTTATTATTATTATAAGGATCGTAAAAGTATTAAATATAAGCTTATTTAATATTAAATAAGTTAGTTAATAATTAATTTATTATTAAATTAAGTTAAGGCCTAACTAAAGAATAATTTATAAATAATATTAATTAAGCTTAGGTACGTAGTTAATTATTATATTTATTATTTAAGATATTAATTATTATTAAAATAGGGTAGGGCGATTAGTCCTAGTAGTTCTTTTTTAAAACTAATTAAGTATAGGTATCTGCGGGAGGGCTAATCGGAGTAAGATATAAAGAGAAAGGCCCCGATTTAAAATAGGAGTTTAGTAGTATAGATTTTTATTTTAATTATATATATACTTTTTTAAAATCGAACTAGAGCTTTTTTAATAATTTATTTTTAAATATAATAATATAAAACGATTAGGAAGTTTACTTTTCTAATCTAGCTAATACTATCCTCTTTCTTTAGTTATAACTCCGTTAATTAAGGCCGTATTAACCCGATCGAAAGAGGTATTTTATATTATTTTTATAAGTATTAGTAGTTTTTCTAAAGTACTATACCGCGAGAGTCCTTTATACCCTATACGTTTTTATTATTAATACTACGAGTTTTTTATAATACTTTTTAAAATCGTAAGGATAATAAAAGTAGTTTATAATTATTATAATAAAAGAGGAGGATTTAAATAATAAAAAAGAAGAGGATTTACTATTTTATTTATATACTATTTTTATTAATAATTATAAAGTCCCTTTTTTATATTAAATAGTTAGTAGCTCTATTTAAATATATCTTACCTCTTTTTTAGCTATTTTAATCCTTACTTAAAGTAAAAAATAATTATTATAATATAAAATAAAAAGTTACTTAAATTAGTATAATACTTATTAAAAACTTACTAAGTATTAATAATTAATAATTAGAAATATCCTTGCGAATTAAAATTATTATTAAAAAATAGCTCTATTCGCTCCCTAAGTATATATTTAAATTAAATATAATAAGGGATATTATTTAAAGTTAGAAATTAAAAAAGAGGTTAGGATATAAATTAATAATAAGTTAATTATTAACGAGGTAGTATTATTTATATTAATTATAACTACGACGCTACGATTTAAAAAACTATAAAATTTATTTTTCTTTAAAATAGTTTATTATATAACTTCTTTTACTCTTCGAAATAGTTAATAAAATACTTAAAACTTATTATTATTTCTTATAAATAGCTATAACTATCTCTTTTACCCTAGCCCTAGTATCTTATTATTTAAAAATAAAATAACTTAAGTACTATTTTTAACTTAGTTAATAGTTATTAATTATTATTAAAAACGTTTTTAATAAAGATCTATTATTTTAAATTTTTATAAGCTCGACTAGTTATTAAAAAAATATAAATTTACTTTTTTTTTTATAAAAAGCGCTATATTATAAAGTATATTAACCCCCCGACGGAGCAATCCGCCGGGGCCGTACCGTATATTATATATTAAAAAAAACTAAGTATATTACGCTCTATACCTAATTATTAATTAAAATAGTAGTTAACTAACTTAACTATTATCTTCTTTTTATTAACTCCTAACCTTCCCTCGCTTCTAGCTATTTAGAGGGCGAGCTATACTTACTCTAACGTATATAAAACCTCTTAGTACTAGCCTACATAAGTAGCTAGATCCTATATTATATACTCTTTTTTATTAAGAGTTAGGGGGCCCCTTATATATTCCCTTATATTTATAATATAGCCTATATTAAAAGGATTTCTAGCTCTATAAAATATAATTTTTAAACTAACGTTAATATATTAAATTTTAATATCCGTATTAACCCGGCTATTTATAATATTTATATTATTACTTAGCTAAATTCCGTATTATTAAAAAGTACTTTACTAATCCTCGGGCGTATTTATATTAATTATAATAGCTATAGCGTTAAGCTAGCTAAAGAGGGTATCTAATTTAAGAGGTATAGACTTATTAATAAGTATTTTTAGAGTTCTAACTTATTAATTACTAACTATATACTAAGAGAATAGGTTCTTATTAAAGTAGTAGTTTATATATTAATAAGTTTATTTAGTAGATTTATTTAGTAAATTTATTTAGTTTAAATAGAGCTTTAGGTAATATTAAAAGCGATAAGGATAAAAAAAATCTTTATAAGTTTTAGTATAAGTAGTAGATATTAGCCTATTTAGCCCTTTTTTTTAAAAACCTTTACGTTATTATTAAAGTTTAGAACTTTTATAATTAAAAAAGGCCGCTTTTAACTATTATAGTTAACTATTATAGCTAATTATTATAGCTAACCTCTACTATTAACCTTTTTAACTAGCGCTACCATAAGGTAGCTTACTTATCCTAAATTATATAGTAGTTTTTATATTAAAATTATTATATTACGTTAAGTACGTATTTAGAGTATATTATATATATTATATAATTAAAAAGTATACTATATTATATAATTTCTTTTAAAAGCGTAATCTTATTAAGGTTAATCTTTTATACTTATAAAGCTAGAAAAAAACCACTATATAAAGTATATTAAATTCTATTTTATATTATTATTAAGTATTAATATAAGCTCTTATAATAACTCTTTAGAAAGAGTAAATATATCGTTTTTATTAATCTTATTATTAATTTTAAAAAAGGCCTTATATTATTAAAATAATAAGTAAATAAATTTAATAACGTTCCGAAGCTTATTAATAAGGCCCCTTATATATTAAAAATTAAGATCCTTTTAAAATTACTTAGTATTAATTAATATATTTAATTCTTATTTAAATACTTCTTTATTATTACTAAATAAAAAAGCCTTATTAATAAAATTAAAAATATAACTATAATACTTTATTTTCTAGTTAAAATATTTTTTTAAGTATAAGTATAAAATAATATAGGATATAAATAACCTAAATAACCTAAATAAGTATTATTACTTAAAATATTATTATAAATAACTACTCCGACTTAGTTACCTAATTCTTAGTTATTTATTATTAATTTTATAATTTAAATAATATTAGCCCTATCGTAAGTACTATATTATTATTATAAAATAATAAAGTATTATATTTATTACTTAGTATAATTTAAAAAGTAAATAAAAACGGTAATAATAATATTTTGCGTTAATAAGGTCTATAAATTAAATAATAAGTAGACTTTTATTATTAACCTCCGGATCTTTACCCTAATTATATCTTTTTTTTAATAAAAGTCCTACTTAGCTCCTTTTTAATATTTTTATATAATAATAAGAGTTTTTTAATAATATTATAATTTAATTAATAAAAAAGGGCTTAAAAATAAAGATTATAAAAAGTTATAAATAGGCTATTATTATTAATAATATACCTAATTACTAATTCCTTAATTCTTATTACTTAGCTTTTCGTAATAATACTAAAGGTAAATTTTTATTTTTTTAGTATAAAATTATACTTAGAGGATTTTAATAAATATAACGACTTATTAAAGCTTAGATTTATTATTTAATATTTTAATTTTAAATAAGCTATTACTAAGCTCGTAATTATTATTTTAAAATAAGTAATAATACTTATTTTATTATAATAATAATAAAACTAAAAGACTTTACTTCGAATATTTCTATTATAAATCTTTTAAATAAAGACCCCTTCTAAGTAAATTTATAACTTCCTTAGCCTTATACCTTTTTATAATATTAAATTATTATTAATAAAAGTCCTTTTTTTTAAATTATTTTTAAAAAAGTAAAGAAGTTATTATGATTATTAAAACTAGTTAATAATATAAAACTAGCGTTAATTAGGGTTTATAATTATAAAGTAATCTAAAATAGTAGCTACGTATTAAAAATCGTATAATTTATTATTAATTAATTAATTACGATATAATAAATTAATTAATATATAATTTAATTAATTTTAATAATAATTATAATAGTTATAAAAAGTTAGAAATAGTAGTACGTAATTTCGTTAATTTTATTAATATTAAAAAAAGGGGGTATTAAAAGTTTTTTAAATTCTTAAATATAGTAAGATATCAAATTTAAAGCTTTATAATACTTGGGTTTTTTTTTATAATAATTATTAATAATTTATTTAGTTAAGTAGTATAATACCGAACTTATAATCGTAAATAAAGAGTTATAAGTTCGAATCCCGTTCTAAGTATTTATATTCTTAATTATAAACTTTTATAGAGTATACTTAAGAATATTAATTTTTAATTAGCCTAGCCCCGGATTTTGTTTTTAAGCGACCTTATATTTAATTAAATACGTTAAATATAGGGCCTTATAATATTTAATTATTTAACTTACTAAAATTCCTATATTTAACTATTTATTTAACTTATTTATTTAATTAATTTAAATGGGTATAAGCGCTGGGCGGAAGACTGAGTAGGAGAAAGTCCGGAACGTACCAAGCATGCTTACCTAAGATTTCCTATACCGTCTGAGGTAAAAGGCTCGGTGAGAGGAGACTCTAGTCGTGGCCGTTTCACCTCGGCGGACAGTAAAGGGCTGTTTCATAATGTATAATCTTCTTGTGGCTCGTGAAACTTACACGACCGAAATCGCGACATTGGAAGCCCGATTATCGGCCGACTTTGATTCTACGTGAATTACTAATGGACTACACAGCATAAAAGTCATTTGCATTTGTACTATACTACAGTTGTCGTTGAGTCTCTTTGTATCTTAGCCTCTTGACGTTTGCGTTTCTACCAGAAGGACCCAGGTGACGCAGGCAATGTAACTCTCAGCCGTGACTCGCTACTACAAAGCGTCGTACGGGCGCAGGCTTCATGAGTTCAGGAACAGGCACGGCATATCTATTGGACGCGATTCCTGGTCAAAGTGCTATGGATGGTGGGCGCAGCACTCTGGAAGCAAAATACGAAGCGTCTATGATTACATTGTACCTGTGCACCTGTATTGAATCGTAATTGTAATAGACAAATCATACAACTATCAATCATACTTTTCGTAACAATCAGTTCAACTATGACACAACACTTAAAACCTGACTGTTGAGCCCGAATGTTTTGGCAGAATGGCTACGTCTCCAGCAGTGCTTAGCTCAGTTTAAGACGATATATGCTGTTCGTCCAGTTGAGCTCCTATGTCATAAGGATCTGTCTGATAGATAATAACATGGACCCCAAGGACCGGATATCTGCCCCACGTAGAAGTCGCTTGTCTTCGAATGTAAGAGTCAGAAAATGTTACGCTATGTCACCGGGGCTCAGGCTCCGAAAGCTGAGGTACTTAGCTGCAGACGCTCTCCGCTTTCAAACTACATGCATCATAACGTTGACGCAATTCGACCCCCGAAGGCCGATTCAATAATATGGATTCTTACAGTCAACATGTCATGAAGCCAGACGCCTTGACTTGACGAAGTTTTGGGGGTTCGTCCCCCCATTTTCCCCTTGCATAAGATGCATGTGTGAATATCAAAGCAGATGATCTTGGTAAAACAAATCTCAGTATATCGAATATTTAATGCCCTCTTCATTGAACAGATCCCGGGCTGTTAACAAAAGTAAGTAGGCTCTGATGACCCTTATCTCCCTTCGGCCAAGTGGAACGGAGACTTCAGTTCATCGGAAGCAAACACGCCCGGGTAGTGTCATCTTGACTAATACCTGCAAATTATAAATGGACGGAACGCACCCACTGTTCCCCATTAGTATTCGGCGGCAAAATTTGCTCAGAAACGGCCATCGTTATATCCACCCAAAGCTGACTAATTGAATCAGTCTTGTTCCACAGATGCGGTTGGGAAACCAATATTCCTGCTGGTGACACAGTGAGCGGGGATGTCGGGTGCATGGGAATCATCATCTACCATGACGGAGGTGGCATGGTGGCTTATGCACCTCGTTTTCGTTAATAAGAGACCGGGAAGGTCTCCATAGTCCCACCACCAAGAATGACCAATCTTGCTTATAGGTAGTCAGGTCTCACAGATGGTACCTCAAGTCGATGCTTTGAAACACAGATGTACGTTGGTAAACTGATAGATAAGTTGGCCTTGCTGCCTCTAGTGCGTCTATCCAGTCAACTAACCCCAGCACATACCTCCTTAAACTACTCAGCCAAGTTATATTAGCAGTTCTCATCTTTTGATCCCAATATGTCGTCTTTTAATCGTATCGCTATCTACGGGCATCGAGGCTGGGCAAGCTCGAAGATAACCGAAGCCTTGATCGCTTCGGGAGCACCCATTCGAGTCATTTACCGACCAGGATCCGATATCTCAAGCCTGCCCGCCTCCGTCACCAGTGTGGAGGTGGATGTCAACGATGAGAAAGCACTCGTTGATGCCCTACATGACATTGACGTCGTAATGTAAGTACTTCTTGGTCTCGAGGTACCATTCGGGTTCAGCCCATCCCGACCAGACGCTCTGACAGTCTCCCAGCTCCCTCGTTGGGCACGAAGGCGTTGAGCGACAGCATGCCTTTATCAAGGCCATACCGAAGACGGAAGTCAAGTTGTTTTCGCCTTCAGAGCTCGCGGGTCAATACGACGAACAAGGGTTGAAGATCGGCGTCAACAAGGCTAAGCGCCAAGTTGAGGAAGTTTCTATCGCGGCTGGTATACCGACGTCGCTGGTACTGCTTGGAAACTTTGCAGAGTTTGCACTCAACACTCCGTGAGATTACCCTCTATTTGCTTGCATTTCAAACTTTGAACTTCGTCTCGGCTGACTAGAGCATCGACATAATAGTGGCATGGGTGTAGACTTGCCCGGTAACAGAATCGTATACTCGGGAAACAGTGCCAAGGAGGTTGTGGACTTGTGGTAAGTCGCAGCTGATGCTGAAATCTGAGCAAACTCGAATGCTTAACAATGTGATGATTAGCACCAGGAATTACGTGGCCGCGGCATATGCTGCTATCTTCGCTTCGACGCCAATTGCTCAGATTCAGAATAGGTCAATCTCAATTTCGGAGTTGAAGGTCACTGGAGAACAGGTTGCTACTACGTTGGAAAAGAAGCACGGCGCTCCTCCTCGCCTCTCCTCCTTGAGTCTTGAGAGAGTCAATTCCGAAGTCGAAGCAGGGCTCAATTCAGGTAGTCTCTTCACCCTAGCTTGGTACTGCCGTAAGATATGGGGCACTGGCCAGCAAGCCAAAATGGTTGGGACCGATATCTGGGAGGTCCAAGGGTATGAAAAGGCAACTCTTGAAGATCTCATCGTCGATGGAAAGCTTGGAGCGTATCGCCAGCTTCCGCCCCAGGTTGCGGAGTATTTTCATGGCACATTTTGAATAGCTCCCACGGTTTTTCAATGCAGTTGAAGGTGGATGGTTTTCGTAAGGGCAGCCATTTGCGTCATATCTAGGAGCGCTTGGGTAATGAATGGAAACAGCTTTAATATCATTGTTCAGGGATCTTCTTTGAGTGTCTAGTGGATTTAATGTGCTTATAAAAGTGATCCAATTGCCTCTCAACTGATGATTCTCTGTGATCCCCTTAGGAACTAAATAATCCAATGACTTTCCATGTCTTCTGCAATGATGGACCAGGCACTTGGATCTATCAGAGTCAATGCCAATGCCACTAGTTGAAGTTCTTCTTGGCCTAATTGAGCGGTGTTAGTCAGAAACGCCAAGGTACAATGATCGGTATAACTTACCTCCTTCAGGTTCTCCTCGTTAGTCTTCTTGCCCTTCTTGAAAGTAGCATCGAGCTTGTCCAACGACCCCTTATCCTTCTTAGGGTCGCCAGTCAAGCCATTGACTGTCTGCTTCGCACCCTTCTGCGCATTCTCGACCTTTCCCAGTCCCTTGGTCAGGGCAGGGTCCTTGTTACCAGCAATCTTTTGGTTCTTCTGGCGATCCTTAGTTGCCTCATCCAACGCACTATTGATCTTCTTTTCGTCCTTCTTCAGGCCCTTGGCGTCGTTCTTCTTCGCAGCGTTCTGTGCCTTCTCAGTGGCAGAGATCTCCTTGTCGCCGGCTTTAAGATTATCTTTGATGCCCTTCTCAAGTTTCTTCTTATCAGAAGAGGGCTTTGTGTTTGTTGCCTTGGTGGGTGCTTTAGTGGTTGCCTTAGTAGTTGCCTTGGTGGTAGAGGATTTGTTGTTGGCGGGATTGGCTACTGGAAGAGCCACAGTGAGAGCAACCAAGAAGAGAAGGAAAGCGAGGGTAAGACGCATTTTGAACGACTCAAGGAGTTAGGTTGAATGATTGTCTTATGAGATTAAGTAAGTAAAGTGATAGAGATCCGAATCCTGTCGGATGTTGTGGAAGAGACAGTAAAGTAATGATTGAGTGGTGCGATGACCGGGACAGAATAGTGACTGCAGTTGGGTTTACCGACGGTTTTATACTCATCTTCTACGATCAACAAAAGATGCTGAAGAGTCAGCAACTCAGGTGCTTAGTGGCGGCCTCGTGAGGTGGACCCTGGTGAAGCGGCATCTCAGACGAAGTAAACGTCGCAGTCAAACCTAGTTCACTTGGCTAGAAGGTTCCGACAATCAGTGATACTGTAATCTTGACTTGATCATGCAGTCTCGGGCTCATCTAGTCAATGAAGCTGTCGTCAGCAGCATCAGGCGAGTCATCTGGCTTACACTCCGACTCGCCTGCAGTTTCCGGGGGTATGCCAATACCAAGACATTCCCTGCGATCAGCGGAAAATCACCAACTCTAATGTCCGTTGGGGAACACCCAAGAGGAATTGACTTCGGATGATAGCAGAGCAAGTTGTTTTAGGATGAAACCGAGGACCGCATGTCATTGGCGGGCGTCGAGCTGCAAGGACGGTCAGCTACAGGAAGCTAGAGAATGATCGCTCCCAGCAAAAAATCGGAGGATCCGAGGGTATCGGAACCACAGCATTGGGACTAACGAAAGCCCGAATGAGCATGTCCACATCGAAAGGGCGGTTGCTCAAATTCCCCGAAGAAGAGACACACGGAATATACTTTGAGTCGGGAACATATCGCATCCCAGATGGGAAGAAACCGCCAAGGCTGCGACACTGGACGAAAAGCATATATCCAATAAGGATTAGACAGCCAAGCCTCCGAGACGGCAGTCTCAACCGAGACCTTTCAATCCCCAGATGCTTAATTCAAGCTTGACAGAAAGGCGCCACAATATGTTCTGTTTCTAACACAATCAGATAGTTATTTCGGAGAGCCACACAATACAAGTCTAAGAAATCAATGGGCATGATAGAATTAGCATGCTCCAGAATCATTTGGGATTCAGTTTCACAATGTTACTAAGCACTCAACCTCAAGTATCAAAATCGCTGTGGGTGGACAATGCGGACAGTGCAGCTAGCGAACAGAGTGGCCAGCAGGCAAAGATCGCAAAGGGAGTCTGATACTTGAGCAAGGAAAGAAAGTTTAAGACAGATTTCTACTTCATCATCAGAAGAACTTCGTCAGAACTCCGTCTGAAACGATTCAACATGTAACAGAACTGCGTTATAGATGCAGGCTTGAATTTAATGTCAACTAGCAACCCACGCACCAGCTTTTACGATCTAAAACTGCCGTATTTCGGATTTGTAGTTGAGGGACTGATTCCAAGTCCGGAATTGAAAACGGAAAGAGACCAGCATTTGCAGATGAATCATTTTCAACTACCCAAATCACTCAGTTGCCTTCCCCAAACTTTATCGCTTCTGCCGTCGGCTTCCTGCCGTGGATCGACCATCTGAGCACTGTTAGCAAGGGTCTATCTGCGATTCAGAACTTCTGCTTACACGTTGAAGTATGCATGAATACTTTTGTCGTTGAACTCATGGCGAACCTGGTCCATGAGAAGCAGAACTTCTTCCCTCGTCCAGTTCAGCGCCCTCGTGAACGGCGCCATACAGAAGCCTTCCCACCCACATGTGATGTTTTCGTTATTCCAAAGTCCCAACTCCTTGTGCCTAGGGTCTCTAGGCCATGCGTTGGTCGGCCATCTGAATCGTTTGATGTAAACATCCCTGAAGCCAATGCCCTTCATCAGGTCTGCTAGTCCCACAACATCCCGGAATGGGCGTCCAAATATCGCAGCAGCTTTTTTGATCATGTGAGATGACTTCAGCATTGCGGAATCTTCCCTTAATGATCCGTCATCGGACGTGGGAATGATGTCGAACTCATTGAGTTCTAGATACCCGCCAGCATTCAGGTTGCTAGAATTTGTTAGCAAGGCAACAGCGAAAGCCGGCTCCTGACTAACTCAAAACATTTTTTTATGTACTTCTCCCAATCTCCGATGGAAGACGCCATCATGCGGCTGTGGATGTAATCAAACGGCTTGTCATAAGTCCAGGGCTCCTCAACGTCATCTATCACAAATTTCACGTTCGGTCCCATGCTGAAAGCTAGTCAGCTAAAGTATGCTTTAACAGAAGAATCGAATCCAAAACGGCTTGGTGACGTACTAATTTGGCCAGGTTGCAGAAAGATTGACTCCAAAGACCTGGTATCGAGCATCTCTGTGAGTTCAAATACCATGTAGATCGACTAGAAAGTCGGATCGCCCACCTCCGCTTCAGGATGTTCATCACCAAACTCCATGGCCCATATCCTGCTTCCAGTGCCGAGATCTAGTGTCCGTCCAACTTTTGTACCTCTCTCATTCGGCGGGGCGGATCCAAGCTTGTTCTCAAACATGAGGAGGAACATGTTGTGCTGCAAGTCTACTGTCCGTTAGTACAGTCTTCTTGATGAATCTTCTTAGTCCCAAAACCGTACCGAGCCTGTCTTTCTCCCTTTCGTCGTTGGGAACGTAATATTCTACCAATACTCATCATAAACATGCTTCAGGTCAAGTATGTTCGCTTAGCGCGTACTGCCATCTTTATACTTGTGATATGTTCGTCCATTTTCGAGGCGGTAATCAAGCACTGAGCTTGCCACACTTGTATTGGATGATGCAATGGTACTCTCAGAGATTGAGCTGACATCTTTAGTGATCTATTGAATAAAAAAAATATTCAGTAAAGGTATAATTTCATCGACTACAAAGCGTTCGTGATACCTCCTGGTCGTCTACAACTAGATCTTCGTTATCGTTCACTGGAGGCATATTGCGTAGTTTTGGGTTCTGCTGGCTAGAAGACTCGGTATGGGCGGCGTTTGTAAGATGAGCCATAGTATTTGGCATTGTAATACGGCAAGCAAGTGGAACTCCTTTTCTCACTTATTTGTGGACTTCTGGTGAGTGTTACTGTTGTGAAAGGAAGCGGGCTGTTAATATCTCAATTGCCAACACCCACCAACCTTTCTCTCGGTTCGTGACGAGCCACGAGATTTCGATTGCTTATTACCCCTCTTCTTCCAAATGTAAGACGTGGCATACAGAATCATGCCATTTCCAAGATTTCTAGTGGGTATTTTTTCCACTAACGGGCGTTCACGCATATGCATCAATGTGGCGGGTATTGTTCCAACGTCTTGGCCATCTTGCCACCACTTTGGTAAAAGCCCAGTGGCTAGTAACGACCAATAATCTTTCGCTACAAGAAGGGTATATACTCAATTTTCTTGTATTCAAGGCTGGTTGTCACTTAATGAAATAAGCTCCCTGAATTACCTACCTTGAGAGAGACTCATAGCTCATCGCACCTGGGAATGAGCCAGATATGAACCTGGGCATGCAGATTGGTCCCGGCAGCAACATATCACAGTGAACTGTGAGAGGTCTAGATGACCAGCACGTTTCTAGAATCAGTTTGAGCACTCTAACATGGGAGTGCCAATATTTAGTAATTAGCAGAACGGTTAATGTACTAGTAGATGGAGATAGATTGTGGTCTTGGAACTCTACTCAAATCAATTCGTAGCAAAATGAACGCGCCCTAGGCCAGACTTTCCTTTGCACGCCTCCTGCAACTCTTCAGAGATATCCCATTGCTTATCAAACTTGCGGCCTCCAAGGAAGAACCACCTAGGACGGCCTGCGTTTTCCTCGTCAAATGCTTTGCGACCATTGAGCTGACTTGCACCTGGATTTGGCTCACCAGGTGCAAAATACAACATATCTAAAGGCGCCCTCGTTGTCGTTGACGTACCACCAAAGTGAATGTCCATTCGACGTAATGACGGCATCCTATCGACAGCGCCGACAAATGATGTAGCCAAGGCTACAAAGATTTCTGGTTCGGGGGTGTATCTAAACCATCTTCCCGGGAACTCGCCAGCCTGTCTATACCATTCAAAATCTGGTTGAAAATCAGAGATGTCGGAGTCATCCGAATCGAAGGCGGCAATCTTCTCATCATGCTCGAGGCCATACCCACCATCATCAGTCAAGGCCTTACTTTGGTCCCCAGTAAGCAAGTATTTACCGTCGGGTGTTGTTATTGAGCAGTCGACGTGAAGATACTCTAAAGAGGGACAATGGATATCTGGCTGGTTTGCAAGAGACCCAAACGCTGCAGGTGATAAGATCCAGAGTGTTTCCAAGTGTAATCGCCGAAGGTTTGGCAGTTGACACAAGCGGCGAACGCCTAGAGACAAGGTATCTTGTTCTTCATCCTCGCCCATCAACGATTCGACAATGTAAGTCTCGTCCATAGGATCTTTGTCGTCGACCTTGATCCTGAACTCAATGAGGCTCGGGAACGATGTGTTGAGTAGAGCGTTTCCAAGGGAAGATCTGATTTGCTTGCGGGCACGCGTCAATCGGCGAGTCGGGAGTCTAAAACTCCATTCCATCTTTCTGGCTGATAGAAGTGTACTCGAGATGGCGGAAATTGCGTCCGGGTGAAAGTTCCGTCCACCAGGCCCACCGTCAAACTCGAACTCGGACACACATGGCACCTGCGGTAGCTTTGCCGGACCTGAGTCGGATGGCGATAAGAGGCTGTAGTCAAACCGCAGGTAGCTAAAGTGGTCTCTTACTTGCCATATCGGCGCAACCCGGTGATTGTGAGTGTTCCTCAGTTCGCCGTGTTCCTCCATCTCCTCAACTAACCTGTCCGTTGGCGACTCCACCGCAATTTTCAGGTTGACACCAGGGCCGTACCGTCGACGTTCCCACTTAGCCAGCCGACCAAGAAAAGTCACAATAGCTCTTGTGAATATCGCGTCATTCTCCGCCGCCTCTTTGCTGCTCTGGAGTTTCTTGATATGTTTGTAACTAATCGTTGGTAGAACGATATGGAAGTCGATATGCTGCACGTAGGCTCTTTCCTGTGGGTCTAGAAATGCTTGGTTGAATCGGGCGAGACCCTCGGCGGTGCTCGGCACCTGTACCCGTACCGACGGCCCAAAGTCATCAATGACAAAAGCATCGAATTCGGCATCAACATTCATGATTGATAGTATATGTTTTTGGATGGATGGTGGAAGAAGTAGTTGCGTAAACGGTTCAGGCGTCGGGTATTTCTTGCTCTCGCAATAGTGGGGAGTTGCGTGATCTCTACATATACAATCGTACCACCTCCAGGCGCACACAGAACCATTTGGGATAGAAAGGATAACGAAATGCGATTTCCGACTTCCCGGCCTTGACTATTGTACCGGTATCTGAAGTATTTCATACAACTTTAAGGTGCCTGAACTATACCAGAAATGGAAGCGGATTATCGATGATGGTTGATAATGCCATGAAAGTGGGACGTCTATTATCGCATTACTTCTCATCGTGTTGGACAATTCCTCTAGGCAAACCCATTTTTGTGACGGATATGTACCCGAACGAATGGCGGAAAAGGCAGATCTGAGTTAGTCGCTCCCAACTCTGGCAATTTCAAGTTAGATCAGTCGAGTGATTTGAGCAGAGTCCACACAGACCGACTCGACAGCTTGGTGTTCCCGGACATTGGCCGGTTCAGGATCGGCGAAAAGAAGATTGCCAGATACCTCCTTCTTTTCCATATTGGTGTAATCAGTTAATGAAATGGATTCAAACCGTCATTCTTGGATATAGCTCCACCACTTTTTCAAGCGGTTTCCATCTACCGGCTTGTTGAACGCCGATAGTGGTTCATGTTAAGTAGACCGGTTCGGGCTTCCCACCGATCGGGCAACCGGCCCGGAACCGTCCGGTGTATCAGCCGGTATTTCTATGCGGGAGTCCGAGCATTATCTGCCGATCGCAGGATTCCGAGCTAAGACGAGAAAACCCATTACTACTATCATGGCTTTCTCGGTTAAACGGCATGCATGTACATTCGCGCTACGAACCAGCACAGGCACCCAGAGACTAGCCGGAACGTTGAAATCGGCATGTCACCAGCCAAGGACAATCCCCTACCATTCACTACGCCTCCACAAGACCCCCTCTCTGGAGTAACAATGGCATGTATTATGAGGAAACGATCCGAGATGTTCGCTCATGGGAACGACTCGCTCTCGCCGAAGCCGGCACTGGCCTGTGATACTGCTGTACCGGTCTTTGCCGGATTCTTACATCATTTATAAGTGAAGCTGAGGAGTTAAACGGATTTGTAGCAATAATATTCCAGCGTGCTGTGATCACCTACGTCCCAAAAGAGATTGGGACTTTGTCTAAAATTAAAATGTGGCTGTCGACAAAGAGTCTCATTGCGGTAGGCTTGCTCAGCGCCTTGGGCCTGAAGCAGCAGGCCACTGCAGTTGAGTTATCGGGCTACACCAAGGACTTGTTCACCGAGTCTATGGACTTCTTGGATAAGATCTATGACCCTGCAGCCGGTTATCTTTATTTCTTCTACTACCCACTTGCGGCAGGAAAGCACGAGACACGATCCTCAGTCTGGTACGCAACTGGTCTCCTGCAGCGTAACATCGGCGATGATGTGGCTCAGGCCACTAAAATCATCCAGAACGTAGTTCGAGATCAGAAGAAGATTCCTGAGGAACAATGGTGAGTGCCCTTTACTATCAAGAGTCTCAAGATGAATTTCAACTTACAACAAAGTTTAACAGGTATGGCGACTACACTGTTTATCCAGAGGAGCCAACTGTTGGTACAGCGGCGTATCCCAAGAGCGTAAGTGTTTTTCCCCTCGCGCACATACCAAATCTCGATTGTGATGCTGATCATTTTGTGAAGATTTACAATACTTGGGATCCTAATTGGCGAGGTTTCATTGGCACAACTCTCATAGTCATTTATGAAGAGTTCAGGCATCTTCTTTCAAGCGACGTCCAGGATCTCATTCTTGAGAGCATGTACAACAACACCATCGGAGACAGCTACCGTGTTGGCGGAGTTGATGACGACAACCTCTATCCTTCTTACAGCAACCCGGCCATCATGCGCGCCGTTGCTACCGGATGGACAGGTCGTGCTCTCAACGACTCAAATATGACAGCTGCCGGCGAACTGTACGCCCAAGAGATCTTGGACTTATTTGACCGAAACAACACACTCTCTGAATTTAACAGCCCAACGTACGCAGGCGTCAGCATCTATTCGCTTACCCTATGGGCCAAGTACATGCCGTCTGACTCGTCACTAATGGGACAGCACGGTGCTCGCATGATCAAATCCATTTGGGACTCCATCGGTTCCATGTACAACGCAAATCTACGCAACGTCGCCGGACCATGGGATAGGACTTACGGTTTCGACATGAACCAATATGTCGCCATAATCAACATCTACATCTGGTCTCTCGTCGGTAAAGACAGGGCCCCTGGCATCTCACAGACCTGGAGCATGGCGCATGCAGACGACTTCGAATACGCGCCGCTCATCTCTGTCTTGGCACCTTTCCATGATGCTCTTGTACCATCGGACGTTGTGGAGAAGCTTAGCGTTTTCCCTGGTGAGCACATGTATGAGACTGCCGCTTTCTCGCCCCCTCACGATTCCGTTCCCCGAAATATCACGACCTGGCTGTCGGCCAACCTCACTATTGGAGCCGAGTCTTATGATGAGGATACACTCGGTGGTCCTCGCGAAGATCCTTCTCAATGGTCTACTGCGGTGGTGCAGTGGGCTAGGAACGACGGCAGCGTCGGCTATGCCGTTCTCCATGGCACTGAAGAGGCTTTGAATGTGGATGTGAGTCCTGGGCATCTCAGCCTGTCATACCCCCGCGGTAATTCTACCAGTATTTTTACATTTCTCGTGAGCTCCAATCCACTTGGTGGGAAGAGAGATATCTCTGGGTTAGACGATCTTGAAGGTATACAAGTTAGCGTCAGTGGTTCGGTGAATCCACAGCCGGGAATTGGATTCTGTGGCCTTGTTGGCGGTACCTGTTCAATTATTCAGTGAGTTCACTCAATCTCCCAAAGTCTCTCGGAACTTGGTACTAACACCAGGCAGTGGATTTGAATTCTGGAACATTACGTTTGTGATGCCTGGTGACTCGAGTGCAGTTCCATCAATCGAACTCGACATTAAGAGTATCATTGGTTGAGGGTGAGTAGAGCCATTAAAGTGGGATTGGAAGCATACGTTGTGTTGAAGTACGTCTACCAATGAGACAGAATATGGTTTCCAATTGTTGATGGTGGCGAGCTATTTGAGGACTATTTTTCACTCGACATTGACGTCGCTGCTCTGGATTCTTTGTGGACGAGTGAAACCTCCACAAAAGAAACTTCTTGTCTGGTTCCGGATTTCATTAAAGCCCCACCGTAACCTGACTTGCAACTCACAAAGACTATGAGGTGAAACTCAATAAAAGCACCTCTTGTCTATTGCGCAACTTATCAATATCATAATCAAAACCGCGTATTACTCTTTTTTTGTCCTGTAGTATGTAATCAATGCGAAGCTTTCGGCGAGTCCCGCTGATTAACTTTCAGCTAACTCCCAAAGAGGCCATCAATTACGCCAGTTGAGCAAATGATTCCTCTTGCCAAGCTGCTTTACCGCCCGGCGGTCATACATCATTATTCATAGCTCCCACCCTCAAGCTCTTGGGGGCGGGACTCCACCGTCAAAGTGGAAGGTCAATGTTCGGCTCGCAACCCACGTGTTCTTCGTGACACCCAATCCCCAAACTCCTATCACAAGTGCCTCGATTACCCCGCGATGAGCGGCAGAACTCCGTTACGATTTGGGATTCGACGCCGATATGCTTACCTTCAATCGGCCGACATCCCCGAGGCGATGTCACATTGGCCCCGTCTGGGAGCCGGTCAACGCAACCCTCAGCTGCCACGGGACTCAATGACAGGTTGGTGGCTTGGTAGGCGCCCCCCCGGTCCCGAGATTTACTGCGAACTGCCGGGCCTATCAAGTTGCATCATGACGCCATGGGGTCACTATCAGAGTCAGGATGATCACTTCCAACTCCAGACTTCACCTACAGCTGTCATCCGCGCAGGCCGTGGCCGTTGCTGACCCCTCGACGATTCCCTTAAGACATCCAAGAGTTTTGACAACTCAATATCAGCTGCACAAACGGAGACCGGTGCGGGCCGAGGTGCTATAGTGGGCTAGTCGATCTGCAGGACAAATTGGGGAAACTTGCTTCAGCCGTCCCAGCTTCCTCTTCGAAGACCGACGTTCCTGGTTTTGCACTCGTCTGACTGGTCAATGGCACTAGATGGCAGGCGTCAAGAAGCCATGCACTGGCCGAAATGGGGCTCGGGCCAAGCTTTCGAGTCGCACTGCTACACCGTTGGTGGACACCAATGGTCGATGCTGGCCCTGGCCCTGCGACGCATTGCAAACTGAGAGAGGGACTGAAGCAAACAACGACAGCCAAGGCTTGGCCCAGCAACCCTCCCGGCGCGTGAGGCGCGCCCATCTCGATCATGAACAGGTGCGAAGCTCCGCATAAGGTAGTCGCGGGAGATGGAGTTGAGGGCATATAAAGTAGCTCCTGTTCCCCGGCACCCAGCATCAGGAGAGATCTTCAGAGCTCCAGACTCCCAAGCCCGACAAGTCCCTCCTGCTTCTCAAAGCAACCCAGGTCCAGTAGCTGCCATCGTCCCCGAATCGTCGCAATGAAGGCCAGCCTCCTCTTCCTCGCGGCCTCCACGGCCCTCGCTGCCCCTCTCGAGAGCGTCCCCGTCGCTCGCAGCGAGATTGGGTCTTTCCCCATCGCTGAGCTTGAGGCTTACTACAACGCCGCTTACTCCGTCAAGCCCGAAGACACCGCCGCTCTTAGCCCCGCGATTTCCAAGCGCCAGTACAACGGCGACACCTTCAACCAGCTCACCGACGGCACGGCTTGCCGCAAGGTTACTTTGATCTGGGCCCGTGGCACCACTCAGTCCGGCAACGTTGGTGAGGCTGGCTCCGAGGGACCCGTCTTCTTCAACGCCCTTGCTGGTCTCGTCGGAACCTCCAACTTGGCTGTCCAGGGTGTCGACTACTCCGCTAGCATTCTCGGCTTCCTCGCCGGCGGCGACGCAGCTGGCAGCACCACCATGGCCAACTTGGTTGCTCGCGTAAGTTCAAGACCCTTCATGCAGGGTGTTTCTTCAAGCTAACAGGCTCTCCTCAGGCTGTGACCCAGTGTCCCAGCACCAAGATCGTCATGTCCGGCTACAGCCAGGGTGGCCAGCTCGTCCACAACGCTGCGTCCAAGCTCACCGCGGCCCAGACCGCCCGTGTCTCTGCCGGTATGTCTACAGTCTACAGAATTCCTAATCTGAATATTCTTGAGATCCGCTTGCTGACAGCTTGTACTATGTAGTCCTCATCTTCGGCGACCCGTTCGATGGCCAGCCTGTTGGCAGCATCCCTGCCTCCAAGGTCAAGGTCATTTGCCATGACGGCGACAACATCTGCGACGGCGGTATCATTATCACTGCCGACCACAGGAACTACGAGCAGGATGCCCCGGCCGCGGCTGCATTCGTTGCTGGCCTCGTTGCGTAAAGCATTGTAATGATTATATGTCCAAGATGAGACTTTGGTTGGATTAAGGGAAATACTATTTCTTAGTTCAGGATTCCTACGCCGACAACCTACCTAAGTAACTCTCAATTCTAATGACAACATAATACCAACGATTGTGTCACACAAAGAGCGAAACGGAATCGGGCACTCGTCTTACTACAGTGCCGAGGATGAGTGGTCGTGTCTTTAATGTGCTAGCAGACTTTCTGCTGCTAGCTCCATCCGATCAATTACCTTCCTCACTGGGTCTTCGGCGACGTGGGTAGCCTTCCACACTGGACCGCCCAGTCTCCCGGGTGCCATTTCTTGTTGCGCGCTTGATGATCGATGAGGCAAGTGAAGTTATGTGATGGTCAATTCCAAGGGTATTTGCTGCCTCTATTCAAGGCCCTAAGTTCCTGCCCATTTTGAGGCCAATGCATGCGGTTTCTTGCTTTAGGATGGATAATGTAACTTCAAGTTACCTGCTCCAAATAAGTAGCCAAGTCCATTACTTCTGATGGTAGTTTCACTTCTCCGTTCTCTTCTTAAGGTCAATGATATCGGTGGGCGTGATACGCGTACGAAGAACACTTTTTCAAGTACTCGAAATGAAAGATGGGACTTTGAAGGTTAAGGTAGTCGTTGTTACGGCCGAGTTTCGCCTTCACCGGCCATAACGGCTTTCTCGGCTGCATGCCTAGATGCAAAGAAAGGGAGGAGTAGCCTTAGCTCAAAGTTGATTCTATTCTTGGAGCACACGGGTCTGTTGATTTATCACTAGAACTCTCTTGATAAGTACGATTGCGGCGCGGTTGGTTATATGTACCTCCCTGTTCCCTCGGCGACGTCGATCACTTGTGTTGCGCGCCTACCCGTCTGCCCACCAGCCTCGTGATACAAATATCACTGCTATCTTCAGACTATGAAGCACTGTAGCGCGGGAAGCCGCAGCACGCTTCTTATCTCCTGAATGTTCCAAATAGATTATGGGCATATAGATGATTCTCGGAAGACAGAACTATTTGAGAATAGTCTCGGAGGTGTTGGGTCGCGAGCTGAGCAGACACGGAAGGGCACAGGACAAAGTTGGGTGGGTACAGACATGCAGAAGAACTTGTTTGGCCTTTGATGGAAATTATCTAGGACTCCTATGATGCCATCGAACCCAAAGTATAACCAACTGAGGCAATTTTCGTCCATGTTTCTCCGTATGAACCCCTGGACCAACATGCAGCTCTACGCCGCAGCCTGCCAAGATACCGACCGCCTGACTATCAGCATGCTTTTCCGCCTTGCGCCTGTAGACTTGACCACCAAGTACTCTTTACGTTCCACGGAAGCCTCCTAATACCCGTCATGTTTGTCACACGATGCGCAGGCGCAGCCACCGTGACGAGGCGGCCAAGCCTACTCCGCCAACCAACAGCTTTGTCTGCTCCAACATGCATATGCAACTCAAAATCATCCAAGCAACATCGCCTCCGAGACTTAAGGGAGATGACTGTTTCCCGACAATGTAATACAGATACCCCTGCAGAAAGTTCTTCTAGACTAAGAGGGAACTTCTATTTTGCTTCGTTGACCCGCCTTCACGACCCCCTCCTGGGACTGCCAAAGGACATTCCACGTCTGTCCTTTTTCTTACCAGCCATCAGTTGCTATTTGGTAATTGGAATCTTTCCTCCGACGTCACTATCGACTTTCTCTATCGAGATGCGCGACGGCATATTGTTGATAGTTATTCTGTCATGGATAACATGCGTGAGAAGCCAATACCGGCGCCTTTACTGGTCGACGGACCCTGAATTAGGGGTTAACTCAAGCTCATTTGGCCCAGATGGACCATGGCGAGCGATAGGGCTTTCGGACACGCCGGGGTCTCTTGATCACGGGTCTATTGCTTACTTCCTTTGGCCGACGGGTTCAACAGACAGCATGATGATTTCTGTGGAACAAGGGGGAAGCTACAACGGTACTGCATCCAGAGAAAGCGTCCTCAAATCAAACGCGAGCGCCGTCGCACTCATGGATGACTGGCCTCTCGGACTTGACAAGAATGCCATGAGCAAGGTATATCGACAGCGCACGAACCTGCTTTCGCGCATGGGCGACATTAAAAGAAGTTATTGGGCCGACATTACTATCGACATTTACAACCCCAATTTGTACCCGACAGCATACTCCAACATCTCGAATGAAACCGCACCCGTCGGAACGATTGGCTTGGGCGATGAGCTTAGTTACGACTATTCTAATCCCAACTCTATTTACAGCATCACCGACCAAATGACTTCGGAAAATTTCATCGCCAATAGCTCTTGGTACATGCATTTGGGAAGCGTCACATTGGGCCAGACAGGATCGCTAATATTGGGGGGCTATGAAGAAAACCGCATTCTAGGAGACGTAGGGACGTTTCGCCTAGATTCCACTCTCCCTCGGGTGATACTTGTGGACGTACTCCTCGACTTTGAAGCAGGACCATCGCCATACAACACAACTGTTGGAAGCGTATGGCAAAGCGAAAGTCTCCCTGCCGCCGTTCAGAGTATGGCTGACAAGTACGGTGGCCCTACCGGGTCTGCCATGGTCCTGCCAAATGCGGCTGCCCCTTACTTGTATCTTCCTCCAGAGGTATGCGAGGCTGCTGCTTCTCACCTACCCGTCCGCTGGGTGCCAGAAATCGGATTGTATGTGTGGGAGTTTCACTCAGATCCCGTCGGCACCACGCGCTTCGTCAACTCTCCGGCTTCCATGACCTTCGTGTTCGCAGACGAAAATTTCCGGAACATTACTATAAAGATTCCTTTCAGGCTATTGAATCTCACAATAGATCGAATGCCCGCCAGAGAGAACTATGTGAACTGGGGGGTGGATACTTATTGGCCTTGCAAACCATGGACTGAATCGGACATCGTGGCTTCCTCATCACTGAACCGATATACGTTAGGTCGAGCTTTTCTGCAAGGTGCTTTTACCGGTTTCAACTATGACCGAGAGCGATTTTTCATGGCACAAGCACCAGGACCAGGAATGTCAGAACAGCTCATTGTCCCGGATAACACTCAAGACTTACGGTCGAGACCTGCGGATACCTTTGTCGATACCTGGCGGGAATATTGGACAGAGGTGGAGGCAGGAACTGGAGCAACATCAGGCACACCATCCGAAACCACCAGCGTCAACTCCGCTTCTCCAAGCGGATTAGGAACAGGTGCAATAGCAGGAATTGCAGTCGCGGGTGGATGTGGCTTGGTTGCGATGGTGGCCATGATATGGTTCCTCTGCTGGCGGGCTCGGAGAAAGAGGAATTTCGACGGAGAACACAAAAACGAAAATGAAAGCGGGCGTGATTTACATGATGCAGATATCTTCACTGGTGGCAAGGCTGAAATGGATGGAAAAGGGGTGCCAATATCAGAATTAGAGCACCATGATCGGAAGTCCGCTTTAGGCGAGCAACAACCTCAAGAGTTACCGTCGCCTTTCAATTCGCCGATGAATAGCAGCCCTGGTTTCAGCGACTTGGTTTTCGAGTTACCTGACGGCAACTGGGGTCGTCATGAGAAGGGAGAGAAGGGAGATGTGTCAGAGAAGGGAGGCGGAGACAAGAGAGCAGAATAATGTAAAATAGATGGATATTGCGAGGTGCAGGAAAAAAGACCAACTTTTATTTATCATTTCCGTTTAATGCCCTATCCTTTTTGATGCCTAATTGAAAACAACCGTCTTGGTCTTGTTGAGGAACACGCGTCCCTCAGCAGTCCACTTGACTGCGGCAGCCAGAACCTGGCTCTCAATATTGGATCCCTCCTCGACAAGGTCCTTGGGGCTCATGCAGTGGTCAACTCTAGCAATGCGCTGCTCAATAATCGGGCCCTCGTCCAGGTCAGCCGTGACGAAGTGGGCCGTCGCGCCAATGATCTTGACACCGCGCTCGTAGGCCTGGTGGTAGGGCTTCGCGCCCTTGAAAGATGGCAGGAAGGAGTGGTGGATGTTGATGATTTTGCCGGACATGGCCTCGCACAGCTTGGGTGACAGGACCTGCATGTAGCGGGCCAGAACGATGAGCTCAATGTCGTTCTCCTTGACCAGGCGCAGGATAGCCTCCTCCTGCTCAGCCTTGGTGTCCTTGTTGACAGGCAAGTGGTGGAAGTCGATGCCGTAGTTGCCGGCCAGGCCCTGGTACTCGTTGTGGTTGGAGACGATGAGAGGGATGTCAATGGGCAGCTGGCCCGACTTTGCGCGGAAGAGGAGGTCGTTGAGGCAGTGTCCGATCTTGGAGACCATGATCAGGGTGCGCAGCTTCCGGGCGACGGGCCGGATGCGGTACCAGTCCAGCTGGAGATCGGCGGCGAGGGCGTCGAACGGGCCCTTGAGGTGCTCCGTCGACTCGGACTCGGTCGGCCCAAAGTGCACGCGCATGAAAAACTTTTCCGATACGGGGTCGGAGAACTGCTGGAGATCCAGGATGTTGAGCTTCTCGGCCGCAAACACCCCCGTCACGGCGTGGACGATGCCGGACTTGTCCGGGCACGAGAGCGTCAGGATGTGGTCGTGAGAGGCGGGAGCCATGTTGAATGTCTGATATATGGGTTGGTTGATTGGGTTGAAAAGGGGCGTTTGGTCGAACTTGAAGGGATGTTGACTCTTCCTCACTCAGAAATTCTCATTAGTAGCCTTTGGTTTTCTCACTCCTGAAAGCGATGAGTCAAACACTAAAAACAGCCGCGGGGCACCAGCTCCGTCTCCAGGGCCCCTCCGACCTCGGGGATGTCTCGGAGACCCGCAGCTAGCTCAACTCATTTTAAATGAGACGTTTTCAGTCATCAGCCGTGAGGGTTTTAAGGGAATGATGATCAAGAATGAAATAACGTGAAGAGTTTCGTGAGAATGAGAAAGTGAGTAAGTCGAGAGTGAAGGATAAGAAGAGATGGGATGGGCAGTGGATGAGACACTCAACTGCACGTCTCTTTCGACTCAAACGTGCGCCTGTGCCTGCGCAGGCATGCCACTCACATGCCCCTCACCAGCGTCGCACTTCACGGAGGCCCTCCATGGATGCGCCCTCTCAACCTCTCAATCAGACTGCCAATAATAACCACCATTTTTCAAATCAAAATGTTGGCTTTGCAGTAAACCGATTGTCGCTACATGGATTTGCGGCTGTTGCGCCACTACCAAAGACACAGTAGTTGGTGTTATCATGGGATGCTGGAATTGGACCCATGCTTATTCATGAGGCCTCAGCCTAGCTCAAAACTGCCCCTAATACATTCCTGAGCGGATATCAAAACATAATCCTGGAGAGTTCATAATCAGGTATTCCTCGATACGTGCGATTTTAGGTCACTTGAGAGGTACTAGCCGCTGGCAATATACTTGGATATTCAAGTCGGGTATTGCTCGTCGGGCGGATTAGACATAATCTCGACCAACATGAACCATGTTGACTACTCACCTTACCCGCCTTTCCTCGGCATCTTTTGACCTCCTAGAGCTAGATGAACAGTTCTGAGGATCTTTCATCGTGCTCTCGGACGCAGCCTGTCGTTAAGGATTTGCTTCGAAGCATTTCAGCCTGGCCTCAGACACTTGCAACGGTTGGCGGAATTGGCAATACTGGGTTCCAGCGGCGAAATAGGGTTCATCATTTTCTTTGTTTTCGCTGTTCAGCCGACCTGTCAGACCTTGGCCTACCGCCTCAATTGCCTTTCCAATTGGGCGTCAAATGCAGTCAGGCCACAAAGCTTGCCTGAGACCCGCACAAAGTCGGTGTTCATGATCATTTGGCTCAGCCAAAGGGCTAAGGATTCTCAGCGTAGAATCTCCCGGCCATCCGCGGACAAGGTCACATCACAAGACCCTCGGTGTGGGTAGGCACCCTCATCATCCGCACTACCTTGTAATACGAACCCAACTATGAATGTGGCACCGATGCTATTCGATACGATAGGCATGCTCTGTACCAGAACAGCTCTTTTCTTTGCGCCATCTACTTGAATTGTTTGTCTTTCCCCGTGATATAAACAGACGCCTTGGTAGACTTTTCTTCTTTATTCAGCAAAGTACATGGGCTACCCAACGGTACGTGTGGGTCGCATGCCGGTAAGGGCAGTGATGTGTGTCATTTGACTACATGCAACCAGTATCACCGCATTCAAGGCGTCTATGGCATTGTTCATCTTAAGCGTAGACCTTGCATATGGGTTCACGATTCAAGGAACAGGCATGAAGTGTTGACGATGAACTTCTGGCTGGAGTATCTGCGAATACCTTGTCGTCTTGATTCATTACCTGTGGACTGCTTCGCCTCGTTGTCCGCCAAATAGTGTTTGTATCAATGGTACCTAGTCGACATATGAATGTCGCACTTCCAATCAAATGGCAACACTCGCGAGTTTGCAAAAAAATTCATTCATAAGACTGGGTAGTGCATGCTATAAGTTCACAACCTTTTGAACAGGCCGGGGAGAAAACAGTACATGTAGTTACCACAAGTACTCAGGTACACGCGTGGAGTTCTAATATGGCGCTATCGCACCACAAAGACGCCCCGATCGAAGTTGTTCAGATGTTCCATGCAAGCCAGAACGGCATGCCACCACTACAAACGGGCCATTCGCGAGGCGTTTCCATGCCTCTTGCAGCGTCAGGCTACACTAGCCCAGTGCACAGCTGTGCACACAACTACACGTCCACAAGGCTACATCAGTTGTCGGAAAGTGACGCAGTCGTTCTCTGTCATATAAAAGTTCTGGGCCCCAATTCCTCACTTCTGTCCAGCTCATATGCAACGCACCCTCAAACACGTCCTTCCCACCAACCTCGGGCCACAATCTCCATCACCAACACCTACGAAAATGAAGCTCGTACATTGCACGACCAGAAAGATATCAAATCACAGCTTCCCTTTACGAGTTGACTATGCCATCTTATCTCATGTTTACTCGACCCCTGGACATGATGAGTGGGACGCATACGACTCGGCCAGCTTGCCCGATAACATAAGCCGCAAAGCAGTCATCGACAATGCTTGTCTCCTTGCACGCCAGAATGGCCTGGACTACATTTGGATTGACTCGTTATGTATCGATAAAAACTCGTTTGATGAGGTCTCTCATGCCATCAACTCCCTTTCGGAATATTTTCAAAATGCGCGCATTTGCTTCGTTTACCTATTCGATCTGCCCTGCTGCCCGCCTTACGAATGTGCAAAAACCTGGAAGAAATCTCTGTTCTGGAATCGATCCTGGAGTCTTCAAGAACTCCTGTTCCCTAAGAGAATCTACTTCTATGACTGCAATTGGCACCTTCGAGGGGACACTTCTTCGCTCGCTTTCCAATCTTTCTTAGAGCGTGTCACAGGCATAGAAGACATACCCAGAGATACATCACGACCTATACATTCTTTTTCAGTTGCACGCAAGATGTCTTGGGCAGCAGGAAAGAAGGATACTCGTGGCGAGGATTCGTCATACGCTCTTCTTGGTATCTTTGGCGTCACCTTGCCAATAATTTACGGCGAGGGTAAACAATTAGCATTCAGGAACCTTCAGGGGGCAATTTTAGACAAGACAGGCGATATGTCGTTGTTCGCTTGGACCAGCTTTGACGGTTCAATTCCTCGAGGCATTTTTGCCAATTCAGCCGATGAGTTTAGCTGGTTTGGGAGGACGAAATTTGCCGGTGTCCCTTTCAAAAACGCCAGAACCTTCACTATTTCTAGGAGTCGCGACGGGGTCGTAGTAGAAGGTAATTGCATTGTTGAAAGCGAGGACACCATCTTTCTTGACCTTGGGAACGGAGCACGTTTGCGCAGTTACGACTACCTACTAGCACAGAGATGCGGCATCTTGATCCGCCGAGGCGTATCTGGAATATATCATCGTGTGCAGCCTAGCGCGATACAGACAGCCTCTGCAACTGAGCATGCGAAAGCCATGCGAATCACGATTGATGCGGGTGACTTCACTAACGGCTCTGTCAAAGCGACTCGATTCAACCACCTACGAAACTCGAAGACTCGCACACGGTCGATTAGCAACAAGAACACTGTACTTTCGATAGACGGCATTCCTATACAGGATGATCCCTCAAGTACCGGGAGTCCTTTGCAGCAACGCGCCCCCGTCGACGATTCTGAAAAGAATTGTGCAGGTTCGATGCGTGAAGAAAAGTCTCCGACGATTGAACATCAAAGAAACCAGTCCCAGGAAGCAGGTCAGACATCAGTGAAGCAAGAATGCATTCTTGATGCTATACCAACTGGTCTCGATCCAGACACTTTCGTCGAGCCATCGTCCGCTAGGGCTGTCACCCCAGAATCTCTTGACGACAACACCGCTGGCAGTTCCACGAAGGCGGCTACGGCGACATCAGCAAAGCAGTCATTTTCTAGTTACAGAGCTCTGGCGGATGACAACATACTTGTCAAAAGTCTAGCTAGGAAGGCGCACAAGAGTTTCAAGACATACCAGCACATTGTCAGTCACGACACAGGAAGGGAGAAGCGACGAAGCAAAACAAACACACTTCCCATCACTTCGGGTAGACGTGGGTCACGTAAATCTCAACGAAGAGACATTCGCGTTCGATCTACCGAATTTGCATGTCCCTTGTTTGTCGATAGCCCTTGGGAGCATCTTCAATGTCTGCGAGTCGATGCTTTGATTACAATGTCAGATGTCAAAGATCATATTTGGACGGCGCACCGGATCCCTTACAACTGCCCAGTTTGTGCCCATACATTCTGCAACGCTAGTCTACGAGACAAACACATCATCAGTCGCGGTTGTGAGTCTTCGGGTGAAGTTATTTTCGGGGGCGTCACAGAAGATCAAGATTATCTCATTGCACGCACTCAACAGCTTCCTGGTCGCAAAAAGCAGTGGTTTGCAGTCTGGAAGATTCTGAATTCTTCAACAACTCAACAGCCACCAAAGTCTCCTTTTCTGAGCGACACAATGGGCTCTGAGGTGGCCTATTTCAGGAACTTTTACCAGTCTTACAAGCTCAGAGGAAAGAAAACGATCGGAGTAGGAAGTGAAAGTCTGATCAGGCTCGATGAAGCGGTACTTCGGGAGGTTATCAATATTTTGGTGGACGAAATGTTGAAATCACCCGCCAGACTTAGATTGCTCCGATCATAGTCGGCATTGCCGAAATACCAGTAGTTGCCATAGTTGACTTGGGAGGTTGTTGGAGAAGTCAAGGCTGGATTCCAGTACAATTGTACACGTGTTATTTTTCTCCAATGTGTCGTACCTATATTTCAATACCAAAAATTGGAGATAGTAGTTGGAGTTCAATTCTAAAGAAGATGCCCGAAGATGCCAACATTACAAAGCCTCGGTGTTCTTTATTCGCGAGTATATGCTGGCGGTGAGGCCCCCTGTCCATTTTTATCCCACAGTTTTGCCACAAGTGATGAAAATCAAGAACTATATTCGGCTTAGAGCTACGCTGATCAACGTTTATCTTCATACGAGATTCTAGAGAAAGATGATGAAATGTCGATGGCAGAAGGTCTGGTCTAAGTAATGCTTGAGTGTTGGGACCTGCTGAGCTGCTCCAAACTGTCAGATTGGTGTCATTTAAAAGATTAAATCTGAAGTGAAATCGACCCAAATACGAATCGTGTCCTGTTCATATTTTGTCGGTATAAACGCGTAAATTTCTTGGTTCAAGTACAACTTTAGACCAAAAGTCTTTTATACAGAGGTTCCGTCATTTCTCTGTGCTCCTTCTCGACCCAAGTGTTATATTGTTCAAGTCGTCAACTTTCAGAGCAGAAGACACCATCGCATGACCAAGCTGCCACCTCTCTTTGTCGTCGACGGCGCTTAGAGTCATGACAGACGTGGGTGGGGAGTAAATTGCAGGCGACGAAGGGTAGAAACACGATTTCGTGAGGCTTGTCTCATCGGCCTCGCTTTGTGTTGCACTCACTTTCGCGAGCTGGCCCAAGATCAACAACAAATCCTCACCTGTGGAAGAGTTAAAGGGAGAGAAAGGTCTTCCTCTGGGCAACTCCGTGCTGGTTATCAAGTCCGTCGGCGATGAGCCGTTATTAAGAGATGACAAGACCTTGGAACCATTCTTGTGCCACAAGTCACACACGGTCGAGATGACTTCTTCCACTTCGGTTCTTAGAAATGGTGAGGCGGGAAAGGATCGTCCGGGGAACAAGATATCCCAGATAGTGTACCAGGAATGTTCATCCCCCTTAGGGCCGCTATTCATCCTCTGCAAGAGATCGTTTACCTGATGCTCCGAAATGCCTTCATCGATCTCGGCCGACCGGGTACTGGCCCTGCTATCGCACTGCTCGGCATCGACATGAGCTTTGCACTTTTCTTTATCCTTAAAGCCTTCGTGACAAGTCTTGCAGTGAAACCGATGCTTCCTGAGAAGATGCTGCTTAACGTCCTTAACTCTCTTCAGGTGGAAGCGAGCACAGTGGAGGTGCGTGATCCGATCATACTTATAGAAAGGACAGGCAAGTCTTTTGCTCGGCAATGGCTCTGCCTCCACGTGATGAAGCTCCCCTTCCACTTGTCTGCCATCATTTACAGTTGCGCACTCTCCGTTAAGGCTATCGATTGTTTCATCACCCAGGGGCTCTGACTGCGATCTCGCTCGCTTGCGATGGCTTGCCCTGTTGGGAATTAGGTGGCATGTTTTGCCACAGGTTGATAGTGGATCTGCATGTCTGTCACACAGAAAAGTCTCCTGGCTAGATGAGATGTCATTCCGATCGTGGATAGATTGTCTCGACCACTGGTAGTGACTTGGTAGGACTACGCTTGGTCCAGGAAAGGTCTTCATGTCACAATCTGAGCAATGTCAGTCTATTTGTCATGTATAAACCAGCCCATCTGGGGTTGAATTTCCCAAAACCCACCTTGTGAAGGCTGACAAAAGTAGCTTTGGCCATGAACACCAGGGATTGCTGCAGCCTGACAATCCGATGGCTCAAGATACGCCTCATTCTGTGACTTCGAAGGGCGGTCTTGCGGGAGAGCAGGGCTGAGGGACGGTAACTCTGGAAGCGGCAGCTGTACCCAATCGCCAAGAAAGTGACTTCCAGGAAGCTCTTCTACAATTCTCTTAGTGATGTTCAATCTTCCATGCACATTACTCATTCTCACCGCCGTAAGACGTCTGTGTTTGGTCCTGGAGAGAAGGGAGCCAGGGCCAAGACGACTCAAGCTCCTCCCAAAACGTCGTGGTGGGCGAGGGAACGACGAAGTAGGAGCCCGATAGCTGGGAAGCCTCGTCTACGTTGGGGGGATACTCTCGATGCTGAAGACTTAGGTCCATCATTGAGCTCTCGAGCTGGGTACTAGCAGTCACAAGCTAGCTGAGGCGGTTTCTTCGAAGTCCCAGAACATCTCTCTCGATTCAGGGGCATGTGTCAATGGTAGGTGGGATTTCCAAACTTATAGGACAAATTCTTCCATTCTCTCCTCAGGATTTGAGGCGCGCACATGACCAAATGTCCTTCCTATCTATTCCACACTACCCAAATTCGTGTTGTTGATGCCGGCGCAGAAGTACCAGGCTTAAATTGAGATGCGTTAGGTGTGACAAGCTGGATTGGGGCACGTCTCCCCCACTGGAAGGGAGCGAGATGGTTGCAGAAATTAGGGCTGTGCAACCTTAGACAAGCCTCCCTAGCTACAGTAGGTGTAAGTTAGGGCACGCATTTGCAGCCTGAAAGTGCACAGTGTCCGTCTAATGGTCTGAGGGCGTCCAGCCCAAGTCACTTTGTTGGCGAACCAACATAAAGGCTCTAAGTCAAAGTCAAGAAATTCGAAGTCAGCATTCGCTGTTTGTGTGATGTGTGCCGGGTATCTTCTTTATCTCCTCGCAGCCTTCTCCCACGCCTGATCAAATTTCCTAATTCCTGAGTGTGTTCCTTGGCTCTTGCTGGTTGTCTGTGCGAGACCGTAAGCCGCGAGTGGGATTGGCGGTTCCTCCATCATCCACGTCTCAAGTCTGGTGGTTCGCACAGCCCGCTGGCCGCTTTTGCCTGAGCTGCTGCTAATCAATGAGCGTGACGAAAGTCGGTTGGGGACTGAAGCACCCACCTCGAGTCTCCTGCATGGAGGGAGTGTACATCGCTGCTCGGCATCTCGAGCTTCCAACTGGACTGGTTCTTCTGAGTGATTCTACAAGGTTGCTTGATTTGTTTTTACTTGGACGAACGTTTCATGACCAAGGAACATATTCAGAGAACACCTCGTGCTCAAGTTCAGAGTGTTTTTTCACGTCTTTTCTACGTCTTTCCAGGTGGCTAATATCACGAGTTTTTCCTTCACTGCGCATTTCGCCAAACTATCGCGCAGCGCAATTGTGCGCAATTAAAAGTGATTTCTTGAGCAGTTGCGCTCGCTTTCTAAATTGTGGCCCGGCGAACTGCTGTGAACTGTATGAAGTGGTTCGCCTTTAGGGGGCGTGTCGTTATTGTACGTACATCACGCATTTCCATCATTGTAGAAACGAGCACTCGCGCGTTTCGATGCGTAAATCCGCCCGCTTGTCATGCGCAACTGCCTGGCAGTGACGTAGATGCATGTCTACAGGTGGAATCAAAGTAGAAAAATGCCTTGTAACACCGCGCATCTGGATCAGGATTTTCGACCTCAGGGGCTGTTGTGGCGCGAGGCAACGGCTTGCCTTGTGCATTGACCTCGAGTGCTGGGCGGTGAGGAAGAGACGCCTCGAAAGCCTGGCAAATCAAGTGACTGACGACAGGACTCACATCAAGGGAGAATTCAGATCATTGGATCAGGAGTCGACATACGAGACAGCCTCGCTATGAGCGTGATAGCCGTGAGGAAGACGCGATACTGAACAGATCGATGGCATGGATACGGAACGGTACGCCTCCGCGCCCGCCCCGATAAATCTACGATGGCTGTGCAGAGCTCCGTACGTTGAGAATTACAAGCTGCCCGGCCGAAGAGCCTCATCGGAGGTCCTCGTCGGGGCGTGAGAACTTGGGAGTAGATGTTGATTACCAGGAGACGGGAAGGCAGCCGCGCTAAGGGGAGGAGTTGGTTGAGGAGTTGGTTGAGGAGGCGACTGGAGTCTAGGATTTCTCACAGATGGAAGCCGTCGCTGGTTTCTTTCCTCCTTTCTCATTTCCTACAATTCCACAAGCATATCATATAGCTTTCGCCTCGTAGACGCTCTCAGCCAACAGCCTGAAAGCATTTCGTTTCGTTTCCAACCACCTTTGTCGATGAGTTTGCTACTGAGGTTCTCAAGTGGCTTGGTCGTCAATTCAGACACTGTAGCCAACCGATTGTCAACCGTCGGGGGTAACAGTTTGGGCCAGTCATCGGGCCCGTGTACGGTCGTCGACGTTTGTTCCACCGCTGCAGACGCCCTGGGAGGCTGCCCGACTTTCTTTGATTCGCTCTTCAGTTCTCTCTCGTCACAACTAAATCATTCCCACGTTCAACTCTCTCCGGCCGGCGTTGCAGTACTGCAAACACCCTCCCGTCACCTCGGCCCAACTCTCGCACAGCATACATGTTCTCAGTGGCCAGTCTTTAAAATAGACGACGTCAAAGTTCGCCATGGCCTTTACAACTTACTCGCGGTCTGTGGCACTGGTCTTTACCTACTAAAGCCAGTTGCCGTCGCTCTATTCGCCAAGTGGGTGCCAGCAGCGCTCTGCCCCAACGAGAATCCAAGTTCCCAGATCAGTGGACATTCATCTACAGGCTGGCGAGCCTTTAGTGATTTACTCGCCCGCCCGCCGATTCCACAGCTCCTTCGAGAACTGTACACCGCGCCTGGACTGTACCTCAAGCATCTCGTGTACATACCAAAGACCAGCACTACAGGCGGTGGTTCTGGAAAGACTAGCGGATCCGGGGGCGTGGCCTCTGGAACTGACCAAAGTCGAAGAAGGAAGAGAGCTACCAAGTCAAGCGGGAGCACTGCTTCTAGCACCACGAGCCGCGGGCGTAGTGGAAAACGCCCGCGTGTCGCAGTCGCCCCCAAAGCCAAAGCAGTCAGGAAGGGGAGGCTTTTCGCGTGCCACTTTTACGCGCACGACACTGTCGCCCATGCGTGCTGCCGTCATTACAAATTCGACGAAGTTAGGGACATCAGGAGACACTTGACAGAAGCAGGCAGAGGCAACCACCGGCAACCCATTCACTGTGTCATTTGCTTTTCCTTGTTCACCACATTCGCAGAACGTAGTGCACATATAAGGTCACGAACATGCCGCCCTGGTGTCTGTGATTTCGATGCTTCTGGACTCAATGAAGACCAAATAGCCTCTATTCGAGGACTGAAGAAGTCTCGCGGTGAAGATGAGAAGGAATTCTGGTTCAAGATCTGGGACATTGTCTTTCCGGGCGAGCAGAGACCTGCGTCGCCCTACTCTGGACGATGTCGACGAGCTTGCGACAAGACGACGAGTAGCGCCCAGAATGGCTGTTGGTGTGCAGCAGCTTGGGCTACAGTTTGGGTGGAATGACCACGTCCTCCAGGCAGTCATTCGCGTGTTGGACAACAGCTGGGGTCCAGGCCCGGGAGTGTCACCATTGCCAGTCGAGCAGCACAATTATGCTGCGAACGGCATTCGGGAGCCACCAACTTCACCTTCATTTCACCCCTCCAGATCATCCTCGCGCTCTGTCCAGAACCAGGTGTTTCCCAATTTCAGTCCCACGGCGGCTTCTCTTATGTCTCCCCCAAACTCATTGGGTCCGACAAACATAACCTACATCGACGAATCGCAACCCCGCTCAACGTTTGATCCCTTTCAGAGCTCATATCAACCGTTCAATGCTCCAAGGAACTCCCATCAGGCTCGGGCAGCACACATATCATACAATTTGGCATTAATGAATCACCATGGTCCCGGTGCTCAGCAGCACTGGACAGCTCACCAAACCAACACGTCTGGCTTCAGGACAAATCCCATGCTCAACACCACCTCCCCCCGAGTGCACTACACAGCCATCGGACAAGCTCAAGCGCCTTTTCATTCGCCAGAACCCGGCGTCAACTTCTCTCCGCAAGGGCTGAATCAGCGACAACGAACCATCAACCCGGTCATTACCGACACCTGGGCGCGTCTCCTCGACGAACATACAATCGCGGCCGACAACGAAGGTTATCAGTCACCGAGCAACCTCCTCCCGCCAGAACACTGCGAATGCCAGCGTGAGCCCGGAGGGTCTCCAAAGACGTGCCTCTTACACTACTGATTTGGTGTTTCTCATCTCATTCTTTCCATTGTCTTCTTTTTTCCTCGTTCCGTTGGATCAATTGTAACGGGCCATGGCAAATGGAAGGGAGTTCAGTTCCGTTAAGCGTCAATACTTTCAATTGTGTCTTTATACCCGCACCAACCAGTTCAAGACTTTGGTCCCTTCATCGAGCATCAATTCAAGTAAGTTTAGATATCATGGGAAATTAGCATTCGGGACAGGAGCTTCCCAACAATAGATTCGATTTTGGTCCATTTAACGATTGTCAATGATTATACATTCTCTCTAGGTACTGGAACTTCTCGAGAGGTTGCCCTTCCTGCCTAATGAACAGCACAACGACAACCGCGTTATGGACCAGCTGCTATGCAGAAACAGGACTACATGTAAACGGTCTCATGCTGAGGCTGCGTGAAAATAAACAGCAGATCAAAGAGCCGTCCTCTTTGGTAGCTTCATGCACTTATCTGCAACGGAATCGAAAGTGGTTTCATCTCTGTTATGGCGGAAATGTATCAAGGACATTGCGATTGACCGTATCGAATCCTTCATGTTCGGATGTTTGCAGATTCCAGAAAGACGTAAAGTCTTCGAACTGCTGCTCGACATCCAACTGGAGTGCCTGCCTTAGATTCGGAATGGAAGAGTGGCCATCCTGGAGTATGTTATCTTGCGTCCCACAAGGTTGGCGATGAACTGCGAGGGCAACATCTTCAGAAACATCGTGGACCCGGTTAGAGGATTGAGGTACTGAAGCTGCCTCAGCAAGGTCGTTGCCCTGGTTCCATCGGACCTCTCTTGCTTGTGTGACATCGGGATGCTCCAGCACACGCCGGACAGCGTCCATGATGCACCTCTGGAGCAGACTCCTAGTCTCCTCTGTCAGAGGTTCCTGGAGCATGGCTTCCCTCTGAGATACGAGGTCTTCGATAATTTCAGAGCCCTTGGTTTCCCAGAGCTCTCTCCGGAAGGTGCTAATGTCCTCGACCATCCTACCCAAGAAACAAAATGGAGGTTCCGGGCGTGTCTGGCCAGGGCAGACAATGTCCCACACGCTGAACCATTGTTGCGCCGTTGATCCATTTGGAACTCTTCCTTCTAATAGAGTATCTTGCTCCCGTGAAATCCACGGTGGGCCTGACCCTTCTGGGCCATTACAAGAGCGTTGAATAAGGTGAGCATCTCGCTCGTCGGGTCCCGAGTATGTTTCCCAACAAGTGGGACAGTAGTACTCCGGTCTAGTGTGCTTTCGTCTCAAATGCTGCTTGACATCTCTGATACGCCTCAGTCGACTTTTCGCGCAAGCCGCGTATCTTCGGGGGTCCTTTCGAAAGAGAGGGCAAGCCAGGTATTTCAGGTCCATATCGCCTGCACCCGTATCGTCTTTCCCGTCTTCAGGACCGTGGCGTTCCAGATCGTCGTCGCTTGATTGGTCGTTGTCATCCTCGTTTGATTCTTCTCCTTGCCTCTGAGAAATTGCTTGTCGCTTCCGGCTCGGCGGCTGCTGCTGATTTGCAGGCCCCCGAGCCCGTTTCCTGGTTGGCACTTTCCCTTCACCTTGGACTGTGGTCTTCTGGCAACAAGTGATTTGCACTCTGACCTCAAGGTCATGCAGAGCTTTAAGGACTAATTCATTCATGATGCGGTGGGCATCTTGGTCTCTCGGGTTTGCCATGAACGGCCCTCCAGACGCAGTGTTCAGTGAAGGTGCATTGAATTCGGCCGGTTGAGCTCGAGGATATTCGAGCGGATGAAGCTTCAATCCAGAGTTTGGCGGTTCGAATCCAGGCTTTGCTGGAAAGACGTTACCACCAAGTCCGTCCCTTATCTCCAGCCCAGAATCTCCAACAAATGCTTCTGGAGCGGTCGCAATTGAGGGTGCCAGACCAGCGTCATGACACCGTTGAGGAACATCTGAAACTTGAAGTTCCGACAATCTATGAGACAATTCCTTGGTAGAGGTAGGCACTATGACATCGCGACGAGTGGTGGAACTGCTTTTTGGTCGCGATGTAGGTAGTGGCCCATGTCTAGCAATCCAATGCTTTCGGAAATTTGCTTTCGAGGTGAAGCCCTTGCCGCAATTTCCGTAGGGGCACTTATGGACTGTCGGAGCCAGCCCTAAGATCGGTGTGAAATTTGGTACTTGATTGCTTTTATACGATTCGGGTAGTAAGTCGTTTCCACAGTTGGTCTCCGAGTCGCTCTCCGAGTCGGTCTGCGCGTCGCTCTGCGCTTCGCTCTGCGCATTACTCTTCGTGTCATTCCTCCAGTCATTCTCCGAGCCATTCTCTGTGTGCGAAGAGCTTCCGCTCCCTGTGCGGTAGTGATGCATCGGTTGAATGTCCATCTTCTCGGAGCTTCAACTGGAAATGAACTTGCGAGTCTTGGAAGTCGTCTGGGTTTGGTAGATTTCTGGTTCTCGGGAAAGAGAATTGCCTGCTTTGTGCTGCCGGCAGACGGCTTGCTTAAGAAGGCGAGGTGCTCTGTCTTATATCGAGTTAGTTCGTCCTAGTCAACAGTCTTGCATTCCTCCCTTCGCCTCTGTACCAATGAGCTAGCGTTAGCGCGTTTTTCCCCCACAAACCATATCGAGGCCTTGCGGTGAACAGAGGCCACCAAACAAGAGCACACTGGTGCTCATCCTGTCCAGATCACGCGTCGAAGTTGACAAAGAGTGGTAGGCACTCGCCTGATCGGACTCGAAGGAATGAAAACATGTCTTGGTAATAGTTGGACCGAGAGCTCTGGTTTTCGTAGGCACCATTGATCGATCACTCGATACACAGTTCACAAGGCACTCTTCGTTTCGTCCAGCCTCGTCAGCCAAACTGGAGAAACCCACAAGAGCAAACATGTGCTAGTCAATGGAAAAGCATCAGCACAAGCACCCAAGGTTTCAATGGTAGATACAGGTGTTACCAGCCTTGGCTGAAGTCGTAAGCGGCATCCAGACCAGGAACCGACATTTGAAGGCAATGACCGACTAGACCTTCGCGATGTTTCCTGTCGTATCTCGACATGTCTGCCCCACCCCCGCAATTCGCTAGCGAAGCACGGATCACCAGTCATCCGCGAAAGTGTGGGGACGCGGCACTCGGGTTGACTAATCGCGCCGCTGCCCCTCTATGTACGTACTGCGAAGGCGCGAACCGTTTCGGGAAGCCTGCACAGGACCGCTCCGAGGGGCCAAAGAAGGTTTGAGAGTGTCGCGACACACCAGCACGCTGCGCCAGTCAGTCTGTCGTATTCGGGTGCCACCCACCGTTGCTCAAGCCTCAAGCCCCAGGACTGCCGGTCGGTTCCTGTGTGGAGAGTGTAACGGCACGGATCACGTATTCTGTGGCCCCTGGCCGTTTGTGAACAGGTCCCTGGGACAGTGGGACGGGCAGTTTGATTGACTTGATCCCGGTTGCTTTACCTGTCCTTGTCCTTCTCGGTCCAATTAACCTTTCCGAAGCTTCCCTCCTCCTACTACTTCTCGACGACAGCACACGTACACGGACACACATACACACAACTCGATAACGCGTCAACGAGCCAGGAGACCATACCGAGCCAACGCTTCCTCCCCCACGATACCTTCACATCGCGAACCCACCCAAATCCGAAGACCAAGCGCCGGCAACAAGATGGTCTCAACACGATCCTCCTCCCGCGCCCTCTCAACCGGCCCCGAAGCCTCCCCAACCATCCCCTCGAAAGCCCGCGCCGTCGTAACCGCCGCAACAACCCACCCCGAAAACAAATCCACCCCGCAAGGCTGGTCCCACGCGCCAACCTCCCTCACCTGCTTCTGGCTCCTCGTCTCCCTGCCCCTCGTCATCTGGGACACGGGCTACGTCCTCCTCCGGCCCTGGACGATGCCCGGCGGCCACCTCCACTGGCCCGTCTGGGCGCCCTACAAGCTCTACGGTGAGGTCGACCACGTGTACGGGTGGAAGGCCTTCAACGCCGGCAACGGCTTCACCTCTGCGCAGGGCGCGCTGAACGCCGTCGAGACGGTCATGTATCTCGCCTACTACTGGTTGTACTTCTCGCGAGGACGCGCCGTTGACGGGCCGGCTGGGTTGAAGAAGGTTGTTGGTGGGAAGGCGGGCGCGCTGGCTATTGTTATTGGGTTCAGCGCGGCTGTGATGACGTTGAGCAAGACGGTGTTGTACTGTAAGCGCGACTCTCTTTCCTTTTGCTCCCGGAGCCCTGCGAAGCGATAATGTACTAACGACGATGATGCGACAGGGGCGAACGAGTACTTCTCTCGTTTTGACAACATTGGCCACAATCCCCCTCTGGACCTCCTCTTCCTCTGGATCATTCCCAAGTAAGCTTTTCCCCACGAACAGAAGAGGCGGATTGCTGCACGGAAAGGAAGCTGACTTGACATCGCAACTGTAGCGGCGCATGGCTTCTCGGCTCAGGCTACATGATCCTCTCCATGGGCGGCGAGATCGTCGACGGGCTGGCCCTCGCGTCAAAGACGACCAAGACTGAGTAATATCCGTTTATTGGTATTTGCGACGCAGCGTTGAACTCTCAGACTCTCGTATGATCGCATCTGTACAGGGACAACCGTGTACCCTTATTCTGTACATTCAACGCTGTAAGAAGCGCGAGCATTGCGCGAGCATGCCAGCCGTAGATGAAGGCCCGGAAGCTGAGTTGTATGGCAACGGTAAATATAGGACAAAGATAAATGGACATATGCAGTAATATTTGAAATTACGACAGCCCCATTTACATCCCTCCTGAATGAGCTTCGAGCCTGATTCGATGCAGCCTGTGAGCGATAGGTCGCGCACATTTTGACATGTGCACATCCAACTCCGTGATGGCTGCATTCCTGCAGGTACCATCCGCAGAACACGTCACGGGGCTGACGGGACAGGTCGTTGCTGTCAGCACTTGCGCCCATCGTACAAATATGATGTGCTTCACAGATGAACTGCGAATGGGAAGACAGGAAGCTTATGGAATACCAGCCGGTAGCAGCCTTTTTATCCTTTACAAACGTAGTGGTGTGTAGACACGTTCAGTCCAAAAATTGCCTCGTCTCATCGGACGCCATCTGTGATATGGAAAGTCACTGTTCAGGTGTAAGAAGCTCGTTCTCATCTCGTTCTCCTTTCTTCAGATTTTTCAGTGAGAATATTGTACAATGTGCCATAACAATCCAGGCTTAAACTCCTTCCCCAACCTTATCGCTCATATCAATCATCGCCATGCGCAGGCCTGTATAAGGAGGGTGCGACAGGGTATCTCGTCATTTCCAAATCAATACATACAAAGAAAACAACACCAGTGGTAGCGTGCCACTACCATTCGTACATTCCGGCCGGAGTAGTACTCAGTACACCCAGCCGGTCTAGATATTCAGAGGGGAGCAGCTAGTAAGACCACCAAGGTCCTTGAACTGCTCCCACACAGGCTGCACATCCATCTGCCCTAATACCGGGGACTCATGAATCGGGATCGAAGACTTGCGGATCTGCAGGGGAAGAGGCTCCAGCTCATGACGGTGGAAGTCTGCCTCCTGCTCCTTAATCAGCTCCTCATAGTCATGAGCGTAGCTACCAGCGCCGCCCCCGATAACGCTGTGACGCCGGTTATTTACCGTCCACTCCGAAGAACTGGCACGGGGCGGCGTCCCCGCGAAGGAAAGCACATTCCTCATGCGCCGACGACCACGCAGAGGAACGGGGCTCAGCATAGGCGACTCCTGGTTCGGCCAATTCTTGCTCGGCGCATCGGGCGAGGTCGGCGGCGCCGTGGAGTCGATGGTCGCATAGCTGTGACCACCCATCGAGGGAGCCTCAGAGGCGCCGCTGGACTCTGAAGAAGTCGAGAAGGAACGCGGTGCAACATGAGTCCGGGGCGAGACCCCTGCGGGAGGACCCTCCCACTTCTTGACAGCATTGGTGCCGTTGCCGTAACCGTGGACCACGATCTCGCAGTATGATGCCTTGCGGGGTGCCGGAGCACATTGCTCCTCCAGCTTGCGGAAGATGCTGAGGGATCGTCGGAAGGGGTTGTTGCGGGACAAGCTCCTGCTCCGTGAGCGGGCCGGGGCCGCCGCGGGTGGGACCCCGCATGTTGACTGCCGACGGGAGGCTATTTCGTCGCGGCGGGATCTGGCAGTGTAGTCGACGTCTGGTCGAATCTCGATAGTCGGCGACACAACCACAGACGGTGTGCCATGGCAGCCCGTTGCCCAGTCCGTGACGGATTGCGATCGCTTAGTATCGACTGCGATGTCTGTCTGCTTGCGTAGGAGGGTTTGCAATTGGCGTCCCTCCTTCCAGGGCGGCAGCTTTTCACAAGACACTGCGAGGTGATAGTCCGCATCAGTGTCGCGAACTTCCGATGGCGCCTGTGTGCAGCTGAGGAGCACTTGGTACACCGCGTAAATCAGAATCCAGCGCACCTTGCGGGCGTCCACGAGACTAATCTTCTCGGCCTTATCGACGCGAATAAGAGGTGAAACGGAGTCTTCTTCAAACTTCCGGTAGGCGCGGACAAAGTCGTTGTCCAGAAGTGCTGGGTCACGCATGTTCATTGCCTTGATCATGGCACTGTGGGCCACTAGGCGTTGGTCAGGCTTTAGCTTGTCGCCTCGCGCGGTGTTCGCCAACCACTGTAGTGACATGCGACGGGATGCTTTGTCGCTGACAGTCTCGGGCAGTAATGGCAGCGGATGCCTCAGAGACTTGAAGTTGCATCGCTCATCGAATTCTTGAACGCTCTGCACGGCGCATATCCCGCCTTGCGCAAGGAGCGGGCTGCTCTCGATTGAAGTGAACTCCTCGTCTACGAGCAAGTCATAAACGGCCTTGAAATCCTTGCACATGGTACTGAAAATCTCAGGGTCGAAGATGGTGCTACTGCGAGTGTCGAAGGACAATGGCGGGTAATAGCCAAACTTTGTCGTGTAAAATGATTGGATAAAGGATCGGAATCGGTCCAGATGGGCACGTCCGCCTGCTGGAAGGCCAAGATGTGTCTCAGAGAGCTCCTCTTCCAGGAAGTTCTTAAGCATGCCACCTGCTTGACTGAGTCTAGAATTCATCTCAGTCCGCGCCCGTCGAATCAGCGTCTTAGAGACCGAGCCAATGTGCTATGTTCTATGAGTCAAACGTGCAGCCGTTAGAGATGAGCGAAACATACCTGATACTCGGGACTGTAGAAGAGCTCCTCGCTCATTCCAACGCAGTGGCTGAATGCGTCGACGTACAGGTCTCTCAATTGGAAGACTTCGGCCAGATGCAGCATAGCAAGTGCGTGTTGTGGCAGACCCTTGATGTCGTAGTAGCCCTCTTCATCTAAGTAAGAAGTGAGATCCGACACGTTGTCCTGTTCGTTGCCTCTGAACTCCGCCATGCTGTTGAGAAGGCCGATGAGTGCGGTGCCGAGGTGCTCGCCGACCACTGAGCGTCGGAAGATCCACGCAAAGAAATTTCTCGTTGCGAGATGGTAAGAAAATGCCTGTTCCTTGTCTGCCATTGGGGGTGCTGGAATGTAGAGCTCGATCCGCTCGTTGGGGTTGAGAGCATTCCACCGGTCCAAATCATCATACTGGTCATGGAATGAACCTGGCGTCTCAGGCATGTCGCGAGCCATAAATCTCTTGACAAACGGATGGCAGTTTGCTGAAAGCAAAGCACCGAATGGTACTTTAAATGCAGGTCCTCTGCGGGACTGCCCCTTGCCGTACAAGTGTACGAAGCAGTTTCCACCGCGAAACCATAATTCAGGGTCCTGAGACAACAACGTTAGCGAATAATCTCAAGGTCAAGAGACATCGCGCTAGCTGAATTTCTCTCATCACGATAGGAAGGATCATCTTACTCTTCTCAGATTATCCCAATCACTGCAAGACCTTGCTGCTCCGTCCCACCTCTTGACTTTTGAATTTTGAGGCATCCTTCCCTCGATAATAGGGTTCCCAAGCGTCTTAGGCGTCCAGCCTTGTGTTGATGTTGTTGACATTGTGCGAGTGGGTGGTAGAGACATTCGTTTTCGAGAATCTCGTCGACCGTACATTGTGAGACTTCAAGCGCGAGACAAGTCGCGGGATCAAGTACGTTGATATGGGCGATCGTTGAATAGCTCCCGTGACGGGAAGCCTTAGCACTCAGCTAAATGCGGCCAGAGAGCTTCACCCAGATTGAGAGCTGACAGCAGTGGATGGCGCCGATGACTGCAGAGGAGGTGTTCCGGACCGCCAATAGTCCACAAGAACCCCTGTCAGATCTGCGTTGATCACTGAAGTGATTGAGGTAGCTAGCGGATGTACCCAGTACGCCCGTAGCAGTGAACAATGACTTGAGATCGTCGCTTGTCCACGGCCTTGTCGAACCTGGTCGAAAGCAGCCGGTCCGGATGAGCAAAAGAGCTGTGGTTGGATGGGGAAATGGACGCCGAAAACCTTACAAAACGTCTTCGGGTGGGCGTCTGGATGGCTTTATGTCACTTGTCCCGGATCAAGAACTGACTTGACCCAGAATCCGGGACTGGGCTGCGTCCTGGCAAAGACCCGCCAGCTTGCCCACGGTCCGAGCTGCCTGTCGTAGAGTGTCGAGTGACGCGGCGGGAGACAGAGGGATAGCTCCAAGCCATGTTTTAGACCGGGCCGCCACTAGAGCGATGGGTGAACCCCTCAGTCCGGACCCTACCCTGGTCTGCAGCTTCTTCGAGGACGGCCAAGCAAATGTGCCTGTCATCCACAGCTCTGATGCGCTGGCAGTCTCTTCAAACTTCTCAGACTCTGTGCAGCAGCATACGCATACAGGCGTAGTGAATCTGTTCCTGAGGAACACTGCTGCTGCAGCATCCGTCAGCTCCAGGCTGTGCCACTGCAGGCTCCCCGTCCGTGAGCCGACTTCTCGCAAAAAAGGACGGCGAGAGGAATTATTTTGCCTTTCAACGGCGACGTATGATGTCTGGAGGTCTCAAACAGTCTCTGCGTCTCCACAAACGCTGTTGTGACGGAACCCTAGGTAGTCGACGTTGAAGTGATCGGCAAGGCGCCAGATGTGATTTGTTTCCTCGCTGGTATGAGCATTCTTGCGTATGCAGTCCCTTCTCCCTGTGACATTTGGGGAATGCTAGTGATAGGGTGGTGATGCAAAGCGTCGATGCTGGCTTGCCTCTGCCCACCGTCAGCCCAAACTCCGGGGGCATGTCTTTGGGGATCGCCGTCCTCGATGCATCCTTCGGCGTTGGCTTGCATCGACAAAGAAGCTCAATGATTGGTCAGAGTCGCGTCCCGCTTGCTCGATTGAGCAATGTCTCATGAAAATTGGCGACTAAACCCCCGGGAGCTGGGCTTCCCTTTGCTAATTGTCTTGGGACGATCGCAATCGGCTTTCTTCTGCTGAATCATCAGTCACACGGCGGCCAAGATGTGAAGTCATCCCAAGGTGATATAACGGCCACGATCGCATCCGGGAGGTGTGGATTGAAATTGACCGTCTTCATCTTGTCGAGAGGCAACATTGAACCTGGGTCTTGCACCCACGTAGGCCTGGTGATAGACAGCATCGGCACCAAAGAACGTCACCCCTCATGAGGGTATTCGTCACGGCGGGAAACTCCATGATGTGGATGGGGAATCCTCAAAGGTCGGCCGCCATGAACGCTCCATCGTCGCTAGATCAGTCCGCTTTCCGTAATTACTGTTTGTAGTACAGATAGGTTTAACTTCGTGCCTCTCCGTCTCTCTCACTTGCGACCGATATTGTGCTACCGAACCAGACGGTTGCTAGTGATGGCCGGTGCTCGGGATCTACCGGGATAGACCAAGTTAGAGAACCATCGCCATGGAACGATGAGCGTGCGTTTGGGTTCCCTAGCTTCATGCCGTCGGCCGACAGAAAAACCCTCTTTCCCGTGGTTGGGGCCAGTCCCAGGACTGTTGCTGGCCGCGCTCTCTCGACTTCAGATAGATATTTTCCGACCCGAGATTTCCATCGCCGGTGTGCCTCGCGCAACAGATTCGACGAAAGCTGCGAGTTATTCGGGACCCAAAACACTGGCGTTGACTTTCTGCAAGAAGGACATGGCCACTTACACCCATGCACAGTCATCGACGCCTTGACGGGCCTCTGCCCTGCGTGGAACAGCGGCTCCAAGAGGGGATGCAGGGCATCTGCAAGGCAGAAGCTGCGCTGACCACACTCGTCCAAGTCCAGCCATCCCTCATGCGGGGCAACAGTCATCTTTCCAGAAATCGGCTCAGGGTCGTGAGGCACAAAGGAGTTCCGGAGGCGGATCCCACCGCCTAGCAAGGGCTCCTGTCCACCACCGGACCGGAGGCCAGACAAGCCCAACCATAACCCATGTCCTCTCAGCCCTCGCTCGCTTCGGAAGGGCTTGCACGACCCAGACCCCCGCGGCTGGCTTTTGGCATCCTGTCGCACTTGAGGAAGTCTGGACCGCTATCAATTAGCGCAGCGCCGGGCCGCAACGAAAACGTCGAAGCTGAAGAAAGAAGACCCAGCCCAGTGGGACTAAGGTGAACGGTAAAAGGAAACCGCAGACGAGTCGGAGTGCGCCAAGCGAAGCTGGCCGCCGGCATGGCGGACGGCAGAGAGAAGCTTAAGACAAGTGCAAGTCTTATAATCCAGATGCGGGAAGCCTCTCGAATCCCCAACCGGAGACACCGAAATCTATCATTGAAGACATGAAGCCCGTGGCGAGGAAGCCCGTGGCGAGGAGTGAAGTGACAGTGGTGACAGCGTCCTCAGGGCGTTCTTGGCGAGGAATCGACGATGGTTTGACAAGAACCGGTTCTCGGTCTCGCGTGGGTTTGACAAGCTTGAAGCATGTTGATCAATAATGTCCGTCCAGAGAGAGAGTTTTCTCGGTTCAATAGGCGATTTTCCCATGCAGTCGAGCGCAATAATAGGCGATGGACTGAAGGCTAACAGCAGCCTTCGGAGGGACCAAGCTGAACTTCCATGTAAGTCCTGAGTCTGGAGAGCCGAATTGGAGGGTGGGATCATTCGAGGCCGCTTACGTAAGGGCTTATCTGCCAGTGGTTGATCTTATCGATAACAAGAGGCTCACCTTCTTATCGGTCTTATCAGCCCACGCTCCTGGGCTCTGGTCGCGCGGGATTTCGGTGAGGAGGAGCATTGTCGCGTCCGGGAGACAGCTCCGTGCAGACTCTCAAACGCCCTTCCTCGAGCCTTTCTGCGCGGCACAGTCGCCCTCCTCTCCTCGTGGCAAACCACACATTCTTCAATCCCAGAATTCACTCCGCATAGCATTATGTCGGAGCGAAAATGGCACCTCTAACCCCCTACACCTACATCCGCTGCCCCTGCTCCGAAACTCACCAGTCCAGCGAGGACGGGTCGTCAACGCCGGGAAGCCCAGAGGACGATGAGCGGACATTCGACCCGCGCGCCCCGCGCGCCAACTTCAGTCTTTATCCTTTGGAGCATCTGATGTACTGCGAAGACTGTCACCAAATTCGGTGCCCGCGATGCGTCAATGAGGAGATTGTCACCTACTACTGCCCCAATTGCTTGTTTGAGGTCCCAAGCAGCAACCTCAAAAGCGAAGGCAACAGGTATGCGCAGGGTTTGCTTTGGTTGAGAGTTCCGGCGTTGGCTAACACTATCGCAGGTGCACACGAAGCTGCTTCCAATGTCCCGTCTGCGTTGGTCCCCTCGCTGTTACGGCTCTCGATACTCCGCCCGAGAGCAACCTTCTCACGGCTGATGGAACGGCTCCTCAGGGCGCTTCCTACGTGCTGTCATGTTCATACTGTAACTGGAGCTCAACCGAAATCGGAGTCAAATTCGACCGACCCAATGGCATCCACGGGCAGTTGGCCAAGCTGCAGAATGGAGGCCAGCCCAAGCTGACTCCCAAGGAGCACAAGGAGAGGAAAAAGGAGAGCAATGGGGAATACCACTTGAACCCGGAGGACATGGATGCCGAACTGCAGTTTGCGCAGCTCAAGTCCTTCTACCAGAACCAGATGGCCGGCTCGAACCCCTCAGCGGGTGGGCTATCATCACTAGGTGATCTAGGCCTCAACTCGCCTGGCTCACTCTCACGCATCATGAGTCTATACACTGGGAACAACTTTGGCAATAAACAGGCTCGCGGTAAGGTGCAGATCATGAGGGAGGCCGTCAGTCCTGACGAGGGCTTGAAGACCACCGACCTGGACGAGTCGAAAGAGATTGAGAAACTCAGACATACGCATCCCGACGACACAACGACTCTAGCCCAGAATTGCCTACAGCAAGACCACGTACGCTTCCGTGACCAGCTCCGGCCCATCCCCTATCTCCTCAGAACCAAGCGATCCAAGAGATGCCCGCTGTGCAGACACATCATCAGCAAGCCGGAAGCAAAGATCTCCAACACCCGGTTCCGCATCCGCCTCGTGGCCGGCAGCTACATCCCCACAATCACCATCCGACCGCTGCAGTCGGAGGTCCAGAACCTCCCCTCGACCGCTCGGCCGCCGATACCCCAGGAACTGTGGCTTACGCCACTCAAGCCCGTGCAGTATCTCCTGACCTTCAAGAACCCCATCTTCGAGACGGTCAAGGTGTCGCTGGCCACCCCGTCAAGCACGCCTGGGCGGTTCGCCAGCACCGTGACGGTGCTGTGCCCGCAGTTCGAGATTGATGCCAACACGGACATGTGGGACGATGCCCTCAAGGATGACGGCGATAAGGAGCGCAGGAGAGGGGAAGAGGGCGGGATGCAGCAGGCTGAGGTGGGCAAGATTTACGAGCGCGGCCGCAACTGGGTGAGCATCGTGCTGGAGGTCGTGCCGGCTTCGTTGAGGCTTGAGCAGCAGCCAGGTGGTGATAGTGCTTTGCGGGAGGACGAGGATGTGTTGGAGATACCCATGTTTGTGCGCATTGAGTGGGAGACGGAAGCTCAAGGCGACGTCGGTACTGCGACAAGCAGGGAGAAGGAGGCGAGGGAAAAGAGGGAGCTGGCCTACTGGTGTGTCTTGGGAGTTGGACGCATCAACCAGGACTAGACTAATGTCAAATGAAAAATGATACCCCCAATTCCTTTATATAATAGGCAATGGCTTCAAGCACAATGGACATAATCACGAAGAGACGGGAACAGATAGTTAAGAAGGAGCGGTCAAGTGTTTTGGTATATGCATTTTTTGGGCAGCCTGTAATGGAATCGCCCAAGTTTATATCCCTGTAGACGCCAGACCCTTTTGATCAACCAGTCATTGCCATGCCTTCATTGCAGCAGACTAAATGCCAAACCCATCATTGACCATAATTCCTTTTTTGATTTTTCACCAAACACCCGCCCAATGCGCAAGACACTAGATACGATAATCTAGTACTCGGCGGAGCCAGACTGGGGGAACTCGAAGGTGACACCGCGGCCGGTAAGCTTGCGGTAGACCTCGGAGTAGGTGTCGAGGCGGTAGTCAACACCGCCGCGTTCCTTCTCGTCGAGGATGACCTTGAGGAGCTTGGAGCCGTCCTCCTTGGTGCGGAGGCGCTTGCCGACGATCTCGACGGGGTAGACGAGGTCGGTGAGGATGGCGTCGTGGACGGCGGTGAGAGTGCGGGAGCGGGGGCGCTTCTGGGTCTGGTTGTTGCGGGAGCGGGCGGAGCGCTTGGGGCGGGGCAGGATGCGGCGGGAGGCCAGGATCAGGACGTGGCGGTCGGAGAACTTCTTCTCGAGCTCACGGGTGAGGCTAGGAATGGTCTTAATATTGGACAGAGTAGGTCTGGGAAAAGAGAGAGGGAGAAACTTACCGCTGTTGGACGCGGTGGAAGCCCTGCAGGGAAGGAACGGGGACAAAGATGGCAATAGCCTTCTTGCCGTGGCCGACCTCGATCTATAGGAAGATCACAAGTCAGCATGCGAGCTCCAGGACGATGCCTTGGACCGCTTCCCGTCCTGTTCCTGAGATTATCATTCTTTTCAGCGTTCAAATCTCCGCCGCCACGGTGAAGCTGAAGATACCAGCGATGGGCACCTCCCAAGACTGGAACGCGCGATGCCAATACCAGCAACTTCTTTCCCTTTAGTCCTCTTCAATCCTGATGTGTTTCAATCGAGAAAAAGGCTTCGGGGATTCCATTGCTTCGCACCGCGCTCGTCAATTGGGTGGGGTGTTGCCCATGTTCGTGGCTCTTCGTGCTTAAATTTCCGTGGCGGCTGGGAACAGGATTTTCGATTCCGGAGAATTCGCGGGTTCGGAAGTCTTCAGGGCTTTGGGATTGTCGCTTTCAGGTAGTTCTCACCTCGCGGGCAGAGACGATCTGCAGAGGGCGGAGGGCGACCTTGAGGTCGGCGGTGTTGCTCTCGAGGTCGTACAGAGCCTGGGCAATGTTCTGCTCCAGCTCGGAGGGGTTGGCCCGCGAGGGGCTGTTGGCAGCGATCTTGTTCAGGGCGGCGGACATCTTGACTGTTGTCGTGGGGTGGTTGACGGTCGGGTTAGTCGATGCTGTAACGGACGGGGTCAAGAAGAGAGAAAAAGTTCACAAAGTCGATCGCGGCAGACTACACGGAATTCGAAATGCGCTGTCAGAATTTCCGGTGGGTGGGTCCTCCCGGGTGATTGGGGTTTGTTAACCCTGGGGTGGTCTGTGCCTATCGGCATCTCTCAGTGGTTTTTGGAAGCCTCTGAGTGGACCGTCAAGCCCGCCATCGTATCCACCCTCGAAAGTGCGCCAGTCTTCTTTTGGTTTCGGTGAATCGTTCACCGTAGAAAGGGCTCGGTGAGATCTCCAGCATCGATTTGGGTGATGATTCCCATAGCCCACCTCGGCTTTCTGCATTAGAAATTTTCCATATGAGACGAGTGATTGAATCACCTTGGGAAAGTACTTTGAATCTTTGTTTGTTACTCTCATACATCTTGGCTCTGCGGCGTTGGTGGTGAGCATAGATTGATCCTTTGAGACATAACCGCAAGATGCAACATGAAAGCGTTTAGTAGCGAATGTTCCCCTGTCGCTGGCCTCGAACTCAAATTTTGAAGATGATCCATGATGAACCAGGCTCTCACTTCACTATTATGTCTTTCGAATGCAAGTTTTGCTTTATGGAACATCTTCAATGATTTTCTTGGGTAATTATCTGGTTGTTCTTTTTGGATATGGGTATTATTATGTTGAATTAAGATTTAGTTTGCCGCCCATTCACACCTCAAGCAGAACTAAGTGAATGTGTGTCAAGCTGATAGCCATACAATCTGTGTGTCTGTCATTCTTTCAGTGGTAACAATTATAGTCTCACATCATGGTCTGCGCCCTCTCGTTTCTCTCTTGCCTACTCATCTCGTTACGGAAGACATTACCCTCCGAAGGCGGAGGCGGTCTCGGCGGGGGCGGCATCATTTCAACACCCCGATCAGGCGACGAGAACGCATTGTCTCCAAGCCCAATCTTGACGTCAGCCGTTCTCTGGCCACGGCTCTTGCCGACACCGTAGCCTCCGCCGCGGGAGGAGAACATGCCCTTTCTGCGGCCGTACCACCACACGAACCAGCCGATGCCGACCAGTGAAAGCACGCCAAAGACGATGGGGAGAACGATACCAAACACGTTGGGTCCGCGGCGTCTCTGGTTGCTGTTGTCGTTTTGTGGCCGGTTGACGATGCTGACCTTGGCTCCTGGGTGACGGGCGGTGATGGAGCCGTTGGTCTGCGGGAGGGCGAGGAAGATTTGGACGGTGAGAGATTCGTTGGCGGCCATGTTGTAACCTACCGCTGCCCAGGCGAAGTGGCCTTGGGATGCGGGGAGCATTTGGGAGGTAAAGCCGTGGCCTGAGTCGATGGCGTTTGTGACGCCGTAGTCACCCTGAACTTGAACCATTGTATTGGGCAAGGGGAAGAGACTGGTGTCCCATGTTACTAGATCCCGTTAGTGTTTGTTTGCAAGTCGAATTCACTTTGTGGAGGAGGTGCTTACTCCAATAGGTCTTGCCTCCATCAACCTTAGTGTCAGCCTTGGGAGAGCAAAAGGGCTGGTTGACGCCGCTGGCTCCCGCAGCCTGGTTGCACGAAAGGAAGGACCCGGCGCCGTTGGCATCGGCCGTGGGGAGAGTAGAGCTGCCCGTGAAGGCAGACGTGGTCTTGCCGTCGTTGACGGTCGGGGTGATGGTCTTGGCTGCGCCGTCGGCTTGGACCGTCACCCAAGGTCGAAGGGCATCATTGCTCTGCCGAGGAAGGATGGCGGCGTTGATTGCTTGTGATACAGCCAAGACTGTGGCGGCCAGGCCGAGGCCTCTTGAGAAGTCCAAAGCGACCATGACTTTATTCGTATACCAGAGAAAAGACTCGTTAACCAGAACGAAGGTTGTATTATTATAACGTGCCAACTGGTGGCATCTATGAAGGAAATGAAAATTCACTCGAGGAGCAAGTCAAAGTCAGGGAACGTAAGTGAGGGATTGCCCATGGTTATGTACCAGGAATCAGCACTGGAAATTGGTATGCAAGAATGCGACGACTGCTTATCATGCGTGACTTGCGCTCACGGGACGCCTTGTTTCCTCGTCTTGAAACGGTGATGAGTTTGCCTTCAACCTGAGCGACCTGCAATGCAGCCAGGAAACTTCGTGGCAAGCGGGCTGCGAGTAAGGTGAAGTACTTCATCTTCAATGTTCTGTCACTCTAGGCAGTGAACATCTTTTGGGTTCTCAAGTTCTCAACGTCTCGGTGGTGGTTCTTTGGCTGCCGTACATGCTGCCGTCTTTCATCGTGACAGCAACTACTAACCGCCTAGGATCGAAGGATGTGCCCGTAGCTCTGTGAGGCTCTTGGTGGATGACAAGACGAACAAGTGGTGGCGTCGGCCGAGAAAGGCAACAAGCTTACCGGCGCCGGCACACTGACAATGCAGGGGTTCCCCCCTGGTTCCGGTTTCAAGAGCGAGAAGCAGTCTCTTTTCTCACCGGACTGAGTGATCAGACCGGGTGCGCAGAGTGGCTCTGTTGGCGAGACCCTTGGGCGTGTTGGTTGCGTGCCGTCGTGATGGCCCAAATTCCGGGGACCGTTGGGGCTTGAGCTGCTCAGAGGGATTTGAGTGAGAAAGGGAGGACGGTAACATGAGTCGGCACTGTGCCCATGGAGGTCCTGGCGCTTGCACACCCCGCTGGGTCCCCTTGATGCGCTCGTTCACACGTCCGCGGCGACCCGTTGAGTTTTGAGGAAATGGGGGGTATCATCTGCAAGGTTCGGCACTTTGATGGGATTTCTCTGGCGAAGCGAGTTGATGCTTCAGATGGAACGGGTTGGCGACCGGGCCAAGAGGGGCAACTGCCGGTGCCATTTGGTGCCGGGTCATCGGAATTTGTGGAGACACCCGGGCATTCTTCGGGGGCCGTTGTGCCGGGTTTTCGGGATCATGCCGCACTGATGCGCGGCTAGGCTTGGCCAGCCGGGAAGTAGCCTGCGAGTGTATATTTCTCTGTCTGCCTCAAGCAAACTCGGAAGATGACCCGGTATCTGCACATGCCAACCGCGGCTGAAAGACTCAATGGAGGCCAGCCTAGGTAAGGAGAATTGGCCGCCGTGGCTGGAGTATAGGCCGGATACTATCCCGTCGGGTCTTATAAGCCAAGAGATCGAGAGTGGCAGTTGAAACTTAGCAGTCGAGATGGTTGAAACTTGTGTGGCCATTGCTCTGTAGCCTGGCGGGATCATCGCTGCTCTGCATCCCATCACAAGGTACTCGAGGCTAAGTGGAAGATAATCAATCAGATCTAGCCATCTGAGATCGATCATTCCCGTCCCGTTGCTCCTTGCCTCTGGGTACATGTACAATCAGAAGCTAGATCATCAACCTTTGCTCATCCGTTTCGCCAAGATTGCCATCGCATCTGCCGGCATTAACATTTCTCCCCCGGCTCTTTTCCCTTTTGCACTGTACTCCTATTGAGAAATTGAGTCATCCACCGTGGCTGAGGTCCCCATCCACGATGATCTTGACCCAAGTTGAACAGCAATTAGCCTGCCCGTCACCCCAACAACCCGCCCGGAGCGCCGGACTATCGAGAAGGAGGCCGCACCGTCCACGCACCGTCCGCGACACCGTCCTGAACGCTGAGGTGCGCAGTGACGTCTTTGTGGTTCCTCTGTGGTCTCTGTGGCCCTCTGGTAACTAGCGGCAGCGCGTGCAGCCGCCAACGGTGCGCGATCGCCGGAGCTTCCCAACAAATCTTCCGTGGGAAGAAGGAAAGGTGCGACATTTCCTTCATCTTGGGTTTCCTTGGCTGCCATTGCTCCGATCTGACAACCTCCACGCCCGCCCGCCAGCTCAAAGGTCCGCTTACCTGCAGCAAACACCGAGCTACATCCTCCATTAGGACTCCTCCATTAGCTTCGCACTCTCCTCTCTCGATCTTTCCATAAATAAATCCCCTCTAATGTTTAAAGCAAGCCCATTCCCGCGCTCCCTCCCTTCCCGCCTCTTCTCCTCCCCTGCGCAACCTTCACGTCCTCTTCTCAGATTCACCAACACCACCTTTGGATCTCAGCATCAACACCTAAACAACCACCGTACCTCCAGCTTCTCCCACATCGCCTATCAACGCGCACCGCCATCATCGTCATCGTCTACTCCTCCTTCTATCAGACCCGACCGCAAGATGGCCGAAAGCGACATTGAGAAGTACCTCAAACAGACGCACGACCGCGTCTTCGAGAACAACCGCAAATGGGCCGAGGAGAAGAAGAAGCAGGACCCCAACTTCTTCGTCAGCCTGTCCCAGGGCCAAGCTCCCGAGTACCTCTGGATCGGATGCAGCGATTCGCGCATCCCCGCCGAGCAAATCACCGGCCTCGAGCCCGGTGAAGCCTTCATCCACCGCAACATTGCCAACATGGTCAATAACATTGACCTCAACGTCATGAGCGTCATTAACTATGCCGTCCGCCACCTCAAGGTCAAGCACATCGTCGTCTGTGGCCACTACGGATGCGGAGGTGTTAAGGCCGCCATGACTCCCAAGGACCTCGGTCTGCTCAACCCCTGGCTGCGTAACATCCGCGACGTCTACCGCCTGCACGAGGCTGAGCTCGACGCCATCAAGGAGGAGGATGCTCGCTACGATCGGCTCGTCGAGCTCAACGTTCTCGAGCAGTGCCGCAACGTCATCAAGACGGCTGCTATCCAGCAGTCGTACGCCAAGAACAAGTTCCCCATTGTCCACGGCTGGGTCTTTGGTTTCAACGACGGTCTCCTCAAGGACCTGGAGATTGATCACGAGAAGATGCTGCACGACGTTCAGAAGCTCTACCACCTTCCCGGTGCCGACTTCTAAGTTGCGACCGACCGACCGACCTACCTTGGGAAGCTGTACGCTATCCCAGTGCGGGGTTGAATGGGACGGGAGAGATGGGATGAGGAGGGGTGGACCGGAGCGTTCGCCCACGGGTGACTCACGGATGGAGTCTCGGCTCTCGACGGTTACCGTTTGTGCGCGCGCGCTGCATGGCGCTCATCGCGACATGGGCAAAATTTTCTTGTTGAGGGCGGCATCTTCCACACCCGTTGCAGATCCGGATGGGGTTGGTTGGCAATACTCTTAGGTTCTGACCGAGACATGCCACCCCACCACAACCGTTCATCCGGTTTAGCTTAGTGGGAACCTGGAGCTGTCAACGAGCCGGGGACCCCACTACCGTGCATCTCCGAGGGAGGAAAGATTGGGAGGTTGTGGCGGTAGAGATGGGTTATCAAACAGCTGTCACCGGCGGGATTGTACCGGAGTTGAGGATTCGAGTTTTTTTCAATGGGATGCGGGTGCTCTTGGGGACCGGAGCGGGTTTGGTGAAGAAATGAGGTGCAAAAAGCCAAAAGACTTGATTCTTGGAGCTGGCAGTCTTTTCGGAGTAAAGCGCATCACGGGAAAACGCAAAAAATAATGTTATATTACCCATTACCTTTTCTCTTTACTGACTATTTCGCGAATAATGTCTGCGACATCACTGCGCAACAATGGTCGATACCGTTGGAAACAATCGCAGTTTCTGTCTACCAATCAGGTTGTCTAGGAAAATCTTTGACTACCTTACATCAACGCAATTTATAAGGTGGCTGATATATACATCTACAAGGTGATTGGACTATGAAGCAAACTTCTAGATCGATTTCCTTCACATCTTCGTCTATACCTCGTGAAGATGAATGACATTCCTAGCCGCTTCACCGTTAGATAAACCATGTTACTACGCAGGAAACGGAACGACTCACCACGAAACGTTCCAGGTATGTCTCCCACCGAGACTCTGGCACATCTTTTTGCTCCCCGTGTTATACGGCGCCACGTCGGCGGACGCCCAACCATCGGCGCCGTACTCGCTCGTACCTCTCTTGATCAACTTCGACGCCAGAGCCTTTGCGTAGCCTCTCTGTCGGTAAGGTGGCTGAGCGGGGTCTTGTGTTAGACTGAAAGATCATGAATGAAGAGTATTCAAGTATTCTCTTCGTGTTGGGTTTGGGTATTTTGCACAACTTACCTCGCAGTGGAGACTTGATAACGATGCATCGGTGCCTAAGCAGGAGTCAGAGAGTTATGATGCTGCCGAGGAGCGGTGGGTGATGTATGTAAACAGATCGTGGCGGGAGCGATGAATGTAAGACGCCTTGCGTATCTAGAACGGATCGAAAAACTCACCGAGGAATGACCATGCGATAGGCGTTCCATCCTCTAGTTTGAGAAACAAACTGGGCCACGACATCAACGTCTTTCTATCTAGTTGTCAGCCATTGTGTCCATCTCTGACAAGTTCCAAAACAACTTGACAAAAAACAAAGACACAGGGAGGCCGACAAGAACTCACACTTGACGCGGAATATCCGTCCTGGAAATCACAATCTCACAGTCCCTCTCCGTTGCCGGGCCCCATGTAGCTCCCTCGGGCAACGTCACACAATCCTCGAAATCCGGAATCTCATCGACGCGGAACAGCCATTTCTCATACTCGTAGTCCTGGCGAGGTGTCACGCGCACGCCGGCTCGGAGCATGGCGTCCCGCGTGGGTGTGGCGAGGGTTCCGGCGAGGCATGCACCGGGAAGCGTTCTATTGTCTGGTTGTTGTTTGCTCACTTGTGTTACAGCATCGAGGACTGCTGCGATTTGGGATTCGGCTGTTTTCTTGTCCGCGTCCGCGAGAATTTTGTTGGGGGCGTTTTCGACTGTTGAGTACATGAAGAGTTGGGTTTCTTTGGTGCTGCCGAAGTCGAGGTATGCTGCGCAGAAGTTCCGTGGCTCTTGACCTGATGCATCGGCATCTTGTTGCGAGGCACTAGAAGGGAGTGGTGCGTCTGAAGCTAGGATGATGCGGGCTGTTGGGCGCATGCCGTCTTTGAAGCGGGTGAATTGGAGGCGGCGGAGGAGGACGAGGGAGTTTGGGAGGTGGGATTCCAGGAGAGGGATGAGACCCTCCGGGACGGAGGTGTGTACCGTTGCCATTATGACTGATGAGTCTCAATACTCGTCTACGTGGTGTAAAGTAGAGCGTGGTTTTCGAGGGTTTGCTTTCTTAGACTTGTATGTGATGATATTATGAGCTGCAGCAATGATGTGAGAGATATGTGAGGTGCTAAAATCGGTGGATCAAATATCCGCTATTAGTAGCTGCAGTGCATTAAATTTCAGCGCTGCAGCTCTATGATAGCTCGCGATTGAGGGTGACTCATATTCGCGACTCAACTCACGACATCGCCCGTAATATGAAACCGAAGGAGGAAAACTCATCATCCGTACGAATGCCTTCCTGTCAACGCGACCTCACCAGAATTATTATCAAGTTCGGCTGAGATCTTGTGGAGCCACTGGCTGATTCAAATCGAATGAGTTCATGAGAGATGCCGCCGAGAATACTCAAAGGAGGTCATGCAGATTTCAACAGCGGTGTCGCAAATGGGAAGTGTTAAGTTAACTGCAATATGTCTTCGGGCTCATGAGCTGTGGATAAGTAATGTGAAATGAAGAGGTGAACTTCATTACCCTTTGAAGTACCTGGGCAAGTGCAATTACTAGGGAACCGAATCTCGCATTCACCCTTCGGTCACAGCCTCCAGAAATACGAGAAAACTGAAGTAAGCCACACTCAGTGTGGGTAATGTGATCTTCAGAACCGGCGATCGGGTCTTTGCTGGTTGCGTGGACTGGTGAAGGTTCGGGTCTTTTTCAAAAATGGTCGCCTTCAACTCACTCTCTTTACCCTAAGAACAAGCTTGCAAGCATTACTCATGACCCCCCTCTCGTCGTGGTACAGCCGTAAGTCCACTTGCTGCGCAGTGAAGATAAAAGGTACAATGTAGTTGTCATGATGAAACTCAATTTGCGTAGGCAAGATATCAAGAATTGCTCGAGGTGATATGCCAAAACACCATGTAGACGGGATCAAACATAATCGCCGAATCCAGTCATTGGCTCAGTGAGGGACCAGTCCATTTGTGCCTCGAATGATATGCCCCACAAAGGGACCGCTCAGTGAAAATCTCATCTGCAAGGCTCTCCAACTCCTCATCGTCTGCTTATCACATCGGCCTAATATCTTCAGCAAAAGCAGAATAAGCAAGAATCGAAAAAAATGACTAGCTACGATCGCGACGTCGTCGTCAACTGCCTCAAGCGGCACTACGAGCTGCTGGTGCGCATGGGCTACATGGACGTTTCAGCCATCGAACTCCCTCCCGCCGCCGGCTGGAGCGACACGGAGCTCCGCGTGGATGCTCTCCGGGCCATGGGCCGCTCCGAGACCGTCATTGATCTCCTGCGGCACATCCCCTTCGTCCACGAGAACGAAGAGTCGGACCCCGTCGAGATTTATACCGAGACGTTCCCGCTGCGGTATCTGCGCGACGGGCGGTGGTTCGGCGGCGCCAATGGGATTCACGGCGACGGCGCTGAAGTGTTTGCCAACACGGCGCTCTTGGACCTTGGCTTTGCGCCGTTTGATGGGCCCGTGCCGGCGGACATGGTCTCGTTGACGCATGCGGACGAGGGAATTTGGTGGTTGATCGATACGAATCAAGGTCAGCTGGACTATACGCAGAGCTGTTTTGGTTCAAAAGTGCTCTGTGAAGCTGACGCATAGGCCATCACAGGATGCATCTACCCTTACGGGACCGAGTTCGACAAACGCGAGGAGGACGTTCCCGCAGATCAGCAGTGGCTTGTTGTGGACCCGGTTCCCATCCAGGCTTACTTTGACAAGATCTATGCCCAGGTCGGCAACTTGGATGTTGTGCCAGCGCCCCGCTCTGGGAAGTGGGAGGCGAGAGTTGTCGAAGGGTATACCGAGGAAGGCCAGGTGAGTTCATCAGCAACAGGAAACGTAGACTCGTGACTGACCAAGACATTTCCTTGTGTTGTACAGGAGATCAAGCGACTGTACGTCGAACACGGATGGCCCAATGCTTTTCGTAGAGAAGAGTTTGTCCAGGCCGTTGAGAGAACTCGGGCGGCGTTTATCGAAGCTGGGCTGGGACAAGATGATGATGACGAGGATGATGAGATGACGGGCTAGATAGACCAGACTTTTGGACATGGCTTTAGTCAAAAGACACGAAATAACGAATTGGCCAATGATAGAGAGAGACCTAGTGATGGCTTTTAGCGCACGGCCATGCTGGTGGGTTTTCGTTCCTGAACCCAAGTTCGATCACAGCGATAGCTGAACTCAAGAGTGTGCCTGATTTCCTCAACCCAAGAGAACAGTGATAACAGATATCGGATCGCGGAAGATGGGATCGGGTGACGGAAGTTTCTGGCATCAAGACTATGTTATCATGTCCTGTCTCCTATCCTCTCTCAACAACACAGCCATCGTCGACCCCACAAATTCAAGCCGGAGCTCCCCATCTGTGTCGTTGACCAGCATCCTGGACGAGGTTGGGCCCATCAATCAAGGATAACATTGCGGGGCCCCTAGGTGAATATTTCGTTAGCTGATTTAGTCATTCACGCGTCTTATCACATTAAATCACTTTCAACTGGCTGCTTACACTGAATTCACTGATATCACTGAGAAACCCCAGGGTCCCCGGACCCCAGATGTGAAGGCCGACGATATCGGAGCGACCCCGACTTTGTTTTCCCCTCGTTGAATGACATCGATCCGCGCCATTCTAGCGTGCTCATTGCCCCAGTCGCTCGGGACTTCTCCGCTCTGAGGGCTCTGCGGGTGCCTGAGTCAAGGGTTCTAGCTCTGTTAAACCTCGCATCTTCACTGATCAATGCTTCGAATGGGTTAACGCCGTCTCCGTCGAGCGGCGAGAGGTTGCTTTCTGAGCGGGTCGCTGGGAAATTGTCTACTCGATAGCAAAGAGAGGAGGAGGGGCAAGGCACCGACGAGGGGATTCGAAAATGCGTTTAAAGCTCTGCGATGGCCGGCCCTGCCTCTTAGCAGTGGTGTGCTCTCTTGCTACCATCTTTCCTTGCGGTCAAGCAGCAGCAGCCCCATTCGGAGACGAGGGATCGAGCACGTCGTTAAATATGAAGTTCTCAACGTCCTTCAACACGCTCTTTGCGGCGTCGCAAGTCGCCATCTCGCCCGCCACCGCGTACAACCCAGTTGAACTAAAGGGCTACGGCAAGTTCACCGGCACCGTCGTCAACTCGACCTATAGCGGACGCGCTCTCCCCGCCCCCGTAGACGCCTGGCTCGGCATCGACTACTCAACACAGCCGGTCGGCGGGGGCCGCTTTAACCCCGTAACTTGGCCCGCGTCCTTCAACGGCACCAAGGCGGCGACAAAGTACGGCAAGACCTGCATCCAGGACCCAACCTCGACCGATGTCAGCACACAAGATGAGGCCTGCCTCAACTTCAACGTCTACCGTACGCGCGGCATCCCGCTCGACCAGAAGACGCCCGTTCTGGTCTGGATCCATGGCGGCGCGTTCTACGCGGGTAGCTACAAGAGCTTCGATGGCGCTGCGTTCGCCGCATCTTCAAAGGAGCCAATCACGGTCGTCAACTTCCACTACCGCATCAACTCGTTGGGTTTCCTGCCGTCTGCTCTCTTCGACGAAGAGGGCCTGCTGAACCTCGGCATGCGCGACCAGCACTTCTTCCTCCAGTTCGTGCAGAAGCACATCGCCGCGTTCGGCGGCGACCCGGAGGCCGTCACCATCGGTGGGCGCTCTGCTGGCGGTCACTCCGTCGGTATCCTCTACTTCCATAACTACAACGAGGATGAGGGCAAACCACTCTTCGCCAGAGCAATCCACCAGTCCGGTGCCGTTACCGCCCGTGCGTTTCCCAATGCTACATACCCTCTCTACGTCAAGCAGTATGAGGAGTACATGAACTACCTCTCCTGCCCGCTCGATGCCGACAATGCCGCGACCTTGGCCTGCCTCCGTGCCGCGGATATCGACGCGATCCGAAACATCAGCACCAAGCTTTATAACGACTACGACCCGGCTCTGACTTGGCCCTTCCAGCCCACGCAGGGTGGACCGTTGCTGGAGAAGTTTGGCTCGCAGTCAGGCTACGACGGCACATTCTTCAAGGTGCCTGTCATCACCTCCAACGTGAACGACGAGGCCAAGTACTACATGGCCGGCGACAAGGAGACTAACCAGGAGTTCCTCGACTACCTCCACAATATCTCCCCCGCCCTCAACAGCACCGACCTCCAGCTCCTCGAGGACCTCTACCCGGACCCCGCCACACACCCAGATTCACCCTTTGCCAACTCCCCCAACAGCACGCAGTACAATCGCCTTTCGGCTGCATGGAGCGATTATGCATACATCTGCGCTGGACAGGAGACGGCGTACCGCGCTTCGATTGCGGGCGTGCCGACGTGGAAGTTGCACTTCAACACCAACAACTCGTGGCCTGCGTGGAGGGGTATCCCGCATACCGCCGACACCAAGTACACTTGGGACGAGCCGGTGGTACAGTACCCCGAGGTCAGCCACATTTACCACGGATATCTGTCCAGCTTCGTTCTGTCCGGCGACCCCAACACTTTTAGGTACCCTGGCAGCCCCGAGTGGCCTCAGTATAAGCCAACTGGTTATGGACTTGAATCGGAGCCTGCGTTGCAGCTTATCGTCCAGCCTAATAATGGAACTAAGGTTGAGAAGGATGATATTCGCAGGGAGGCGTGTCTTTACTGGAGAGACCCCGAGAGAGCTCCCCGCCTGAATAAATAAATGCAAGAGAAAGACATTTAGAATAATATACATAAGTTACCATACCATACGGCTCACGCATCTGGAAATACTGAGCGTACTACTTAGAGACTGAATATTTGTTCTGTTGGCACAGACCTGTCTTCGGAGAGCATGTAATGGGGTGAAAGCTCTCATGAATCACGCACTCTACCGTACGCTACATGCAGACGTTTCTACAGGCAGGCTCATCTTTACTGCCGTTTATTGGCTATCGACAATTACCTACCACCCAGCGATTGGAGCAGATCTGCCACGTTGCTGCGCATTTGTGGCTGTGCGGCAGCCACCAACAAGACCCAAGGGCACATTGGTGCCTTTCATCGAGAAATCAGGCTGCAGTTTCTTTAATATATGAAGACTCGTAATCGCTCATCGTTGGACTATAGATCGACTTATATGCTACGCCGTAGACACGAATGCCATACGAAGGGCCTAGAGTCTAAGAATATAACAACAAGGTCGACATGTCAGCTGCGCTCTGTGACGATCGGGCTAGTGCCTCTCACCAGGGCAGCTTCCAGGCGCAGAGCTCAGCGCTCCCGCTTCGTCCGCGGAATACTTTAGGAGAGACCGATAAAGAGGAGTTGGACAAATCGAGCAGTCTCATGAAGAGCGAAGAAGATTGGACAAAGACTTCAGATCTGGCAGAGCGCCAAAGAATACAAAACCGAATAGCTCAAAGGAACTACAGTAAGTAGATAAGAGGAATTGATTGGTCTCTGGAAGAAGAAGCCATGCATTGACAAACATTTAGGAAAGAAGCTGAAGAGAAGGCTTGAGGATCTGGAAAGGAGAGCATGTGATGAGGGACGACCTACTCCGGCAGAGACACCTTCATCCAGCAAGTATGAGAACGAGTTCTTGTCACGCTTTAGTCTATTCTCAGACGTAGCATACATGTACCCATCTCCTTCCGAAACACCCAAATCTTGCAACATCCCCTTACTGCGACATGCCGATCAGGAGCTTTCCTTTTCACCGATCGCCGATGAAAGTGAAGACAAGAGCTCATCGCCTTCTGAAACCTCAGAAGTAACGCCTATCTATGCTTTGCCGTCAGACCATCGGTTTCGGTCGATCGAAAAGCTGGTAGTAGAAGACTGTCTTAGCAGCTTCTTCGAATGGAAAACCTGTCCCCAGAAATCGAACAAGCGAGCAGCAAACCCTCCGGCAACCCAAACTCAGCAGTCAAGCAAGAGATCTAGGAAATACGAGAAGTCGAACGACGAGAACGATAATGAGGGTAATGGAGGAAATGAGGCGGGTGAAGATTCTAACGCAAATATTGTGAGCGGCTCGACAATGAATCCGTCCAACAAGAGCAGAAGCATCATTCTTGCTTGCCCCTTCTACAAGGAGGATCCTTTGAAGCATCTTCAGTGCCTCAGAATCGAACTCAAAAGGATCAAAGACGTCAAACAGCACCTCAATCGAAAACATCGCCAACCGTCGTATTACTGTCCAACATGCTGGATAACCTTCGACAAGCCAACGGACCGAGACATCCACATTTCACAACGCGGTTGCTTTCTACAAGATCAGGTCAACTATGAGGGGATATCTGAAGATCAAAGTCGACAGCTCACTCGGAAGGTAGACAGACGATTATCTGAGGAACAGCAATGGTTCAGTGTGTGGGATATTGTGTTCCCTGATGTTCCACGTCCAGAGTCAGCATACTTGGGAAACCAGATCGAGGAGTCTATGGTCATGATCCACGACTTCTGGGATGCGAACGGAAAGGCTCTGGTCTCCGATGCTCTGTGGGAGCGAGGGCTCATACCAGAGCCAAACGTTTCAGACGATGAAGGGGAGCTTGAGAGCTTCCTGGCCGAGACATTGGAATCTGTTGTGGAAGAGCTGCTGGCGTCTTGCCGGGTGCAGATCGCGGCGAGTCTATCTCGGTCGAACCGTGATCGTTACGAGGCGTCATCAGCTCCAGAGAGAACCCCAACTTCAGAATCAGGTGCCAAAACTCAAAGCTATGACACGAGTGAGCAGGATCAACAAACAGCCGATCTTGCCCATGTAGGCGAAAGTGCCTTGGCATATGGAATGCCTGTGGCACAAGAGTCTGTTGATGAAAACAACTTTCTCACTGGCCTTGAGATGGTTGGGCCATTAGCAGGCCATGACACTCAATCCTTCCTCGAGGGGTCACAATTCAGCATGTCGCGCAGCTGGTCGACGAGGGAAGAGAGCATTGCAGAGTTTGATGACCAGAGTTGGGAACTATTAGCCGATGTGACCGACTTCTTACAAGCTGAGAGACCATAGGGGTAAAGTCTTGCTACATTATTTTACTTTGATTGCTTCCTAAGAGAGAATTTACGAGTTAAATGGGCATGCACACAACACACCTAGGTGCAACCTACATGCACTTTGGACAAACGGGGAAGGCCGCTGCTCCTAATTCAGCCTATGTCCTCGGTATCTCAAATGACGAATTCAGTTTGAAACCTGACCAAGTGACTACGTCACTGAAGTACTATGTCTGCTACGAAGATAAAGCCATCATGTTAGCCGTGAGACAGTAAGAACCTGGAGACACTATATTCTTTTCCTTGGCCATGGAGAATTAGCTGCCCCTCCCCTTTTCCCCCGAAGCTCTTGTTACAAGAATCTCAGTTTTAGCAGAGAATCTGACGCTGCGCTTCTGCTAAGCCACCCCTACTCGAAATATTTCCTGTTCCGAGGTCTAGATAAGGAGAGATTATATAAGGCCGATTGTAATTTAATGTTTCGATGTATTTACTTGCTTTATACTTACCAATCAAACAGATGTACGGCATGGATTCTTGTGTGAACTGAGGTGAACTTTCTTTTGTCATTGACTAAACCATTTGCTTCGTCCATTTTACCTGGAAATCTAACAGGTTGTTTTCTGAGATGTTCCAGCTGGAAGAGAGCGCGCAACGCACGATCGTCCGATATCGAGTAAGCAATGGTCTGCTTTATGAACTCCACCTGGCCAACTGCTAGCCTCTCCGATACATCCTGAGAGTCAATCTTGTCTATAAACAGGTAAGCTGTGTGATGAAAATCTGTGTATCATATTCTTAATCACTCAAAATGGCATTATCCATTGGACCCTTGTAATAGGTGCAGCATGGCTGTCTGAAATAGTTCCGTATTCCTCGTATCTTCAACTAATGAAATGAGGGAAGACAGACCGTTGTGTTTTGTACCCACATCATGTCAGAGTTCACGTAGGATTCAACCTACGCTTACGTTAGATCTTCGACTTGGCGCAGCGGTTGAGCGAAGATCGCTTGTTGTGTCTCGTCAGCTTAAAGACGAGCCTTTGACAGGGGTTCATTGAAGGAAGCTATGCAGGACCTTTTGCCAAGATCCTCCAAATGTTCGAAGTAACCTGGATCATCTCAATCAATTGTCTGATCCCGACACGATGCGGAAGGTCGAAAATTGCCTCGTCCGAAGTCGCAATGTTTGATCTTTACAGTGGGCAATTTGCGGCAAAGAATACATATACTTCAATGATCCTGCTGCCTACGTAGGTCTGCTTTTTGTTGAACCCTCTCGTCTTTCTCGAGAACACCGAATTTCCTTTACCAAGCGCTTCCTCTTCTCGTGATACTTCTTACCATGGCTAAGTTGCATCACTCATCGCCCACCCCAATTTTCCAGAGCCATCACGGCGCACCCGAGGTATGAAGAAAATGCGAAACATGGCGGGATATCTTAAGAGCAGCGCGCTAAATTCGTATTCATTTTGCCGGCAGGGTAGTGTGAATGGAAGACCTACCGCGTTGATACTGGACATTGGCGGAGTTTTCTGCAACTTCTCCGCCGTCCCAGACGCTCCAGTTCCAGGAAAGGTGTTCAAGCGCGTCCTTGAATCATCCGAATGGCACAGCTTGGAGGCAGGTAAGGCGACACAATCAGAGGTGTTCGGGGCCTTGACGAAGAGGTTCGCCCTTGCGGAGGGTGCCTTACAACAAACCATCCAGCTGGCATCGTCAACCTTGACACTCAACGAAGACTTTGTTGCAGCCGTCAGAAATCTCAAAGAGAACTCCGACGGCCAACTTCGCGTGATTGCTGCAACCAATATGTCTACCGAAAGCTATAACATAGTTCACTCCAAGATTGGAGGCTGGGACATCTTTGATGATGTCTACACGTCAGCCAGCCTGGGTGTACGAAAGCCGGAGCAAGGTTTCTTTGATCGAGCTCTCAAAGATGCAGGCTTGAATGCGAAATCAACTGTGTTTGTTGACGACCGACCGGAGAATGTCATCTGCGCCCAATGTCGCGGGATGCAAGGAGTCTTATTTGACAATACGGACAGAGTGATCCAGAAGCTGAACAGCCTTTTTGGTGATCCCATTGAGCGTGGCAAATCTTGGCTTCGAGCTCACGCAAAGGACATGTGGTGTATATCCAACACTGGCATTGAGATTCGGGAGCAGTTCCAGCAGCTTCTTTTATTGCATTGGACGAACGACTGGTACGGAGTCACCCCGGACAATAAGTTCGCCTGAAATACTAACTACTTTACGTTTCTTAGGGGACTTGTCGATATCGCCCAACACAATCCTCCTTCAGGCCAATGGAACTGCTTTTCTTACGGGCCTCCAGTGCTGACAACGGAAGTCTTTCCCGAGGACCTCGACACTACCTCTATCGCTCTTCTCACGCTTGATGTTGATTTCGATGTCAAGCAGAAGGCCATGGATAATATTCTCCAATTTTTGAATCCAGATGGATTAGCATATGTAGGTTGCTCCCCTTGGCTGTACTTTTGAAACCAACTAACAGTTGATTCTGTGCAGTGTTACTTCGACCCAGGCCGGCCGAGGCTTGATCCTTTTATCTCAGCCAACGTACTGCGAGTTTTCTACGCAAGTGGACGAGGCAATCAACTCCAGCCCGCGCTACACTTCATGGAGGATATGCTCCGCACAGGCGCTTTCGAGCATGGAACTCGCTACTACCACCTGCCGGACTTCCTACTCTACTATCTCAGTGAACTATGTTCCAAGAATCCTGATGCCAGTGAGCTTGACAGTTTGCGCGATCTACTCTGTCAGCGGTTGAAAGAACGCATGGGATCTACAAACGATGCGTCAAGTGTCGGGCTTCGTCTGCTTGCATCGAACAACATGCGCCTGATTAACACAACGGATAGAAGGGTCCTACTGGACTTGCAGAGAAGTGATGGCAGCTGGATGGGATACTTATACCGGTATGGGTTCTCTGGGATCCTAATTGGAAGCGAAGGGGCCATTACTGCTTTGGCAGTGAAAGCCTTGCAGGGTGCCCATCGCGACTCGCAATGATGTGAGGAGAATTTTCACCAGCGCGAAACGTATTTCCAGCGTCTCCTATAATTCGACTTTTTATCTACCAACTGAAGTAAGTTTTCGCGTATGTAAAAGAAAGCCAGATGATGTAGATGATGGAGGTTCCTGCTAGGAGCAAGGGGGGCACACGTCTTCTGGATTTCTGTTTAGGGGGCCAGCGATGGAGAAGTCCCAGTCATTTGAGCGGTCATGAACGAAAAACGAAGTATACATAAACATTCCACGTACCAATTTGTGAAGAGTACTCGTTAAGAAGCCTTGAGTTTTCTACATAAATTAATTTTGTTCATGACGATAAATCGCTTTCACAGTTGTGTGACAATACTCCTACTCCGCTTAATGCTTTTATCCGCGTGACTGCCGCCTTTTCGATTCCTTGGACTCCCTGGGTATCATATTATTCCGGTCTCTTCAATTAAACATACCACGCAACATCCTGGTCTTGCTCCCTCACAGTACTACTAGAATCCTGGCGACTAGTCCTTGACTGTGGCGTCATACCCAGCCCAGGTATCCCATTCGGTTCAGTTATGTGACGAGAGAGCGAACGAGGGTGCGGCGTAGTCTCTGGCTCTGCCGCCCTCCCTGAGAATGTGTTGGCCGGCATACCGAGCTCGAGTTCTGGCCCTACGGTGTTTCTTTTGGGTTGTACATTCTCCGAGCTCAACATCCACCTCCCAGCTACGTAGGGCATCGAGAATCTTCTGGACCTCGACTTCGATAATGAGTTCTTGTTCGCATCTGGCGCTCCTTCGTTGCTGTCTCTCCTTGTTTCGGCGTGTGGGCGCATGGGGTTTGAGGCCTTGACGACCTTTGCTATCAGATCTGCCATGCCCATTTCGATATGTAGTTTGAGTAAATAGGCTAGCGGGTGGAACTGGGCATAGCTGTGACAGTTAGCGATGTCACGAGCCCACAAGAGTCAGCATCACATACATCAAAGTATTCGGCAGGGACATAAGTCCAATGAGGATGACCTAGAGTGTGAATGGTAAGCCACCAGGTCAAGTGCAGACGGAAAGCGATCGAACCTACATCAAGTGACATTGAGACTGCAATCATGGCCAGGTTGAATCGGAATAGCGCCGTGTACTTAGTCAAGCCGCTAGCAATTAGCCGCGACTTGACCAGATAGATGAAGGTAAGGTTCAGTCCAGCATCCACAAGAAGAAAGATGCCCTTTTCTATCCTGTCCCAGATCTCGTTGATGTGAATGTAAGTCTCGTTGATCTGAAGACGAGCTGGAATCCAGATACAGAAGACGCTGATGTTGACCGCCAAGAGGATGCCAAAGACTCCCCACTTCAATCGTGTGGCTTGTGCAGGTATCGGCATCAAAATTGCGATTCGGTTGACGATGATTTGCATGAGACATTGTACCTGATGAAGCACTGATCAGCTAATGTCCAATATAAATCATGAAAAAAAACCTGCTGGAAATTTACCTGGATCGTCCACAATACGACTTCAACCGATTGGCGTTAGTGTTTTAAAAAGTATGCGAATTGAAGCCCTACGATACTTACGTAGGAAAAAGAAGTATTCAAAGCTACTCGAAATTAGATACTGGGATTACTCAGAAGAGGGAGAGAAGCCTACCTTGGATCAATGATGGATGTCAGATAGCACCAGGATATGATGCCGATGACTATACTGGCGATCCATTCCGCCCAGATCAACCATATGTAGATGTTGACCCTGTGTGTCCTGTTCCAACTGGCTCTACTTTGTCGATAACCCTTGACTCCGCTCCATAGGCCGACTCCAAGCGTGAACCCCCAAAACATGCTCGCTATGTTCTGTTCATCGTTTGTTGGTGTCGAGCCGACATACCACGGGGGTATAAGTGTTCCCGCCATCGTAATGCTATGTGTCGTTTTTCATCGGACGTCGACGGTCACGGTGGATTCTCTGGTGTTGCTGTTCCACCTTCATCCCCGGCGGTAGGGGTGTGATCGAGAGGTGGAGGAGAAAATTGACAAGCTTTTTGGCAAAATGTTGGGGCAGGGCAGCCAATATGAGGAAAGTGACCCATTGACCGCTGCTCTCGTCGGAACTTCACCAACCGCACTAGTCGCGATGGCGGGCAAGTAGGAAGCTAATGCATGCAACGGTGAGTGGCAGCACGGGGGAAGGATTGTTTTGAAGGTTGGGTGGAGGGCAGCGCAACACAAGTGCTTGGGATAGCCAACATGTCCTAACCCCGACTCGGGAACGTCAGACGCTGGGGCCAAAATTCTTGACCTTTGGACCCTGCAGGCGTCAACTTGTCCGACCCTTTACTTCTCCATCCGTTGGACCCGGTTTGCCAGACCAGAGTTCGTCGTAGAGTCGCCTGTTTGCGCAGGGGGTCGGCATTTGAAAGCTCACTGCAGCAGAGATGCTCCCTCTGGCCGGGCAGCCGGTTGCCGGCTCCCACTCTGGGGGTTTGCCACGCCGTCGCGAGTTCGAGGGTGATAGCGATGATCTCCGGGCAGTTACACCAGGGGCCCCTGGGCCACACATGGAGACTGCCATAGAGAACAAGGCACGGTCTTTAAATTGGTAATGGCGCGGAGGCAAAGGCCGTGGACTGTCTGACGGTGCGATGATCGGACTAGAAGCCGGGGCGACCGGCCTCAAGCTAGTCCTCGATTCCTACGCAGCCGCGGCTACTAGTATGCAACTAGTAGCGGCATATACCGTAGCCGCGAGTGATTCCAATCATAGCTTCGCCTAAGCCTTGGGAGCGGTGTGCTTCCGTTCTGTGCTCTTCCTTCTCACCTCTAACATGACCGGCCCGAAAACACAGACATTTGGATTCAACTCTTTTCAGGTAATGGAACCCCTCACTCACCCACACAAAATAGACTTTTAGTCCGCAGGAACGTGCGTCACTCCAATCGAGATCAGCACGAGGGTGCAGAAGTTTCGGTGCTACATGCGAGTCAGGGTTTTGCATTGTCGTCATTAGTGGTAGGCAGTGGGGCCTAAAAAAGAGTTCGTTCCAAATCGTCCGTCCGGCACCACTGCGTTTCTCAGCGGGAAAGAGACCGAGACCGCGATTCAACGGCTGGTGGGGGATCATCCGGCCAAGCTTCATTGTTTGTTTCGCGTTGTCTTATTTGTTTGATGGTCTGGTCTCTCGAGAATAGACTCTAGAAAATTACTCCTGACAGAATCAGGTCACTGGGTGAATAAGGATCTTCATGACTCAAATCGACTCTTGAGCAGCTGTGATGACCTCAGAACGTCATATTCTGCGGAGAGTTGGAGACATCTCCACGTGTAGATCTACAGTAGATAAACAACTGTTCTTAGCTTTTGAGGAAAGATAGGCGTCTGGATGGAGTGCCTGATCACGTTCCGAGCATCGGCCTGTGTTGAAAACATCCGTCCTATCTTGGCCAGAACGGCAACTTTACGAGATGGCAGAGGTTGCACAAAACGGCTTGTTTCAATAGAAAATATGGGGTTCAATGGTGCCAACATGTTCGTGCGTCTTTGCGTCTGTCATCAACCTTCCAACGCCAAGATCGAAGCCCACTTTGCAGTCAATGTGGTTCAAGACCGATGATATTCTGGGCGCCTCTCATGGTCGGGCATTTTCAGACCGTATTCCGAAATGCGGAGTGCAGAAGCCGTAGCATTCGAAAGCTTCTCATTGGCCAGCCCTCCCTTCGTTCTGAAAGGGTCTTCGGCGCGATCCGCAGACGGGTCAACGTTCCCCTCCATTCTTTGCCTGTTTTTTACTAGCACCCGATGTGATGCATTTCTTCCGGGCTGGTTGGGCAAGGTACAACCGCTTCGTTCTTTGTTTCCCTATGGGGGCGTCTGTTGTCGCTATGCATGTTTCTTGGACCTTCCGGAACGGGCCTAAAGTCCACAATGACAGTTGAGGAACCTGGCTGGTTTCATTCGTCTGGGTGGGTGACAACAGGAGTCTTCGAGTGAACTGGGCTGCTCCAACACAGCCTACAGAACAACATGCAGGCCGGAATGAGAAGAAAAACCAACATAATCAAGTGAGGGGTCGTGGCTATATTGGACTTTCTGCCACAAAACTCGTGTGACCGCTCGTTTGCACAGAGTTTCACAGTCATTTGCAAGTCTAGTTACTTCACCTTTGCTTAATAGTCTCCCTATCGCTTTAGCAAAACACAGAAAGCGGAGACAACACCATGGCTGTGTCTCCAGACGACATGACAGCCGCGAGCCCTCTCATTATGAGCAGTCCTGAGCCTGCAACAAGCGCTATTGCTGTAGTATGTTGAGGGTCTAGAGAGTCTACTCTCATGAAAGCTGTCGCCTGCTACATACAGCCTTGATCTGACTTTTTTCCAGGACCCCATTCTTGAAAATGAGCAAACAACTGATGCCGAAATTGAGAGCTGAGACAACAACTGAGGATGGCTGCTGGTAGAGACCACGTGCTGTCGGCACCGTGAAGTATCTACACCTCTTCCACCGCTTCTTTGAGTGAAAGTATTACCGAGTATTGCCGTATTCACGGGCGTACTTTCACTCAGAAAACCGATTGTTGGGGACCAAACGACGAAAGACAGAATGAGGGACTTGATATTGCGTACGTTATAGTCACCGAGTAAAACTCATTTGCTTCGGGCTCACATGTAATTTACATGGTGTGCTCCCATAGCCATTACTGGGAGACACTCCTCCTAGATGTTAAGTTATTTCTTGCCCCTATAGGTGATTCCCTCCAGGTACGTAGGTTTTCAAATAACCAAATATCAACTTCGAAGAGATATCCTAAAATTGCCATAGAACGTCCTCGACGTTGGCACTGGAACTGGTATCTGGGCTATGTGAGTGTTACTCAGTGCTTTTAAAATGAGTCTGCGCAGTATGTATGCGTTGATTGAGCACATGGTTGACGAGATGTGCCAGAGACTTTGCGGATATGTACCCCTCCACCGAAGTGATAGGAGTTGACATCTCGCCGATTCAGCCAGATTGGGTCCCACCAAATTGCAAGTTCCAGATCGATGATATCGAACAGCCGTGGACCTGGCCCATCAGCCACTTTGACTATGTGCACATAAGTCACCTCGAAGGTAGCGTGGCAGACTGGCCCGCGCTATACGCCCAGGCGTTTGCCCACATCAAGTCGGGCGGGTTTGTCGAGGTCAAGGAGATAGACGTGGAACTGTGTTCCCAAGTTCTTCCTGAGCTGAACGAAGACCACATGGACAAAAGATGGGGCAAAGTGATGCTGAAGGCTATGGATCTATTGGGAAAGACGGGAACTCAAAGCCGCAATCACGGTATCGCCAAAGGTCTAGAAGCTGCAGGCTTTGTTGGCATTGTTGAGCAGCAGTGGGCTGCGCCTATCGGTGCCTGGCCAAAGGAGTCGACTCTCAAGGGAGTGGATGCCTGCCGCCTACAGTACCTCGATCAATCGCTTGAAGGCTTTGGTACCTTTCTGCTTTAAGAGGTAATGGGCTGGGGGTATGCCGAGATCGTGGTGTTTATGAGTGAGATGCAGAAGTCCGTTAGAGACCTAAAGCTTCAACCTTACATCAAGCTGTAAGTTTCGTTGCCATTTCCACTCGATTATTGAAGACACAATAAGACTCTGTCAGCCTGACTGAATGTATCACCTTCTAGGCATGTTGTCTATGCGAGAAAGCCATAGAAGACGACTAATTAGCTTTCGCCGTTCAGGCTGTGTGGGGGGGGCAAGTGTTTGGCATAACAGCTGGGAGAATCATAGTCATTGCCCTCGAATACACACATACAAATCCTCTCCGAGATCTTGCTATTGCCCTCGTGATCCTAGTTCTCTATTTTAGCTTTGATTCCTACGTGCTATACTTACTTAAGTATGAATATTGAACTAGGTGATGTAGTAATGAACTGTATAATTGAGCTCAAGAATTGATGAGAACCGCTCCAGAGTCAAGGTAGTCCAAATTTCACTGGAGATAAAGGTTTGAACACCAAAATCGAGGCACTTCACTGTTGATGGAACATTCGACGACGATAGAAAGAATCTCTCAACCAGGCAGGAGGGGTAAAAGGCTGGATGAGAATTTCGCAGGCAACATGGAATCAGTAATAAGCAACATAAAGCCGGGTTCAAAGGCCATTCCAAGTCCAAATAGCACGTGTATGTTCGACTAATCATGCCATGGAATATTGATTGTGCCATTAAAGCAGAATAGCAGGTCTCTACGAGCGACTTGACCGGTACATTGAGAACCTGTGCCAAAAAAGCTAACCCCACTCCAATGTGAGATAGAATGTTCTAGCAAAATACAGTATTCGAGAGACATCTGATGTCTTTATTCATCATGTAATACAAAAATACAACAGCCTTTGGCTGGAATTCGAGCGGATCACATGTCACCATCATCTAGTGCGAGACTCGAGAAATCCAATAGGAATAAGACTAACCAAATGTGTGCGGATCGCAACACCAGCCCTGGAGGATTGACTCAAGTTTGTATGAGCGAGGAATTGTCATTGCATTTGAGCGGATCTGGCAATGAATTGGACCCCTCGGACTTTGCCTGTCTGCTTGATATTGAACAATGGATTATGGTTGCATGCTATGTCCGTGTCGGAAAGCTACCCGGCACCTTCCATACCTTCTGGGCATAGCCTAGAATGCCGTGAATACGCATCGGATATTGGGAAAATAATCATTCTATTCGTCCGGGGAGGCGGGCTTTCGCTAGAATACTTGGCGGCTCCAGCCCCGGTTTGCAGCCACCAACAGACCAACCGAACGCGTGTTCGGCTGCAAGAAGAGCATCCATGTCGCAGAACCAACAGAAGGATAAGAAATCCGTTGAAAAGAGGGGTTGAGCCCATATTCGTGTCTCGAACCTCGCAAACTCCAGATCATTGCTATTCATTGCGACATCTTGCCGACAGACAGATCTCATCATCTGGCAGGGGAATTCTACGAATTACAACATGGCATCAACTGAGGGCTCGGAGCCACAAGTCTCCGCGTCAATGCTGGCTGCAAAGAGTCCGTCCGCGAAAAGTTCATCGCCACCAGCGGCAGCAGGCTCACCTGCTGGCAACGCAAATGAGACCGAGGCAGGCCCAATCGTCGTTGTGAGTCGAATCGCCGACCTCTTGATACCTGCATACATACGTAGCTCAGGTGAACCTCAAAACATCAGACAGCTGACCCTTCTCTCAATAGGACCCGGCTTTCGAGCATGAGGATTTGACTGAAGCCGAGACAGAGAGGTGAGTACTGACAGAATGCGCGTAAGTGGATTTGGGGTGTAAGCTGATTAGTGCAATAGCATTCACACGTCCTCAACGGCTTCGCTGACCGAAAGCATCACGGAGTATCGACGCATCCTTGGGCGCACCTACACGCAAAAGGTTGACTACTGGGGGCCAAATGACGAGAAGCAGAATGAAGGACTCGATCTTGCGTACGTAAACATCGTCTGTACCAGTCCACATACTTTCCTCTTCACAATAGCGACTCGGTTTGTTCCAAAATCGAACACACTACTGACATTTACATCAAGCCATTATTGGGAATGCGTCTTCTTTGACGATAAGCTGTTCTTGGCGCCTATAGGAGACAGCCCCCATGTCAGTTAACACGCAAGTTCCTGGTGTTCACAAGCCGCTGAAATGATAAGCAGAAAGTTCTCGACATTGGTACCGGAACGGGTATCTGGGCTATGTGAGTTGATTTCTCTTCAGTTTCCCGTATCGCATTTACTATCGAGTCAAGATAATACTTAGACAACGGTCTCACATGTTCTTGTCAGTGATTTTGCCGACGAATTCCCATCGGCAGAAGTTATCGGTGTTGACATTTCACCCATTCAACCGAGTTGGGTTCCACCCAACTGCAAATTTCAAATCGACGACATTGAGGCGGACTGGACGTGGCCTACTGAGTTCTTCGATTACGTTCACATCCGACATCTGGAAGGATGTGTCTCTGATTGGCCGAAGCTCTATTCTCAGGCATTCGAGCACCTCATACCTGGCGGTTATATTGAGGTGAACGAACTAGATCTTGAAGACTACTCTCAAGCACTCGGCGACAATTTGCCCCGGGATCATGTTTACAGAAGGTGGGCGAAAATCATGTTCGAGTCAATGGACAGGCTCGGCAAAACTGGGAAACAGACTCGGGATCATGGCATTGCGAACGGCATGAGAAATGCTGGATTCGTGGATATCGTGGAGAAAAGCTGGCCGATTCCTATCGGAGGATGGGCTTCGGATCCCAAGCTGAAAGAAGTCGGGGCTGTCAACCTGCAGTACATCGACCAGTCTTTGGAAGGATTTGGAACTTTCCTTTTGAGACAAATGATGGGATGGGAGGATGTAGAGATTCTTGTTTTCATGAGCGAGATGCGCAAGGCCCTGAGGGACCTCAAACTTCAGACGTACTTTACATTGTGAGTAAATTGCCTACGCTCAAAGCTATCGTACCTACCACTAGCTAAAGGTCATAACTAACAACGCTTACCAGGCACGTTGTCTACGGACGTAAGCCAGAAGAGTCCGATGAGCAAACATCGACTGCACCAGCTGCAGCTGTAGCCTGACTAGATTTTTGTCACGAGTTATGACACGCAGCAATGGGCATACGGAGTGTGGTAAAGTGGCTTAACCTATCAAAGTGGAAATAGACAAAAGGAAAAGGTCTATATACACGATGTAAGGTATGAGATATACACGTGATACAGTACGTGACGGGCACTTCGTGAAGCGCGGTTACTATCCCTGTTACGTGACAATTTTGGACAGAAGTAATCTCGTAATTATCATGGGCCTCATTTTAGTTTATCTTATTTCTCAAAGTCTGCAAAATCAGATATGTTGGTTTTCTTTTTGTTATGCTTCTTTCGGGTATTCTAAGCAATCACTTCCTAAGATAATCGGATCACACAATCAGAGACCGCAGACTTCGATGAACATCACTATGTTAAATACCCAGGTCTCTGCCCAAGACTTTAACAAGTTGATAGTTTTAGTTCCCTCAGCCAACCTCCATTCTCAGCGATGATTGGGAGCTAGAGTAGGCTAAAAACCTATGAGCTCGAGCCTATCCTTCTAGTACCTACTTACATGCAGTAGTTATACGAAGAGATCAATTGCCGGTCAGGATTTGTGGCTATATGGTAGTTTTTTCCCCTGCTCTATAGGCGCGAAAGATCGATCTTAGCGGGATCAAGCTTTTAATAAGGGATATCACACAATAAGTTATACTTGGTGACTGTACGGTACGCGCAATGTGGCCCAAGGACGCGCTCAACTCCATCGACAGTAATCCCGATATAAAAAACACGAGTGTGTTATCAACAAAGATAAATTGCCCTTACCGCTTTCTTACAATAGTTACCTCGATGCGTTCTGTGGAACCATCGGGGCGACAACACGAGGAGGATTGCATGATGTCCCCACTAAGTGCCGTCAGCTTCCGTGTCTAGGCAACAAAACAACTCGTATTTGACCGCTGAATCTGCAGCCCTGTTCCGCCTGACAATTGCCGCCTCTGTGCCGCACTCTAGTGCGATCTAAGGGTTCAAATGAACAGCAATGATGTCACGATGTATCTGTCATTGGCTATGTCTTCTTTATGATTTTCAAATACAGGTTTTGCGTTCTGATTCTGTTTGAATACTGACAGTTCTCACCAAAGATTCAAGCCGCACGGGAAAGAAAGTTCTCGATGTTTTACCAGGCAGAAGTTTAGCGAAAGAAATTTTATCCCTAGCTGACTGCCCTAGAAACCTGATGGGTTGGGACTTTGGTTCTAGCGCGGGTCTTTCAACGGGCCTAGGACAAGGTATGATCGCGCAACGGCTGAAATGTTTCCTGCAGCGCCCTTGTCTATACCGACCAAAGGTCCACGGAAACTATGACGGCACGGGCGGTAAGTGAGGGCCGAACTAAACGAACCACTAAACTGCAAGGAACGAGATTCTAGACCTGCAGCTACTAGGGGCTGCCACGGCTCTTATCCTGAGTATTTAACAGCAGTGCAATAGACCGATCGTCCCGGAATCCGATGAGCCAGGCCACTCTCGTTTTTGCCAGAATCAGCTACCATCGAATTTGAACTGTTTGATCCGACTAGTAATACCTAATTCTTCCCACCAAAATCTCTGAAAATGCAGCTCTCTACCATTCTCGGCGCCTCTTTCGTCGCCACGGCTTCAGCTGCCCTCCCTCCCATCAACTTGGGTTACCTCAGCTACCCCCACGGGAATCTCTTCGTCGCGTGGTCCCCCTTCACTCCCACAACGACCCAAGAGGTCACTGAGGTCTGCGACACCCGCGGCGCCGTAAAGGGCACCGCGACCTGGACCACGATCCGCGCTTATAACACATACGTCTTCAAGCCCATCTGCCGCAACCCTTTCAACGTCACTGACGCTGTAACAAACACCACATACTACAATCTGGAGCTGGCATGTGTGGACGACAACATTCCCTTGTACGCCAACCCCGAGGTCACCGCCGTCGTCGACACGAAGACAAACAAGACGGTGGAGACTTGCGTTCCCGTCTCGCTGAATGGCCAGTCTACATACGGAGGTTGCAGCGATCACTTCAGTGGTGTTTCGTACTCATTTGCCTGCTCCGCCTAATATGGATTGGTGTCCAATGAAAAACGGCCTTTTTGGAATGACTTTGAAACGACACATTAGCATGGTTGCATGGGTACGGACTTTGATAAATCGAGGATTAAACTAAGCCCGTGGCATCCTCGAAGAGTTTCTTGCAATATATTAATGATGGCATGAGAGCGCATACATCAATAGAATTCAGACACACACTCTTCCTAAGATGAATCACTTTTCAGATGACACTTGAAGCTCTTTCGAGATGAATGATCGATTTTGGTCATGTCAGGTACCTCTGCATCATCAGAAGAGAGTAAACGATAAGATGAAAGGTAGTTGGAGATGATGAAGGCACTTTTACTCTGTGATATTTAATCGGTACATCTGTCTTACGCGGTACGGAACGACAATAGTCAAAATGCAGAATCGCGTAGACGGCTGGGACCATACCTGCCGTACCTTCTCTGAATCTCTTACGAATCATCCAGTGTGCACCATAGAGTAGATCCAGTACTTCTCTGCATGTTCCAATGCTTCAAAATACAGTCACCGAGTAATGCTTACGCAATCTTGAACCACTGACCAAACGCCCCTGAAGGATCAAACTTCTTCTTCAAGGTCTTGAGTCTATCTAAGCTTGAGCCGTAGATAGCTTGCAGCTCCTCATCCCCGTGAGCAAAGTTAATGTATCTGAAATATTCGTTATTAGTTAACCGCAACGACAATAGAGAAATACTCATTGAATATTTAACCTACGTCGGGTTCACGGTGGCACTCGAAGAGAAGCTCCAGATATCTCGGACTTTGGCCCCAAATTCCAGAGCTTGTGTATCGAGGCTAGCGTCCTCATACCACGGGATGACAATCGCCTGTGCGAACGCTTCTTGGCGGAGCTCATCTTGCATAGCTGCGGACCCAGAAGGAACTGACTTTGCCGTGGTCAGGTTGTATCTCTCGATCAACACAGCTGAATTCTGTGCGCCTGTCTGTTTTTGGAAGTCGGTGTATAGAGTCCAGATCTCAGGCCATGTTGTTGACTTCATGTTGTTGATGGTCGTGCTGTATGCCGGTTTGCGTCCTCCGCGGGCGCAGAAGTTGTCGTTGGCCGCGTTCCATTGTTGGTAAGGAGTAACCACGCTGGAGTTGGTCAGGGGTCCGAGGTTGTACAGAGGCGCAAAGGCGGTGCGGCCAGCTTCTTCGGTTCCCTGGCGTAGGAAGCCAGTGACAAGAACCATTGGCGAATTCGAAGAGTCGCCGGAATTTGTCAGCACCAGGTAGACGACTTGTTCCGGAAGCAACGGAAGATCTTGGATAGTCTGAGCCACATCGGCGATCTTTGAGGAGTCAAAGGTCAGAGACATGATCCAAGATGTACGACTTGCTGTCGCCCACGCATTTACTGTCGCGGAAGTGACAATGCCGAAGTTGGGTGCTGCGCCCCTCAGAGCCCAGTAAAGATCTGGGTTAGATGAGCTTGAAACTGTCAGAGCCTCTCCGGTGGCAGTGATTACGCGCATAGACAAGATGTTGTCAACGGCAAAGCCGTGTTCCCCCATGATGTTGCCATATCCACCGCCCAGGGCTGCCCCAAGAGCGCCGACGCAATTGCAATTGCCTGTTTGGACCAAGACACCTGCAGCGTCAGCAGCAGCAACAACATCGCCAATGAGCGCTCCTCCACCAATCGTAGCTGTTTTCTTGTCGGCACTGATATTAACCTGGTTGAAGCCGGCGAGATTGATCAGGATGCCATTGCTGCCCAGGTTGAACTGTTTGGTCGCCCAACCATTGCCGCCATTCTGGGGGAGGAAAGCGATGTCATTTGACGAACAGTACTTGACCTGTATGGTAGATAAACATTAACATAAATGTGCACAGTAGTGAGTGATCCGATTTGGCCGAGAACATCGGTGAACCTACCACAGCACTCAAATCCTTCTCGGATGTCGCATTGACAATGACTGATGGCAAAGGTACATCGAAGTCACTCCAACGTTCTCGAACTTCGACGGCCACGGAGGAAGTCGAGACAAGGTTTTGCAAATCCTCGGCTACGGAACGGGCGTTGATGCTAATGGCAGCAGATGCTACCATTGAGATGAGTTGCAGACCGACAATTAGGGACCGCATGGTGTCGTCCGGGGGTAGCAGTGGCAGGTGATCGTCGGCGAGAAGCTGTGATAGCCAAGAAGCTCGTGCATGGACAACCGCAGAGCAGGACAAGATTCTTTAAGGGTCTGCGAACGTGCGCGAGTTCATGTCTGCGTCTACATGTATGATGTAGGATGCAATGGGACTCCCAGCCACATGACCCCCTTGGATCCACGCGTCAAATCCTGGATCGTTATAGAAGAGGCATATGCCGACAAATTCTCCCGGTTACCATGGTATGCAGCTGCGTTGGTGTTGGACGCTGCCAGGTCGCATAGTCTTGGTAGGGATCAAACGGACATGAGGTTCTCCATCTTGATCAGGGTCTACACCGTGCCGCCATCAAAGGGGGGTAGAGGAGAGAGAGAGGGGCAAATCCTCTCCAGACCCTCCATCAGTCAATCCATCCCCAATGTGACCGTCGCATCTCGGAGCTTGCGGCCACTAACGAGCGGACTTCTGGGCGAATATTACCATCATACGACAAGGGCGCTGGAATTCCATTGCAGAAAAACGACGCAGGCGTTCCCATCCTTGGCAAAAGATTACGGAATCCCAACCGCGACATGGTCGTGTCCGGTTACCCTGGCATTGCAGGTGGAGCTTGTTGCTGGGTTCGACCTTGTCTTGCGGGACATACGATATCAAACGGGTCCGCTGCACCGATTGTCGAAAGAGAAAAACCCCCTTGGCGAGAAAATCATCCCCTCTTTGCCCCCGCTGACCCGTCCTGTGGAGGTTGTGGATGGAGAGGTTATTTGGACATCTAAAGCACACCAAGAATTGTGCTTTGGTCAGGTCCGTAAGTCCTCGGCAGGGCGGCGCCGCTGCTCTCCGAAGCGCAATCTTAGCAATTTATTAGGGTTACGTATGATTCTCGAAGCCACGCGGCTTATTGATTAACAAAGTCCTGCAACTGACGATCAAATTTGAGACTTGTGGTTGTGTGACATTTGATAGGGAAATCGCCGTTTGTAAGTTGGTTCGGATACCATTGATTAGGTCAAGAATTGAGGAGAAAAGACAACTGCCACAGTCTAGCTCAGATCTGGAGTTTCGATAGAAGTCGGGAAAAGTACAAATGAGGTATCATCAAGGAAACAATCAAGAATCGATCTCATTAGAACTATGAACGACTGTCACAAAATCAACGCTCATTCATATCTCTTCCTCAAATTAGTCCTCCTGCTCATAATCCAACACCATTGGTTCTTAAGTTGGCAGTACTCGAGCTGTCAGAAGGCTCAATCGTCTGATGAATCGTCGTCTCTCTCAGAATCTCTCGTCCTTCTGGGGAGCCTGAGCGCGTCTTGTCGTCGTTTCGAATCATTTCTAATTCATCGAGCTCTTCATATGGCGTTCTCGGTGTTCTCATACTGTTCTTCCCACCAATACGTCGTGATGATCCGTACTCGTAAGAATCGTTTCCTGTCGTAATGGGCTTGGGGAAGAAATGCACCCAGATTGGCCGGAGTGTTGGGAGACAAGCGCAAACAATGGCCAGCGACAGTTCAATGTTGGTCCAGAAGAAAACGGGGGCGGTGTAATCTTATGTCATCGTCAGAGAAGGAGCTGGAGTTGATCAGTCCAAGTGTGACTTACAGATGACATCGTTAGGATGCTTGACATATTCTTCGGCGATAGCAAAAGTAGCTACCACTCTCGTGACACTCACGGCACAGACGCTACATTTTTGTCAGCAACATTTTTCCTTCCCAACGACATTGGAAAACTTACGCAGCGCCAAGCCCTAGCATTGCGATGACTGCAAGTTTCTTCTTGAGGGGCATCTGGACTTTGAGAACCATCGCGACAGGTAGTACGAGGATGACAAAGTCGGCAATGACGTCGGTGAATAGAAGCGCGAGGAACATCGGTACCGTCTGAACACACGAGTTGCCATAGTAGGGCTCGATGAACACCGTGATGGGGAAACAAGTAAAGAGATGGGAGAAGAAGAAGCTGACCGTCCATCCGATCACAAAGGCTAGTACCCCGAAGACGACGTAGCGAAACCTTTGGCTTGGGAAGAGGGTGTAATACAACACGAGAATAGATGATTTGACGAGCCCTAAGCCCAGGATTGAAATCATGTTAAGTGCAAACTTTGTCTGATGTGCGAAAAGCTTATTAGCTATGTGCCAGATGCGCCGCCGGCGAGCTGGAGAGACAAACTCACCTCTTCGAAGAATATCAACCCTGGATCATCCATAATTGGGGAGCCGTCGGGGAACGTGGGCTGATGTTGTCCCAAATGACCGTGAATTGCAGCTTGCCTTCACGTCAGTTCCTTCTTCTTGCCAAGTGATCATGGAAATTTCAGACATACTAGCTAGTTGCAGAGTACAGCAGGTGATTGATACCAGCTGTTCAAAGCAGACACTGGTCAGCATTTGATATCATTTAACCAATGGCTCCAAGCTTCATCTGTAGACTTACGAGCGCTGCTCCGGTTAGGTAGTCGTCCCATGCAAATCTTTTGACGAGTAGCTTCGCCCAGACGCGAAGTCCATAGAACACTGTAGGAATGACCATGAACCCAATCGCCAGGCCGATCATCTGACCCTTGGTGTAGTCATGGTTCATCGTCACCATGTTGGGCGACTTGAGACTGTTTGCGCGATGTTAAAAACACAAACTTCTGCCGAATTTCGATCGCCGCCGCCGCAAGATGGTCGGGAAAAGTCGAGGCCGCAAGCAAGGAGCGTACTCAATCTGCACAGCAGACAGTCCAAATGCGGGAATGTCACTGGAGATGCTGAGAGATATGTATCACAAAGATCTGAGGGGTCATCCTGTTCATGATGATAGCGGAGGTGCAGTGAAGAAAGTGCAGATTGTCACAGTCGCCTTCCCGCGAGAGACAACCTTTTCCCTTCCATCGAGTGCTGGCGTAGCATGTGGCACTTACCGCGTTGCAATGGTAGTAGCACTACCATGATAAAACAGGATAGCATTCAAGCACTCAGGGCAGTGCCGCAGGGGGTAGGAAGTTATCTGCCACTGATAAAACTCAAGGTTCTCTCAGGCGGGAGCGCGTCCTTGATCACAGCAAGAACTGGTTATCATGCCCTGTGTTTCGGACGACCCGAGTCAGGTTCCTTGTCCCCAATTACCCCGGTGAGCGTGGTCAAAGGCCGTGACGTTGCAATGCGAACTCTTGAAGCCCCACTCGTTCCCTTGTTTAGAGGCACGGCGAGTGACAGAAAACCGTGATTCACCCCCGGGGTACCGGGGGTTGAAATACCGTGAACTCTAATTACCCTCCCTTCGGGTTCCGGTTCCTGAAGTGGGCAGAGCTACGAGCAGAACATTTGCCTATGATTTTCCGTTTGCCGCCGAACGAGATGAGTCTCAGTGATTTAGACTCTTGCAACTTGGGATGATCGATAGTCAAAATGACATTGGTTCCGGAACCATGGCTATAGCGTTGGACGTTCGTAATGGTTTGGTCACAGAAACAGGCAAGCATTTTCAACTAACATAATTGAAGGCACCAGTACCAAAAAACTCTTTCCGCGATCCGCGGGTTCTTGCGGTTTATACCGTTTGGTAAAACATCTCTGGTAATAGCGTCGTTGTGTGAGCAGAGGTACGCAGTATGTATCTCGTAATGATCCCCCTTTTTACCCCTGGCATGGCGCACGCACCTTGATACCTGCATAGCTGCAGCCTGCATTACCCCCACGGAATAACTCGAAAGCTTTTGGGGGACCATGTATTGGTGCGTCGTAAGGGAAGAACTTATGAAACTTTATCGGCTGGCTTGCGTTGTTAATGCACAGATGATGTGTGGAAAGAAGCCAGACGAACTGACACTGCAAGCACTCCTTGCTTGGATCGCAACAGAGCTCAGGTGGTCACTCCCGTAGCTCTCTCAATTTTGAACGATTACCGCGCCGATTTATGATGCCGATAAGCGCGATCCCGGCATGTGGTATTGCCCTCCTCCCACATTTGTCGTTCTTTGAAAATTTGGAAAGCTGCTTCGTTCATGACAGGCCTGATTCAAGTCAGGGAAGCATAGCTGCCAACAGAGATAATGAGGAGCAAACCCTGATACGAAGGGCTTCCTAGGGGCGATCTTCTCTATCTTCCTTATACTGGCTCAGCTATCCAGCTGTTGCTGTATTTTCACTTGGTCGGTGCAAGTCATCACTTCGGAGATTAGTGCATGGGTATTTCGCATGCCGGCTTGGATCTTGCATCAGCAGCGGTGAGTAAAACCCATCCGATCGGGGGCGAGTTGACCCGGGCACAATCTCAAATTACCTCTGCGAGTTAGGTTCAACTTACGTGGTGCCCCTGAGGATTAGTATCTTCACAGCATTCCAGAAATTCAGCCCGAGTTCTTGGACAGCCTGAAGAAACCAGTCACTTCGTGCACGATACTTCAGCATAAGGTAGTCCATCAATCAATCGGAAGCGAAGGACAACCGATGACATGCCCATACTGTCTTATCTAGCGCCATATTGATGTTTAGGGCAACATCAGCTTACAGGTTCCATTTGCGGGCGAGCTCAGAGAAAAGAAACACCCAGCGCAAGTCCCCAATGAGCCATTTCCGCGTAACCATGAGGATTCGGTGCATATACTGCGAGTTGAGGGGCTGGGAGCCGGAGTTAGATTTGTCAATCAAGATTCGCGATAACTTCGCTGGTGGATGCTACCTTGATCATACAAGGGTAGGAAAGGCTTGCTACAGTGCCGGCTGATTTCGCCCCCTCGCATGTATTTGGACGAGCATGGGAGCTGGTGGCGCTGGCGTCACTTTTGCCGCGAGTGCCATGAGCTCTTACATACTTATGTTATAATAGAAACCCGTGGAATTTATGGATATCAATCACTATCATGTAGCCATTTTCAAGTAGCATGAGAAGGGTCTCAGTTTTTGAGAGATGAATTTGCCTGCTCCTGCAAGTGATAGTGATCCATCGGATGAAGATGGGCAAATTTTTTCGGCTTGCAAGTTCCAAGACTATCCGTGACGATACCTTGGCATTCAATGTACTCACGACCAATAAGTTGGACTCTTGGGAGCTAGCTACCTCTGTACCAGCCATTCTGTGTATATACTAATTAGAAGGCATCGAGATGTTTTCTAGTGGGGGCTTTGGGGCACTGAAAGTGGGTCGAGGATGCTTGGAAGTTTGAACGGCCCCTCGAAACGGAACCAGTTTGTTGCCCGAAGATTATGGATAACTCCTCAAGGACATCTCGTCTTGGACAATCTACTTAGTCACCTAGGTGCTTACCCTCAAACCCCGTGATGTTCAGATTCAATTACAAGCAACCAATGCGCCTACGATGTTTGTGAAGGCCTCGGCGCACAGTGCAGGATGATGATCAAGCTGTTGTTGCTAGCCGAGAACCGACCATGATCCGCATCTGAGGGAGACAGCTCAACTCCACATTCAGTGGATCACGGCGTTGTGGCAGAGTGGTCTAATGCGCAAGACTAGAAATCTTGTTCCTTCGGGAGCGTCTGTTCGAATCAGGCCAACGTCGAATTACGTGGATGCTTTTGCTCCAGAAAGTGCGGACTGCCGCTATGTTGCCCCTAAATGGCTTCCTGGCTTGACAAGAAGGTCTATTCAAGCACAACTTCTTTCTTTTGACTCGTATGCCTTTCTTGCAGCCTTAGTCAGAACGATTCGGATCCCGTAAATTTGAAAAGATCTGATGGATCTTTTGGCCAATCGCAATTTTGAAAAGCCATATGAACAGTTGATTCCCCATGCAGTTGCTGCATAGCTATTCCGGTTAGGTGTTCACATTTGGCCGGATATCCGGCGAAAACTAAGCGGTTATACCTAATTGGCCTGATCGCCTATCAACAATGATGCGGACCCTGACAGGACACGAAACAGCTTTCTACGAGCTTGAATTGCGACCAATCTGAAGATCTCAAGCTGCAGAATTTCTCCATTTTAATGCATCTCGGAGGCACAGCACCAACGAGAAGGAACAGAGATGTCTGCAGCAAACATGCCAAGTTCGCTAAACCAAAAGAGAGGACGACGAACAATGGAGGGGTAATTACAAAAAGGCTGGACAATCGCCCGGCCCCCCGAAACACCTTCTATCCATCCGTGTCGTCTAATTCCTGTCGACTGCAAATCGGCCGCCTTGTGAGCTCGGTTTTCAAAATCTTACAAAATCGTAGCGTCTGCGCCTACAATGGCTGAGGAGACGGACAACCAGAGTCGAGCCCCGGGGGCGCCAGCAGCAACAGCTGCACCAGCCGCAACGACGCCACCTGCACAAGCAATGTCGCCTCCAGCGGAAAGCCAAGCTAGTCCGCCCACCAGTTCGCCAGTTGATACGCAACAAGTTGCCAACGATGTGATAGTTGAGGCAGATGAAGGAGAGACTGTAAGTCGATCATAGCTGTCACCACAAGCTTCCGGTCTCCGCAGTAGACTTCTGCTAACAATATTTTAGACTGACAACGCATCAACTATTGATGAGCGGATGTGGGTTCGAACACGATCACTTCAGAGATAGCATGACTAACTCTCTCCGCGTGCACAGCTCTAATTACACTGCGTCTCTATCTTCAAGTGTCATTGATTATCCTATGGAGTATGGCCGACGATACCATGCCTTCAGACCCGGCTGTATGTTTGCCAAATTTTAATATTTGGGAAACCATATATGAGCTAACCAATGTAGCATATATAATGCCGAACGATGAGGTAGAAATGGAAAGACTTGACATGACACATGCCATGATGGTCAAAGCAATCAAGAATAGGCTATTCCTTGCTCCGCTCGAGAAAGAAAAGATTCAACAAATTCTTGACGTCGGCACTGGTACTGGTATCTGTAAGGCCCGGGTTCTATTTCTTTGTTCTCGGCGCTCTTCCGCAAAACTGACAAACCTTTTCGCAGGGGCTGTTGAAATTGGCGATATATTTGAGAATGCTGAGGTTATTGGTGTGGATCTCAGCGCTATCCAGCCGTCTTGGTAAGCCCATGACTAACTGTCCGAGCTGACTATGACCACTTTATCGCTGATACTGTCTCAGGGTTCCTGTCAATGTCAGATTCGAAATCGACGACGTCGAAAGCCCGTGGGTCCATCAAACAAAGTACGACTTTATATTTTGCCGATTTATGGCTGCATCTATAGCGGACTGGCCCAAGTTGGTCAAGAACATCTACGAGTAAGTCGATGCTTCAAGCAGATCCAATCACTTGCGGGAAAGGGTCTCTTCCTTGCAATCGTCACATGTGGACTGAACTAACAAAGACCCAAAGTCACTTGAACCCGGGAGGTTGGGCTGAGTTCCACGAGATGGACCCGGAGATTTACTCAGACGATGGCACTTACACTGAAAAGCATGCCACTTGGCCCTGGAACCAGACTTTCTTGAAGACCATGAGGAGCATCGGGCGGGAACCCTCGCCTGGTCCGAGACTGGAAGGCTGGGTGAAGGACACTGGATTTGAAAACATTTTCCACCAGCGTTTCAAAGCACCCCTCGGCCCCTGGCCTAAGGAGCCACATTATAAGGACTTGGGTATGCTCAACTTGGCTCAAATGCTTGAAGGTCTCGAGGGATTTACTTTACGAGTCTTTTGTGGCGTCCTTGGCCGAACCAAGGAAGAGGTGCTGGTTGAGACCGCGCAAGTTCGGAAGGAAATGAAGGAAGGCGCATACCACGGCATCTATGACCTGTGAGTAATCATTCTGGCTGGAACATCCAAGGACTAAGGTTCGAGCTGTTACTGACGGTTTAAAAGCCATGTTGTTTACGGACAGAAGCCTCTCAAAGAGGCGTCTTTGTCTACAACGCCCTAGGTAGATCATGCTTCTCGCATTTCAGGCTAGGGCACTAACAGCGGATCGACGACAGATGTTTGAGGATGCGATTTGACACGCATCTAGGTGTTAGGTAAAACTATTGCGTACCTTAGCTTATGAATTTTCTTCTTGCCAAGATTTGGAGCTTGAGATTGTGTGGCATGGCCTCATCGCTTCCGTCTGTAAATGTATCTGGCTAGCATGCTTTCTCCAAATGGCTTCATCACAAATTCCCTACTGATTATGATATCACGGTGTCATTTATCACGTCCCGAAGGAAATCTTGTCTACACCACTCATAGTAAATAGCCAATCATGGACCTAGATGACAGCGCCTGCCTCAACAGACTAATTACCTTCGAGGTCACAGACGAATGGAAAGCTCTGCTACTCTGAAATAGTGAGACTGCCAACTTGAGTTGAGACGTTTCCCGCAGAACTGTTGCGAATAAGTCGGTAATGGAAATGTAATTGACTTTGAGAAGAATAGCACGTAAGGTATCTAAGATTGCTATAAAATATAGAAGAAAAGTGACAAGTGGGTAGCTTTGGTCTATCTAAGTTTAGTTCATTTATCGTCAGGATATTGGTCAACAAAATCTGTTCTTCCTTCAAGCAGCGCATCTGCGTTCAAACGCACGCTCCATCTCACCATATCAGTCATGCTTGCTTCCCTAAAGCCGCCTCCGTGGTCCCCGATGTCGCTCATTGAGCTCAAAGGTCCGGCTGTGCGGTGATGATGGAAAAGAGCCGGCTGCGTTGTCAAGCAGTTATGCGGTCTCCTGCCTTTAGCGCCCTCACAGAAGAATCTGAGTAGGATATCGACGGCATCGCTCACATCCTTCAATGCCACCTCATGCAGAAGTTTCCGTGCTCCCTTCTGACTGACTGCATAACCGAGGGTGCACACCCCCTCCTGAGCATGGTGATATGCTCGCGTATGATCCGGGTACTTCTCCTTCAGGGTGAACGGGATGTTGAGCGTCCACAGATTCTTCCGTGGAGCAACGGTCACATCATTAGAGCGAATGATGCGAGTTTGGGGCACAGTCTGGCTGTCTTGGAAGGGGAAATGCATGCCGCAGTGTCCAATCCAGAGGAGGTCCCAGTCGTCGCCATAGGGCGAAATCTTTGGTGCGACTGAAGCTGGCAGATGGTTAAATGAAATATCGGGTGCGACCTCAGGTGCTGCGCGAGACAGCTTTGAATACGAACTATCGGCGTAGGATGAAGGCGCTTCAAGTAAAGGCTGAGTAAGCGCTTGGGTCGATCTGGCGAAGTCGTGTAACTGTTGCCGAATTCTGATGTCCCAGTCGACATCATCTTCAAGTATCAAGGCTGAAGTCAAGTTGTGACGAACGATCCTATGGGAACTTGTCAGATATCTGAGGCGTAAACAAGTGTATGAATAAGCAAGACTCACTCTTCAAGAGCATTCATGTGACCTCGCCAGCAACCTATGGCGCCGTCACCCAAGCGATCGTGCTCAGATGTTTTTGGTATCGCCTTGTCGGAGACCTCCTTGCCCGGAACACCGTCGACGAAGTCGATCTCAATGTCACTGAGTGCAGCCTGTAAAATCATGCCATCTCGGCGATCTGTCCGGCTCGGTAGGCCGACGACGAATATTTTTTCGAACTAGAGACGAGATGCGAATGAGTTCTTGGTATTGGCCACACACGGGTTGGAGACGATTTGGACTTACGCCTAATGTCCTATTTTGAATTTCACTCAGTATGCTTGACGTTGCTGCGCCGCTTCTCTGCCGTATCTGGCTGAGGAACGGGTTGCGCAAAAAGAATGCAAGTGTAATGAAGACTCCTCCAATCATGCACAAGTCCCTCCTGGACGTTGGCCTTACGGAGAAAAAATGCATTTTAGATTTGATAGCCATGAAGAAATGAGGTAGGGAAGGTAGAAAGTTGGAGAACTCTCACAAACAGCGAAGGGCCAGCAAGTCATCCGTTGGACTCGATCCTTAAGAATAAAGAACCTGAACAGCGAGCTAGTTGTCCCGTATCTGGCGGCTGCATTGTGGGCTGGTCAATCAAATCTCGGCCGCCGGCGGGAGGGTCGGACGGGGCCATGCAAATTTCAGCTAGCCCCCAAAGGAAGTCACAAATAGGCATGGCGGCTTACTGAGACGCAAGATGCATGGGACGGCGTTGGAACGAGCAGAAGATCTTCCTGCTGCTTTTGTTTGCAATCAAGGTAATCTTGTTGTTTAAGGCTTCAAGCTCACCAAAGCAATCACGCGTCCAACGGTGTCCCAGATAGACATCACGTCCTCATGCAGTCATAGCCGCGGATGGACGGTAACGCGAAGGGAGTCACTCAGCTGGGCGCGAGCTTGCTTTCCACATGGCAGAAGGCGTCAGCTGGACTTGAAGCACTCACCAAAATAAGCCAAGATGTAGCTTGGCGATACGAGGCGCTCGTTGGTTTGCTTTTAGTTCGAAGCTGCAGATGGCGACTGCATGAACCCAGGCAGCATGATTGGATCATTTCCTGTGCCCCTTGTTTGCAAACCGGGCAGCCAGGGGTGCCCCCTGTACAACAAAAAACTTTCACGAAGACGTCCAGAATACCTCTGCAACAGCCCGTATGGAAACCTTTTCCCAATGTCACTTTGCTGCGATCGTTGATGCCATTCTGGTGGGATCTGTCGGCATTTAAATAAGCTAATCGCCATGAAATACCCCTAAAAGCAGAAACGCCAGGCAGGCCACAGCACATAATCAGCTCTGCGTGACATTAACAAATCAAGCGACGATGAAACACGAAAAGAGACAAACAGCATGTCTACTTTTGTTCACAATTGGAAAACCGGCAGGGCGCGCTCTGAAAGCCAGTGGGTCTGTGGTCCATTCTGTCGGGTTGAGGCACAAGCAATGATCATTCGGTGAATTGAGGACAATGACTGAGCGGTTTTGCTATCAACACCACTTTTATCTCACTACACACAGGTAATCATTATGCTGCTGTTTTTGGAGAACTCTCTAAAACAGGAATCCTAGTAGCACCGGCCCATCTTCTATACTCTACTGGAACCTGTGACCTAGTTCCTTTCAGCAAGTCGTGACGCTCATTGCTAGGGAAGTAAGGTTAAGTATCTCAGATAGCAAGCCAAGACTTCGAATTTTTGAGATTTCCACCCCCTCCCCTAAGTCTGAGACCCAGGAGGGTAAATACTACATATAATCAATAGAAAGAGAAACAACATTCCAACAAGACTTCTTGGTTACCATACGAAGACCCAAAATTCTACTCATTAGGTACTAAAGTATCTCAAACACATATGGTTGCAGTCTCCGCTTTTTGCCAACCGACTGAAGGCGGTCGGCTTGGAGTCATTTGTCACTTCTGAGCACTTCGCAGTAAGAACGTGACGCCTGAATTCCCTGGATCGCTGTCTATTCTCTCTGATACTGAAGTTCGGGGGCCATAAGGCGGAGATCTTCCCAAGACATGATGAAAACCTGACACCATGACCGTAACGACCTTAACATCGTGATAAAGACTGTGAAGAAAGTTACACAATCCCCTTGAAAGATTTGCTCCCCGTTTGACATTCAACATGCCTGATAGCTTCAAGCTTTAACCCTACCATTCATAAAAGCTCATAGGCAAGCCCTGAGACAGAAGCTTGAGAATCTGCTGGCCAGAAACGTCCCCGCCACTGCAAGCTGCAACGAGGAACGGCCAAAAATGCTCAGCCTCGGCTTTCACGTGAGCCACATAGCTTGACGGGGTGTCCCGCCAGCGCCTAAGAGCCTCCTCGCGAGTTTTTGCATCAGAAATTGCCGCCGTAGATTCGAGGTAGCTTTCAAACTCCTCAGCCCCCGGGGGAATTTTGCCAGAACCTTGGAGAACGTCTTTCATGGTCATGAAGTCGTGGTACGACCCGCCGCTCCCCATTATGGCGTATCCTAATTCTTTGAAGTACTCCAAGGCGCGACCTAGACGCAGATTCTTGTCTGTGGCCTCCTCCTCATCCTTTCCAGTGAGAACAGATACCTGGACAACAGGTATATCTGCCTTGGGCCGCATGATCTTGAGCGGGACAAAGACACCGTGGTCCAAGCCTCTCTTATAGTCGAGAACCGGTCTGAAGCCGCAATCCAGGAGGCGTTGGTTGATTTCCGCGGCTAATGTTGTGTTTCCAAGGATGGGGTACTTGGTCTCGTAGGCCTCAGGTGGAACAAGGGCTTGAGCTGCGGCCACAGTTCCGTAGTCGTAGTAGAGACCGGGGTCCGCAAGAGCCGTGATCTCGGGCTCATCGGTTTCCCAATGCGCTGAAAGGAGGATGATTCCTTTGACTCCATTGAGCCTACTACCCAATTTGGCGACTTGCTGCCGAAAATCCTCCAAGCCTGGGTGGATAAGGGGGAGGGGGCCTGCTCCATGGCTGATGAAAAGGGAAGGGCCGCGAATCTTCTGTGGAAGTGACATTATAGTAGAATGGAGATCTGCTTTAAGATTGCAATAATATATCAGACAATGTAGTTAATGAAGTTGATGTGCAGCCTGAAATATGTCGGTAAGAGTGAGAAGAAGTTGGGCTATTTATGACACCGGCCCCAGAGTCTTCAGAAATCCCATCGGCATGAATCATTATGACCAGTTCTCAGTTAGTAGCGACTCCTTACATTCATTACGAGAGGTGGTTCTGACAGTCACTTGGTCTTGAGATCAATGTTGTAACCCCTTAAGGGCACCGTAGCATTACTAGGCCCTGGCACACCACTTGTCCGACACTACTCCGGCGGGTTGGCCCGGTCTTAGCCCTGCAAGTGGCGGGTCAGCGGCGGACTAGCGGCGGACTAGTTTAGCATAGGTAGTACCAGAAATAGTTTGTCAGCAAGCTGACTCTCCAGGAACAACCCGTGCTATGGAGTGCTCTGCAGGCTCCTCCGAAACTTCTCTCGAACTCATCCTAATCTGTTGCTTGTCAAGATGACTCGATCCTGTACTAAGGCGAGTATGTCGACAAGTAATTTATCCTCGAACGCCTGTCATTTGTGCTCGACAAAGAAGAAGGGTTGCGATCGGCTACTACCGGCTTGTAGCCGGTGCATAGAGTAAGTATCAAGCATGTCTGTCTTACAAGGCGTTCAAACCACTGATACCACATAGTCACAATAACATATGTCACTACGGCTCTTATTACAAGGAGGCACATCCGATTTCTTTTTCTCTTCTAGGACCAAAGCTAGCAACACGCCAAGATCATGACGACTTGCTAACAACACACTTGTTCGCCACGCTAGAAGTCCTCGACCTTGGAATAGAGATGGTGGTTGATGGATACTTGAGATCGATCCACGAATGGATTCCAATCATTAACCCACTCGGCTTGAGAAGACAAGCAGCGTCATTACAGAGCACGCCATCTGCCGAGCTTGCTAGTCTTGTCTTACACATTTTGCTCATCACCCCGGTGATACCCTCTGCTTTGGCGCCATACAATGAACCTCTCTTACCGTCGCTGTACGACAATTGCAAGTTGGCATTCATACTGTTACAGAAATATTCGAGGGGTCACTTGCAAACCATTCAGTCGGGCCTGCTGCTCGCCATATACGAGCAGGGTCGAGGCTTCGTGTCTGATGCGTATGCCACGTTGGCGATATGTGCCAGTCTTGGCCATGTAACCGGCCTATGCCAATCTTTGAATCCTGCTACGGTGTTCAATGAGGAGGAGATGCGTGTATGGTGGGCTATATTCTTTCTCGATAGGCTTGACACTTATTCTACTGGGAACTATGAACGAGCACCACTTGTTCGCGATGCTCGACTCGGCGCGATGCTTCCCAGAGAGGATGACGCATGGAGTCAAGACCTTGATATCAGTGGCCCGTTTCAGCCGCTTGTATTTTCTGCAGACGATGTTCAGACCTACGGGGTCTTCGCCAGCGAAATCCAGGCGCTCTATGCGCTGCAGAGTGTCATGCAGCGCACCAGAGATCCGTCCGTCGAGCTTGAGACACTACTTAATCACGAATCGTGGAAGCTCGACATGCTGATACAAAGGAAAATCCGAGAAACCCTGACCATAAGCTGGAAGCGGCTTGAGCACCAGTACACAGTGGTCACTTTGTATCTCTTGCAAGTAATTCTTTAGAAAGTCAAGGAGCCACAGCTAATAGAGAAAAGGGCACTGATAGAACTTCACGAAAAGAGGCTGGCGTGTAATGGTCCAAAACTTTCTTTATTTGTCAAGGAATCGTCCATCGCAGCTCTTGAAATGGCCCTTACTATTGCTCATGATCTGATGCGTATGGAGAAGACTGCGGACATTCTCAAACTCGACAGGATGCCTCTTACTGCAGTCATCCTATACAAGAAGGTCGGCTTAGCAGCAATTCTACTAGGAAAGCATTACGATCGTGACACCAAGACTCTGTTACGAGAGGTGATTCAGATGCTTTCGGGACGAATTTCAAGAAGATGGAAAATTGCACGTAGGTTTCAAGCTCTTGCTATCTTCTCTACTTAATTGTTACATGAGAATGTGGCTGACTTTCTCAGTTCAAATCGCATCTCAACTCCGCGAAGCCCTTCCTGTGTACGAGGACGTAGACATGGCCTCGTAAACTCAAACCTAGCTCACTCCAACTTTCACCTCAAGAAAAATAGCCGGTCATTCACTTCAGACCGCCCGACTTGTTGAGTTCAGCGTGGAGTTCGATCCCAAACTGCCTCCCAGCGCCGCCGTGTAAGCGAGGTTCCACGTCAAACTCACTCCGCTCAGGTAGGGGCTGTCAGGAGTCTGCTTCCTCATGAACTCATAACTTTCAACCGCACCAGCCTTGTCCGCAATCGCGAGGTTGGCGTACACATGGCCTGCAAAGCCGCCGCTAGTGAGAGATCCCGACTTATTGCCGGCAAAATACTGATCCCATTCCTCTCTCACAAAGGATGCCTTTCGTACATACGCACTGCTCGGCACAATTGGCAGCATGTGAATGCCCTGAATATAGGCAATATCGTTGCCAAAGTACGTCGTGTGGTTGATCTTCCTGTCCCAGAGAATTCCTGTGGCGCGGTTTCCGATAAAGTTGGGCGGTTGCACATCGTTGTCGCTCGCCAAGAGGAAGTACGACTGTAGACTGCGTGCCGTCACGGCAAGCTGGAGATTGCCTCGGCCCTCAATTTTGGCGTCTCCGATCACCTTGCCCCACATCTTGATCGCGTACGTCGAGAAAGCATCCTCCGCTGAGGACTCCTGATCCTTGCCATCCGGTGCTTCGAGCACACCTCTGGCCCAGCTATGGCCATGAAACCAGTCGAAGTTTCGTGAGAAGGGAAAGAAAGGGTCTTCGGTAGATGGGTTGGACCAGTCACGAATCAAATTGTTGACCCAAATCTTGTTGAGGCCGTCATTCTTTGTCAACCAAGAGGGGTTGAAGTGGGCAATGATTGCAGCAGCATACACATAGTAGCCGTAGTGAAAGTTGTGATCGTTGTAATACGTGTTACCAAAGTCAATCGAAGAGTCGTTGTTGCCGTACGACCCAGAAGAGACCAGGCCTTTCCACACGTCATCGTAGAATAGGGGGTTCGGCTCCTGGTTATTGACATACCGATCAAACGCAGCCTCAAGCTTGGTGAGTGAGCTGGCTGTGAATGAAGTATCTCCGGCAATGTTGTTGACAGCATAAATCGCCCTGGCGTAAACCGAAAAGGCGATTCCGGCGTAATACTTGGACGTCAAGTTGGTCAGGGTTGTAATGTCCCGAGCAAGCTCGATCTTTGCTGCATTAATGATTGCGGCTTTGGCGTCTTCGGAAACGATTGCCGCTGAGCCCGCGGACCCCACTGATCCAAGACGAGGCGACCAAGGGTCGAAACCCATATCCGTCGGGAGCTCGGGCTCCACCATGGTGAACTCGTCCGCAAGCGTAGCCGTGGCAATTCCCTTGGTCGTACTCGCCAAGGTGATGTTCGTCAGACCCCTGGCTGTCTTTTGGTCAAATGACTTGACATGATGCGGCAGAGCAAACATGAGAAGTGACCGTTCCTTTATCCCCTTCTTTTCCCACGCCAAGGTGTAAGTTCCAGTCTTGCCGGAGACAGAGCCCGACAGCGTGGCGCCAACTGGATATGCTCCAGCAGCCTTGCTAAAGATGTCGACACCGGCTTTACCTGCTGGATTCTTGGCGACTTGAACAGTTCCCGTGAACTGCTTTGGTCCCAAAATGGTTCCTTTATCAGTCATCCGAAGAGTTGGTCTCTCAGACATGGAAGTTGGGTTGATGTAAATCAACCAGCTTGATCCATCGCCTAACCGCGCATCCCACCCATACACTGTGGCTCCAAGTCCATTGGAACTCAGACGAAGGTCGGTGATGTTTGAAAAGTGCTTTTGAGACTGAATGAGAACGGTGGCGTCGTTGTAAACACCTGTGACGAAAGCCATGCCCTGAACTACGGGAAACGAGACAATCGGTTTGGCGCCTTTTCTTGTCGCAAGGTTGACATTGGCGGAGAATGCTGTCAATGTGTCCGTAGTCAAGACCGTCCCATTCTGCAGCTCCCGCGCCGAAAGCGCAATAGATTGGTCAAAGAATGGATCCTCGAAAGACTGGACGGGCTCGCCAGGCCCGTAGATAAAGTTGCGCCGATCCGTATGGGAGATAGACAAGCCGTGGCCCTGTTTGACGGTATCGTTAGACCACCAGACGGAGTAAGGGTGAGTCCATGTCGCGTTGTCTTGGTTGTTGGCAAAGAAGTTGGCGTAGAACTTGTTGGTTTGGATGGGGTTGTCGTTGTTATCGACTCCGACAGGTTTCTGTGGGTGATCTGCTCTCGACGGAACTAGAATTGGTCGGTCGTGAGAAATTTTCACGAAAACGTTGTCTGATCCTCCTCTCGCTGCTTCTCCATCTGCCCTTGCGTTATGGATGAACGAGCGTCGCATTTCGCTGTGGCTGTGGAATCCATGGTGCCGGTGGGATTGAACGCCTCCGAACAGCAGGATAACTGCCACAATGGTTTTGCTGAACATGGTTAAAAAGAGTGACAATAACGAGTGACTTGGAAGATCCTCTAACGAGGCTACACGGAAAATGAAGACAACAATCAGTGAAGACCTTCAATCGACATGACCAAAGGCCAACCTCATCTCTAATATCTGCTTTGGGGGGCGGGAGCCGATGGGTATTGCCCGTTGAGGGGCCATCAGGGGGTTTTGAGTTTATCGCCATCAACAGCTTTATGCGGCACCAATCTCGGACCCCGGTGAACTCAAATTTGAGTTCATATCCATGTCTTGTCTGAGTCCTCTCATCCACTCAAATCGAAATGCTTCGTATAACTTCAGACGACGAACACCAAACGTTAGTAATCCATCCGATTCGTTGACGACAGAAGATTTTATCATTCAAACAGCTACGGCAGAATATGGTTCAGATACTTTACCCGGCGCACTCACGTTGGTTCTAATGTGTGGACAAATAGGAGTTGAGGGAGCTGACTCGGACGAGTTTCAGCGAGCTTCTCTAGCTGAATGCCGGTAAAGAAAGGAAAAGGGCTCAGAAGGGCCATATACTTACCCCAGGCCTTACTCTTCCCGTTTCGAAACATTTTCAGTGAATCTCATTACGATTTAAGTTTGGTAAAAGTCCCTGATCCATTTTAACAGAATGAAAAGTTTCTTTGGAGACCAGAGAGGCCGGTGGGATGATGAGGATCTATGTGGCATGAGCCGGATGGAATACTAGTCCTCGTGTCAAGACGAGGGATATTAGAGAATGGAGATCGAGCGAACTTTCGGTCCAAAAGCTGTATCGTCTAGTTGCGGCGGATATTCGAATTGAGATGCTATTTCACGAAGAAGAGCCGTGTAAAAGCTGATTGATATAATTCTCAAACGGAAACTTCGCTTGTCTTTGATTCGACGACAAGAGCTTCCGGACTTTGCTTGAGTCTGGTACAGTCTTGATCTGAAACAAGTGCATATTGGGTGAGATCATCGAAAATTTTGGGGAGACCACCGCACCATATGACACCCCGTACTGCAGAAAACACTATTAGTCAAGCTAGAAATAACTGGCGCAGTCTGTCACATAACTCATTTATACACCCAACTAGTGATACTACTGTTTTCCATTTACCTCGTCTCTGCATACTTCATCCACAATGGCTCATGCAACAACCTGTCCAAGCAGTTCTTCTCAACACCCACAAGGATCTCCATCCCACCGTCCGGCAAAATAGGCATGACGACCTGCAACCCGTTGATCACACCAACATGCGGCGCGCGAACGGCCTGGATCGTGTCGCCCAGCACCGGCCCCCACTTCACGTCATACAGGGAGAAGTTGACCCATGATGTCTGAATGCAGTTGTTACCGGGCACATCCAAGAGAGCCGTAGGGATGATACGGTTCACATCCTCCACCGTGTCAATGAGCGTAGCTACATCATCGACAAACTGGCTATCGGCACGAATCAACGCCTGACGAACCAGAATCGCCAAGTCAGCCAGGGACGCCGAGCCGAGCATTTTGCGGATCGGTGCCGAAGCCGCCACGTAGCCGAGGAAGCAGCCCATAGTCTCCGGGTGCACCGGCGGGTCCGTACGCAGGCGAGCGTCGACGGCGATGTTGAAGACTGACACCGGGTCGCCCTCGAGGGTTTCGAGGGGTGACTGCACCGCCATGACGGTACGCCAGAGCAGCGCCGAGAGCGCGTCGTTAGTGGAGACCCATCTCTGCTTCGTGGGTTCCGTTACATTTTCTGGAGATGCTTCGGCCTTGAGTCTGGCCAGGGCCTCGGGCGAGAAGTAGAAGATTTGGCCGCGGTGATCTTCGGAAAGGATCTTTGGCGGCATGCCCTCGGGTGTGAAGGGTATGATGGTGTACTCTGGGTGGTCTTCAGCACGGCCCGGGTTCTTGCCGGTTGGGCTCATGATGCGTTGACGGTCTCTGAGGAACGCCTCATCCAGCTTGAAAGGGTCTATGATCTCGAGGCCCTGGGCTCTGCGACACTCTTCTGCCCAGATCTTGGTCCAGATCAGGAACGTCTTCCCGTCTCCAAACATGTGGAAGATGCACCAGGATAGAATCAGGCCCCCTTGGATGAAGTTGGCTTGCGGAAGAGATACGGGCAGCTTTTCGTCTGGTGTTGCCCATACCGAGCGCCGGCAGATAGTATCTGCATTAAAGGAAGCCACTGGGAAGTTCTTGGATTTGAGCTCCGAGTACGTCATGGGGAACGCACCGGGAGCTCGAAGGTCCTTGACAGTGATGCCTTCAATGTCTCCATGACGAAGTTTCTGAAGCTTCAAGACGCCGGCTTGCTTGGCATCTGGGTTTGGGACGGCTTCACACCCCAAAACAGCGATACGCTGTTGCGCGGCTTCATACCCTGCGCGCAAAATAGAAGCAGCTTGATCGAGGTTGTAATCTTCGGGGAGCTGGAAAGGGAAGACATATCGAAGGTAGCCTTTGGGTCCGATACGCTCGAGGGGCGTGAGATCCGGGATCTCTGTGAAGCCTGACAAGGAACCCATAGCTGTTGATGTGCGAGAACTTGGTGCAAAAGCCTTCAGCTTAGAAGAGCATTCTAGTAGCTAAACAGCAAAACATCCGAGAATGGCGACTGTCATTATATATGACCCTTGTAGACCATCGCTATGTCTTTGTCCGTACGCTCCAGACCACTATGCAACGCATGTTGACCACGCCGCATCCATACATTCAAATCAGGTCATATCATATTGCAACCCTCCAGCAACGGAGGCAATGGCTTTAGGGGACCTGCATTGAGATGCTCCTTTCGGAGGCTTAGTACCAGAGACAGAAACCTGCTGGTGCTCTCTTCCCTGCCTCAACGGGGTGAGATAGACTGTTGACCCTGCTCTGTCCTTCATGGCCCCGGTTCCAACAAGAACCAGGATCGGCCTCCTTCACTCCACAAGTAGTAGGAGCCATGAAAAAAAGGCTCATTTGACCTTGATAATCCTAAGCTCGAGATCCAGTCGAAGACTCAAGGACATCTAACGCGGACTTAATTGATACTCTAACTTATATACGGGTTCATAGGTATTCTCGTGCTACGAAGACTTCCATCATCGGCCAGCATGCTGGATATGTCCGTCATTCAAATACAAGTGGACCATGGAGAGGAAGTCGCATGTGATATTCTAATCCTTGTATGCGGGACTCGTACCCTTGGTTCCCCGAGACAAAGCAGTCAGACGGCCCGTAAGTAAAGGGCGGCAGGATCAGCGGCTCCTGGCTTGCGACGTTCACCCGTCTTCCCTTTCTAGAAATACCTGCGCCATCTCATTTTAGAGTCACCATTTTGCGCTTTGAAGCAAACATGGCTTTTTGGCAACGAGGGTATTCAGTCATATCAAAGTCTTGCTGAGCGGTGGCAAACTTGGCACTTCACCAGAAAAGTGAGTTTGCCATCAACGCCCGCTCATTATACTCCCGTTCCTGCATGCGCGGGACGCGCACCAACGAAGATGAAGTGTCAAGACTCCAGGGGAATTGCGGAGTACGCAAACATGCTCTCCAACAACAACTTCCCCGTCTGTGCATATAATCCTTGAACGGAAGAAATCACAAACGATCCACACTGTTGGCTCTTTGGCGAGCCAGAACGGGAAGCATCAGGCCATGCGGAATTCCGGGCCTGTCTGCCCAGTACCAACAGCATTATGAACCCTGCGCTCTTTGGATGCAGACGAAACTAGGCCGTTGGTCCAACGTGAATGCAACGGTGCACGGAAGCATGACGGTGGAGATCATGAGGTACGCAGAGCAGCTGAGAATACCACGGGTTTACCTTGGTCGGAAGGTATCCGAAGGTACACGTCCAACTCCTCCCCCGTGGATCATATTTCCTTTTGCACCTCCTGGCACACCAACCTGTGCCGCAACGGTTCTTCGACTCATTTTTGAGATCCCATGAAGAATAGCAGACTCCGAGGATCTCAGAGTAGAGGACGTCGTCCAAGGAAATGAAAGTTCCTTGCATTCCTGCAATGTGGTGATATCGGTCCCCCCCTTCCTGCTTCACACCGCCGTCACATCTCTCTGGTCATCGATAATGGAACCTGATCCCAACATCATCGCCATCTTCGGTCCACCTCCAGATGATCTCGATATTTCAGAAAGCAGCGTCGCTCGCAATAATGCCGCCGTCATAATACTAGCCGTGCTAGCCTCCGTGGCCGTGGTGCTCCGGCTGATGGCGAGGTTTCTTCAAGGTCACAGCCTGAAGGCGGATGATTGGACGATTCTTCTCTCACTGGTAAGAACTTACTCAAGTACTTTCCCATGTGAGATACTTTGTGAATAGGCTCACGATGTTAATAACATATCATCACAGCTCCTCGTAGGCGCCACCGTCGGCTTAAGCATCGCAGGCGGAGCTTACGGTGCGGGAAATCACGTCTGGTCATTCATACCTCAAGACCTAACACAAGTCTTTAAAGTAGGCTTCCCCTCCTTGATTCTATTCTAATCAATATCCTCCTCGGAAGAAATGCAAACCCTCAGCGAGCTCGAAACTTCACGTTCATACTAACTCCCCAAAACCACAGATCCTCTACGCCTACACCTTCATCTACGGCACAGCCTGCGCCGCCACCAAAATCTCCATCCTCCTCTTCTACCAACGCGTCTTCCTCCTCTCCACCGCCTCCTCCCCGTCCTTCAAATTCTCCCTCATCGCAGGGTACGTCCTCTCCATAGCCTACCCCATCATCATCTGGGCCACCATGGCCAACGCGTGTCGCCCCCTCTCGTTCTACTGGAACCAGTTTGTGGGTGAACAGGGCAAATGCATAGACATCAATAGCTTCTACCTCGCCCTCGCCATCATCAACATGGTCAATGATATCATTGTCCTCTTGATTCCCATCCCGCAGATCTTAAAGCTGCAAATGTCGGGCAGGAAAAAGGCTGCTGTTTGTAGCATCATGTTGCTGGGAAGTTTGTAAGACACGACCATCTTCTCCTCCCCCACCCTCTCACCACCAGTACACATATTCCCAATATCAGAAATAATCGACGCCCTTACAAGACGGTCCATACTAATCCAAAACCCCCCTCCAGCGTCTGCGTAGCAAGTATAGTCCGCATAACCCACCTCTCAACCTTCTCCCGCGCTCTCGACATAACCTGGCAAATGGGCCCCGTCTTCATCTGGTCCGCAATCGAACCCTCGATCGCAATCGTGTCCGCCTGCCTCCCGCACCTCGCGCCCCTCCGCCGCCTCGTCCGCCACAAAATCTCATCTTCCCTGGGCCACTCCAGTGGTAATGCCGGAGGTGGAGGGCCCTCATCTAACAGCGCACCATGGCGATTGAAATCGAAGCAGAGCGCCAGCGGAGGAAAGAACAGCAGCTCTCAAAATGGTACGGGTGCCCTGTTCACGTACGGCGGGTCAAGGTTTAATTTTGGCGGGGGAGGGGGCGACGGCAAGTTGGGCGGGGAGTCGGATGACGAGATTGGACTAACAAATCGAATCACGGCTGGATCTGGCAGGGTCAAGAATTTGTCCACTGGGTCGGGGTCCGAGGAGAATATCAATGGGGGGTCAATTGTTGTTCAATCAAGCTTCATCCAGGAGAGTATGAGGAATCCGAGGTAGTGAATAACATCACTGAGAACGACAGGACATCCTATGAAGTCACATACGAGACTGCGTGAAGTGGATGAGAATGAATTAAGAATGATCTTTTCTCGAGGTTCAAGTGATTATGCACAGGATAATCCTCTATCCAAACACTACCTCCTATGCCGCGAGACCAGTGTATCCATGAGTTCAGAGACGCCCACAGACGCCCGCAGCTAATGCCTCCCAAGACCCGTATGCTAACAAAAAGAAGGAAAAACAATCAGCATAGAAGAGATTTGGTTCTGTTTGAAAGACCGCCTCTTTCAATGCTGCTGGCCCTGTTTTCTCTCCAGGTCGTTGGCGAGGTTCATATGCATTAGGGCCTGGGCCGTCCAGTCCTCTTCACTCTGGCCACCACCACCGCCCTGCTGATTCTTCCACAAATCCATGCTCTCTCGGCCATCGACTCCGGGGAGGTGGATCGTCGGCGGGGTCTGGCCTGGCTTGGCACCCACAGGCGGTGGACCACCATCTTCGCGACCAAAGGAATCAAAGTCTGGCAAGACGTAGCCGTGGCCCGGCGGCGCATTCGCTTGCTGTGCAAACGCAGGACCTTCGTCACCGGGCATCTCCGCGATACCATCGTGGTTTTGCGGGGGGAGAGCTGCCATCTGTCCGACCTGATGCTCGAATTCTTCCTGCTCCAGGATTTGCGGTGCGTGTTCGACGTTGCGCAGGCTCGAAGAGCCAGGCGCCAGGCCGCTCATGGTCATGCTCCTCTGGCTACTAACAGAGGCCCTGTGAGGGTTGGGGTCATCTGCACCAGGGTCGCCACCAACGATGCTGTTGGGGTCCATGTCTCGAATGGCGAACTGTGCGAGGGTACGCATCTTACGTGTGACCCAACCAGCCAAAATCTTACCGCGCTGCTTCTCGCCGAGACGCGATCTCGGGAAGTCGCCCTTATTAACGAAGGCGACGATATCGACAATGATCTGATGCTCGTTCAGGATCGCGTTGACGATGACTGGCACCACAGAACCGAGGTATGCCTTTCGTGTGATCTCGGCCAGCAGAACGACGAGACCTCCAGCTTGGAAGACGGCGCTGTGTGTGTTTAGCATGACGGACTCTACTAATGGGGGCTATCGAACTTACCATCCACCAGTTACGATGTTGCGGTGGCACCGTTCCACAGAGGCCTCGATATCCATGGGGAAGTGGCTGAGACCATTGATCTCAAACGTCTCTCCAATGTTGCCGAGAACGAACAAGACCTGCATATCAACCTGAGCGCCTCCAGGGCCAATAGGCCTGCTGACGTTATGCAAGAAACCCAAGTCGCCCGTGCGGACGTATTGGATGCTGGGATCACCATCAACGGTACGGCCGTCGAATCTCTCGGCGTCAAACACATCCTTTGAGCCGTAGAATGCCTTGACACAAGCCTCCGAGTCGACCCAAATCTCTCCGTACTCTCCATCGTGGCAGAGCAGTCGGCTCTCGGGGTTGACAATGGCGATTTGTGTAGAAACAGGCACCATACCGGAGTCCTGGAGCAGAAGCGCTTTAGGATCCTGCTCGGGATCTACGGGGTATATCAGGCCGCGGCGCAGTGCCTTTGTGTCCAGCCAGAGCTCAATAGGCTCAATGCACATGTAAGACCTCGATGCAACCATAGGGTTGAGTACGTGAGAGTAGACAGTGTTGATGGCGGTTCGGTCGAGGCCGGTAGCCGCGAAATGAAGCCGTACCTTTTGAAACACGTCCACACGTGGCCTGCTTTCGGCCGAAATCATCATGTTCTTGAGCTCGTGAAGCGTGAATCCCTTGCCCTGCATCGTGGCCATGGCGTGATCCAACATTTGTGGCGTCGCATAGGTGTCCTTGATCTTGTACCTAGAAAGAGTCACAAACAGCGACATTGGGTTTTGCGCAAACTCGACAGGCGAGAGAAGGTATGTGGGGGTGCCGATATAGATACCCATCAAGCACGAGTGAATGAAACCGAGACCAGTGGTACTACGCACGCATCCCAGCACGGGGCGGGAACTTGTCATCTGGCAAGTCTCCTTCTGGACCTTGCACATGCCCAGGATAGTATCGTGTCCAAGCTGAACCGCAATGCGGCGCTGATCGGGCGTCCAGTACGTCCAGATGATGACGGGGTAACCAGTCTGGATCCAGGCTGGCTGCATGGTAATGCCATTATCGCGCAGGCCACTGCTTTGTTTTGGCGGCTTGGTGGTATTGTAGTAGTTCGGCACACCAATCTTGAGGATGGAAGCCGCCTGCTTGACGTGGTTGGAAACCAGCTTCAGCTTGACCAAGTGATCAACTTCGTGGTTGACCAGGATGGCCTTGACACGGAAGTCGGCAACGACATGCAAGAATGCTGGCACATCCTCATTAAGTCGGTTCTGATCTAGAGGAGCCAGAGGAATTACAACCGCGCCCAAGTTGATGCAGGCATGAACGGCGTAGACGAACTCCTCGGAGTGCGTGTACATCAGAATCAGGTGATCGCCAGGGCGAACCTTGACCTTGTTCTTCAGGTACAGAGCCACGGCGGCAACCTTGGTGTCGAACTTCTTCCAAGTCACGCCCTTGCCTTCTCTGCCACGACCGTCAATGGTGCAGTATGCGAGTTCCTCGGGTTGACGGGCAACGCGCCATTGAATCAGGTCAGTGATGCAAGAGAAGTTGTTCAGCGGTGTTGAAGTGCGATCGTCAATGACAACTTCCCTTCGGTCGATACCCGAGTATTGCTTGTCGGATGACATGAGAATTCCAGCACGCGAGTCCGATGAAATGGGAGACCAGATGCCTCCGATAGGGTCAACTCCAATGGGGAGGTTGAGCACGGCATGCTCAACACCAAACTTGACATGAACACAGGGCAGGTTACCCAAGTCAAACTCTCTTCTGCAGAGCATATTTCCGATGTCCCTACGCCCGTTCTTGACTACTCTGGGCAGAGAGTTTGGTGCCGTGATCATGACGCAGTAAAGTCTCAAGTGGTGTTCTTGCATGAGTACGTCCATACATCTCTCGGCGAGAGAGTCAAGCAGCGCAGTATCGAGTTGCCTGGGCGGCCCGCCTGAAGTCAGAGGTGCGGTGGACGCAGCTGGTGATTCCAAGACAACAATTGGCAGATGCTCCTCGTTGACGAATACGTCAAAGGCAGAGCAGTCGTAAATCTTGGGCACATTCTTGACGATGCTGACGACGAGGTGCTGGACAAAGAAGTACCGGTACTCGGCTACCTCGGTGCCGTGCTCGACCCATTCGACCTTTTGACGAATGCGATCCTCGTAGAGGCCAAGTACGAAGAGCTTGCCTTCGATGACTGTGCCTAGCAGACCGGTCCTCAGAAACTCGGGCTCTACTACCGTGGGTGTTGGCTCGCCGGGATCGAACTTGTAAGGCCGGGCGTGGAATATTTGCTCCGTGTGTTTTGGTAGAGCCCAGAAGCCTCCTGATAGTGACGGCGAGTCCACCCAGATTTCACCGACGGAATGTGGTGATGCCAACAAGCCGGTTTCCGGATCGACGACGGCGAGGGTGGCATCGGGTATAGGGTATCCAAAGGCACCGATGCGAACAGTGCCCTGTTCGGTAGCAGCTCGTTTTCGCGCTTCGTCCCCGATTGCTACTACCACAACTTCATTCGTTTTCAACGCCTCTCTGTCGAGGAGCACCTCACTCAGTTCGTTCTTAGCGCGCTGCTCTGTGGTGGTGGTGCCGCCGCCTCCCAAGAGACTGCCGAATCCGTTTGAGGGCGCAAGCTTCACCTCTTCCTTCTCTTCTTCGTCGGAATCGATATCGGAGCCCATGTCCAACTTCAAGGGGCAGCCCATCCGCTCTTCGCCTCCCAGCCAGTCGCGGATACTGATCACCATGCCGCCGTGCTCAGGCAGACACAACATCGGCGCGACAACCTCGCGCGCTCGTGGGTTTCTTAGTGGCCTCAACCATCTGTCCGCTAGTACTTCGTGGAATTCACCATCAACCGTCAGGGTATCAATTAGGCAAAGTTTGACCGTTTGGAAGTTTGGCTCCATGCCCTTTTTGAAATTTCGAGTTGTCATAGGATCCGACTGGTAGTTGTATGCGGCACGCTTCAAGCCGGGGTAGTCGGCAATCATGAGTGTAGCCTTGTACTTGGTGATTAGATGAGCGTAGAGACCCGGCACTTCAACGGCCTTGTTTTCAACCCAAACAGTCGTGTGGCCGCCATAAACGGTGAGAAGGACACCCAGAATCATGCCAATACCCTGTCGAGGATCGAGGTATGAAAGGAGCGTCTCGCTGGTCGCACCAGCACCGATGAGCCGGCCGTTCTTGTCGCGCAAAGTTCGACTAAAGGTATCGCCGGGACCGTTCCCTGGTACTGTCGTGACGACGGCACTCAAGCAAGCCATCTGGTGCATGACTGTCCTGTGACTCAGCACCACGCCTCGCAGGTCACCCGTAGGCGCGCGGGAGAACTCGATATATGCCAAGTCTGGTACTGTCAAAGGCGGGACATCGTCTTTGCGCTTGGGATGGAAACTGCCAAACTCGTTCGTCTTCCACCATTCTACGCCCTTGGGCCAGTTAAGCTTCTGTGTTGTTATGTCGCGCTGGAAGGCCTTGAGGTTATTGTCCGTCGTGAGTGCCAAATGCGCCTGTGTCGATGTGAGAATCAGGTTCAGCTTCTGGTAGTCTTGCAAATCATTAATCGGTACTGCGACGACGCCAGCGATGAAGCATCCCAGCAAAGCAATGGCAAAGTCAATGACTTCTGTGTCGCGGTAAATCAGGGCAACGCGATCGCCGCGATACAGCGAGCTCTTATCCCGAATGACCTGTGCCACCTTCTCGGCTCTTGACGCAAGTTTGTCCCACGTGATGGAGGCAATTTCTTTGCCCTTGCTGTCCAGCACCCAGTACGCGGGCAGCTTCGCCATCGTCTTGCCCCTGTGTCTCAAGACTGCGGCGATGTTATCGAACTTGGACATTGGGGTATTGCTGTCGTGCGGATCGGATATCGCAAACGGAAGGTCGCGGGGTTCGAGTGGCATCTGGTACTCGAGCACTTCTGGCGGGGGCAAGTCGTTTGCCGTGAGCATAGGCGGCGCCATGGCGGCCGTTGGCGAAAAGGCCTCTCCTGACGAATATCTGTGTCCTCCCCCGTATTCTTCTTGACCGTTCTGGTCGTAACCCTGTTGATCATAACCTTGTCCCTGCTCAAAGTTCTGTCCGCCGCCGGTGAAGCCGGAGAAGTATCCAGTCGAGTCAAGCATCGTGCCTGTCCGGCTGTCATATGGGTTCTGCCCGTGCTGGTCCATGTAGTGTCCTTGCTGGTCGGGATTAAAGGCGTAGTCGGTTGAGACCATTGTGCCCGATCGAGTGGGCGGCTCGTTACCAGCGCCGAGGAAGAGTGAATCGTGCTGCTTCATGTTCGGGCGTTGGTCGGCGAGAGGGCCGCCAGGTCGGAGGAGACCTGCAGGATTCATGTCGGGCGAGGTATAGCCAGCTCCGGGCGATTGGTACCCAGGCGATGCGTAGCCACCAGAGCCATGACCTGAGCCGTGGCCGGAGCCATGGCCCGAACCATGGCCGCCAAATGGCGACTGTGGACGGTATGAGCCGGGAGAGGTCGGGCTGTTGGGATCGGAGTCTCTGCCGCCGAGCGCGGCTAGAGCTGCTGCGCGGTGACCATCGCTCGAAGGATGTCCCGGGTTGTCAGGGTCGTGAATGCCTAAGCCGCCTCTGGGTTTGGCAACAGCTGGAGCGGCAGCAGGTCCAGGGCTCATGTATAGGGAAAAGAGTTGCGTCCGTCGCTTTTGGTATCTGCGCGCAGAGGGAATCGGTTAGCCGCCGTCGGGCTGTTCGCAACGGGGGAGGGGAAGGTCATGATGGAGGGGTCAGCACCAACCCTTTCTCTGTGATGTCGCCTTCCTACAGCCACAAGAATGCGTCAGTCAGTGCGACAAAAAGTGACAGTCAATAGTTCGGGCAAGGCTGCGGGTGCTCGAGCACGACGCGCACATGCGCGCATGCGCAAGGCAGTCGTCTCGAGGTAGACGTAAAGTTGCGCGATTCCAAACGGGACAGTGCTAAACGGCGACTTGAAGGTTGCAAACATACCTCCAACTCCTTTTCCAGCTCCTCGAGCTTGTCCTGCAATTCAGGATCTAATTGTGCAGCCATGGCGGGCGAAAACAATGCTGGTAACTATGCACAATGGAAGCGCAGGATGCAGCAGCGACGAGACAAAAAGGAAGGGGAGAGAATAGGTAGGGTCTAGAGAACGTAGAATGGGCCGAGACCCCCGGGGTTAAGGGGATTGTGGGGAGAGAGATAGAGAGGAGAGAGAGGAGGGGTGGGAGGTTCCGTTCGTAAAGAGTTTAAGGAGGGACGATCGCAAGCTGTCGATGTCTCTGACTCTGTGTTTGGTCGGATCCCCTCATCCAGTCTTGTCCAGGTCTTGTCTCGTCTGTCTTGTCTTGGTGATGGCAGCAGCAGCAATCCGTTGCAGTGGTGCTGGCATCCTCAAAGAAAAGTCTCGTGACGTAGGTTGGACCAGGACAGCAAGAAGTGCGGTCGCTTTACCAGGTTGGGTCAAGGATGGAGGCCAGGCAAGGTTGGTCGAGTTTGTGTGATAAGATTAACCTGAAGAGGCTGGCGGGCAACTGGGCTGGGCTGGGTGGGCGGGAGAGGAAGCCCGAGAGGAGAGGCGGCGGCGGCGACAGCTGAGTTTGAAGGTACTTTCCACCACATTTCCACCCACCTTCCCACCTCTCCTTGGGACGATTCAGGGAGTCAGGGTTCCGGGCGGGAACACGGGGAATTTGGTAGTGCGGCGGCCACGGGCGCCTACTTTACCTTACCTTAGCTTTACTGCGTAGGAATTTGTATACCTTACTGAAGGCGGAAGAGTCCGGTGTGGTGAATGATTATCGGTGCAGCATGTACGGATATGTACTTCGTATTTCATCCAAGTTTAGAACGAGGAGGGGGTGATCTACCCTGAGCATCCCAAGAATGGCCAAGCAGAACCGTCTATCATAGTGGCCGTTATTCTCAGTGAGTGTGTGTGTCCAAATGTTCGGCATTTCACAAATGGCCTGCGAAAGCTGAGAGAATGATTCTGGGAGACGGGGCAGCAACAAGTTCATCCTGGCGGATCCGACAGCGGGTGTCAAATCATGAATTAGCATCGAGATCCCGGAATCACCATCCAAACAGACTTTCAGGTACCCGCAAGGCAAATCTCACACTCATTCTCACACTCGCTCTTACTCTCAGTCTCACTCTTATTTTCATTCTCACTCTTCCTCTCACTCTCTCCATCTGTCACCAAACGCACAGGCTGGCAACGAGTGGATACGATGAGAGCATCGAGACCTTCATCGGACCCCAGTCTCTAAAACGAATACCTGAAATAAGAAAACGGCAAGTCTTAACAACGTCGTCATCGACGCCCAGCACCGCCCAGCATTATAACCCAGGCCTAGCACCATCGACATGGGCCCCGGGATGTGGCCGCTCAGGAAACCCCGAAATCAGGAAATCGGCCCCAGGGCGCTCGACGGAGGCATACCCGATCGGGAACAGAATCTCCAACTGCCATGCCCTGCAACATTCCCAATGCCCCATCTGAGCATCACCCACTCACCCCTCTTCGGTCTTCGCTTTCAAGGCAAGTCTCCCCCCCTCCCAGTTGCGTGGTGATCATCACGTACCATTACGGAATGGCACACACTCGCAGCACCCACCATCAGTGGCCACTGGCCAGAAGTGGATGATCGGAAGAAAAAGGCCAGAACACCAAGAAATATTGAGTTATTTCTGCCGGCCTGCATCCAGGGACCACATTAGACCGTCTCAACTCTCCAGAGCTTGAGAGCTTAATCCAGTGGAATTCTCCAGCAATGCAGTGCGGTGCAGCGTCCGTCCGCGAATGTCTCGCTGCTAGCCTTATTTGGTTTCTATCCCAGCTGGTGGGCACCAATTTTTGGGGAAAGGCAGGTCATCATTGATCGGTATTCGGCCGCCGGACGGATGAAGGCACAGGTCTTTAAGTCATTGTCACCAGGATGGCTCTCGTCGCCGAACATTGATTCTATGCTGAATTCAAAAAAAAAAAAAAAAAAAAAAAAAAAAATCGTTACTTCTAGTACTAAAATAGCTTCCTTTTCTCTTTCTGTTGGGGACCACTTGAGAGAATCAGATGTAGAAGATTTCATTGGCAGATACAAAACCTTCACGTATGTGGCTGGAACAAGTGTGGCACATGGGTTGTGGCTGAAAGCCCACGCTTCTTGACTTCTTCCCACCCGTCGTCCCCAGCTAAGCCAAGTCTTCAAACTTCCTTCAACGTCAAGCTTCAGTCACTTATAAGACATCAAGATTGTTTCCATCCACAACGGATAACATGAGCTACTATGATCTTCTGAGCTCAGTGCGACCGTCCAGCACGGTCAAGTCAGTGCGACCGGCAGCCCACTAATCACACGTTGACGATCGACCGCACCACCGTTTCAAGGCCGCTTTCGGATGCTGCGCCAGCCAAGTAGACACATTGAACTCACATCAGACGACGGGAGATTTTCCAAATCATTCGGTCTCTACCGAGCACCTGAGAACATCTTGCCTCGACCTAAGTGGGCGGGTTTAAGCATATTACAAGGTATCCAGTGCCAATCGTGGATACCACGCGGCATTCAAAGCTTGTTTGCAATACGCAAGCCCGCAATCCCAAGTTCCAACTCTGCATTCTCTACTGCCATCAACATGGATTCAACTTCACGCATATTGGTCGTGACACCTCCCAGGCAGTGCAAACTGCAAAGGTCGAATCCCGAGGCCCCGGGTCGACGAATAAGAATACCCCGTGTCTCGCGATTAGCCTTCCCAGGGGTCATCTGAACTCGTTTCCCTCCGGATCACCTCGAACTCTGCTGATCATGAAACGCCTCTCTGGAATTACCGCTTATGGAACTTGCTCATTTCTCACCGGACGAGTAAAACATGGTGGGGGTTACTTCGTCTAGGAAGCCCACCACACGCTGCTGTGGCTGCGCAGCTCGGTCTCGTCCCTCTTAAAGTAGTGACTTGCACCCATTGTGTGCCCAGTTCGCACTGCAATAGTTCTCGAGCACCATTTACGTGCTCCTACACCGCCTGCTTTCTTTCATCATCGTCACTGGCAGTCACATGTGCCGGACGTGATAAGTTCAGACTTCCTCCCTCTCCTCCATAGCTTCAGCTCAGCCACCCTTCAAAGCAGGCTCGGTTGGGTATAGTCACACTGTTGTCATTCCCCCGGACCACGCTTCGACTCCGACGATATGGACGGCCGGCACGCGTACGCTCCACTGGGAGATTTCGATTCGAGCAAAGAATACAAGCCCGTGGTCGATCAGGCAGAGGATGACTCAACATTAGAGGCAGAAGGCTCGCTACTTCCCATCAACACACGGCGCCACGATACCTGGAGAAGAGTTTCAAAAGCTGCCTCCCTCTTGGTACCAAGTTTCCTTGGACCAAAAGAAACCAAGGCAAAGCCACTTCGCTCTACAGCTTGGCTAGGTAAACAAGAACTATCCTCGTCATCTCTACCTGCCCGGGCTAACATGTTGTCAAAGACGGTTTGCGAGGTATTGCAGCGCTATGTGTCGTCTTCGTTCACTGCGGTCTGGTGTGGTTCTCATGGGACATCCAACTAGCATGGACACCGAACCCACCTCGGCGATGGTGGCTGTACCAACTTCCTATCCTCCGGCTCGTCGTCTCAGGCCTCGCTCCCGTCTCCGTCTTCTTCGTCGTGTCCGGCTACACAATATCGCATCGCGTCCTGACGTTGGCTCGCCGGGGGGAATTCGACAAGGCAGGCTCGGCCATCGCATCTTCGGTCTTCCGGCGCCATACCCGGCTCTTCCTCCCCGCCGCCGTAGTTAGCTTCGTTGTCGCCATCATGACTTGGCTCAACATGTTCCCCGACCAGGGTTTACCCGGCGTGGCGTATCCGACGAGGGTTCCGCCGCACTTTGACTCTCTCTGGGGCCAGCTGCGGCATTATTTGATGGCCGAGACCTTGGTTACTGATCCCATCGGCCAGCCCCATGTCCGGGCCGATTCCGACATACCGGAACCGATATACGATCCCCACCAGTGGACGATTCCGCTCGAGTTCATCAGCTCGATGGTGGTGTTCATGTTTCTATCGGCCTTCACGAGAGTACGCAACAGGGTGAGGATGTTCTTCGCGCTTGGCCTGGCGATTTATCTCGAATGGTTGTTTGTCTACTTTGGGATGTTTCTGTTCCTCAGCGGCATGTTCTTGTGCGATCTGCATCTCGAGCTCGAGGAAAGGCAATGGCGGTGGTTGGCCCCGCGACCCGAACCACAACCCTTGGATGGGGACGCGCATCGGACGTCGAAGAGGGGCAGCATACTGTCTCGTCGCGTTCTTGGACGTGCCGTCGGGCTCGTGTCATTCGTGATCTCGCTCTGGCTGCTCAGCATGCCCGAGGACATGGAGCAGGCAGCGCAGGCACCCGGCTACGTGACGCTCGTATCTTTAGTTCCAGCACGATACCAGGAGTGCCTTATCATACCAGTCGGTGCAGTGCTGACAGTGCTCGTCGTCGACCATGCCGAGTTCCTGCAGATTCTCTTCACGAACCGTTTCTCTCAGTACATGGGCAAGATCTCTTTCTCGCTATACATGATCCACGGCCCTCTTCTTTATTCATTAGGCTTGGTCCTTGGTCGCTGGACTGTAGGTCTTGTCGGTGGTGGAGACAGTCAGACATCCTATGTATTTGCCATCTTTTTGGCTTTCCTCCTCTGGGCGCCTGCGGCGATATATACTGCAGACCTCACTACCACCTTTGTAGACGCGAAGTCGATAGAGTTCTCCAGGTGGGCATACGGGATGCTTTTGAGGGAAGAGTGATAGATCATAGACATACACGGTATGGAATTAGAGTAAGCCCAAACTAATAGGTGGTTCGGTAACACACAAACACCCTCCCCGGCTCCAAAGCGTGATCAAGAAAGATTCTCTCACTCGATGTTCCTTGGGGGATATCGATGGCTCGTCCAAGTACCCCGATCGAGCGTAGATGCTCTTCCCAGAATGGAATAGTGTCAAAAACACCCTGAGGTAGGAGCAGGGGTTCGTCCATTCCTCCCAACGGCGTCGAGAACGCACGGACCAAAACAGGGCTGCGGGGCCCTCTCATTCGTCGCCGACCTTTTTTGGCAACGTCCTCGACGCTTATTTATCCATCAAATAAATTTTTCTATCTCCCTTTTCATCACCTGCTTGCCGTCCTTGACGCTGGGAGTCCAGGATCGCATCATGATGAAATACCCAGCGCACGCAGCAATCGGCTTCTAGCCGGTGGTGTCACGCTCATTTGCGAGCATGGGATCGCAGTCACACCTACCTCGAAACGTGAGGCGGTAGACATCATCTCCATTCAGGGACCGAGATGCTCTTTCATCCCCTGGCACTTCCTTTACCGTACGGCATGGTATGACGAATGGTCAGGCGAAAGGCGCCTTTGATCTCGTTTACCGCCCGCCGTCGAGGGTCATCGACCTCGCACCACCACGGGTTCATTCCCCGGCGCGGATACGGCCGAAACTCCTCGATCAAGGACAGGCCTTTCGAAGTCTGCATCTCGTGGTGTCGATTGCTCCATATGCGACACGGGACGCACGAGGCTTGGGACTCTGGGCTATCAGAAGTTGACGGCACGCTCCCAGTCTCGCTGCGCCTAGCTAACCCAGACATGCAAACTTGAGGTGATCCGTCTCATGATTCGTCGAACCTAGTCAAGTGGTATGTCAAACATTTACTTCATTTTCACCCTCACACCCATCAAATGATGAGAAAAGCATTTATTCACAGACCTGTTCGGAATTTACTGTCGAGAAACGAGCATTTTACTCCTGATATCAAATCATCACCAAATCATTTCTTTAGCATCTTGATCATGCTTCAGTCGCTGACGAAAACTCAGATAGGAACATCTATGCATAGCACCAAGCTGGATTGGCCCAGCTCGAGTCTAAGAAGGCCATTGTTGAAGAACAAGAGGAGCCCATCTCTTGTTGCCCATCTCTTGTTCTCCCAAGGCTAAGCCTCTTGTCTATTTCCGCCAGCGTCTTGTTCTCGTAATTTTTCTTCTTTTCGCACTTTATCCATACCAATCAAGTATCTATAATAGCAATACCAACCTTTGTCAGCCAGACAATCTTCAAACACATCGAACAATGCCGCCTCCCCGCGTCCCCGTTGTCCATCATCGAGTCTCTTTATGCACGTCCTTCTTCATTGACCTCGAGGTTGCTCTGCCACTGTGGAAGGGATGACTACCACATTTATGCCTATATATCGTGTTGTGCGCCCACCCTCCACAGCATCCTTACTCTTCCCGACCTCGGACTACCTATCTAGACATTCGATTCGTTTTCACATTTGCGTCGTATATACTCACCTTTAACTACAGACAAGTTCGACCACGGGTCGTTCAAGTACAGACTATTCAACTACACGAACCACTTGGATTCTCATTTCATCTTCGAAGAGGACAGCAGCAAAAGTCAAGCAGAAAGGGAAGAACAGCACCACAGACTTCCATTCGTAAAGCTACAAGAACAATTTCAGAGACATAATGGCCATGATACTGTCCACCCCGGTGATGGACACGTTCAGCCCAGACCAGCTCCCGGGAACCCTTTTCAACTACGGCAGCGACTCCTACGGTGACGCAGACTCCTTTTTCAACTTTGACGACGCTTGCGTTGAAGGGCCGGTCCCTGAAGTCGAGGAAGAGACTGCGCAAAACCCAGAGACCGCCATCGAGGAGGCCTTGATATCACAGCTCTCCGAGAGCCAAATCTCTGACGGCTCGCTTTTCGGAGGTAATGGCAACTCTAATGATGGTTCCCTACTTAAGTACGAGCAAGAAGAGGGCAAGCCCGCGCAGGTCGCGACAATCAATCCCAACGTCCTCTTCATCACATTGCCAGGAACACCACCGCCACTCAAGCAGGAGCAGCGCCAACTAACACCTCCCACCACAGACGCCACAGCTCTTGTGCTACCGAGCATAGAGCCGACAGAATTGAAACAGGAATTCAAGCCAGAGTTTCAGCAGGACTTCCAACAAGACTTGAGGCAAGAGCCTACGCCCTTCGTCGACGACCCGAAGCTCCAGGCCCTCTTCGAGGAATTCGAAGGTCCCATCGCCGAAGCCCTCCAACTCCCCACAGCGGCCCCGACTCCGGCCCCAGGAGCAGTACCCTGCGTCGGCACATCGTGGCCCTCTCCCCCGCCGAGCGTTCCCTGGCCCTGTTTCGACGGCCTCGAGCCCAGTGGTGACACGGCATGGGACCTGAACAACAACTCGGCTGCGGGGCTTGGCAGTGGCGGCGGCGGTGGTGGTAAAGATCTCTTTGCCTCCCCTCCTCCCCGCGACATGTTTGCCTACCAGCAACCGTGCGGTGACCACCCGTCTTCTGTACTCAGAGACGCCCGCGAAGTCTTTGACCTCGATACCTTTGATTTCGACGACTCCAATAGGGAAACGGTTACCTATGACGGCCTCGAATCCTACAGCCCTGCCAACGTCAAGCAAGAAGCCCCCAACTTTGACGGCTTCGCCTTCAGCAATGTCAAACGGGAGCCCGCCTCCTCGGCGGCTTTCTTTCACCCTTCACCAAAGACCACTACCGACGTCTTTACCGCCCCTCCACCGCCGCAATCTCAACATCATCTGACCCCAAAGCCCGAGTTCGCTCCCTTGGTCCCTGATTTGGCACAAGTTTCAGCCGCCGGTCAAGTCTCTTGCAACTACGACGACGAATCGGTAAAATTCCTTTATTCCCTTCCACTATTCACCCCTCTGACCACTCCACAGTCCATCCCGCGCAGTGTGCCTGCTACCACTTCCACTCCCGCCGCCGTCGCCACGGCGAGACTGGTGCACCCCAAGCCCAGATCACCCCCCTTTCCTGCCGACTTCATCCATCGCCGCAGTCTGTCAACCGCACCGACAGACGTGACTCCCTACAGTATCCTCAACAGACAGGGCCTCTTTGAAGCCGGCATTCCCAACCCCCCATCATACCTGACTCCAGCTCACACTCCATCCAGAGACCTCACAACCCCCGTCGTGAATGGGAAGATCCTCAAGCGTATTCCCAAGCCCGCCAAGGCCAAGGACGTGGACGTATCAGACTGGTATGACTCCCTCCCCGAAGCACCCACGGCCTGGGGTGGCCACGACCACACGAAGCCCATGTTCCAATACAACAAGGAGGGCGAGCTGCTGCCGAATCTGCGCTTCACCCGTGAGCAGATCCTGTACTACATCAGAGAGCGGAAGCAGCAAGGTCTACCCCTCACCCTCTGGATCCAAAACGTCCCCCACGGTTGTAAGACGCGCGTGGGCGACGACAGACTACGCGCGTGCCGCTGGTCAGGCTGCCCGGCTTACAAGGGTACCATCCTCAAAGGCTTCTGGCGCGTCTGCTTCGACGAGCGGCCCGAAACTTCGGGGAAGCAGCATGATCCGTACCACAACGCGGGCTACATGCACTTGTGGTGCATGGATCGCTGCTTCGATCTCCTCGAGATTGCCCAAGCATTCGACCTGAAGCCCGATACACGCTACTTTGAAAAGGAAGAACGCAACCCCATGGCCATGACCCGTGATCACGACGAGCTGGTGATGGAGTTCGAAGAGTGGCGCACGTCCCAGCAGGCTGCCTACGAAGAATGGCAAAGGTCGGCAGAGACGAACAAGATGATGGGCCTCCCCGTTCAGAACCGCCAGGTCGGCCGAGAAGCCAAGCTATGGTATGTGCTGACGACCAAGCACCTGGCGCTGGAGACTCCGGTGCGGAGCAATATGCGGAAGAAGAGAAACGGCATTTCTATTGACAAGCACAAGGGCGATCTCGACTGGTACGTGGAGAGAGTCAACGAGAAAAAGGTATCCAAAAAGGGGCACTCCATCGTCGAGGAGCTTGACAGCGACGACGATGAAGGTGGCCAAAAGACTCCCGCGACCAGGGCGGCCCGCCCGAGTATCATCGAGAAGAGAAAGCGCGAAGTATACGAGTATGACGACAATAACAACGCCTCTCAGCCCCAGACAGCCGCTACTTGGAACAAACGTGTGAAACGGTCGTGCTATTCACCCGTTGAAAGACATTGATGATTGATGCCTTTGTTTATCTTACCCTGAGGTGAATGACCATGCGCCTCCAAAAAGTCTTTGTAATTTGTGGCCACATTGGGATGTTTGTTTTCTGGACCGGAGCAAGGGGGTTTCTTCACACGACTGCGGTTAGCATAGGATTGATACCCCATATTAGATATAGATGCACCCAAGAGGGCGGGGAGGAGAAGCGGATAAAAGGCCTGGTCTGAGGCCTTAACGAATCAGCGATACAGACCAACCTAGTATCAACATGATTAATAACAGATCTCTAACCCAAGACTTGAGTGCATTTCCCAAGTGACAAGCGTGAATCCTGACTCACAATCCAGGCTCTTGCCAAGGGTCCTGGAGCTGGGGCCGGCGCGGCCGCCATGCGACGGTTCCAAACGGCCGGACGGCAGGCTGCGGCCGAGAGCACACGCCCGCGCTAAAGGGCCTCGAATTGACCCCAGAAAGATGGGAAAGTTCGGACAAGTGCTGTTCACAGGTGCTAGGAAGCGGGCGCCAAAAGAGCCGGATGAGGTTTTGGTTCAGGAGCCATGGCTTGGGGCACTTTAGCTGCGGAGCCCTCAACATAACAGAGTTTCGATTAAGAGAAGCGGGATGGAGGGGCCGCAGAATGAACTGGGGGTGACCGGAAGCGGTGACATGGTGTGAAGGCCATTTTGCGTGGATGATGGAGACTTGGGCAGCGAATTGGCAACGCCGTGGTCTGTACAAAGTATCCCGGTAGCCATAGACGGGCAGAAGCTGAACAGACTCGAGGAGGACAGGTGAAGAAAGGGCAGGTCGGCGAAGGTGAAAGCGGGCCGCGGCGTTGGTGCGAATGAATCGTAGCTCTCGCGGCCCGCAGGTAAGAAACGTTGGCGTGCGAAAGCGCGGCGAGGCCGAGGGGAGTAGGGGCGCTAGTCCCAAACGGAGATGCTACGATGCAGGAGGGCGCCGTGCAAGTAAGATGGTACGGAGTCGTATCGTCTCGACAGAGCCGCTGGATCGATTCCTATTGAATGGCTTATGGATCTCGTGCTCCTCTAGATGTAAGGCAGGGCTCGGAGGGCCAGAGGAGGGCAAAAACACTGCGTGCGCGTTGGCGGGGGCGGGGGCGGGAGCCCGGCGGCTGAAAGAGGTGTCTATCTGTGGTGTGTAAGGTATGTCAGTCAATGTTCGGGATGAGATAATGTGAGGGTGTTGAGCTCATGTGAAAGTACAAATAGAGAGGCGAGTTTCTTGCAGTCACAGTCATGGCTGATTAGAATAGCCAGCCCATCCTTGCGACATAGCAAGCCAGTCGGCTTGGAGTATTGTTCTCGACGAATTCGATGTGGTAGTTTTGACTCAGACAACGACCAAAGTAAATCTTGACTGACTTGTTACCTTGTTTCCCCCTCTTCTTCCATCGTTCCATTTTTGTTCTTTGGCTTTGACAGTTTGCGACAAAAGGCAAAAGCCAGTCACGATTCATCGCATTAGGATCCCAGATACGTGCTACGGGAAGCACGGCGGTGGTTGCCGTCGGGAAGAGGGTTCAGAGTGCCTGATTCGCTTCATCCCATTATCGAGCTTCGAGGGGCAACTTGGGATTGTCTTGGTGCGGCATCGAAGCCCGCTCATCCCCGCGAGCAGTCGGCGATCGGACATCAGACGGCACAGAGCTGGAACACTGGGCTGAAGCTTAGCCCCGAAGGGAGGGCATCGGGTGATCTTCGACAGCGTCTTGGACGGGACCTTGCCGACATTCGACAAGCACGAAAGCCGAAACAGGATTTGATTTGGCAGTATTGGCCGAAGAGGGCGTTGTCGACACGAAAATAGCCTAGGGAGCACATTGGCTGCAATTGAGTTTGCGGTGACGAGAGGCTCCAAGACAGAAAGAGGCAGATGTGCAGCCGAAGAGCAAGATTGAATTTGGAAGAACAACGAGCGAGAATTGATGCGACGACACCAAAAAAAAGGCTACGACACGTCGACACCACGTTGCGCAGAGTTGAGAGTTTGCGTGGAAGGTGCTTGTCACGTTGCGCAACGAGTTGCACCTGTTGTTAAGATTGGAAGGCACCTCACGGACTGGGGAAACCATCAAAGGAACGAACCTACCTGCCTTACACGTTACGGCACCTCAACCTGTGGCCTTTAGGCAATTACGCGTTGGAGATTTACAACTGGAAGGTTCCGCCCATTTACAGATACCTTGCCACAGATTGGCCCGACATTCGACCCTACATCTTTCGGGAAGTCACAACCAGGGGGTCTGTCATTGTGCTTTCCTCTTTCTGACCGTTGATTCCATGCTGGGAGAGGGTTTGGGTACCTTGAGGGAGAGAAAACAGACAACAAGCAGCAAGAGCAGCACGATCGTAGTGCACGAGCCAAGTGAGCACCTACCTTTACCCGACCTATCGGACCTAAAGCTGCAGGTGCGAGCAGTGGCACACGAGGGTTGTTGCCGCAACAGAGTTCCGGTCCTTGCCAGTAAGCAGGAGCGGCTCACCAGGGTTGACTTGCAGGAGGCAGGAGGCAGAAGTAGAAAGTAAGAGCTGCTGCTGCTCTGCTCTGTTCTGTCATCACGTCTCAGGATCGGTACTTGCAAAAACTCGTTATTGAAGTGGTGTTTGTGGTATCATTTCCCGCGCATTCCGACCACACTCAGCAAGCGCAAATCCTCCTTCTGTCTGTGGGAGAGAAGAAATCGCTGTCGCAAACATTTGGTGGCCACTCTACGCTTCCTGCACGCCTTTTTTTTTTTTTTTTTTTTTT